>NC_045619.1:93394432-94019432 GCF_009829155.1 Mustela erminea
CTGGAAACAGGAAGGAGGGCACAGTCAGAGAAAGGAAGGCTAGACAAGGGCACCATGTTCCAAAGTCAAGGTCGTTGAATGAGGAAACAATTTCCAGCTCCTTTTCCCAAACACATAGTCTTGGGTAAGCCGTGGGCTCAGCCTTCTCATCTGTAAAATGTGTATGTGTTGGGGATTGGGCTGGGGGAGGAGAGAAGGGCTGAGCTAGCTGATCTCTTTATTTATTTGGGAGGGGGGGAGCAAAGAAATGGGGAGAGAAACAGACTCCCAACAACACAAGTGCCAGGGATTTGGAGGGAGGCTTTATCCCCGGGCCCCTAAGATCATGACCCTGAGATCATGACCTGAGCTGAAACCAAGTGTCAGATGCTTAACCGACTCAATCACCCAGGAGCCCTTGAATTAGCTAATTTCTAATGTTTCTCTGGACTCTCGTGGTTCTAAGCCCCCCAGTCTCTACCCTACCTCAACTCCTGGGAGCGGAGATGTTGTACCTTGTCTAAGAGTCAATAAGCACCTGCAGTTATTATAATAAGAGTGTTACTTAGGGAGGAAAAATGTCTAGGCCACTTCAAGGCCAAAACAGATGAATAAATAAAAATCCAGGCAGCAGATAAATGACAGTGGCAGGAGAGGTAATCTTAGTTCTTAACATAGTTTTTGCTATGAGCTTTACAGGTATTACTAATTCAATTAACCTTCATAATAATCCCCCGAGGAAGGTATTATTAGTATTATTATCAATACTCCCTATTCTCAGGCACCAGTATGAAGCAACCTGCCCAAAGTCAGTAGGTGGCGGAGCTGAAATTTGAACCTGGCTAAGTCTGGATCTTAACCACTAACCTCTCAATGGAGTAGACAGAAGAGACAGAGTGTCAGCCTTTTGCTGCCCCTTTCTCACAGCGGAGCCTCTCCTAACAAATGGTAAATGCCCATCCCCCTTACAGGTGGGTGTCCGTGTCCCTTCCACTTACTCTGGGAAGGTTGTCAACGTGTCTTCCCGGGAGAGGGCTTGGTACGAGGCGATGGAGTGAGAGTGCGGTGGGTACACTTGGGACCTGGGGAAAGAGTGCAGACCCCTCTGAGGCCAGCCCTTCTGCTGGACACCCCCACCTCCTGCCCCAAGATGGGAATCCCTCTCCTGGAAAGGGAACTCCCCTACTTCAGTCCCTAATGCCAGCTCTCCCAGCTGCCCAGGCTTAAACACCTGTCCCCACAGACCACTCCCATTCCTGCCTCTCAAGCTCCTTACACCATGTCTGGGCTGAGCTGCATATTCATGGGGGAATCAGCGGCCATTCCAAGGTCGTAAGCTGGCACCATGGTAGGCATTTGGGCCTCCAAGGTAGGAAGTGGCTGGTCCCTGGAGGAGGGAGGGAAGGTCCGTGTGACTGACCAAAGGCTGATGCCACCACTTTTTCCAGCGAGGAGTACCAGGCCCGCCCACCGTTCACAACGCCACACTCACCTTTCCACAGTCATCTTGATGGTAGCTGGGACATAACCCCTGCCGTCCTTACCCATTTGTTCAGCTGTTGTGGGGGAGGAAAGGAGAGCCATGGAGTGCCCCAGGATTGGGGAGGAAGGGATGTGCAAAAGTGGGCATAGCTGATGGGCAAGTAAGAGAAATGGGGCTTTGAAAATGGAGAGAGAGTCAGGGATGACATACACTGTGTAGGAAGGGGGCAACTGGGATGATGGAAGAGATGGGCAAAAGAAGGGTTCAAACTGCGAGCTCCAGCTTACGCTTGTAGTGGCTCCGGAAAGCTTCATCCTTGGGTTTCTTGGGGTAGAGGTTTTTGAGCTGAGCAAGGTCCCGGATTCGATCTCCCAGTGAACGAATGGATAGGTCTTTGGCAGAGAATGGCTGGATGTTCTCTATCTGTGGGGAGCCTACAATAGGAATGAGACCCTGAGTCCCCTCTGTCCAGACATTCTCCCCCTCTCCATCCAGCCCCAACACAGGATCCACTCTCAGTCTACCAAGGTGAGGGGGAGAGGAGTTAGGGTGAGAGTCCTGGGGGAGGGAGACCAACCAGTCTCTGTTCCGACAGAGCTCACAATGAGAAGGTAGACTGCAGAAGGGTGGAGGGAAGTTGGACCTAAGGAAGGACTCCCTGAAGATCAGGCTTGGCATCAAGGAAGGCCAAGACATTTCCTTCCCAGAAGAAACCCCAGAGGGCACAGGCACAGAAACAGAGAACTGGCTGGGGTGACCTCACCATCCTGGCCCCGGATGACATGGGCAATGGTGATGCCCCCAATCTCTGAGTCGCTGAAGCGAAGGAGGAATGTTCCATCAGGCTCGTTGAGAAGAAGGCTAGTGACGTACTGTTTGCTAATGAAGCCAATGATCAACCTGGCCAGGATGAAGGAGAGGATGGGGTTGGGGCACTGGCTGTGGAGAAGGAGCTAGGGGTACAAGTGCTCAGGCCACTGGGACAAGGACTCACCGATCTGACCAGTAGCTCCGGAGACAGCGCTTGGTGAGGTCCAGGACACCGTCGAACCACTGCCAAAAGGTGAAGCCACGACCCAGCAGGATCTCCTGGGGAATAAGGAGGAGCTAGTGTGAACACAGGAGGGCCAGAGCTAGGGCCTGGTTAGGACAGGCCCTAGCTTTGTGTGTGAGTGCCCACACAACAGAGTCACAGGGCTGAAGGACAAAACAGAATCTGAGATCTCATCAAGGACAACGGCCAACCCTCACACTGACCAGGTGCCAGGCAGTATTGCACGTCCTTTCCATAAATTCGCTTACCGGATCTTTACAAGCCTCTAAGTATCCCATCTTACAGATGAAGAAGTCAAAGCCCAGAAAGGTCAAGTAACTTGCCCAGGTCTACACAGCTGGTGAGAGGCAGAGCTGGGATGTAGCCCAGGAAGTCCAGACCAGAGTCCCTCCTAACAACTGCGCTCCACCGATCCTTGATTAGAACAAGGGCAGCGGAGTCCAGACAATGCAGATTGCCAGGTGCGAGTGTCCTGTTCCCTCTGCTAACACATCCTTTCGTCATGTAGACTTCTCTTTCTTTTTTGCTAAGAGAACAGTACATGACTGCATTTACCCAGCTGGTTCTCAACCAAGACATCCAGACCTTTTCCCCCATTCTTGTAACAGGTCCAGTTCTGAGCCACCTCCCCTTGAGGGCAGTTAAAAATACGGTGGCTAAGAACGAGAAATAGGGGATTATATCCCACCCTCCTCACCTGCTGGAGAAACGACTTAACCCCTCTGAGCATCACGTTCCTCACCTGTAAAATTCGGATAATAGCAACTACCTCAAAGGGATGTTGGGAGGGGTAAGTAGATGACATACCCAATGCGCTAAACACAGTTTCTGCCACATAGTAAGGTGTCAGGGCAAGGTTGCTGGTATCACTGTGTGTGTCCCTGGGGGATTTCATCCTGGTTTTTGAAATAGGAACTATTTTCCCAATGGGTCAAAGTCATTTTGAATCAGAGCTGTGTTTACACACAATCTGGATGAGTCATGCGAGTCACTGGTAGAGAGTGAGGACAGAGGGCCCCCAGTCCAAAACATGAGGGACGCTGGGGAATCCTTCCTCTGGGCTTACCCGCCCGACTGAAGGGTTTTCCTGCCTGGGCTGTGACGGAGGCTTCCCTGATCCCCATGATGGGGCACCACAAAGACCCCAGAGGTCAGTCTCTGGACAGAGGTTGGGAAGATCCTGAGTGCCTCATGGATGAAGAGCTTAGGGGTGGGAGGTCCAAAAAGTAGGGGAATGACCTTATTGAACTGTGACCAGGACACGGAACGGTGCTGGAAGGCCTCCATGCTGAGGCTGTTATCATTGAAGATCTTCTGGGCTAGGAAGAGGAAGTGCTCTGGGAGCAGCCCCCGATTGGTCCCCACTTCAGCCATGAACTTGAGGTTGAGAGTTTCACACATCTTCTCCCAGGGCACGCGCTCAGCCACCACAAAGGGGACACGGTCCTGGGGTGAAGTGGAAGGACAGGACACTTCAGACTATCATTCTCCTTCTTCCTCAGGAGGGGCCTTCCTCCCTCCCACCTCCCCAGTGCTGCCCTTCCCAGCCATTATCCCCCTGAGCTCGCTCACAAAGATGGTGCTTTTCCGAAAATAGTTTAGGGTGCTACAACATGGTAGCTGTTAAGACCAGCACGAAAAGAGGTCAGAAGTATAAGAGCTTGATGAAAGGAGTTATGGCCACTCCCATTTGAACATGTCTGCTCCCTGCCTCCCCCAACATGACTGCCCATGTTGCTTGCCCCTGTTCCTCCCCTCTCTCCCTCCATGGCCACTCCAGGTCTTTCCTCACCATCTCAGAGAAGGCATTGTCCCACAAGATGGTGGCTTTGGCATTGTTGTCCTGGTTGCCGTGGACAATGACCACTAGCGGCAGAGACAGAGCCTGACAGGGGCGAGAAGAGGGGGATCTTCTTACTGGAGCAAGGGGCTTCCTCAGGGGTTTGGCTCTGAGAATGCAGGGACGCTCTAGGAGTCACACAACATAGTCAAATGTTCCTGGTGTGTTATCCAATGTTTTCTGAAGCTCCATTAAGGCCTAACTGTAGACAAGTGATTATGAGTCAGTGGTTTAGAGCCAGACCTCTGGGTTTCCAATGCCAGCTCCAGCACTTCATAGCTGTGTGACCTGGGCAAATTCCTCAGTCTCTCTGTATCTTAGTGGACTCATCTGTGAAATGGGGCTAATGATAGTACTTACCTCTGTGTGTGTGTATGTGTGACTTAAAACAGTGCCCTGGTCTACACGAAATGTAAAATAAAAGCTAGTCGCCACCACACGATTCCCAGGTAGGCACACTCTTGCGCCTCCCGCTCTCGCCCTGATCCCAGTGCACACGGATCCCAGAGGCACGGGCTACGGAGCCATCATGAGGAGTGAGGAGCCAGGGCCCCAGCATGTAGCATGGTGGGGAGCCGGTGCCCTAGACTGGGCAGCCTGAGGCTCAGTTCACCTGGAGCTGGATGGGGAGTTTGTTGGGGCCAAGTGTGAAGCTGGTGGAGAAGAGCACCGCACACTTCTCCTCGGTGACGGACTCAGTGCCCTTCCGCTCACAGCGCTTGATTTTCTTCAGAAGCTGCAGGAGTGGGAGGGGGAGCAGGGGTGAGGCTTCCCAACACCCTCTCCAAGGACAGTCCCTCAGTCTGAAGACCCCCCACCCCCACTCTTCCCAGTGGCTCCCCAAAGCCCTCACCAGGTTCTTGAACAGGGCAGAACAGCAGTTGCCAGGAATGCTGTTCTCCAGGGCCACGGTGTTGTTGATGATTTCCCCAGTGCTTTCTCTGCCAGGGGAGGTTGGACACTGAGTGGGTGCATCCCAGCAGGGCCAGGGGTAGGGAGAAGCTTGAGTCCAGGGGTGGATGGCAAGGGCGACCGGCCCCAAATCTCCATCTCCCTGCTTGGATTCTCAAGGAGGTCCCTATGCCAAATCACAATTCTCCATCCTGTTCCAGCCCTGATGTGTCCCCTCCCTTCCTCTGCCATGACCATTCAGGGTCCACATACCTCACAGCCCTCCCTCCTCACCACCCTGCTCTTTTGGGGTGCCAGTCGCCCAGGCTCCCCTGGCCTCCACCAGCCCAGCAGGCCTTCACCAGCCCTGGCTTACGCTCCAGCCCCAGGCCCCTGGGGCATGCTCAGCTCCCTGGCTTGCTTCTCAGTCACCATGTCAGCCCTGACCAGCGGAGGCTTGGCTGGGGCCCCCAGGAACCGTAGGCCCAGTAAGAATCGAACCCCAGCCTGGAACTTGGTCTGAGTCTTCAGAACCTGAGGGGGCTGCTTCTCCACCAGGAAGGAGCTGAGAGGAGTGAAGACACAGGGGAGTTTAGTGGCTGGGTCCCTTCTGGCACCCTTCCCACTGCTCTAAGCCTCTTCCTTCCTCAGGGTCTGCTCTAGGCCGGGTTGAGGGCTCAGGGGGCATACCTAGTGACAAGGGTTCGCAGGACTTCATCCAACCGGCTGATCAGCACTGCCCGGGCCTTGGGCTCCAGCTCCCCGCCAGCTGCCCCCACTTCCTGCTGCAGCTGGGAATAAATGTCCACCAGGCTCTCACACCTGGGGCCAGGACAGTGGTCAGGGGACACACAATTCGGGCGGCCCAAACTCCCTACCCCTAGACCCAGAACGAAAGCAGGAGAGTGTGTATGGCTGCAAGATGCCTGGGGTGAAGGGGCTGTGGGACCTGCCTTGACTCTGGGTGTGAGGCTCCTTCTCTGCGCCTGGACCCCTGTGGAAACCCGGCTGCCTCTTCCCCAGGACTCTGATGCCCACGTCAGCTGCCAACACGCATGGCACTTTGGCGCAAATTGAAAGGAGCCTCCGCCCAACAGACCAAATAGGAAAAGACTGCCCAATCCGCTGGGCAAGGGGCTCGAAGAGAAAAGCACGGGCCAAGGGAGGCCTGGGTGGCTCAGTTGGTTAAGCATCTGCCTTCAGCTCAGGTCATGATCCCAGGGTCCTGGGATTGAGTCCCACATGGGGCTCCTTGCTCAGCATGGAGCCTGCTTCTCCCTCTGCCTGCTGCTCCCCTTGCTTGTGTGCACTCTCTCTTTCTGTCTTGACAAATAAATAAATAAGATCTTTTTAAAAAGAAAGAGAAAGAAAGAAAAAGAAAGAAAAAGAAAGGAAGGAAGGAAGGAAGGAAGGAAGAAGGGAAGAAAGAAAGAAAGAAAGGAAGAGAAAGACAAGCATGGGCCAAGTGAACTCCCGCTCCCACCCCCCTCGGCAGGGCGTGCTCAGACAGGACAGGATGGGACCTGACAACAGCGCAAGTGCGCAGCCCTGCTGGAATTGGCCTGCTGGGTCTCTTTCTCACACCTGTGTCACAGAGAGACACCTCGGTCTCTCACCTGTCCTCCAGCCAGGACAGCAGACACCCATCCCTGGCCCTCCCTCAGTCCCATCAGTCTTGCCCCGACCTCTCCTGCAATGGTGCCAAGCTCTCTTCAAAGGGTGCGCCGTTCCCTGCCAGCTGCTGCTGCCGTTTCCAAATCTGGATCCTCTTCAGCACCAGGGCCTGGGCAGCTTCCAGCTCCCCAACAGTCTCCTGCAGCAACGTGGCCAGGGCCTGCAGGCAGGGTCGGCCTGAGCAGGGGCCAGCCTGGCTCCTCCTCCAGCGCCAGAGGACAGGCCACTCTCTCTTTCCCCTCTCAGTCCTGCCCCTTCTCCGCCACAGTGTGTATCCCTCTGAGGCCTAATCTCCATCCCTCCACAGAGCTGAGATCCCTTCCGGACTGTACTTTTGAGTCCAAACTCCACCTCCCAATCCATCAATTACCTCACTTGGCCCCTTCCCGTTGGCAGGAGCATCTAACAAGTTGTGCAGAGACACTGAGGGTGAGGGCAGAAATAAGGGGTACACATAAATCTGAGGTTCGGTCAAGGGTGAGGTCCAAGAGGGTGTCACTCCCACCCACTCCCCAGAACCCTCTTGGAGCGCCGGACCCACGCTCCCACCTTGGCCAGCCTCAGCCCCCGGCTGCAGGGCCTCTCGGAGAAGGCGAGTTTCCCCCACCCGGTGCTGCAGCCTTTGCAGGGCTGTGGTAAACTTCAGTTCCTCCTGCTTCCAGTGGAAGGGCATTGGCAGGTGGCGAAACTGCACGGGAGGGACAGACACCAAGAGGTGAGATACTCCGTTCATCCCTCTACACTAGGCCTCTGCTTCCTAAAGGGCTGCCTGCCGCCATGCTCTGCCGAAAGGAAACAAACCACTTCCCTTGTCTGGCTCCTTTTCCGCTTTGAAGGTTCTCCCTGACCTTTTGGAATCTCCCAGGGATAAAAATCTCTCTCTTGGCAGAAACAGCTTCTTACCCCTTGCTCTCTCCTCCCCAGGCCTCACTACCCTCAGTCCCTCATTTTGAAGCTTCCCTGAGCTTGGCTTGGGGAGCACTCTGACCCCTGGAACCTCCTTTGGTTATCCTGGGCCTAAAACATTGAGTCTCTCCTGAAGTTCAAATCCCTTCTAGTTTCTCATGGCTCAAGCTAACATCCCAGGGAGTTGACGTGGGGTGGGAGGTGGGGTATTAACAATACCTGTTCCATAACAGCTTTTTTCTCCCCTTGAAGGATTTGTCTAAAAGTGGCCACCAGCTTCAGGGGGTCCCTTTGATATATGCTCTAGAGAAATGAAGAGTGGCAGACTGGGTTAGCCTGGCTCTCACCCATGTTATTCTCCCCCTCCAATCCACGCCACCCCCCCGCCCCCGCCCCATTCCTAAGCACACAGAAAGGCAGCACAACTGTGGACTTCAGAAGTTTTCATGCATTTGCATGCTTTTAAAACCTCATTTGCATGCTAGCTAACAGCTAACTACAGGAACACCAATTTGCTCTCGCATCCAATTTCTTCAGGTGTTCCAGGTCTCATCCCAGCTCCACTCCAGCCCCACTCCAGCCTCATCCCCTCCCCTCCCTGTCCCTACCTCCAGGGTGCTGATATGTTGCAAGATGGCGCTCCCCTCCCCCTGCTTTCCAGCGGAAGTCTGAAGGCGCTGGACAGTGGCAGAAAGGAGGGCACTAGCCATGTTGCAGCAGAAGGTGTCTGAGCCGACCAGGAACTCCCTGTGGGAAGATCAAAATGAGGTGGCCTTGGGTCAGGGTTTCTTCAGCTCTACTGATCTTCCGCCCTTCAACAAACAGCTCAGCAGCTCCTTCCCAGTCCTAGTCTCCATCCATGCCCTGTACAGCCTCATCCATGTGCCCTTTGTTCCCCAATTTTCCAGCTGCTATGGGATGTCCCCTTGCCCCAGTCCTGACCTTCTTCCTCTTTGACTGGGGCTCCTCAGGGTGTGGGGGACCCCATGTGTCAATGTGCATAATCTGGTCCCCGCTAAATCTTGGCCACCACACAGGGAATAACGCATCCCGAGTCCCGACATGGGACAGAGCAATCTAAGGAGAGGGAAGGTGGGAGAGGGAAGACCTGGAGGAGACCAGAACAGGGCAGCTAGGACTTACCAGGGCTGGTTCTCCAGCCAGTCACTCAGGAGATGCCGTAGGTGTTGGGGAAAGTCGACATAGAGCCGCTGCAGTTTTTCCGGAGGCATCTTGGAGACCAGACCCCACAGAGACATGATCTGGGGTTTGGAGGGTGCCTTCTGGAAAGGAACAAGGCCACTCTGAGAGGCACCCAAGAAAGTTGGCTTACGTTCCGGGGGCAGCCAGCAACCTCCTACAGATCCCAGATCCCAGAGACCATCCCCATCACAACTCACAGCCTGACACCTCAAACGGGGGACATCATTGGTCAATGCCCCAAACAAGGTAATCCCTCCAGTTGTAAACAAAGGGATGATGGGGTAGGAAGAGCTGAATTGCAGCCAGAGGGCTGGAAGGACAGGACAGGTGGGCAGAGTACAGAAAGCTCTCTGAGAGAAGGCAGAGGACTTGGACTGCAGCTCTGAGCTGGCTCTGGTTCTGTGGGCAAGGAACCTCCCCACTGTGAGGCTTGATCTTCTCATCTCATAAAATATGAGACTTGGATACATGCAGAACTTTCCAAAAATTTCTAAAGTAGTAGACAATTTTAGTGTTTAATCTGTGGAATCCCAATTATATAAAAGGTATAACACTAGAGTTTCTCTGTTGAAAGCAAGTGTGGTAGGCCCAAAATCCTACGGCTTCTACTTCCCTCTCCCTACCTCCTGACCGCAAAGATGTCACTAAGGACACCTCTCAAAATCCTGGGGCTCCATGAGATAATTTGAAAACGACCAGGCTGGACGATGATGAAGAGAACGGGAAAGCATTAACAGCTACCATTTATTGAGAATTTACTATGTTTGAGGCATTACATGAAGCTCATTATCTCAGAGCTTTGCAGTGATTTTTTAAAATATGGAACTATGCCCTTTCATAGATGAAGAAACTGAGTCTAAAGGAGGTTCTCTAGCTTGCCAAGGCCACTGAGCCAGTGAGTTCGGAAATCAGGATCTGATTCCAAGAGGTAAGTGACACCGTTCTGTGAGGGCCCCTTCCACATCCAGACCCCAATATCCTAAGAGGTGGGGCTGTGGGAGGAGAGCTGACGAAGGGAGGCGGAGATGGAGGAAAGGGTGAAGCAGAGAGAACTTGGAAAGAAGGTGGGAGAGATTGGAGAAAAAGTAGTGTTAGCAAGCCTGGAGTGAAGAGCCTAGAAGCTGGGAAGAGGAAGCTAGAGGCTGGGCTAGAGGCCAAGGGCAGAGGAGAAAAGGAGAGAGGAAAGGAGGAGATGGAAGGAGTAGGGGAGAGGGTTGCATCCCCATTTCTGGGTGGGCTGCAGGGTGGGGAGGGTCAACCAGTGTTTTCCCAGGGGTCTCTCAGAGCCTGTGTCCCATAGTGCCCCTCTCCTAGAGATGAGAGAATGGAGAGGATGGCGGTGGAAATTCCCTGAGTCTCCCCCAACCCAGTAACCGCAAGCCCTCTTGCTGGGCTTTTGACTATTCCTCTCTCCCAAGACTTCCAAAGGGACAGAAAAGAGAGGGACCCCTTCTCTGGAGATTCTTGGTTCCAAGCCTTCTTGCTCCCCCCACCCACCAGCTTCTATACCCTCTAGCTCTTTTCTCTGAAAGGCATAATCCTCCCGTCTGCTCAGGATCTCCCAACAGGCCTTTCTCTACCACCTCCCACCCTGGAGTGGGGCACCTATTGGTCTATGTTTCAAATTCAAGAGAGGACTCCATTCCTCTCTTCTCTCTTCCTCTCTTGTTTCTCATGGTGCTCAGACCTTTGATCCTCTATCCCTACCCAAGTGGAGACAGGTAATCCTTAAGCAGAAGGCAGCCCCCCCACTTGCTCCCCACTTTCTTCTATAAACCCTTGTCAAGCGACCAGCCTCCCGGCAAGGCCCAGGCTTCAAATCTCCTCCCCTAATCCATCCCCAAACCTCAGAGGGCCACACTATAACGAAGCTGAGCCCAGGGGCTTGCACAGACTGTGGACTGCCCGCACCTTAAGTTTTAAGCCCCCCAGAAGACTGGCGGGGAGGAGGAGCCACGGCGCGGGGGGGCGGGGCCAGCGTTCCCCAGCACTTTCCAACCTGGAAGGAAAGCCCGGACGTCCACCATGCTCCGCAGCCTGCTTCCTGGCCTAAATCCGATCACCTCTGTCCCTGCATTCGCGAGCCCTCTGACCGCGGAACCACAGGATCAAAAGTCAAAAGAGCTTCTCTGAGTTGCCCAATATGTGTCTGTGGCAGTGGGGGCGGGAAGGTGGAGCCAGTTCAGCACGAGGAGGGTTAACCCTGCGCCGCCACCGGGAAATCTCGGCGTCTACAGCAGCCAAGCGTGGAGCACTTTTGAGGGGGAAATTCCCCCTTCTCCGGGGCACCATGAGGTCTACATCTGGGGCTCGCTCATCCCCCCAAGCCACACCCTTGAACGACAGCATTTATGGGGGGACAGGATAGGGGCTTGTCAAGGACCCACCTCCCTCGGGCATCAACCTTCTAGGGAGGGGCACCACCTCCCCTCCCCCCCTCTAGGGCAGAGGGGCACCTCCTTGCTCTCCTTTCCGTGCCTTTACTTGCCCCTGGAGGTGCGGGGGCGGGGGTGTGGAAAAAGTGACCCACGCGGGGAGGTAGGAGTGCCAGGCCTTGCCCAGACCAGATTCCTCTGAGAATTCAAAAGTGCCCAAACCCAGGACCACCAGCTCCCAACACCAAATGAAACAATTTCCCGGGAACCATACACTCCGCCCAGGGTAGGGTCCCAAGAGTACCCCTGCTAATCCACACCCCCCCTACACACACTTAAAGTCAGCACTTCCCCCTCCCCCTCCTCGGAGGCATCCCCTCACCTTGGCAACCCCTCCGCTGTCTTCTCCCTCTCTCAGCGGGCACTGCCAGGCCCCATGAGTCCGTAGCTCTATCCAGCGAGTTCAGGCCTGGCCCTGCGGGCACTCCCCCCCTCCCTCCACCACCACCACCACCAAAAACAACACACACACACACACACACACACACACACACACACACACACAAAACCTCTCCCGTCTTTCCTCCTCAGTGTAAGCACTGGCTGCCCCAGCCCGCTGTTTCCGGCTTCTCCGTCTAACCAGGTCCCTCCCTGGAGCTCTGACGACACAGAGAAGAGAAAGTGGGCTGGAGGAGGAAGAGGAAGAAAGTAGGGTGAGCGTGTGTGCCTCCTGTGCCGAGTGGGGGATCATGGGTTCCAAGGAGCAAGGACTGGGGCTCCCGACCCTGGGGCCAGACTGGAGGGGAGCCTGACCCCCACTTACTGTGCCCCTTCAAAAGCGATCAACTTTTCTCCAGAAAGTCACCTAAAACCAAGCGGAGACCTGTGGCTCCAAACTGCCTCTCCCATACTCAGAATTTTGCTGGGGCCTGTGATTTGGGCACAGGAAGAACTGGGCACCCCCACCCCCCACGCCGGGACCTCTGAAAAAGCTAAATCCCTCTGGGCTCTGTGCTCCCTCCAGTGGAGGACCCTGAAAGCAGCCAGGGAGCTCCAGGCTGTCTGGAACTCCTAGATCCTCCTCCCTTCTTGGCCCGGGAGACTTAGAGGTTGCATGACCACTGATGGGAGGGAGTGGGGGAGGGGACCCCAGAGCTCAGAATTCTGGAAGACTCCAGAAGGACTCTCTTGTACTGAAAACCATCTCGGCCCCCTCCTTACAGAGCACTACTCTTCAGACACTTGTGGGAGCCAGCACAACCTGGAGTTGCTGCCTGCAGATTCCCAAGGGACAAGTTTGACTAGGAATCTGCTGTGCGGCCTTGGCCAAGTTCCTGTTTCTGTGGTAAACACGGAGACACACCCAGAAACAAACACATACATGTGCAACTTCCCTGGCCATCAGACCACACACACACACACACACACACACGCTTACACATGTGCGGGCAGGCTCACAGTCATGTCAGCCCTCAGAGCCACAAGCAGTCACAATGAGACACAAACTCAAAAACACTAGGCTTGCTCAGCTTCTGAGTCATCGTTGTAACTAGTGGATGGTTTTTGCAGCTTTTGCTGGCGGAGGAGCTGAAGGAGGACAAGCGGCCTAGAGAGGCCCCTACATCCCCAAACCTGGGAGACAAGGTGTATAAAAAGGGTGGTCTCCAGGGGGTGGTGGAGGTGGGAGGAAGTTTCTACTCCCCTCTTCTCTCTCCCAGCAGGGCGGGCTGAGGGGCCAAAGCCAGGCCTATGCTGCCCCCTAGTGCTTGAACTGATTTCTAGAACCCAGCTCCTTCCCCGCCCTCCCCATGTGGCCGGGATGTGTTTGCATGAGTGCATGTGTGCATGGGGTCCCCAGCCAGGCAGCAGAGGATAGCAGCTAAGAACTGGGATTCTAGAGACAGGCTGCTTGGGTTCTAATCCTGCCAGTGCTGCTAACTGAACAACTCTGAGAGAGTTACTCTTTGAGTTTCAGTTTTGCCATCTGTAAAATGGAGCAAGTAAGTCTTCACTCATAAGGTTGTGGGAGAGAGATACGGTAATATTATGTATAGGCTTAGAACAATGCCTGGCACACAGTAAATGTTAGGCATTATTTTTACAGGCTGGACTAAGGCAGGTAGGAGGAAGGCAGAAGGACTTCCATCCCATATTGGGGACCCCTGATGTGGGGGTAAAAATAGTGCCACAAAGATGAGATATCAGAGGTAAGTGTGTTTATGGGTTTGCTGGGTCTGGAAGGCAGTGGAGTGGAGAGGCTGTCGTCCAAGTGTGGAGATGACAGGTAGGGAACCTAGTCCATGGGTTTGTATGACCAGCAGTGCTGGGATAGCAGTGTATGCACACAAGTGCTCAAGACACATGTTCTCAGGGGTGCACTTTGCCTGCAGACTTCCACAGAGAGTAGCTAAATTAATGAGGGTCTCAGAAGCCCTAAGTTTCCCCGAATGTTGGCAAGAGAAGGAGAGGATTGAATGTAGTCTCTAACTTTGGCTCCTTTGCAGGGTAGAAAGATGAGGACCAAGGGCTGGTTGGAAAACAATATTTATTGCCATCCTCTCTAACTGATTGCACCATTGGGGACACTGTGGTGTCACAGAAAGAACCTAGAATTAATTAATGAACTAATTAATTAATTGAGGACCCAGAATTTAGAGGCAAACCTAGCTTAGATCTGACTCCACTTAAGAGCTTTGTGGCTGTGTGTCAACCCCTCAAATAGAGTTTAGCAAAACTAACAGTTTAGCAACCACTTAGTAAAACTAAAGGAGGCACTCATCTTCAGGTTGTACAATCGTAGGGTCAGCTAGACTTTCAGTGATGATATCCCCACTTGTGTGACTCTGGGAGTGAGGGCCTTGCTTGCCTCACCCTCCTCCCAGCCCTACCATCCCCCAACGGGTCATGAAGATTATATGAGAGTAAACATAGGAAAGAAGAAATTTGTGGTCTGGGGCTCCTGGGTGGCTCCATTGGTTAAGCATCTGCCTTCAGCTTGGGTCACGATCCCAGGATCCTGGAATTGAGCGCCATGTCGTTGGGCTCCTTGCTCAGCAGGGAGTCTTTCTCCCTCTTCCTCTGCCTGCCACTCCCCCCTACTTGTACTCTCTCTCTGTGTCAAATAAATAAATAGAATCTTTAAAAAGGAAAAAAATTTGTAATCTGTAAAGGGAAGTTTAATAAGCTAACAGTGAGTCAGAAAATAAGTTTGAAGGATATATTAGTTTGCTGGGACTGCCATCACAAAACACCCCAACTTGGCTTGGCTTAAACAACAGAAGCGTATTGTCTCACAGTTCGGGGGGCTAGAAGTCCCAGATCAAGGTGTTGGCAGGGTGTCCCTTCAGAGAGCTGAGAGGGAAAATCTGTTCTAGGAATCATTCCTTGGCTTGTAGATGGCTGTCTTCAGGTTCTCATGGTGTTCTCCCTATATTTGAGCCTATCTTCAAATTTCCCCTTTTCGGGGCGCCTGCGTGGCTCAGTGGGTTAAAGCCTCTGCCTTCAGCTCAGGTCATGATCCCAGGGTTCTGGGATCAAGCCCCGCGTTGGGCTCTCTGCTTGGCAGGGAGCCTGCTCCCCCCCACCCCGGCCTGCCTCTCTGCCTACTTTTGATCTCTGTCTGTCAAATAAATAAATAAAATCTTTAAAAAAAAAATTTCCCCTTTTCATAAGGACACCAGCCATATTGGCTCAGGGCCCTCATTTTACCTGGATTACCTCTGTAAAGTCCCTATCCCCAAATAAGGTTCATTCTGATGTACTGGGTGAACCTCAAATGAATATGAATTTTTAAGGGCATAGGAGTTCAACATATGAAAATATGAATTAAAAACAATTTTTAGGGGCACCTGGGTAGCTCAGTCGGTTAAATGTCTGACATTTAGTCTTGGCTTAGGTCATGATCTCAGGGTCCCGAGATCACACCCCACGTCAGACTCGGCACTCTGTGTGAAGTCTGCTTGTCCCTCTCCCTCCGCTCATCCCTTTGTACTCTCTTTCTTTAAAATAAATAAATAATTTTTTAAATTGTTTTAGGGGTGCCTGGGTGGCTCAGTGGGTTAAACCTCTGCCTTCGGCTCGGGTCGTGATCTCAGGGTCCTGGGTTGGAGTCCCGCCTCAGGCTCTCTGCTCAGCGGGGAGCCTCTTCCCCCTCTCCCTCTGCCTGCCTCTCTGCCTACTTGTGATCTCTCTCTCTGTCAAATAAAAAAATAAAATCTTTTTAAAATTTTAAAAAATAAAACATTGTTTTAAAGTGATTAAAATAAGTTCTACACCCAATGTGGGATTTGAACTCATGACCCTGAGATCAAGAATCACATGTTGTACTGACTGAGCCAGCTAGGCTCCCTGAAAATATGAATTTTTCAGAGACACAGTTCAGTCCATCACAACAGCCTTGACCATCACTTTTTAAAAACAAAGTAGAATAGAATAGAAAATATCAGAATGCATCACACAAAGAAAAGGTAAGTATTGTTTAATGAAACTTTTGTTTCTGTTACATCTAAGTATCTGAGTTCTAGGTCTTGATATAACAGATACTTTTTATTGGGGGCTGTGATCACAAAGCAAAGAACCAGTTGTTTGTTGGTAACCACCATGTATCATTTTGCATTGCTTTTAAATTATTGTATGGGTGTTTCCTTCTTTGACAAGAACATAAGCTCCCAGGGGGCGGGGATTCACATCTCACTGTCCACACTCCTCTGCAGCTAGGTAAGACAACATGCATTACTGCTAGTGAATTCAAGGACTACCATTTACTGATTCTTTACTAGGTACCTGGTGCTGGGCCACGTGTTTTACAATCACTCTCTTATATAAAGACTACACTTAGTTATGGATTGATGGCAGGAGCTCAGTGCATTTCACAGACAAGATGAGTGGGTGCCATGTTCAGGAGCACTGGGTAGTGTCCTGGGATTCGTGGAGGATTGAGGGGTAGAAGGAAAGGTCACAGAAGAAGTATGGGAAGCTGCTGTGGATCCCTAGCCAGCTCAGTCTTCCAGGCCTTTGCCATTCTTCCCCAAATTTTCATCCACCTTAACACCAACTCAACACTTAGATTAGATGAAACAGAGGCCATAAATTGGAAACTCCCCCAGTTTCCTCCCCCCAGCAAACACATATATTCATCAGCACCTGCCCCTTTCCTGTAGGCTGGGGAGAAAGGGAGTCTCTGTGCCTGCCCTGGCCTGAGGACTGTTCTCCACCTGAGGGACCCCTCCCTCTGCTTCCTCAGGCACTGCTCAATTCATTGTCCCCTCAATCCTCCAAATCTCCAAACTCGCATTCTCTCATTATTACAGCTCTTTACTCTCAGTATATAAACATGTTCAAACCCCCCCCATCTTTAAAAAAATAAAATCAAACTGATAACAAACATAGAAAGCCAATCCTCCCAGAATATATGTTAAGTCAACAAAAATTTGTTTGGTGTCTGTTCTCAGTTTCTTACAGTTGACGGGGAGTCAGATTAGTTAGCAAATAGTGATATGGGATAATCAGGGCTGTGACTCCAGTGAATGACTGGGTGCCATGTGGGCCCATAGGAGAGGCATCTAAACTAGGTAGGAGATAGGGGAGATCAGGGAGGGCTTCCTATAAGAGGTGATGCCTGAACTAAATCTTGAAGGAAAAATGGGAGTTATTCTGCCAAAGAATAAAAGGAGAGTTAAACCAGGGAGAGGATCCAGCATGTGCAGGAGTATAGATCTGTGGGAGCATGGTACCTTCTGGAAGTGGGTAGTAGGTGGCAACGGGAAGCATTAGAAAATTTAGACAGGTGAGTAATATGATGCAGTTTGCAGAGAGATCACTCTTGCGACTGTGTAGAGAATGGATTTTAAGTCTAAGTCTGAAGCCAGGAGAACAGTTCCAAAGGTTAGTAATAATGGAGGAAGAGACCATTTCGTGGAGGAGCAGGAGTAAAGCATTGTAGAATCAAGGCTGGTTAGGAAGAGAAGTAAAGACATGAGGAACTGGTGGGTAGGGAAAGAGTCAAGGAACTGGAAGTCTCCCCGGACCTAAAGACCAGCCTTCCTGCGAGCAAAGGAAAAAAGAGCTGGAGGGCTGGAATCTTGTATTTGGAGACTAAGGGATGAGATTCCAGTCCTGCTTTCCTGGGAGGACACGGTGTAGGTCGTGGCCCTGGGAGTGAGTGGCTATGGCAACATGACAGTGAGTCCTTGGAGATGAGGAGGGCAAGGGACCGAGAGACCAGAGTGCTGGCTGGACTACTACATGAGTATCTGGGTTTGCAAAAGACCTGGGGTGGACAGGAATACAGTGGATGAGATGCCAAGGTCTTCAGGGAGTGTGGGCAAGTGACCAGGACAACAGTGGATGACAGCAAAAATAGAATTCACATTTAGTGAAGGTTTATGTGTCTCTTCAATTCCTACCTGAAAATCTAAACACTGTGCATTTTCCTTAACAGTGACACTATGAGGTAAAACTATGTGCCCAAGAGGACAACCACCAACCACATGTGGCTGTTCAATTTTTTTAAATTAATTTATTTATTTTAGAGAGGGGGAGGGGCTGAGGGAGAGGGAGACAGAAACTCAAGCAGACTCTGCCCTGAGGACGGAGCACGGAGCGTGACGCAAAGCTCCGTCTCATGACTCTGAGATCACAGCCTGAGCCAAAACCAGGAGTCAGTCCCTTAACTGACTAAGCCACCCAGGCGTCCTGTGACTGTTTAATTTTAATTTAAAAATTTAATTTATCAGATAACTAGCCACATTTCAAACACTCAGTAGCCACATATAGCTAATGGCTACTATATTAGCACAGACATGAGTCATTATCATCATCACAGAAAGTCCTACGTGATAGCGCTGATAGCCCTCATTTTACAGAGAAGGAAACTACAATGTGGAAAGGTGAAGTAACCTGCCCAAAGCCAAAGACCGGGCAAATGAGCGAGCTGGAATTTGAACCCAGTGAGTCTGGTGTGATCACCATTGCCCTGAAGTGGTAGGCTACGCATCTTCTCAATGTTTCATGGAATGAAACAGGTGGCCCTTAAAAGGTAGGGAATTTATAGGACTCCCAAGGTGAGCTCTTGATGGCATCTACTCAGCAGCAAACCTTTCTCCCTGGCTGACGAAGTCTGGATTTGGTACAGGTGTTCCCCTCCCACGCATTCAGGGATGATTCTTACTGGTCTAGCCAATCTCAGTGTAGCCCTTCCCCTCACCAGTAGGACCTTAGGGGGTTCTTGGGAAAGATTCTGTTCTTCAATGCTAAGTTCATTTATAAGGACTGGAAAAGTGGTAACCATGGATGGCACTTAGGATAGAGTACAAGCGTGAAGAGGTAGAAAAGTCTTGATGAATCGATCAGCCCTGGATCTATTCTAGAACTCCTCCATGTTCAATTTACTTTAATGGGGTTTCATGCTGTGGTGCCTGGGTGGCTCTGTTGGTTAAGCGTCTGCCCTTGGCTCAGGTCATAATCCTGGGGTCCTGGGATCAAGTCCTGCCTCCAGCTCCTGGCTCAGTGGGGAGCCTGCTTCTCTCTCTGTCTCTGAGTATGTGCTTGTGCACTCTCTCTCAATCACTCTCAAACGAATAAATAGAATTTTCTTTTTTTAATGGGTTTTGTGTTACTTGCTGCTAGATGTATTCCTAACTGAGACCTGGGTGGAGCTATACTGACTCTTGGAAATGGAGAGTCCCAACGTTGGACTGCCCATGCTCCCACGCTGTGAGAAGATAAGTGATAGCTCATAATGGAAGAGTGTCCTCAGGGAAGAGCCAGGTTTCAGACAAGCAAAGAGGGCCAAGGACGGTCTGAACCAAGGGTGGATTAGGGTTTTCTGCAAGGAGGGGGGTAGGGAGCAGTGCAAGGGTGGTCAGGAAGAGGAAGCTTAGTGGAGAAGGGTGGACGCCCAATGAGGCCTGCCAAGGATGACAGGATGTGAGCAATGGCGGGGTCAGCTGATCTCAAGGTTCTGAATGGAGCCCTGGGGCTGTCAAAGGCTTACTGTGGCCAATAGATCTTCACCTCACAGAAGGACAAGTGGCAACCTTGGTGGGTGGGTAAGCATCTCTGGATGGAGTCAACTGTGGTCAGGATTGAGCCTCTGCAAGAAAATTCCAGCCCTCAGCTGGCCCTCTAATTACTGTCTTGCCTCTCTGTCTCTCTTCCCCTGTATAACCAAGCTTCTTGGGAAAGTTATTCACATTCACCGTCTTCCCTTCCTCACCTCCTCAGGACACTGCCACCGAGTGGCTGCCCCCAACAGTCAAGATCAATGAAACTGCTCTGGCCCATGTCACACACGTCCATCTACATGCTGGGGACAGTGACCCATCCCTGTCTTTCTCTTGCTGGACCTCTCAGCAGTATTCAACATTGTCAGCCATTCTTTTTTTTTTTTTTTTTTTTTAAGATTTTATTTATTTGACAGAGAGAGAGACATCACAAGTAGGCAGAGAAGCAGGTGTGGGGGGTGGGGGAAGCAGGCCCCCTGCTGAGCAGATAGCCCCATGCGGGGCTCCATCCCAGGACCCTGAAATCATGACCTGAGCAGGAGGCAGAGGCTTAACCCACCAAGTCACCCAGGCGCCCCGACTGTCAGCTATTCTTCAGTAAGCTCTCCCCTCATTGGTTTTCCCCGACCCTTTCTTCTAGTCTTCCTCCTACCCCTCTGGGTGCTCCTTCTCAGTCTCCTGTCTCCACAGGCTGTGTCATCTCATCCACACCCAAGGCTGAAGCATCCCAGCAGCAATGTAATGTGGTGGTTAAAACCATGGCCTCTAGGGCCGGGGCTCCTGGGTTCAAATCCCTACCCTGCCACTCCATTGCTGTATGACATCCAAACCCCCGTTTAAGATATAGATTGTTGGGCGCCTGGGTGGCTCAGTGGGTTAAGCCGCTGCCTTCAGCTCAGGTCATGATCTCAGGGTCCTGGGATCGAGTCCCGCATTGGGCTCTCTGCTCAGCAGGGAGCCTGCTTCCTCCTCTCTCTCTCTCTGCCTGCCTCTCTGCCTACTTGTGATCTCTCTCTGTCAAATAAATAAATACAATCTTTAAAAAAAAAAAAAAAAAAAAGATATAGATTGTTATCCTCACCCCACCCTCCAGGGGGAGCCACTGTTCTGATCTACCCCACACCCTCCCCAAAGTGGATTAGTTTGTTCTGGAATTCATGTAAATGGGCTAAAACAGGAAGTGCTTTTTCTGTTTGGCTGCTTTTTAATCACCGATGAGTGTTTTGAGACGCATACACGTTGTTGTGTGTATCTGTACTTTGTCCATTTTTACTACTAGGTAGTATCCCACTGTAGAGATAAACAATAGCTTATCTTCTTTTTTTGTTTTTAATGATAGACACCTGAGCTGTAGCCAGTTTTTCGCTATTATATAGAAGACTGCTATGAACATTCTTTTTCAAATCTCTGTTTTCATTTCTCTTGAATAAATAACTAGGAGTATAATTGTTGGGTCATAGGTATATGCGTAGTTTTATAAGAAGTGCTACATATTGTTTCAAACTGATAGTACATTTTATATTCCTAATACTGTGCGTGAGTTCTGGTTACTCTACTTCTCACCAGCATTTGGTATCATGAGTTCTTAAAACTTTAACCATTTTGGTGAGTGTGGCAAATTATGTCATTATGGTTTTAATTTGCATTTTTTTGATGACTAAAGATATTGAACACTTTTCATGTGCTTATTGGCCATTCACACATGTTCTTGTGTGAATTATATGTTCAAATCTCTTGTCCATTTAAAAATATTGGGTTGTCTTTTTATTACCGTATTGTAGAATTTTTTTTTTTTTTCATATCCTGGATACCAGTCCTTTGTCATATCAAATTTTGCTTACCCATTTGGCTTGCTTATTCATTTTCTTAATGGCCTCTTTTGATAAAGAAAAGTTTTAAATCTTGATGTTTCTTTTATGGTTATTGCTTTCTTCAAGACATTTTTTTTAACCTCCAAGTCATGAAGATATTCTACAAGTTTGTAATTCTAGCTGTTATGCCTTAGTCCTTTGATCCATCTTGAATTAATTTTTGCATATAGTATGAAGTGGGGATCAAGTTTCACTTATTTCTTCCTTATGGATATTCAGTGGTTCCTGCAGCATTTGTTGAAAAGACATTCCTTTCCCCAGTGGATTGCTTTGACACCTTTGTCAAAATCAAATGACCTTTAAGTGTGGGTCTATTTCTGGCCTCTCTTATTCTGTTCCATGGATCTGTTTGTCAACGCTTAATGCCAGTACTGCATTGTCTTGATTACTGACGCTTATAAGTCTTGAAGTCAAGTAATACAAGTCTTCTAACATTGGGATTTCAGGAGCTCTTCAGGTGATCCTATTGTGCAGACAAAATTTGCGAACTTTGACAGCGTCCCGATGAGAGGAAGTCTCCAGTACTAGCTTTCTCTGTCACTATCCTCTAGGCTGACATGACAGAACAACTAATGTACTTGATCCTAACTCCTTAGTCTGGAATCCTCTTCCCCTTCAACTGTATGGCTGATGCATTGGGACTGCATCAATTTCTCACCCTGGCTCCCCACTACTTCTAGAAAAAAGAAATTCTACCTACTTAGTGTGGCCAAAATCACCCTTCATGATTAGGATCCCTGGTATTTCATCCATTACCATTCCCAATAAATTTATTGAACTTCAGCCATATCATATTTGCCATTTTTTTGTTTTAAACTTCCTCATGCCTCTATGTCTTTGCCTATCCTCCAGCCTAAAACACACTTTCCTCCTGTCATTCACTGCTTGTCATCTTCTTCCTCTGTTAGCATGTAGTTTGGCATCATCCTCCCAGCTCTGCTTTGATCCCTTTATCTGGAAGAGTTATCCTGCTCTGGTTCCGTCTGTTCTTTACCTTTATCACAGGCATTAGGCACTGTGTTGTGATTGTCAGTCATCAGGCTGAGCAATCCCACCAAGGCTGAGACTGTGTTTCCACCTCTTGTCCCCAGTACACACCTAGAAACATGTCCAGCACATATGAGGTACCCAATAAATGTTGATTAAGTGAATGAAAACTGGGCTCCAATCTGCACTGTGATTCCCTGAGCCTCCATTGTTTTCTCTGCAAACCGGAAAGAACACCTATGCCACAAGGTGGTTGTGAGACATAAGTGAGCTAATCCATGTAAAATCCATTGCGTGGGCTTGGTACAAGGTAACCGTTCAATAAATCTTGGTTCTTGGGCTCAATCAGTTAAGCGTCCCACTCCGTTTCTGCTCAGGTCATAATCTCAGGTCATCTCAGGGTCATCTCAGGGATCTAGCCCACGATCCAGCTCCGTGCTTCCCTCCCTCTCTGCCTCCCCCTGCTCATAAGCTCTCGCTCTTCCTCTCTCTCTCTCTCACTATAAAATAAGTAAGTCCTTAAAAAATAAAAAGAAATCTTGATTCACTTCCCACCTTCCACCTGACCCTTCCAAGACATCTTTCCTAGTCACACTTCTTCAACTAGCCACTAGGTGGTATCAGTCTCAGGCCTGACATTCAGTCCCAGAGCGACGGCCTCAATACCCCATCCCAGGGCAGGTTATACTTAGACAGGTAAGGGAGATATTTCATAATTTGCTGGGAGATCCAAAAAGAAGATACCCTCTTTCTGTACCAACTTTTTTGCCCACTGTCACCATTCTAGGTATCCCAAATACGGATTGCAGAGCATTCCTCCTTGATTTCCCACTATTTGGGTTATAATTCCAACCCAAGGATTTAAAGGAAGAAACTTCTTAAGAACAAAAGGGGGGTGGGGCCCCTGGCTGGTTCAGTCAGTAGAGCATGTGACTCTAAATCTTGGGACTGTAAATTCAAGCCCTATGTTGGGAGTAGAGATTATTTTAAAATACAAAGCCTTTAAAAAAATATAAAAGTGGGTCAAGCTTAACTGATGTATACTTGCTAAATAAAAATTGTATATGTTTGGGGCATGTAGGTGCCTCAGTGGGTTAAGCCTCTGGGCTCAGGTCATGATCTCAGGGTCCTGGGATGAAGCCCCACATCGGGCTCTCTGCTCAGCAGGGAGCCTGCTTCCCCCTCTCTCTGCCTGCCTCTCTGCTTACTTGTGATCTCTCTCTGTCAAATAAAAAAATATTTAAAACATTGTATATATTTAAAATGTAAAGAAAAAATATAGAGGTGGGATGATAAGAAGCTGAGGCAAGTGTTTATAGTCATATCTCCTTTGACAGTGAATAATTAGATTGTCTCTTCTCCCAGGGCAGGTACCCCTAGTCCTAACACTCCTATTAGTCTCTCCAACACTCCTATTAGCCTCCTCCATACTGGATGGATATAAAGAAGTAAAAGTTATGATCTTTGCCCTTAAGGAGTTTATGGTCTCCTGGTGGGCACAGAACTCCCAAACTGAGTGCTAAATTCTAGGTATTGAGGCTATCTTGAGTGCAAGTTTGGAAGAGGATAGGAGAGCTTTTCTGGGGAGGGAAAAGAGAAGGTGGGAGAACAGTATAATTAAAGGCTCAGGTGGAAATAAGCACTCTCTCATTTTACAGAGATACTCTCAGCAGTTTGCATACTGGAAATAACCCAAGAGTGCAACAATCCCAGTAGACTGTGGAGTAGCCAAGTCAGGAGAGTCCAAGTAGCTGATCTAGAGAGCAAGCTAGATATGTGTGTTTAATGTGGCAAGAGATCAAGGTAAGTTAATTGAAAAAAGCAATTTCCAGAACAGTAGAATTGTATGAAATCATTTGTGGTTTCAAAGGATGAAGGATGGGATGCCTGGGTGGCTCAGTCAGTTAGGTGTCTGCCTTCAGCTCTGGTCATGATCCCAAAGTCCTGGAATCGAGTCTTGCATCAGGCTCCATGCTCAGTGGGGAGCCTGCTTCTCCCTCTGCCTGCCACTGCCCATTGCTTGTGCACTTTCTCCCTCTCTTTGACAAATGAATAAATAAAATTTTTAAAAAAATAAGTAAAAAGGGATGAAAGATGTTTATTTATATATTTTTTGTCATTAGAAAGAACTTTAGGGGTGCCTGGGTGGCTCACTCAGTTAAGTGTCTGACTCTTGATTTTGACTCAGGTCATGATCTTGGGGTTTGTGAGATCAAGCCCCACCTCAGGCTCCCTGCTGGGTGTGGACTCCGCTTAAGATTTTTTTTTTTTAAGATTTTTTTTTTAAATGTATTTATTTGACAGAGAGAGATCACGAGCAGGCAGGCAGAGAGAGAGAGAGAGAGAGAGAGGAGCAGGGAGCCCGATGCGGGACTCGATCCCAGGACCCTGAGATCATGATCTGAGCCGAAGGCAGAGGCTTTAACCCACTGAGCCACCCGCGCCCCCACTTAATATTTTCTATCTCTCCCTCTGCCCTTCTCCCCCTAAAAAATAAAATTAATTATAAATAGGGGTACCTGGGTGGCTCAGTGGGTTAAGCCTCTGCCTTTGGCTCAGGTCATGATCTCAAGGTCCTGGGATCGAGCCCCACATCGGGCTCTCTGAAATAAATAAAATCTTTTAAAAATTTTATAAATAAAATGGGATGCCTGGGTGGCTCAGTCAGTTACGCGTCTGCCTTTGGCTCAGGTCATGATCCTGGGGACCTGGGATCAAGTCCCACGTTCGGCTCCCTGCTCAGCTAGGATCCTGCTTCTCCGTCTTCCTGCCGCCCTCCGCCCACACATGTGCTCTCTCTCCCTCTCTTTCTGACATATAAATTTTTAAAAATTATAAATAAATTAAAAAAAAAACACCTTCTGAAGGAGGCCCAAGGAACTTTTTTTTTAAGATTTAATTTATTTATTTGACAGACAAAAATCACAAGTAGGCAGGAAGGCAGGCACAGAGAGACCGGGAAGCATGCTCCCTGCCGAGCAGAGCCCATGGGCTCAATCCCAGGACCCTGGGATCATGACCTGAGCTGAAGGCAGAGGCTTTAACCCACTGAGCAACCCAGGTGCCACTCCTGAGGAACTCTTAATAGTGGTCACTGTGAGAGTGGGACTGAAGAGTAAGATCTTGGAGTATAGCAAGTTTACTTTCACCTTCCTATACTTCCTACACTCTTCCTGTACCTTTCTATACTCCTTGATTTTTTTTAACTAAGTATTACCATGTCTAACAGGTAAAGAATTCACATTTGATTCAGTGGACTACAGATAACCAGCAGAGTTTCGCCACCCAGGACGAGACACAGAGAAAACAGTTTCAGGAAGATTCTCTTGTGGTAGATTAGATACCAGAGAAAAAAGAATGAGATGTCCTTCACAGCTCTGTTGGGCTATACATGTGGTGACTCCGGATTGCTTTTTCCTTTCAGAGCTGCCAGAAGTCTGTTTCACTTGGACCACAATATTAGGGGTGTGGGGGGAGGGTGGGGGGTCTTTGGAAAGGAAGGAAGCTAGTAGACATTCATTAAAAACAGTGAGCCCATTACGGTGTTAGCTCATGAGGGCTGGATTAAAAGATGAATATGACCCCAACCCTGCCCAGAGAATTTCTCTGGCAATGGTAATGGAGAAAATCTGAGCTATATTTCAAAGGACAAAATGACATGCCTTGAGCACAGGCTTGCAGGATTGGATGTAGAAGAGAAAGGCCTGATGAGGAACTGGCAAAAATGTCTTAAGTTTCTATCCCGGGGGGGCACCTGGGTGGCTCAGTCGGTTAAGCATCTGCTTTCGGCTCAGGTCATGATCCTGGGATCAAATACCTGGTCAGGCTCCCTACTTGGTGAGAGCCTGCTTCTCCCTCTCCTCCCTGCTTGTGCTTTCTCACTATCTCTGTCACTATCTGTTTCTATCTCAAATAAATAAAACCTTTTTAAAAAAGTTTCTAGCCCAGGAGACTAAAAGCAAGTGACCTTGGCCCTGAGCAAAGTGAGCCCAGAGGATGTTCTGTTCGGGGGAAAGGTCCAGTTCCTTCTGGATTCTCGCTTTCATTGTCATCAGTGGGACAAGTCCTCCATGCTGCTCTGCTTTTTGCCAGGGACAGACTGGTGTGAGGACTTGGGGTCCTTCCCATTCCTCAAGTAGAATTTAAAAAGCAAGAAGGGTGGTGCAATCCTCTCTCATCTCTAACGTCAATTTCTGTCCGGCAGTCAACCTTGCCTACTGCCTCCCTGAACTCTGATTTCCAGACACCAGAAAGTCAGACACCCAAGGTCCAACCTTAAAACACCGCCCGGAAGGGGGCAGTGGCCAGAACCACATCCACCCGGCTCTGGGAACCGCCCGGCGCCTTCACGACTCAAGGGAGCACTCCCCGTGCGGGCTCCAGGCCCGGACAAAGGTCCGACACTCAGCAGCCATCTCAGAACCCGAGGCCTGGAAGCAGGGGGTCACAGTCCCGCGTCTTATTCCAAAGCCCTGTTGCTCGGAATCTAATACCCCGATTTGGTGGGAAGTCAATCTGAAGGTAAAGAAAAACCAAAACACCAAACAAAACATAATAAATGAACCCAGACCTCTTGGGGTGAAGAGGGGTGGCCCTTTCTCAACCCCACCCGCTGGTGACTCACCTCCCTCCAAACCAGGGCTCGCCCCTCCCGCGCCCGGTGCCAGGCGAACAGGGTGGGGCGGGTACTAAGGTGGGCTCCATCCCCAAGCCCTGGGCGGACGGACAAGCTCCGGCGTGTCCCCGCGGGTGTCCCTGTTTACTCTAAGCCCCGGAGCAAGGTGGGGGCGGGCCCTAGCAGCCCCTCCCCCACCCCGCCCCCCTTCTCCAAAAGCCCCAATCCCGGTCTTGGTTTTACAAAGTCTCCAAATCAAACCTCAGCTTTTCTCCGTATCTTCCTCGCGGACTGGCGGCCTCTACCCCACTCCGGGGAGGAGAGGCACAGTCAGGGTTCCCCGAGGAAATCAGGCCTCAGCCCGAATCCCGGGGTCTCAGATCCCTAGACGGAGCCTGAACTCCCACGGCATGACACAGAGTTTCAAAGAGGAGCCCCTCAGCCCTCGCCCACTGCCCAATCTCCCCTCGGCCCTTTAGCTCTCTGAGGCACGAGGGAGAAAGGCCCAGTCAGGGGAGAAGGCGCTCCAGGCCCCAAACTGGCTAGAGGGGGCCCGGGGACCTCCACTCCCGGACCGCTGGCCAGAGCTCCAAATATTGTCGCTCCTCCGACTCCCCCTCCTCAGGGCAGCGCGCCAAATCGGCGCATGCGCACTCACAGGATTGCCGCGTAGCTCTTTCTCCCCCACCCCTTTCTTTCCCCGCCCCTTCTCTCCCTCCCTCCTTTGCCCGTCCCCTCCCTCTACCCCCCTCATCCCCCCCCCCCCCCCCCGTCGCGGCACCTCAGTCCGGGGAACAGTGGTGCGAGCTCCAGGCCCGTGCACTGAGGAGGCGGAAACCGGGGGAGCCCCCAGAGCTCCATCAGGCCCCTTCCAAAGGCTCCCCCACCCGGTCCACGCCCCCCACCCCCTACCCCGCCTCCTCCCAATTGTGCATTTTTGCAGCCGGAGGCGGCTCGGAGATGGGGCTGTGAGCTTCGCTCGGGGAGGGGGAAAGAGGGGAGAAGAGAAAAGCTGGGGGTGAAGGGTTTGGATTTGGGAGCAGGGGTCGGGCGCACCCCCGTCAGCAGGCCCTCCCCAAGGGGCTCTGAACTCTACCTCTTCACCCACGCCCCTGATGCTCTTTGCTTAAGGATAAGATAAGAATAGAGGAGGAGGAGGGGAGAAGGAGGAAAAAGGGGGACCCCCCAAGTGGGGGGGGCGACGGCAAGAAGTAGCAGGCCCAGAGGGGAGGGGGCTGCTGCTTGCATCAGCCCACACCATGCTGACCCCGCCGCGGCTGCTGTTGCTGCCCCTGCTCTCAGCTCTCGTCGCGGCCGCTATCGACGGTGAGTGAGATTCCGCGGCCCCCTTGGACCCCTGGGGACACCCACCCCCAGCCCCCACTCCTGCGCTCAGATGGGGAAGGGAGACGCGGGAGGGGGTGCCTTTTGTTATCCCAGTCCAGCTGACACAGCAGCGGCCCGACTGGGGGCGGGGATGGGGGTCTGATTTGGAGGATGGGGGCCCTGGGCAAATGATGCTTCCGGGACCCCCCAGCCCAAACAAAGACCAGAGGCCTGGGAAGGGAGAAGAGGGCTCCCCTTTTTTCTGATTCTGGGATCGAGAGGCCTTCTCTTCCTATATCTGGTTGGGGAGGGCCTCCTCCTCCCCTACATCCTCCACCCGCCCCCCCCCCATCTGAAATGTGAAGGAATCCGGATTTGCAATGTACGGCTGCAAAAGGGGGCGGGAGGGGGGGGCGCTTTGCAGTGGCCTCTGAATCTGGAAGGGAAGCTGGGTCAGGGTTGCCCCGCTGGGCAGAGGGCAGGCAGGCCGGGGAAGGCTGTGGGTGGGGAGAGGGAGGGCCGCGGGGAGGGCCCCCTGCTTGGGTGTGGAATCTGGGCCCTGGAGACCAGGCTTTGGAGGCCTGGGTCCAGGATCCAGCGGGGCTGCCCGCCTGGGTTCCAAAGTGGGCACTTCCCCCTCTCAGGGCCTCTGTCAGTAGCCTGGATAGGGCTGTTGGGGGTGGGGGGCAGCGATGCTATGTGACTTTGAATTTTCCTTCTTAATTCCTGGGAGCTTTGAGATGAAAAAACGTCAGATGTCATCATTGGGGAAGGGGACTGGAGAATGGCCTGGAATGCTGAGGTGGGAGGGAGGAGGAAGGCTGCTTTCTCCCTGACTTCTGGCTTGATCACAGTTTAGACTGGAAGGAGAGTTGGAGGTTGGATGGGGGTTATGGCTATGCCCCTGCCCCTCAATTCCCTGCTCCTTTAGTAAATGTGTTTATTTATCTCCATCATTTCCCCATTTCCCACCCCCCAGCCCCCGCCCCAACACACACACTTTGTATACTGTAGTTGGGCTTTGGCTAGGACATAGTCCTTTTGGGGAAATGAGGTGCCCCCTGTCCCCCTTTATGTCAGCTATTTTTCTTTTCCTTGTGAGTCACTGGTTCAAGTCTTGCCTAAGCTTTGAGCTGGGATCATGGGGTTGGGCTGGGCTGGGCCCCTGATTTGAGGAGGGTGGAATCTCATCCCTTCCTCTCATTTTAATCCATCCATCCCGGGGAAAAAACTGGGTCCAATACCATCATGCACCCCTCCTCCATCTTCTAAATTTTGCCAGGTTGGAATTGGGAAAGTTTTTCTCTGAAATCAGATTATCTCTCCTCCTGCCCTCCCCTCCCCCCAACTTGCTCCAGTTTGAGGAGAGAGGTTAGAGGGTTAGGAAGTAACTGTGCCCAGAAAGACAGTATTTTCCGTGACACCCCCCCCCCAACAAGATGCCATCTTGGGGGAATGTCTGTCCCCTTCCCCACCACTACCTCAATTATCTGCCCAAGAGGAGGAAAGAGGCGCTCTCCTGAGTATTCTCTAGACCAGCCCTCACAGGCAGCCCTAGCCCATGATTTCCTTGTTATACATGTTCTTTCCTCTTTTTCTCAACCCAGTGAGGTGGAAGGGGAAACTAAGGCAGAAAGGTTCAGGTGCATGACTTCTAGGAGGAATAGAAAAAAAAATTTTAAGAGTCCCCCCCTGGAACCCCAGGATGGAGGGTGGATGGAGTTAGGCAAAAGCAAGAGGGGTCTCTGTGGAAAGCAGAAAAGGTTCCCAGCCCACCCAGGAAGGGCACCAGGTTGCCTCACACCCAAGGTTCTAAGCATGGTTCTATTTACCACGCTCTAGGTTGGTTGGTGGTGGGTGGAAGTGGGAGATACTGGTCATGTTCTCCTTAACTGTCTCCCAGCCCTTTCTTAAAATTTCCACTGTGCCCACATCTGTAACCCAGCTCAAACTAAATTGTATCCAAAGTCCCGGGAAGAGGACCCCTCCCCAGGCACACTCTACTACTCTTCCCTTGGGAATGGGAATATGAACCATTGGTTCCGCCCCACTCTGAAGGGTGGGAAAGGGGAATTGCACAGACCTGTAGGGCCAGTGCTATCCAGCCCGGCCTAGAGGATTCTCTTATCTCTACCCCTGCCCTCATGCCTTGGGCCCACAGACACGGAACGTTCTTTGCTTTCCAAAGAAGGAAACCTCCTGACCCCAGATACCTTAGTGTTGAACCTTTCTTTCTGCTGCTATCACAGGCCTTGCTGCTTTCCCCCCTACAAGAGCAGCCCTAGGGGCCTTCCCCACCTCTTCTGCTTTGTCGGCTATGCCTGAACTCACACGGGGTTCCCTTCTTTTGGGGGAGCAGTGTCACCCCGCTAGTAAGCAGAATTGAGTGGGGTTGCTACCAGGGAGGATGGGGACACAGATGAGGTGGGGGATGGGCAAGGGAGTTATTGAGGACCGTGCTGAGACTAGGATTATCTTGGTGTGGGAAGGGCAGCCCCCGGCAGACCAGGCTCAGGGAAGGCAGACTCCCTCCTTCTCTCCACACCCCTCTCCATCTTCTCTCCACACCCCTCTCTCCACACCCCCTTGAGCCAGTGTATTACCAGTTATCAGACAAGCGGCACGGCTGAAGTGAGTTATGAGGCTGAGGTGTTTGCCTCCTGGCTCTCTGAGAGAAGGTTCCAAACTCCTTTTTTCCCCAGCCAGACCCAGATCCTTGAACACTTCCCTTCCTCCTGGTCTTTCAAAGTGGGAATGTGTAGTGCATTGATTTGGGGATGGGAGGGGTATTTTGATGTTTGAGGCTACTTCACAAGACTTCCTTTTCGTCCAGTCTTGCTCCCCCTTCCTCCATTTTCTCCATATATATATAATTTCCCCCCCTCAACCTCTCTACCATCACTGAGCTTCTTAAGGATGCAGCTGGGGTCCTGGCCAGAACCAGCCCTGGTCCGCATCCCCCTCAACTCTTCCAAACAACTCCCTCGTGGAAGCCCTTCTTTACGCAAGTCTAACTTTCTTTCCTCCTGCTGCCGTCTTAGCCTTTCCACATCAGAACCCCAAGCTTATTGCCCTTCAGTCATCTCTTGCCAGGGTTCCCTCACTCTGTGGACTCGCCAGCCTTTAAGCCTTCTGGCTCTGGACTGGGGGGAATCTGGGTGCAGTTGATTGGGCCCATACAAGGTCCTTGACCCAGTGGAGCTGGGCTCTGTGGGTGAACATTTGGAGAACTTAGTCCTACCCCACTGTGTTCAGTCCCAGATTTTAGCCCAGTTAGCAGGATCCTGCATTGTTTGGAGAAGGAAGCAGTTGGGCTCTGGAGTGCTTCCGGTGCCGTGACCCCCGGCACCAGTGGAAAACCTCCCCAGGAAAGAGGTGCGGGATAGTGGTGGGGGAGAGGTATTTATTTGTACCTCTTCCTCCCTCAGGAGAGAGGAGAACCTCTCCCAGGCCTTGGCTTCCCTGGCTGAAGCGCTCCGGTCTTCTTCCCCCACCTCCCTATTCTGTGGGAGGCATTAACCCCTGTTCTGGGTATCCCTTGGGTCACACACTGCTAGGACAGGGACTCTGTCTCCCTAAGTCAGGATATATGCTGTCCCCACCCTACTCTGAGTCTCAGGGGGCTTATTATTTTCTGGGTTCATCCCAAGACAACGGTGCCATTATCGTGGCAACTTCTGGGCTGAGACCCCTTCCTGTCTATTTTTCCCCCATCTGCTGTCATTCGTTTGTGCTGTCTTGGCTCCTTGGGACCTCTCACTGTCTCTCATCCTCTCCGTTCATCTCTCTCTGTTGCCTACCCTTTGTGGCATTCTCTTATCCCTTTTGGTCTCCCTTGCTTGATTTGTCTCTGTCTTTATCTACCTCCATCCAGGCCTGTGGGAGTCCCCAAAAGTACCTGGGAACTGGCGTCTTTCCTGGGCTTTCCCACATGCTCTGCAGTTCGCCCCTCGTCGTTTTGGAGTCCTTCTCCCCTCCCAGGTTGGAGTCCGAGTGTCCCATTCTGCAGTTCCCTCTCTGCTTTCCTCCAAACTGTTCTCTCTTCTTCCCCCTCCACTAAGTTTAGGAATGGGTTTTGGAGAGAATGTTTCTGGAGGAAGGGAACTTGATACCCTTCGTGGGCTGAGTAACCGGGGAAAGGAGATCTGTCAGAGGAAAGGGGGAGGTTAGACTTCTGGCAGAACTTCCTTATGACCTGAGAACTGGAGAAAGGTGTGGGAAATAAGTCGGGGGCTCAGAGCTTCTCCTTCTGCTGAGCATAAACGATGTGTGTGTGTGTGTGTGTTGGGGGATAGGTGGAGCGGGCTCGTAAAGCCCTGGTGAGAGATATAGGATGAACTCCGGAGGCCTTCAAGGGCTCCGAATTTTACTTATGGGGAAAGGAAAAGATGGTGGGGAGGTCACTGGTCAGACTAATGTCCTGCTGAGTCAATATTGACTCAGGATGGAGGGGGAGACCCTTCCCCTTCCCTGGCAATCCAAGCCATCCCGTCTGTACGTCCGTCCAGGCCGCAAAGCAGAGGCCCAGACTCAGGAATGACAAAAATGCGTCTGAGCCTCACTGAGCTGCGGGGAAGGAGCCACCGGGTAACACCCAAAATACATAAAATTCAGTGAAAAGCTCTCGGTTTGGGTCTGTGAGGCCCTGCTGCCCCACCCCGTGTGTTTGGAAGCTTAGATTCCTGCAGGCTCTGCCCCCCAGCTCCTGACCTCCCCCCAGGCTCCTCAGTTCCCTTTAGAGAATATCCCCCCAGCCAAGGGCCTATCTCTCCTTCTGCTGCGTGTGCTCTTGAACAGGGCCTCAGGGTCTGTTTCACGCTTTCCTGGCCTCAAGTCTCCTGGTCTTATAGGAAGAAGTGCCATCTGAGGCCTCAGCTTCCTTCCTCACCCTCACTGCTCCCAAAGGGATCAATGGCTGGGTCTCCTGCTCTGGAGAAGACTCCCTCAGGGTCTGTTCTTTCCTGTCATCCTCCCTTCTCTGGCCAGGCACTCTTACCCTCTCTTCCCCACCCCACCCCCAAGGTCCCAGAATGGGACAGAGGACGACAGCCAAGGCTCAAGCAGGGCAGTGGGGTCCGTGTTGTGTCTGGACACACACCCAAGCCTACACCTCCTGTCCTGGCTCCAGCTTGGTGGCCCTGGGGGCCATGGCTGGGCTGGGTGCCTGGGTTTGAGGGGGGAGCAGGGGTGTTGGCCAGACTTAGCATGGCGGTCACATTCAACTCCAGGCAAAGCTGAGAACAGACGGCCCCTGTGTCCTGGCGTTCTCGCTGCAACCTCGCTCCCTCTCCTCCCTTTCCAGTCCTCTCCTCCTTCTTCTTCCTCTGTCTTCCCTCACTGTTCTGTTCTTGTCCCTCTCTGCCTCCTCCACCACTCGCTCCTCTCCAAGGAGCCCTGAAGGTCACTGCCACCCCCTACACTCTCTTTCTCTACTCCTAGTGCCAGAGAACCAAAATATTCTCCCTGTTGGTTCCTTTCCTTCATCCTTTTTCATCTGGCGCCATTCTCGCGGCCAGTGAGGAAACCACCTGTTTGTTCAGTTACTAAATCGCTCTGTGCCTCAGTTTCCTCAACGGTACGAGGGAGATCGCAACGGTACCCACCTCCCAGGGTTGTGAGAATTTAAGTGAGTTCACATGTACCAGTGTTTCAGTTCAATGTCTGACGCATAGTGACCAGGTTGAAAAGTGTTAGCTCCCATCATTAGGGAGCCCCGGTTTTTGTGAGGGGGTCAGGCAGGGGAGGCTGGTGGCTGGTTTGCTCCTGAATTTGGGACCGCATGTTTCCCTCACCTAAGCGGCAAGCCACAGAGGTGGGTTTTCTGATGTCAGAGGCAGAAGGCTCAGCCCAGGGGAGTGGGGTTGGCTGGGATTTCTGAGCAGGTTGCAAGTGCCCTACCCCACCCCCCTTTGCAGCTCCCTCCCACCTCTGAGGGAGGCTTCCTTGGCTGTGTAGACTGCCCCAAAGTAGGTTAGTTGTTTCTTTCCTCCACTCCCCCTGAAGGAAATCAAAGACAGGCCTCAGCCTTCAAACTCCAGATTCCTGGGGCTTTCTCCACCATCCCGGACAGGAAGGAAGTGCTTTCACATATCTCTCCGAGATTCTTGGGCTGTCCCGTCCCTTGGGAGCAGTGCAGCACCCCCAAGTCCCTCTGCCCTGGGCTTGAAGAGGTGCTGCTGTGGGACAAGGGCCCGAGTGCTCCTCTCCCTTTCCCTCCCCCCATCCCCCACTCCCCTCCCTCCACAAGAGCACATCTGGTTTGTGAATCTCTCTCATTCCAGCTTTCGGAGTTTGCCAGCTGCTGTTTCCTCTGCTGAGTTTAGGCCAAAAGTGGGGGTGGGGGACAGCTGGGGGGGGAGCAAAGTGAAGGCCAATGGAGGGGAGATCGTGGCAGGGACATGGAATGGAGGGGAGGTTGGAGTGGCCAACCAGTGACCTCACGGGGCTATGAGTTCTGCCTTGGGGAGGAGTGGGGGCATGGACTAAGTCCATGTGAAGGGGTGGGGGTGGCATGGGGGCCATTTCTGGGCTCCAAACAGCCCATCTGCCTTTAGTCCCATTCCAGCCCCTTCTACGCCCCCCCACCAGCTCCCCCCAGCCAGTCTCGGCTGGCCAGGGGAAGAGGACCAGTCTCCGGCATGCTAACTAGGCTGGCGGGCTGTTTCCCGGGAAGACCTCACAGCTGGCCCAGTGGGGCAATGAACTCAGCATTATCCACCTCCTCAAGGGGCCTTTATTCCCTGCTCAGGGTGGGAGGTAGGGGAGGGGGGGTGAGCCTGGCCAGGCCATCCCTGATGTGTTTCCTGAACTCGGCTCTCATCCTGGCCAGGGGCCTGAGTGCAGTCCCCTCTGCCAGAGCTGGGGGTTAGGGAGGGAGGCCATCGTCTCCGTGTGGCCCTCCTCGGACTCTATCCCTCCCTGCTCAGAGCCCTGACATACTTTATTTATGCTCTGTCCCAGCCCTGAGCTCATTCTGCCCTGCATTTGAGTTAGTTGTGTACAGTTGTCTTCCCGGGGGGGGCTGGGGACCCCAAGGGGGCAGCTCACTCCTTCTCAGCACCCCAGTGCCCAGTGCAGCACCTAACACAGAGTTGGTCTTCAGTGCACACCAGCTGAATAGAGCTGGAATCGTCCACGGGCTGAGGAAAAGGTGATGATGGGCTGGGAGACTGGGAACCCAGCCCTGGGTGGGGACGAAGGAGAGCAGAGGACTTTTCTTCCCATGTAGGCCATGGTGATGGGGTTGGAAGGAATACCTCCGAGTGGGAAGACTGATGGGGACCGCACTGATCAAAAGTGTAGACTTGACTCACTTGTTTCAGTCCTAGTTTTGTCACTTGCCTGCCATGTGACCCTACCCTCTCTGGGGCTCAGTTTCCTCATCTATGAAATGGCATTATTAGTATTACCTATTTTGTCATATTGTGGAGAAGATTAAAAGAGATGATACATGGAAAGAACTGGTTTACCACAGTTCCAGCACATGCTGAGCCCACAATAAGAGTTAGTGTTACCATTCTTAATTCCTCCTTGAGGAAGGAGGTAGGAAATCCGAGTAGGAGCAGAGGAAGGCTGGTAGGGGTGAAGGCTGGGGCGAAGACATCCTGGGCTGAAACCAGCTCTTATAGGTTACCCTGGTCGTTCTCCTTCCTTGGATCTCCAGCTGTGGCCTCCTGAGCCGTCTTAGGTGCCTCTTATCTTGCACGCCATCTGTTGAAAGTCCTCCCTGAGGTTTCACCAGCAAGGGAAGCTGTGTCTTTAGAGAACAGAGGTGGAGGCTGGGCTTTTCCCCCCTCCGCCCCACCCCACCATGCCCTCCTGTACCTCTGCTGATACAATCTCCAAGTCACTGCTGTGCCAAGGGCACTGCCCACCCCCCAACACTTCCTGTCTGGGGGCCTGGTGGTTAGGACTTGGAGATGGGCAGGGTGATGGATTTCAGGGACTAGGAGCGTCCCAGAGGGCGCACTGAGCAGAGAGATTAAAAAAGAGCAGCTCTTGGAATGCCTGATTGGCTCAGTCAGTTGAGCGTGCAACTTTTGATCTCAGGGTCATGAGTTCGAGCACCATGTTGGGTGTAGAACTTACTCAAACAAAACAAAACAAAACAAAAAGGCAGTTCTGGGTTTCTAGTTGGAGAGAAGGGAAGATAAAGAGGAAACATGTCAAAGGCCTAAATGCACCTTCTTCACCGTCACCCTGTCGGCAAAGCTGGGGCTGCTGGTGTCTGACCAGAGCCACGCAGAACAGTAAGGGCTTTGACCCTGATGACTGAAGGAGGGACACACTGGACAGGCAGCATATGGGGCTGGATCAGGGGCTGTAAAATGTGTTCCCTGCCTCCTTCCCCTCCCCCTACCACAAGCACACAATGTTCAGGATCGACCCCCAGCCCCCTGCCACCCCTGGGCCCCTGGACTGCAGCTCAGAGTCTGGGCCACATGGAGACTGATGCTGGGGAAGGAATAGGAGCTCTAGGGGACTTTAAGGCCTCCATCCTTCACTTCCACCCTCATTTTCTTTCCTTACTCCTAGCCCCTAAGACTTGCAGCCCAAAGCAGTTTGCCTGCAGAGACCAGATCACCTGTATCTCAAAGGGCTGGCGGTGTGATGGTGAAAGGGACTGCCCGGATGGCTCTGACGAGGCCCCTGAGATTTGTAAGTACCTTTTCTCATCCCTCCCCCTAAACACCTTTTCCTTTTGGCCCAGGCAGTTTGGGATAAGGACAGTTGACCTCTAGCCCGGCGTGGACCTTGCTCAGTGATTGTTTGCCCATGACACAGCTAAAACTCTACCCCTCTTCAAAGTGCCCGGCATGGTGCCTGACATGCTCAGAAATGGCACCTCGGATTGCTTTGTTAATGGCTGCACCCCCAAGCCTGCCAGGGACTTTGTTGTCTGGGCTGACAGCTTTGCCAGAAGGAGAAAGCCTGACTTCCCTGCCCTTTGGCTCAGTCCTCTTCTTCCCATCTCGGAGACTTCTGACTTTTGATAAGTGCCCCCCAGGTCTTGCTGCGTCCCCTTCCTATCCTTACGCTCCCAGGCCAAAGGCCACTGGCTTTGCTTAGTCTCTGTACCAGAAGCTCCACCCCTGTGCGTTTCCCGCCACCCCCGCCTTCCCCTGCCCCAGTAAGTGGTGTAATCAGAGGCAGCTGTTTAAACTGGGAGAAAGGTCCCCACCCAGCCTTTACCCTGCCAGTGGGGGGTGGAGGACTTGCTGGCCGGACCCCAGAGTCCTGGGCAGCCGGTAGAGTCCTGGGGTCTCCACCTTCAGCCTCTCCCTGCTTGGCTCTTCTGGGCCATGATCTAGAAGACCCTGCGTTCCTAGGTCTGTCCCTGTTCCCTCTCATAGCTTTATCCTGCTCCAGCTCCGTCCCCTGTCCTCTCCCCATACCCTCACCCGCAATTATCAGGGGTAATTTTAGGGCCAGAAAGGGAGCCACCAGTTCTCTCTGCCTCACCCCCATACCCTGCCTTCGAAGGGTGGGGCCAGAGATATTCTGCAAGCGTTTCTATGGTGAAGGTGGTTCAGCCTGGAGTCTCATCGCTTCTCGCTTTGGGCTAAGTTCAAGTGCAGCCTGGAGTCTTCTTGACTGATGCCACCGTTATGCCCTACAAATGGGGATGCAGAAGCCCAACCTCAGACAGATGACCCCAGACACTCAGGAGCAAGCTCAGACTCAGACTCCAGCTGCACACTCCTCCCCAGGCACACGTGGGTAGACGCACGCACACGTGGGTAGACGCACGCACATGCAGACACTTTCTCTCTCACACACACTTTCACTCTCACACACTCTCTCACATATGGACCCCTATGTGGGGGTCCATAGGTCGTGGTCTGTCCCCCAGCCCCCCGGGCTTAGCCAGCATCCTAGTCTGCATGGCCTCCTTAGGCTTCCCTGAGGAGCTCTATCCTGCCACCCCAGGCCCATCATCAGTGGGCCACAACCTCTGATGCTTCCCAGATCCTACTATCGGGGAGGCTCTGGGGTCGGTCATCTAGAGTGGTGCCGTCCAGTAGAAGTGTAATGCAAGCCATGCATGCAATTTTGAAATTTTCTAGTAGCTACATTACAAACGGTAAAAGTAGAGGCACCTGGGTGGCTCAGGCAGTTGGACATCTGACTCTTGGTATCGACTCAGGTCTTGGTCTCTGAGTCGTGGGTTTGGGCCCCCACCTTGGGCTCTGTCCTGGGGGTTGGGGGAAGAGAGCCTACTTAATAAAAATAAAAATAAACAAAAACCAGAAAAGGTAAAAGTAGGTAGGTGAAGTTAATTTTAACTGTATGTGACCCAATGTATCTGAAATACTATTATTTCCGTATTTTAATCATGGAATATTGGTAATGAGATCTTTTGTGTTCTTGTGTGTGTGTGGTATTAAGTCCTCCAAAGCCGGGGTGTATTTTATATTCAGTTCGAACTGGTCACAATCAGGTACTCGAGAGCCACATATGGCTGTTGCTATGTGTTGGACAGTGTGGTTCTAGGTAACTTGGTCTGGCTTTCAGCCCCATGCTCCCAACCCTGGGGAACTCTGGGGAGGCGGTGTTCTCTAACATGAGTGCCTCCCCGCCATGGACTCTGTTTTCCTCGGCTCTTCCAGCCCTCTCACTTCTTTTTTTTTTTTTTTTTTAAAGATTTTATTTATTTATTTATTGAGAGAGAGGTAGTGAGAGAGAGCATGAGCGAGGAGAAATCAAAGGGAGAAGCAGACTCCCCATGGAGCTGGGAGCCCGATGCGGCACTCGATCCCAGGACTCTGGGATCATGACCTGAGCCGAAGGCAGTCGTCCAACCAACTGAGCCATCCAGGCGTCCCAATGCCAGCCCTCTCACTTCTAAACCTCATCCTGTCTCCTGAGTGTACAACATGGAGGTGTTGGGCTCCATGGGGACCGGGTGCATGGGGAGTGGACTCTGCAGAAGGCCCAGTTCTCCCCTCCCCTGGCTGCACGGCTCCCATCGGGAATGGTGTAGAAAAGCTCTAGGCCCCTGAGGCCTCCTGAGAAGGAAGAAGTGCAGGTGTCCGAAGCGACACTCTCTGTGTCCTCATCCCCACCCCCGGGGGGACAGCCGGCCAGACCGCGTAGCCGACTTGCTCATCTGGCCTTTCTGTGTGCCCGCAGGTCCACAGAGTAAGGCCCAGCGATGTCAGCCAAACGAGCACAACTGCCTGGGCACCGAGCTGTGTGTTCTCATGTCCCGCCTCTGCAATGGGGTCCAGGACTGCGCAGATGGGTCAGACGAGGGGCCCCACTGCCGAGGTAAGGGCCCTTCTGCCTCTCCTGCCCTGGAGATGGATGCCGGGAGTTCTCAGCTGTGCACTTGGTGGGTTTGGAGGCCCAGCATCTGAGGACTGTCCTCATACCTGCAGTGGGGATGAGGACCTTGTCCTGCTCTGGTTCTCCCAAATCACTGGGCCTTTGGGCTTGGGGCTGCTGGGTCAGCAGCCCTCAGGGATCAGTCTGGCCTGGGCACTTCTCTTCCAGCTGTGTGTGCCTGAGCAAGTCACTCCTTCTCCCTCTGGACCCCAGGATCTTGCCTGTAAAATGAGAGTTTGGCATCCTTTGTTTCATCCTTTGTTGTTGTTGTAAATAGTGGGATCCTGGCTTCAGATGGTTTCTTACATGAAAGCTGAGTATGAATAGGGAAGGGCAGATGCCGGCATTGGTGCTGGTGGTGGGGATATGGTGCTTGGATCACCTGCCTCCTGGCCAGTGCCCCCGAAGGCATTCCCCACCCCCACCCCTGTCCGGCTCAGGCCACAGGAAGTGCAGATCTTTGAGACACTCTCAAGCGGCCTAATGGGAAGGTCACCCAGACTGAGGAGGGGACTTTAGGAGGATAGGTCCCTTCCCCTCTGCAGCTCAGGTCACCAGCTCTACTGTTCTTCCCCTGAAGGCCCCTGTGGGCCAGGGAGAACCTGGGTCATTCCTGAGCAACAGGAGAGGTTTTGTCGTGAAGACAGAGCCTCAGGCCTGCGAGGCAGGGACCAGGGAATGACGACTTCCCCCTTCTGCTGAGCTCAAGGCCTCCAGAACCCGAGCAAGCTGCCAGGTGGGTGGCGTCCTGCGCTGGTACGCCTGTCAGAAACATCTGCCTGTGGGAGGGGACACATCTGGACCCTGTTCACCGAGGGCAGGGAGTGCAGAGCAAAGAGTTCGTGGGAGATTTGTATCCTTTCCTTGGGTCGAGTTGACATGTTAGGGATAGGACGCAGAGTTTGGGCCTAGGGGCTGACTTTAATAACCATGCCCATCGAATCTTATCGCATGGTATGGGTTCAGGTTTGTTTCCTTTTAATACTTTGTCAGCATCAAAAACAACAAAGAACCTCAAGAACGTAGGGTTTGAACTCCCTTCTCTGCTATTAGAGAGGTTGGGCCTCCTTATCCTCCTGCCATATGTCCAGAAGAGAAATTCTTTTCTAGATTTTCTTGAACAAACAATATTGTCCCCGCCCCCACCCTCACTCCTCCACCCCACTGTGTGGGGAAAGGCTGGCCAGGCAGCACCTTTGGGCTCTTCGGGTAGAGGCAAAGAGGAGAGGAAATAACTGGGGCCTGGCCCCCCATCCCAGCTCCTCCTGGCAGGCTTAGTGCCTCTAAACATCTTAGCATCTCGGGCAGCTCTCTCTCCTAGGTGGGGGGGGGGGGGGGAGTGGGGGTGTGAGGCAACCGGACAAAGGGATCTTTGTGGCCAGGCCGCCTGGCCCCACGCAAGGCCATTAATTGGGTCGCTGGTCTGGGGGGGCAGCCGCTCTCCCACCTCTTCCCCCTCCTGTTTCATTCCCTTCTGTCTCCCCTGTGGAAGTGGGTCAGTGGCAGGAGGAAGATTAGAGAAAGGTCCTGAGGGAACCAATTTTCTCCTCCTCCCATTTTCCACCTGGACCTTGGACCTTCTCTCTGAGGCCTCCAGGGATGGGCTGGAGGGGTGCTTCCAGACCAGAGCTGGGTTCCTGAGGGCAGAGACCCCTTCCCATGCCCACTCCTCACCGCCAACCCCGAAGCCAGCACTGTAGTTCCTGGGCAGTGCAGATAAGAGGCAAATGAAGGGACTGAGACTCACTGTCCTCCCTCCCTGCTGACCCCAGCAAGTGCCAGAACCTTCTCTTAGGGGACGGAAGGAGTCCAGAGCAACCGGAGCAGGGAGATACAGCTTCTAAGCCATAATTCACTATATTATATATGTAAAATATATATATTGGGCCCATCATATACCCTCCCTGGCTCTCAGTTTCCTCACTTGCAAAATATATTAGATGATTCCTGAAGCCTCTTCTGTCTCCCACCCTGCGGGCCTTGGAAGTGGTTTCCCAAGAGTTGACTGGAGTTGGGGGACTGTGGCAGTCTGGGGGCCTGAGTGCGTCTTGCCTGCCCCCCGACAGAGCTCCAAGGACCCTGTTCTCAGCTCGGCTGCCAGCACCACTGTGTCCCCACACTCAACGGGCCCACCTGCTACTGCAACAGCAGCTTTCAGCTGCAGGCGGATGGCAAGACCTGCAAAGGTATGTGAGCCCTGTGCCCGCTGGACCTGCTGAGGGGCGTGGCTGGGGGCGGGCATGGGGCGGGGCCAGCGCGGAGGAGGGAAATGAGGCAGAAGGGATGAGAGAAGGAGGCACCGCTCTCAGGCCTGCGGCACGGGGGGCGTGGCTGTGAGCCCTAACCCCTTGCTGTCACCAGATTTCTGAATTCCTCTTCAAATTTCGTACGTGGTGTATGTGAGTTTTCTTGTAAAAACCTTAAAGCATTGTAGGTAAAACCAAAGTCCCCTTTGACCAATCCTCTTCAGTTCTGCTCCCTTTCCCATCTCTGGCCATCAGCTCTGTTATCAGGTTGCTGCCTCTGTCTCCAGGCCTTTTTCTGCACGTTGGTATGCACGTATTTGCAAATAATGGAATTGAAAGCACTGTTTACCTGCGTGTGCTCTTTTCACGTAAATATCACACTGTACATTCCTTTCCTAAGTTTTTTTCACTCAGTGAGTTCTAGAGAGTTTCCCATATTAATACGCAGAGATCTACCTCGGTCTTTTAGAAACCACTATGAAGTATGACTGTTACCACAGTTTGCTTGGCCATCTCCCTGTTGGTGAGTGAGATGTCCCAATTTCTCTCTGTCACGAACAGTTCGTCCTCTTCTGTTTTAAATTTACCTCCCTGGGCTCTTTGCACAAATACCACTTTCTCAGGGAGGCCAGCCCTAAAATCACAACCCACCACCTGCATTCTCTCCCCCATCTCTGCTTAACAGTTTTCCCACCAGCCACTTCCCACTACACTAGCCCCTCTAACATATAGTTTACTTTTTTGTTTCATTTATTATGGAAATGCCAATATTTCATTTATTATCAGAATTTAAATTTCAGGAGTTTGAATATATTTTATTCATGGCTGTATTCTCAGAGCCTAGGACGGTACCTGGCATCGAGCAGGTCCTCAAGAAGTCTTTTTCTGAATGAATGGGTGACGTGCGTGTGTGTGGGTGTTTCTCTAGGGACCAATTCCAAGTCTGGACTTGCTAGGTGATGAAGTTTGCACATCTCTCCTTGTGATAGATGCTGCCAAATTGTCCTCCAAAGTAGCCATAAGGATGGACAGCCCCACTGGTGAGGTCTGAGGGCACTCACTTCCCTGCCCTCATTACACTGGAGATGACCGCACTTTTGCCCCCTCCCCGCAGACTTTGACGAATGCTCAATATACGGCACTTGCAGCCAGCTCTGCACCAACACAGACGGCTCCTTTACGTGTGGCTGTGTGGAAGGGTACCTCCTGCAGCCAGACAACCGCTCCTGCAAGGCCAAGAACGGTAGGTGGAGTCCCCTGCGGCCACAGCGATAGATGGCCCCCAAGTTGTTCCCGGGGAGGGGGGCGGTCTGAGATGTCCTAGAAGAGTCCCTGGCCACATAGCCCCTTCTCTCCTTCATCTGCAGAGCCAGTAGACCGGCCCCCCGTGCTGCTGATTGCCAACTCCCAGAACATCCTGGCCACGTACCTGAGTGGGGCCCAAGTGTCTACCATCACACCCACTAGTACGCGGCAGACCACAGCCATGGACTTCAGCTACGCCAACGAGACTGTGTGTTGGGTGCATGTTGGGGACAGTGCTGCCCAGACGCAGCTCAAGTGTGCCCGCATGCCTGGCCTGAAGGGCTTCGTGGATGAGCACACCATCAACATCTCCCTCAGTCTGCACCGTGAGTCGCTTGCTCCCGGTCTGGAGAGCAGGGGAGGGCAGGCAAGATAGGGCAAGCTGGAGCCTGCCTGAGACAGAGATTAGATGGGATGACCCCTGTCTGGGGCAGGAGTCTAAATAAAAAGCCCTTGACCGAGACCAAGGCAAGGGGCTGCACAAAATGACACCTATTTGGGTGTCAGGGGCAGACTGATGGCTCTGCTTCCTTCCCTCTCTCTGAGCCAGGTCTCTAGATGGCTCCTGATTTTTGGGCCAGAGCCAAGGAAGAGGGCTAAGGGAGCCACAAATGGTCAGTCTCCAGAGACCAGGGACTGTCCCCTCTCAGAGGGAAGAGTGTTCATTAGACCACAGAGGGGCTTTCCCATGAATCAGGAGCCAGGGTAAGGGAAAGAAAGGGCCTGGAGCCCAGGCAGAGCCTTGCTAGGTTGTGGCTGAGGGCAAAAATGCCAGGGGCTGGCCGGGTCTGTCCCCTGGCTCTGTTATTTTCCTTGGGGACATCATCAGAATGGACCCACTGCTGCAGGGTGCGTGTGGGGGTGGGGGTCCTCAGGCTGTTTGGGGGGCTTTGTGGCAGTGACTGAGACCAGGAGAGGAGCAGAGAGCACTGGGACCATAGGATATTTTAGGACCTCTGGGATGTTTCCATTCAAACTCTCTCCCTGGGCTGTACTTTGCTATCTTAGGGGTGGAAGCAGGGGTACACCTAGGGATGGGACCAGGGCATAGACCACTGCCTGAGGCAGCCCTGCTCATGTCCGATGCTATTACATAAATGAACAAAACATCTGGCACCATCACGGTTCCAGGAAGCACACTGCAGAGATGAGGGGGAACATCTGGCCTTGGTTGACCTGACCCCCTGGGAAGGAGGGTAACTTGATCTGTGACCTTGAGTAAATCAAGGTGTGCCTGCTTTGATTTCCTCATCTGCATCATGGCTTTGACCTTGCCTGTCCAGAGCAGATCAGTTGAAGTGAAAGCAAGAGGTAACCCATAAGGTTTAGAATTGTGAACCTTGGGCCTGCTAGAAGATCTTGAAGTTCTTCATTGCCTCCCTGTATGATGATCACCACAGGAAAACAGATCCCAGGAGGACACACAGGCTTAGTTCTGGACTAGCAGTGGTTCCTGAGAGCCCTCTGTGGCCTCATCGTCTGGTCCATCTCCTCCAGAGCGTCCCAGGGGTGTCTCTGGGCTGTTGGTCACCAGAGCTCACATGTGACTAGACATGTCTTTCTTGGAATGCCAGGCTGGGGGCTGCCACGCTTGGTTGGGCAGATCAGGGACCCCAGTGGCAGCTAGGGTAGCACAGGGCGAGACCCCATGAGACAGCTGCCCTCTCCCTGCTCCTTGTTGTTGGCCCCACCCAACAGGCCTGTCTGGGCAAACAGCTCTGGCAGCTCCCTCTTTGGCCCTGCCTCAGGGCCAGACGATGGGCTCGTGGGTAGGCGGCTGGCGAGGGCACCCTGATGGGAAACTTCTCGGCTTTTGCTCTGGCCTGGCCCCTTCTCCTGCCTTCTGCCAAAGGAGAAGCAGGAAATAAGCTCAGGAGGGTACCCCTCCCTTGGCAAATAGAGCCTTGCCTCCCAGTCGGCTAGATTCATTGGGCCCCTCTGGGGCAGAGTCCAGGAGGCAGGGACAGACCAAGGTTCTGGGGAGGGAGATTAGTCGGGTAGATGAGTGGGTTCCCATTGCCCCAGCCTCTGTCCCTCCTCCCCGCCCCCACCCCAACCCCCTTGCCGCCTGGTTGTCTGGCTGTCACCCTGAGGATAGTTGTTTTGCTCTCATCCCACAGACTAATTATGGGCCCTGGGATGAGGATGTCGGAAGTGTCTCTCCCCTAGCACCCTCCCCCATCCCTTGTTCAGCCCCTTCCCAGGAGAAGCTGAGTGGGCTGTCCTGGGGTGTGCGGGTGGCTGATCCCAGGCACTCACCTGTGCAGTGGGCTGCTGGCCTGTAATTAGCTCCCCAAGGGGGGATGAAGAAGAAAGGCTGCTGCTTTCTCCTGCTTTCTCTCTGCCTCCTAGGGGAGCTCTCCCTGCAATCATCCCGTTCCTGGCTATGACCATGACCTCCACTGCCCCTCTGGGAGGGAGCCCCATGCAGGAGGGAGGAGTCTGACAATTGAGAGGTGCTGGGCCCCAGAGGCCAAGAGGCAGAGAGAGCCTACTTGCTGGTGTGGGAAGAAAGGGGAGCCTGCCCCAGAGAAAACTCTGGTAACAGAAATAGAATAGAAAAAAGGAAGGAGGCCAGGAAGTGAGCCTGTTTCACATGGGTCCTAGGGCATGTGTGCTCCAGACCCGCTCGGAGTCCTGAGAGCCCTCAGAAGGCCCCTCCAAGACCCTGCCACGCTCAATGGTCGATGCAGCCTCCAGGAGAGGCTCCGTGGAGCTAGCATGGGGTTGAAGCTCCTGCCTTTTCCTGTCTTGATCCCAGCTCCTTCTCTCTGTTTCTACTCAAGAGTTGGGGAACACTTTCTGACCCACTTCCTCACATGTTCTGGAAGGGGGTGTGCGTGTGTGCGTGCGTGTGCACGTGCTTTCCTCCCTTAACTGAGCCCCGGCTGCCAACACTTCTTCCTCTGTCTGTGACTTTCACTGGCCTGGACCGGGGCGGGTGAAGAGGGGAGCTTTGGGGGCTACGTCCTCACCCCTCCTCCTCCCTCCTGGGATGCATTCCCAGGGCCCATCCTCCTTTCTGCCACTGTCCCAGCAGCATGAGGAGGTCTCTGTGGATTCTGATTCTGGAAACATGGTAGTGAGAGCCCGAAGACCCTTAAGGAGGACTGAGACTGACCCCTCAGTCTGGTACTGGCTTTCCCAAAGCAGGGATGCCTTGATTTTCGGTGGTATATGGACATGCATGTTTTTATTGTTATGGTTATGTTTTTATGTAATACCCATTAGGAGACTCCTATAACTAGCACATCAAATCTATAATTTCATAGATGGCTTAAGATGCAGCAAAATAAGAGACGTGAGCTGACGTACGGTAACAGTAGGTAAATGATAGTATCAGCTGTATATAACCATGGCAAGCATTTTGAAAGTGATACACAGAAGACTGAAGTTGTGGAAACTGAGACCCAGAGGGTTCAGTAGCCCTGATAGTAGCAGAGCCAGGCCCGGCCTGCCTCCTGTGCCTCTCACCACTGACCACTGGCTCAGGAAACCGTAGGTTCTGCCCAGCCCCCTGCAGGGCTGCCCCTGGGCAGGGCTGCGGGTCAGGTCAGTAGACTGACCCACCCTCCCAACCCCGCCAACCCCATCCCTGCATTGCCTTAGCTGTGCTCCTCTGACCTGTCTTCCCCTGGCTTTGAGGATGTTTTCCCCATAAAAAGAATGAGGGCAGCCTGCAGAAATGGGGCCCTGGGAAAGAGTGTGTGTGGGGAGGGAAGGTTCTGACGCTGCATGTAGAGGCCTTAAAGGAAGGAAGTTTTGCTGAAATCACTTAGGGTGTGAGGGGATGCTTTGGAAGGGCCCTCTGGGGTCCTCTGGTCTCTTCCCTGCATCATGCCGCATGTGGGAAGGAGCGGGGAGGCAGAAAAGGCCCCCGAGGCTACAAGCAGCAAAGTTGCGAAATGAGTCCCCAAGTCCAGCTGGCCAGCTTCACTTAGCCCTCCCTCTTTCTTTGTGTGCCTGTGTGTACGTGTGTGCTTAAAATCACAACAGGAAATGGGTAGTGATGTGTCTAGAGGGAAGGCAGGGGTAGGCAGAGAGTAGCCCCCTGAGTCTGCGATGAACTGACTTCCGCGGCTGGAAGGGGAGCCGTCTTCCTCCGGAGCTGGGCGGCCCAGGCCCTCTCAGCATTCCCCCCTATGCATATGGAACCCTTCCAGATTTTATGTGTGAAAGCCAGCCACCCCCCCCCCTTGGCCTTCCTCACCCTCAGGGTGTCAGAATCCTGGGGGGCTCTCGCCAGCACACCCTTTGGCCTTGCGCCGCCCATGCCCCGGTGCTTCTTCTCCCTGCTCCTGCCCCAAGTTTCCAAATCATTTCACAGCCCTTCTCTCCTCTCCCTGGCCGGGGCCAGCCCGGCGGCCAGCCCCGTGTCTCCCGGCTCAGCTCCAGCCTGGCCTCTCCTCCCCCGCTGTCTCCTTGAAGCTGCCTCTCCACCCAGCCTGCTCCCAACACAGCACCCCCCCTCCCTGTTTTCAAGCCACAGGAAGTAACTTAAGCAAGAGATATGCGTTTTAGAGCCCAGCAAGGGTTTCTCAATAGTGGGAAAACCCTGGTTCCGATTCTGAATCAGAGCTGCAGAATCTGGGCATCTCATCCCCGGGACCAGGACGGACCGCCTTTGTGGACCTGGGCCAGCCAAGGGAAGGAGCAGGGCATAAGCCTGAGGCCAGAAGTGCAAGCAGGGCAGGAAGGGAGCCCCGGAGACAGAGATGATGTGCCCTGGCCTTGCTGGAAACAAGAGGAGCTAATGTCAGGACTCGGCAGGAAAACAGGAGCATGAGGACGTGCCATTTGGCAGAACTTCCACCAGGCCTGCCTGGCTATCTCTTACCTACTTGCAAAGTCCCCAGACTCCTGGTCATCTTCCCCGGGCCTCTCTCTCCCCACCAGCCCTCAGGACAAGAGCCCCTGAGTGGCTCTAAGAAGGAAGAGGGTTACCAGACAGATGTGCTCCCCCACCATCTTGGGGCGTCCCAAGGCTGGAGAATGAAGATCCTGGCAGTCGAAAGGAAGGGAAAAAGTGATGTCCCAGCGCTAGGACAACAGAGTGAGGACTCAGTGCTCAACAAATATTTGTTGAATGAATCAGTGTATGTGTGTCAGACACCGGGGACAGAGATGAAAGATAGCACCTTGCCCTCACAATATTTGTAGTCAGGTAAACAGGCTGTGATAAAAGGAGTGACTGGGGCTTATGGGAGTTTGAAATACAGAAAGCTTTCTTCTGGGGGCCTGAGCTGAGTCTTGAAGAATAGTAGGTGTTAGCCCCACACTGCCCACCTGGAGGGGCCGCCTGTAGTTGGGAGGCCACAGGGCTCTAGCTGAAGGCACAAATGGTAACTTGGTGGAGAAGGTAGGGAAGAATGGGGTCGAGGTGAGGGAGAATGATGGAATGAACCACAGCTCCCATTTGTGGAGTGTTAATTATGTGCCAGGCCCTGTGCTAAGTGCTATTAATGTACCATCCCATTTTACAGATGAGCAAACTGAGACTCAGACATTAAGTAACTTTCCCATAGTCCCATTTTACAGATGAGCAAACTGAGACCCAGACATTAAGCAACTTTCCCATAGTCCCATTTTACAGATGAGCAAACTGAGACTCAGACATTAAGTAACTCTCCCATAGTCCCATTTTACAAATGAGCAAACTGAGACTCAGACGTTAAGTTCCTTTCCCATAGTCCCACAGTTGAAGGCGATATACCCAGGATTCAAACCCACTGTTAGTGTCTGGACCTGGTTGGGTCCAGAACAGAGCAGAGTGACGGGAGAAGTGGGGAGGTTCCTGGAATAAGGACCAGAATGTGGTGTGTTCACTGGGGATGTGGTTAAAGTGGGAATGGGGTTCATCCTTGCTCATCCTTCCTCATCTAGGGACCTCAAGCCCTGTCCTATAATCTTTGGGCATATGGATGCATTGCAGGGTATTTCCTCTGGACACAGAGGCCCCCTTCCTCCCCCAGATTTATTTTAGGGAGAGTGACTGGAGTCCTGCAGCTGAAGTGAGGGCCTTCTTGGGAATGGTGGGGCAGGGGATTGTTTTTGGAAAAGGAGCCACTGTTTAGGGAAATGCCTCTTGAACAATGTGAATAGTAGAGAAGTCGAGAAAAATTAGAGTTATAGGGGTGCAGAGTGCTGAGCATTGGTGGTGGGGGGAGTGCAGGGAGGACTATCAGTTATAAATACACACCCCAGGTCTATTCTGGAGCCTGGAAGTGAAAGTCTTTTGTGACATCACTGGCAAGCTGTGGTCTGTCCTCTGACTCTCTAACTGTCCTCCTAGTTTCCTGGCCTCCTTCTCTATGCTGGAATCCCCCAACAGTGTTACCCCAGACCACCCCAGACCCTTCCCACCCCATAGCATTCTTCCCCTTAGGCTTACTTGAGATTCTCCTGTCTTCAAGAGCCCCTCTGGAGCATGCTCTGGGGTCAGCCCTGAGGAGGCTGGGGCTCAGGGGACAGCTGCCCTCTGAATGAGTGGTTGCCAGAATGTTTAGGTCTTCTGGGGTCAAACCCGGGAGTCAACTTGCCCCCCATGCCATGAGATAGGCCAGTGGCCCAGACACTGCCCATAGTGGAGCCCAGGAGGGAAGGTGCCCTCTCTTAATCTGAGCCTATCTGTGTACACTGGCCTTGGATAGGTGTGAGTGGCCGTGTGTGTGTGTGTGTGTGTGTGTGTGTGTGTGTGTGTGTGGTGGGGCGGGCAGAGGAATCTGGACTTTAGGAGAGAGGAAAATAATGTGGAGGGGGGTTGGATAACAAAGGATTTTTGCTTGCGACTAATAGTCTCCAGCTGCAAAAATACCAAAGTGGAGGCCAGGCTGGGCTGGGGACTCCCGTTCTTGCCAACTCCTCACCGGCCTGCTGAGTGGGGCCCTGCCTGGCCTTTGGGAGGTGGAAGGGGAGACCGGCCAAGGGTAAATAATCTAGAGCAAGGACAAACCCTCTGCCTTCTCTTCTGAAATTGGCAGGGAATCCCGGCCAGGAAGGAGTCTCAAAGGTCAACGACGTCCTGGGGGCGTGGGGGGCAATTGTGGAGCTGCTCCTGGGATGGGAGGCATTTGATGTCTTCAGATTTCTTCCTCCTTCCTTCTTGCTGAGGGAAGGGTGCATGGGGAGCAGGCCCAGAGTGTTGCCAGCCCTGAGCTGGGCAGTGACTCAAGGAAGCCTCAGGAAGTTAGAGAGAAGGACACTGCTACACCAGCTGGTGCTGGGAAAACGGCTTCCAGTGAAGTTGCCTGGCATGCCAGCAGCCCCCCAGTGTGCCCACCAAGTAAAGGGCACGCGGGCCCGATTTGCCTTTCAACCTGTTTGCCTTCCCACCTACTTGCCTGCTAGAGGCGCGACGCCTGGGGCAGGTCACCCCCAACCCTCGCCTTTGGGGAGTTTGGGCTTCCTCTAGAGGCGGCCTAGCCACATTCATTTTAATCTGTCTTCTCTGTGGTCACAGCAGTGTGGGGCAGTGTGATCGCCTTATCCCAACACGGAGCCCTCTTCCTACGTGGCCCGGGACCCACATTTCCCAGGCTGCTCTGCCCCTCTCTTCCACTGTCAGCAAGATGGGCCAGTACTAGGAGCCCAGAGGAGACAGTGGTTGGGCTTGGGGGTGCGTCAGCAACCACAGGGGCGTTGCCTCTTCCCTGTGACCTCCTTCTCCGGTCACCTTGAAGGGAGGCTTAACAGGGGGGACCTGAAGAGGAAACTAATTTGATGAGAGCCCCGAATTGGCTCTTGCCCTTCCTCCCGCGGCCTAAGTCCTGTGACTGTGAGTCAGTGTCGGGGCCTAGCCAAGTTCCTGGGGAGCCATGTTCCTGTTCCCTTTGCCCCCACCCCCACCCACTGTTAGGAAACAGCCCCTGAATCCCTGTGGGGAGGGGGGAGGATTAGAGAGGGGTGGAGTAGAGCGCCTCGTTGTTACTATACGTACAGCTCTGTGGGGGCAGAATCATCCCCACTGGGTTTGAGCGTGGGTAGTGTGTGGGAGTAAGTTGCAGCCAAAGGCAGGTGGTCCACAGATCTCTTTACCTGGAGTGCAAGGCAGGGGTCCCGAGGAGTCATGTCTTAGGAGATTCCCAGTTTGCAAGAGGCATTACCCCTGGTGGTGGAAGTTGGAGGGGGCGGAGTATGGATGGGAACCAAGGGGTCTTGGTTCCCACACAGAGGAGGCCAGCAGGGGTCCCTGTCCCCAGATTTCAAACACTGTCCATGCCCTCTCCCTTCCCTCTTCAGGCCTTTTTAGCCTCTTCCATCTCCCCCAGAGCTGGCATAGACTGAGTGTAGGCACCTGGTCTCCATTCTCCTCTCGTCTTCACTTTTCTGAAGCTCCCCTTCTTTGTGAACCATGCCTCAGTTTACCTTCAGAGTCCTTTTATGGCCCTCCTCCTATGTTCTCGGTCCACCAGCCTTATATCTTATTTTCTGCTCCTTCCCACCCTCCCTAGGATAGGAAATTGAGCAAGAGGGACACTGAAGAAGTGGGAACGGGGGTGAGTGGAGGAAGTCTGGCCCATGTCACTGGATACCATGGGCCTTCCCTTTTCCCTGTCTATGGGCGCCGTGTTTGACATACTTTTCTCTCAGATTGAATTTATTGATGGTGTACCTTGCTTTCCTTTTTTTTTTTTTTTTTTAAGATTTTATATATTTATTTGACAGACAGAGATCACAAGTAGGCAGAGAGAGAGAGATAGAGAGAGGAGGAGGCAGGCTTCCCGCTGAGCAGAGAGCCCGATGCGGGGCTTAATCCCAGGACCCTGGGATCATGACCTGAGCCGAAGGCAGAGGCTTTAACCCACTGAGCCACTCAGGCGCCCCTGTTTTCCATTTTTAAGAGTCACGCAGCACATACTAGTCTGGCATGAGATAAACTGACTTACCATATAATGTTGAGGCACATCCAGCCAACATCAAACATGTGTGATGTTTTAGTTAGCCTGAGTGCTGGTATCTCAAGTAAAAGCATATTTAAAAATACTGGAATAAGCTAGGGGACCTGTCCTCCCTGCCTTTTGGGATTCCAAGAAGACGGTCCCACTCAGGGAACGGCTAGAGCTGGGGAAGCCTGTCCATCAACTAAGCAGCCATCACAGACCCAGTGTCTCCTGTGTGCTGGCCCTGAGCTCTGTGTGTGGAGCAGGGCTCTGTGGGGGGGGCAGTCAGACACTTTTCCCTGGAGAAACCAAATAGGTTTCTCAGACACTTGTCTTTGGAGAAACCAGATAGAAACCAGATAGGAAAGATGGCAAAGAATACAAGGTAAAATGTGCCTTTGCCAGGAACTCCTATAGGAGCTCAGAGAGGAGAGATGGTTTGTAGCCTCCGTGGTGAAGGAGGTCACCCCAGAGGAGGTGGACTTCCAGGGGTGGGTTCTGCACCAACAAAGGTGGACATGTCTGCAGGAGGACCTTCCCCCATAGCTCTTTCACTCACACTTTCCAGACGTGGAACAGATGGCCATCGACTGGCTGACGGGCAACTTCTACTTTGTGGATGACATCGATGATAGGATCTTTGTCTGCAACCGAAACGGGGACACATGTGTCACTTTGCTGGACCTGGAGCTCTACAACCCCAAAGGCATTGCATTGGACCCTGCCATGGGGTAAGAGGGGCAGGGCGAGGCTGTGGGGGAAGGGAGAGTGCCCGGTGCTCAGAACCCAGTTAACGTGCCCTCTGCCCACAGGAAGGTGTTCTTCACTGACTATGGGCAGATCCCAAAGGTGGAGCGCTGTGACATGGACGGGCAGAACCGCACCAAGCTGGTGGATAGCAAGATCGTGTTTCCTCATGGCATCACGCTGGACCTGGTCAGCCGCCTCGTCTACTGGGCTGATGCCTACCTGGACTACATTGAGGTGGTGGACTACGAGGGCAAAGGCCGGCAGACCATCATCCAGGGCATTCTGGTGAGGGCGTAGCTTGTGCCGGGCTGCCATCCCTTAGGCCTCCCAGTGAAAGGGAGGCTGACATGGGAATACGTTTGCCTTCTCGTGGGAAGTGGGGCGGGCGTGAGCCCTTCAAGGAAGGGAGTGGATATAGCTTCTACTCTGATGGAAACAGATCATATTAGAGACACCTTGTACTTCCCTTTTCTCACTTGATCCTTACAATAACCACTGGGAGAGAAGTGGGCAGATGGCTCAATTCCCTTTTGGCATGAGAAGAAGCAGGGTCCAAAGAGGTTAAGAGATTTGCCTGAGGTTACACACCTGGGAAATAGCACTGGGACCAAGTCTAGAAGCCCTTCCAACTCGGAGATGGCACCTCCCTTTTGGGACCATTAAGGTACCCACCTGTCCCTGTTAGCCCTGGACGTGCCATAAACCAGCAAATCCCTTTATCTTGCACAAGCTGGAACAGTCAGTTCCCTTGGATAGGTTTTGTGGGTAGCGAGGGCTGCTACCTGGCTTGCTTGGGACCAGTCTGTCCCCTGAACCTTCCCAAAGCTGGGGGCTAGGATTGGGCTAAGAATGTCCTCCTATGGACAGAGTTTAGGGCCCAACTCCTATTCAGTCCAAAAGGGGTTCCATCCCCCACGGAGTGCCTGAGCCTGTAGGGGCCATGGTTCCTGCCCTCTAGGGGTTTGAGCAGAGTGGATGGGGTGAGACCACAAATCACCGGTCAGTGGATAATAGCCAGAGAGATGGAGTGTGAAAAGAGAGCCTGCATCTGGTTACAACACCCCCAAAGTTCTTCAGAGAGAAGATGCCTTGTGAAGGACCAGCAGGATTTTGACAAGTAAAGATCTCAAGAGACAGAGGAGACCGGGGGAAAGCATGGAGTTAGACAGCTATGGAATGAACTGGGGAGTGCAAATATTGAAATTTGGATGGGACGGCGAGGGGCTCTCCAGGGGCAGAGGGAGGATTCCCTTCTCTCATGCTGACCTTTCTTGCCTGCCCGTCTCAGATTGAGCACCTGTACGGCCTGACCGTGTTTGAGAATTATCTCTATGCCACGAACTCGGACAACGCTAATGCCCAACAGAAGACGAGCGTGATCCGAGTGAATCGATTCAACAGCACTGACTACCAGGTGGTCACCCGTGTAGACAAGGGTGGTGCCCTCCATATCTACCACCAGCGGCGTCAGCCCCGGGGTGAGTGGGGCCCCGCAGCCCCTCCGTGGACCTCCTGTGGGAATGGCTCGTTCTCTCATACCATGACTGCTTCTTGTAGCGATCCATCCCCGACTAGCTCCCCTGGCCCCCCAGCTTCCCCTGCCAGCCCCTTCTGCCACTCAGCCTCTCTAGATCCCACCTCCATGGAGCCCCCGCACCCAATTCTGCTCAGGACACAGGTTGCGCCTCCCAGGTCCCTGGCTGCTCCAAAGTCGCAGCACCTGCCCACGGGCAGTGGTGTGACTGTCTCCACTGACTGCAGAAACTGTCCCCTCAGAGTCTGAAGGCTAGGTCGCGGTGGGGCGGAGAGATCCCAGTCGTGTGGCTTCTAACAGGCATAAAGGCCACAGCAGGAAGGAGTGCAGTCAGACTCCAGGAAGCCTTCTTAAAGTCTCGGCACGGGGGCTCTGGAGGGGCCTGACTAGCTCTCTCCCCTGCCTGCAGTGAGGAGCCACGCCTGCGAGAACGACCAGTTCGGGAAGCCGGGCGGCTGCTCTGACATCTGCCTGCTGGCCAACAGCCACAAGGCACGGACCTGCCGCTGCCGCTCTGGCTTCAGCCTGGGCAGCGATGGGAAGTCATGCAAGAGTGAGTGAGCGGGCAGGGCGTGCGTGTCTGCTGGCATGGGGCGGGACCCTGTCCTTGTCTGCCTCCCCACAGCCTGGCCCTTTCTGTCTGAGATGCAGAGAAATGAAGGGATTTACCCAACATTTTGCCTCGAGTGAGGGGCCGAGACAGAATTTGAACCCACATCCAAGAACAAGGCTTTTCCCGTTATCCTACTTGGGCTCCATAACAGACTGTCCACTGGCCCATTCAATTCATTCATTCATTCATTCATTCACTCAACAAATATCTCATGAGCGTGGACTCTGCATCTGGCGCTGTCCTGGCCATGAGAATTCTGCAGTGACAAGACAGTTGTCATCTCTGCTTTACGGAGCGGAGCGTAGAGTCTGGCAGGGCAGACAGACGGGTAAAAATAACTTCAGGTGGTACCTGGTGTTAGGAGAAAAACAGAGAGGCACCTAGACCTGCTGGTGACAGTGAGGGCTCCTGCTGGGTCAGAGTGGTCAGGGAAGGCTTCTTCATGGAGGGGGGATTTGAGCCGAGCTCTCCATGAAGTGAGGAGCTGAGTCGTGACCACCAGAAAGGCAGGGCCCCTCTGGCAGAGGGGATTGACAGAGCCAGCTTCAAGGCTGAGAAGGGCACAGCATGAGTGAGGGGAGACAGGAAGGAGAAGCCAGATGCATCCGAAATGGGATGAGGAGCTCTTGATGACTTTCCAGGAGAGAAGTGATGTGATGTGCTTCGCGTGTGGCAAAAGATCATGCTGGCTGGCCACTGGGTAGAGGACAGCAGGGAGTGGCGGGAGGCTCCTGGGGTGTAAGCGAGGGGTGATGTGGCTTAGAGAAGGAGGGGAGCAGCAGGAGTGGTTCAACGTGACCAGATTCCAGTGTATCTAAGCCACTTATTTGACTCACTGAGCAGTGAGCACCTAATTGAAAACCTGATCCTTGTTGCTCCTGCCCCATTGGCAGACCCCACCCCACCCAGGGTGCTGTCCTGGGCTTTCCTGTTTATACATCTGTCTGTGTGACCCAGACCCCCTGTGACCCCCATCTCCCCTGACCCAGGAGAGCTGGGGCATTGCAGCCCCTTGGGCCATGGCCCCGGAGGCAGGGTGGTAGTGTGTGTGTGTGTGTGTACATGTGTGCACCTGACTTGTGCCACTCCTTGCACCTGCCCTAGAGCCAGAACACGAGCTGTTCCTTGTCTACGGCAAGGGCCGGCCAGGCATTATCCGGGGCATGGATATGGGGGCCAAGGTCCCAGATGAACACATGATCCCCATTGAGAACCTCATGAACCCCCGAGCCTTGGACTTCCACGCTGAGACTGGCTTCATCTACTTTGCTGACACCACCAGCTACCTCATTGGCCGCCAAAAGATCGATGGCACTGAGCGGGAGACCATCCTGAAGGACGGTAAGGGCCCCCAAAGTGAGGGGCATGCAGGTGGGATACCCAAGGGATGCCCACTTGGGACAGGAAGCGATGTGAGGCCTGGGCATTGCCTTCTCAGTACCCTCTCAGCATGGAGCGTCCCCCACTCACTGGCTGGCTGGGCCGGTTGGCATGGAGATGAGGGGACAGACAGATTGACCCCTGTGTGACCCCCTTCTTGGCTGAGCCGAAAAGAGGCTGGAGGATGGATGGGTTAGGCAGTGTGGGCTGTCTCTGCCAGTGCATGGGAAAACTCGGGGTCTCTCTGCCATTGGCTCTGCTCCCTGGAGCTGCACGCAGGACACAGCCCAGGAGAGGCCCGAGACCTTGAATAGAGTAGCCATACCAGCCCACGGGTGCTCACAGAGGGCCTGTGCAGCAGCCCGCACAGCCACCAGAAGCTGCTTGCTCACTTGTTCTGGGAAGAGTCTGTTTTGGGAGCTGAACCCAGTTTTTCCGTCCGAGCTGCTCGGGCAAAGCAACAGTACGTGATCTGAATCTGTGTGGAGCCTCTGAGCTCCTGAGTTCTGTCCATTTCCTGCCAGGCATCAGGAATTCCCAAACCTGCCCTTGGGCCCCCAGGACAGGGTTCCCTAAACCAGGAATCTGGCTGATGCGTTACTGCTCCTCACCCCCCAGCCCCAGTCCTGCTCATAGAACCTCAGCAGTCAGCAATCATAAGACTTTAGGGAAATCAAAAGTCACTCATCAGGAAGAGATTGGGGTTCCCTATACCCGGGGAGCTGCTATGGAAACTGGAGACGAACCCTTGGCTAAGTGGAAAATCACTTCCTGATTTATTCGTTTTGTTAGCTCAGGACTTTTGGGCGTGGGATGTTGTGTCACACGGGTGCCCAGAGCCACACGTACGTTGCTTCAGCTCCCCGGAGCTCAGGCCCAGGTCGGCCCTCCCGCGAGAGCTTGCATTGGCTGCACGGGTTTCACGGGGTGCGGGCCAGAGTTCTGAGAGCCCCTAAGCCTCAATACCGTGTCCCCAGATCCTTTTCCAGCCTCCCAGCCCATCCCTCCCACTGTTGTGGGCACAGGGTACTCCCTGCCCCACTGGGCGCCGGCTCACTCTGAGCCAGGCCATGCTAATGTTCCTTCGAGGCCTTCTGTCATGGCCCCCTTCACTCCTTGCAGGAATCCACAATGTGGAGGGGGTAGCTGTGGACTGGATGGGGGACAATTTGTATTGGACGGATGACGGACCCAAGAAGACCATCAGTGTGGCCAGGCTGGAGAAGGCTGCTCAGACCCGCAAGACGTTAATCGAGGGCAAAATGACACACCCCCGGGCCATCGTGGTGGACCCACTCAATGGGTGAGTCTGTCCAGGGCCTGCGGGCAGGAGGAGCCAGAACGGGGAGGTGAGACAAGGAGCGAACAGGGGAGAGCGGCCCAAGTGCAGCGCTGAGGCAGGAATCAGAGGCCAAATGGGGGAAAGGTGCCCCATCTTCAGGACAATGGGAGTGATGCCTTACGCACATACAGTTCTGGTCCTGTCACTCCCATCTTGGGGCCCTCACGGGCTCCCCTTGCCCTGGGAGTGAGAACCATGTCTTTATCAGGCCTGGGCTCCTGCAGGATCTGCCTGCGTCCCCTTGGCCTCATCTGCAGCTCTCTCCTGCCCTCGGAAGCTCTGTTCCCACTGCCCGCCATCTGTTCCTCAGACACCCCAGCTCTTCCTGCCTCCAGGCTTTTGCTCTGGGACTTGCTTTGCCCAGAGCTCCCAGACATTTGCACTCTAGCCTCTTGTCCGCATTCACACCTAGGCTCAAATGCCGCCTCCTCAGAGAGGCCTTCCCCAGCTGCTGCCCAGTCCGCTCTCTGTACCTTCACCCTGCTTCGTGTCCTGCCTGGTTTTCCTCAGCCTCCAAAGTGCGTCCCTTTCCAGTTGACTTATTTCTTGTCTGTACCCCGGGGTGGGATAGGACCTCCAGGAGAGCAGGGGCCTTGTCTCCACGGGGTCCCCGAGTGCCAAAACTGTGCCCAGCTCTCAGCACTCGACAAATGCTTGCTGAGTGCAGGAAGGAATGAAATATGGGAGCAAGGGGTGAGCAGGCAGGAAGCCCCCGGGAGGAGCTCTGGCATTGCGTACATGGATTGGGATCACACAGGAGGCGGCCAAAGGCAGTGGTGGCCCGTGTGGAGGTGCACACCAGTGTCCTGACCAGTCACTGCCCACAGGTGGATGTACTGGACAGACTGGGAGGAGGACCCCAAGGACAGTCGGCGAGGGCGGCTAGAGAGGGCCTGGATGGACGGCTCACACCGAGACATCTTTGTCACCTCCAAGACAGTGCTTTGGCCCAATGGGCTGAGCCTGGACATCCCAGCAGGGCGCCTCTACTGGGTGGATGCTTTCTATGACCGCATCGAGACCATACTGCTCAATGGCACAGACCGGAAGGTGGGCGGGCACGCACCTGTGTGCGGGCATTCATGTGTGTGTCGCTAGGCTTGTGTGTGGAGGGGGCTTTTTTTTTTTTTTTTTTAAGATTGTATTTGAGAGAGAGAGAGAGAGAGAGAACGAGCAGGGCTGGGGGCAGAGGGAGAGGGAGAGGCAGATGCAGTCTCCCCACTGAGCAAGGAGCCTGATGCGGGACTCGATCCCAGGACCGTGGGATCATGACCTGAGCTGAAGGCAGATGCTTAACTGACTGAGCCAGCCAGACGCCCCTGGGTGGGGCTTTTTGTGTGTGACCGCGTGGGCGTCTGTGTGTCCAGGCCCACGGGCTTCATGCATGCTCACCTACGTGTCTGTGGGCACGCGCCTCCCTGTGCTGTGTGTGGTGTGTGTCAGATCATCTGAAGGGCTCCTCTGTCAGAGTGCGTCTGGGGCTGCGTGTTGTCTGTGGGCTGGAGCAAGCGTGTGCGTACCTGAGCACACAGCGCGTGTGCACCTCCGCACATTTGTGCACGTACACACAGCACATTTTGGTGTATGCCTGCCGTGTCAGCCTCTGCCCATGTGCAGGACGGCTGGAGATGCCATGGACAGAGGTTCTGTCCCTGGTGCGGCTGTAGGCCTCTGAGACGCATGCCTATTTAAGCATGTGGACTGAACCCTTTCCTGGTAGATAAGGCCCTTGGTGGTCTGGCCCCTGGACTCTCTCTGGGGTCTTATTCCTCCCCTTGTTCCCTGTACCCCGACATGTGAGCAAACGACACTAGACTGCTCAGAATTCCCGGCGCACAGCTGGCCCTGTGCTGTTGCCAATGTAGTTTCCTGCCTCCACCGCCCCCCTCCTCCCTGTCCCACTGCTCAGGAGCCACCTTCCCCTGGATCTTGTCTCCAGAACCCCCGCCAGCCTGGACTACTGTGTGCACCCTCCATGGGACAGCAGTGATTTTATGGCAGGGGCTGTGTCTTTCATACCATAGCTCGGCCCTTAATAGATCCTGGCAAGTGTTTGTTGACTGAAGAAATGAATGGATGGATTCTGGCTGTGTGCTAAGCACTGTGTGTATATGTGTGTGTGCACGCGTGCACATACACGCATGTTGGGGGATGTGAACGAAGATGAATGTATCCAAGGGAGGGTAGTGTGGACAAGTTCCACATCAGCATCCCGCTGGGCCCAGGGTCGGGCACCTCACTGTGTACCAAGCTGTCACCCTCAGGGTCACCCAGGCTAATGGGGGAAACGACCCACACCCAGGACATGGACATGTAAATGAACAAAACCGTAACCTCCCGGGCCTTCCTCAGGCACCCCATTTGTCCTCAGCTCCTTGGTAACTCCTCTCCGTTCTTAGATTGTATACGAGGGTCCCGAGCTGAACCACGCCTTTGGCCTGTGTCACCATGGCAACTATCTCTTCTGGACTGAGTACCGGAGTGGCAGTGTTTACCGCTTAGAACGGGGCACAGGCGGTGCGCCCCCCACCGTGACCCTTCTGCGCAGCGAGCGGCCCCCCATCTTTGAAATCCGCATGTATGATGCCCAGCAGCAGCAAGGTACCCTCTGGGGCTGGAGCCAGTGATGGGGTGGGGCCTGGGTGGGGGGTGAGGCTACTCAGGGGTGAAGGGACTCCCCAGGGATTATAGGCTCTGATTTTTGAGGCCCTTGGAGAAGAGTTTGACTGTCTTCCCCGTCTCCCTCCCTGTCCCATGCTTCCATGTCCTCTTCTTCAACATGATTATCGTCCTGTCGCCGCTGCCTCCCTTTCTGAATGTGACTTCTCCCTGTCCCCTCGGCCATGCCTTTGCAGTGGGGACCAACAAATGCCGCGTGAACAACGGTGGCTGCAGCAGCCTGTGCCTGGCAACCCCTGGGAGCCGCCAGTGTGCGTGCGCCGAGGACCAGGTGCTGGACACAGATGGTGTCACCTGCTTGGGTATGAGGGGCCTAGCCAGGGTGGGAGGCCTGGGAGCAGTCCTCAGTGGGAGGGGGCCGAAGGGTCCAGTCAGATGAAAGAGGCAAAGAGGGCCCCGTGGGGACAACAGGAGGCAAGGGATGAGTGAGAGAAGACCCCGGGGGCTGGAGGGGTTTTAGGGAGGACCGGGGATGGGGGGAATTTGGGAGAACACAAAGATGAGGGGAAACTGAGTGATGATTGGGACGGCTTTGGAAAGAGGAACACATTCCTTTACATTTGTCTTCCCTTGATCAAAGTAATACAACAACAGCTCTAAATACTGGAAATGAGAGAAGGGTAAAAAAGCCCCAATTCCCCCAACAGACACCAACCCGTGTGTTGTTAGCAGTGTGGCAAGTGAACAGCGTCTCTCTATGGCCAGCTGGGCTCCGAGGCTGCATTTACGTAGCTGAGATCACACGACACATGACACGTTAAGTGCCTTCCACCCTCTTGGGCTTGTACACGTCACAGCAGTTTCTGTGTCATTGTTGCGTTATTTGAAACAGGCTCTTCTTAGATCAAAGTAGGTCATGCTCGTTGTAAAAGAAAGAAATAAATGAGCAGTATAGAAAAACACAAGGAGAAAGTACAAGTCACCCCAAATACCACCCCTCATGGATGTCACAGTTAACATGGGGGGGGGTCACCCTTCCACACACTTCTTTACGCCTTTACCTTTACTTAAACAGAATCGCACTCCGCCGATTATTCTGTTCTCTGCTTTTTGTCACCCGACAGTGGGTCATAGATACGTCAGCAGAATTTTTAATGACTGAAATATATTTCACTATTTCTCCCCACTCCAGGATGATCAGGTTGTTTCTCTCTTTTGGTAGAGTCACAGCTAACATCAATTTCTTGAGCACAGATAGGTACTGAGACAGGGTTGTAAGCCCTTCCCATGCAGTAATTTGTTTACTCTTTAAAATATTCCTGTAGGGAGCGTGTATTTGATTATCCCCAGTATACAGATGAAGAAATTGAGGCCCGAAGTCCAAATAGTGATTTGAACCCAGGGAGTCGGACCCAGAACCTGTTTGGTTTTTTTTTCTTCATCATTTGCTCCGCTATTTCCCACACCTTCCTGCCTTCCCATATTCTGGATGGTTACCTTAAGATAGAATCCCAGAAATTATAATGAGTCATTGGAACCTTAGCAGACGGCTAAGAAGGAGAGACTGAGGTCAGGTGGAAGGCAAGAGCATTGGCAGAGAGGGAACCTGAGTGGCCAGGGTGATGGAGGGATCCACACTGACACTGAAGTCTCCACGAATTAGAGTAAGAGAGAATTGGGGGAAAGTGACACCAAACCAGGAGCTAAAACCCTTAAGATGCCCCGGAGTGTCCCGGGGCCCCGTGGAAGTAGGGCTTGGTGTAGTCGAATAGCATGAAAGTCAGCGCTGATTTTTCAGGACGGAGAGAATTGTCGGGAAGCAGTAGTGAGGAACAAGGTGACACATACCAGGTCCCGGTGGTCCAGGGCCACAAGAGAGACAGGAGGCACCCACAGGACATACAGAAGTTTCAGGGCTTAGAGTGGGAATGAGCGAAGGGTGGGTCAGAAAAACATCCAGCAGAGCTCAGTGTGTAGGGACAGGGGCCGACATGGGGGCGCTGGGCTTCTTGATGTTACCCGTGCAAATGCAGACCAAGGACATGGTGATTTCACCGCTGAGAGCTCAAGGCAGACAGGGGTGATGAGGTGGAAGTATTGGGGGCAGAAGGCCGCAGCCCTCAGAGTTCTGGGCCCCGTGTTCACTGCCAGTGGGGGCAGTGCCTCTGTGAAGGAAAAAGCCCATGGACCAGGATGGGGACCTCGGGGTCCCAGAGGTGACTTCCAGGAGGCAGTTTGTGGAGGAAGCAGGTGAGGAGTGGTCTTCTCAGGAGGGAAAAAAGTAGTGGGGAGGGGCTGGGGGCTCCAGGCCCTCTTAGAAGCAGGTGGTTTCAGGTCATACGGAAGTACTAGAAGTGTCGTCACCCCCGTGACTTGAGAAAGAGCTGTGGTATCCATCCAGATTATTTGGTCATGAAGAATGACACCCTAGGGAAAATGACTCTGGGGATATTATTTAAAATGCGACAGCAGACGAGTGTAGTGCAGATAGGGGAGCACCTGTCCCACGAGCTGGGTCTGACTCTCCCCCCACACCCCTCTGGTACCTGCAGCGAACCCATCCTACGTGCCCCCACCCCAGTGCCAGCCGGGCGAGTTTGCCTGTGCCAACAGCCGCTGCATCCAGGAGCGGTGGAAATGCGACGGGGACAACGACTGCCTGGACAACAGCGATGAGGCCCCGGCCCTCTGCCGTGAGTCCTCGCCCCATCCCCGATCCCCACCCCTCACCCCCCACCCCCGCGGCAGGGTAAGGGGATGGCAGGGCTGGGTCCCGCCCACTCACGGAGCCCGGGCCTCTTCCCTCCCCAGATCAGCACACCTGCCCCTCCGACCGCTTCAAGTGTGAGAACAACCGGTGCATTCCCAACCGCTGGCTCTGCGACGGGGACAACGACTGTGGGAACAGTGAGGACGAGTCCAACGCCACTTGCTCAGGTGCGGGGTCGGGGTGGACCGCAGGGGGCACCCCTCAGGCAGGGAGGGGGAGGTGGGGGCAGGGGACAGGGTGACCTCCGCCAGGAGAGGAGCTCAGATTGTTAGGGCTGAGGGGCGGGGCTGCGAGCAGGAGGAGAGAAGTACTGTCCCCTGCCCAGGAGAATGGGGTTGGCTTTGTTGGCTCTGAGGACTGAGCTTGTGAGGAACAGAGCATGGCTTCAGATTGGAGACAGGAGCAAGGAGGGTAGATCTTCTCGGAGGACACCAGAGACGCCTTGAGAAATGGGGTGAAGCAGATCGGGTGTCAGACCACATGGCTGGGTTTTTAAGTTTTTATTTAATTTATTTGTTTGAGAGAGAGAAAGAGCAAGTGTGAGCGGGTGGAGGGACAGAGGGACAGGGCAAGGGAAGGAGAGAATCCCAAGCCGACTCCGTGCTCAGCACAGAGCCCAGCCTGGGGCTCGATCCCACGACCCCGAGAGCATGACCTGAGCCACAACCAAGACTCGGACACTTAAAGACCCAGCCACCCACGCGCCTCACGCACAGATGGTTTTGAGCTTCTCTAAGAGAAATGGTTTTGAGACCCTTGGGAAGACTTCCTGATAGGCAGAGGATGGTAGGAAAGAAGAGGAAATGGAGAGGGGGACAGGACTATGAACAATTGCGCCCACCCTGTCCCTAGCTCGCACCTGCCCACCCAACCAGTTCTCCTGCGCCAGTGGCCGCTGCATCCCCATCTCCTGGACGTGTGATCTGGATGATGACTGTGGGGACCGCTCCGATGAGTCCGCCTCATGTGGTAAGAGGAGCAGCAGGGAAGCGAGGCTGGCACTGGGAAGGGGGAGCCCAGAAGAATGTGCTTGGGGGTAGGGGTGGGTGCTGGAGGGCCCCTGAACCGTGTCCCTGGGGGGCCATGAGCGAGTTACTGCATCTCCATGGCCTCTGTGAGTTTTGTCTGCAAAACGGGGATAATCACTGTGCTGACATGGGGAGTCAGTGAAATCATGCATGAAAAGTACTCAGCTTAGGGCAAGTGGTTGGTAACTAGAAGCTTGAAAAAGGGAAGCTCAAAAGGATGGAGATGAACGAGCAGGCCTTTAGGCTGCGCCCCTGCCGCTTCCCACCGCTGACTGGGCTGTTCCTTTTCCCTGACAGCCTACCCCACCTGTTTCCCCCTGACTCAGTTTACCTGCAACAATGGCAGATGCATCAACATTAATTGGCGATGTGACAATGGTAAGAGCTCCCTTAACCTGCCCTGGTTCCGAGGAAAGCTCGAAGCCGCAGCCAGGTCCTGGGTGGGAGACAAAGGGGTCTTAGAATCAAGCTGGGGTCTCCTCCCAGTTCACTAAAGCCCCACTGGGTTGGCTGGGAGTGGTGAGTCCACGCCAGAAATCCCATGGGAGAAACCAGTATGGACCGAGGGGAGACCCTCCTGGTTGCCCATTAGCACCGGGCCTGAGCGGCCCGTTCTCTGGTAGAGGATTGGGGGCTGGGGAGAAATGAGGGGGAAAGGCTGGAGGGGCAGAGCAAGGGGAGCCCAGTGCCCCGTTCCCTTCTCCCTGCAAACCCCAGCTCCTGGGGTCCTTGCTGCACCCTCCAGGCTCTGGCTTCAGGCTTGGGAGCCCAACTGGCGGTCGGCCACGGACCACGTGATGTCAGTCCTGAGCCACGGGGGCCAGTGGCTCGTCATGTGTGTGCCATGTCGCGGCTCTGGTGGTGTCTGTGTGTTGTGACGTGTTGTACCAGTGGCTCCAGCCCTGGCTGATTGTGAGAGGATGTATGAGGCCAACGCCACGTTGCCCCTCATCTGTGCTGTGTCTCGCGTGCCAATGGTTGCCCTGGCGGTTTCTGTGTTTCAGAGAAGGATTGTGGGGACGGCTCTGACGAAAAGACCTGTCCTGAGCCTGCCGGTCAGTGCATAGAAGCACATGCACCATCACCCCAGGGCCCCGGCTGGCCTCGGGCTGCCTCTCAGGACCCCCAGCAGCTCCGCTCTCCAGAGAGCAGCTAGGACACGAAGGGAAAGAGATAGGGAGAGACGAGGCAACAGAGAGAGAAAGACAGCAGAAGGGCAAGAAGCAGAGAGGGCAGAGGAGAGGAGGTGACAGAGGTGGGGACAAGAAGAGCAAGACACAGAGGGCAGGATAGACAAACAAACCCAGTTGGAAAAGAGGCAGGGACACACCCCACGAGGGAAAGCCATACCCAGTCCTTCCAAGTGTCCTGAAAACGTGGAGGGAAGTCCTATAGCCCCCACCCACTGGACCTCAAAAGCAGGACATTCATTCAGTCACCCTCAGACGCCTTCCAGAAGTGGCCCCCAATCCTCCCCAGCTGCAGGCAGTACCCCCTCACCCGTGAGCAGGGCGCGCAGAGCCTGGCCTCCACCAGTGCCCAAGCTCGGGGCAGGGGACGGGGGGCGGGGGGGACTGATTAGTCCCCTCCCTCCCGAGCAGGGCGCCTTACCTACTCTCCACCCACCTTACTCCCACCCAAACCAGAGAAGCCTCTGCCTTTCCCCAAAGCAAGGTGACCCCTGTTCCCACACCCGGCCAAAAGGAAAAAGGGAAAGGAGTGTGTCCAGTCCCCTACTCACTGCCTTCCGGGACTCCGGGAAGGGCTGTCGTGCCCCCCCCCCACTTCTCCCCACCCCCCACGTGGGCCATGGTGCATGCTGCAGTCTATGCAGTTTCTGTGTCTTTTCTGTTTGTTATTTTCTCAGTGGGGGCGTGGGGAGGTGGGAATGGGGCGGTGGGTGTGGGGGCCCCAAGCTGGGGTCACAGAGGAGGCAGCGGGCTGACCTGCTCCTCGCTTCTGCCATTCTTGCCTCCCCCCAGACAATGACTGTGGGGACAACAGTGACGAGGCCGGCTGCAGCCACTCCTGCTCCAGCACGCAGTTCAAGTGTAACAGCGGGCGCTGCATCCCCGAGCACTGGACCTGCGACGGGGACAATGACTGCGGGGACTACAGCGATGAGACCCACGCCAACTGCACCAACCAGGGTGAGAGCCTGGGGGCCGGCAGGTGCAGCGTAGCCGTCCCGTGCCGGTCACACTCAACCATCCCTCCGTCCCCCTCCACCCCCCCCAACTTTGTGCGCCGCAGACATCTGGGAACCAGAGATAACCCAGACCCGGCTCTTATCCTCAGGAGCTGCCTGGCGTGAGGGTGGGAGGGAGATTGTCGACAAACCCTCGTCACACGCTGTTAAGATGACGGGCTTTGCAGCTGGGTGGCCTTGGGTTTGAGCTCCAGCTCGGCCACTTACTATCTGGGTGGCCTTGAGCAAGTTCCTTCATTCCTGTGGGCCTCTGTGAGTGTCATCTGCAAAGTGGGGATAATAATAGCACCCACATCACGGTGCTGATGTGGGGGTTCGCTGAGATCGTGCACAAAAAGCATTCAGCATACAGCCTGTGCTTGCAAGCTGGGAGCTTGAAAACAACGATGCTGGGCGGGGTGATGGGTGAGGGTGAATGAGCACAGTGGGGACCCAAGGAGTGAGGCGTGGGCTCTGTGAGGGTTCTCCGTGCCGAAGCCTCCAGGGCCCAGTTAGGGGGCAATGGGGACCGAGTGTTCTGGAAGGTACAGACCCTCTGAAGGACGGTTTGTTTCTTGGCTCTGGCCCATTGTTTCCATGGAAGACTGCAGACCCAGGGCAGTCCAGGCTTTAAGAGAAGTTAGACAGGCAGAGTTCTGTGTGAATCCTGCCCATTTCCAAACACTGGTGTATTAGCTTCCTGTGTCTGCCACAGCAGAGTACCACAGACTGAGCGGCTTAAACAGCAGACATTCATCGTGTCAGTTCTAGAAATTAGAAACCCAAGTCCACAATGTTGGCGGGGTTGGTTCCTTCTGAGGGCTGTGAGGGAGAATCCCTCCAGCTTGTGGTGTTGGCAGGCCATCTTTGGGATTCCTTGGCTTGTATGGGCTTCACCCCAGTCTCTGCCTTCATCCTCTCATGGTGTTCTCCCTGTGTGTATGCTTGTCTTTGTGTCTGGATTTCCTCTTTCTATAAGGACACAGTCATATTGGATTAAGGCCTACCCCAGTGACTTCATCTTAACTCAATCGTTTGCAAAGACCTCTTTCCAAAGAAGATCACATTCGCACACCAGGAGTTAGGACATCAGTATCTTTTTAGGGAACACAAATCAACCCATAACAACTGGCAGTGGACTTTAAAAGTTGGAAAAATGCTGTAGGCCAAAATCTTCCTGCGGGCCTTATCTGGGCCCTGGACTTCCAGCTTCCAACCTGTGCCCTATAGAGTGAAGGCACATAGAGTGAGAGCAGTACGGTCACACAAGCTCCCACCAGGGGCCCAGGACTGAGACGGAGGGCAGGAAGGGTCACCTGAGGCCCAGGAAACAGCCACTGAGTCTCAAGGGCCATCTCAGAAGTACGAGTGGGACAGGTAATAGTGCCTTGGGATTCTGAGAAGGGTGTCCCCAGAGGCCTGCGGTGTGGCAGAGAAAGCACTCTGCCCCTCACCTACAAGCTGGCTGAACTTGGACAAATCATTTCCTCTGAGCCTTGGCTTCCTGCTCCATGAAATGAGAGGGGATGTGGGGGTCCTGGCCCATGAGAGCAGGCTTGTCATGACTGGTAGGAACTGTTAATGGCGGTGGTGAGCTAAAGTGGTCTGGGGTTATTTAGGATGATGTGGGGCCTGAACTGGGCCCTGATGAGGGCTTGGACAGTGGCCAAATGGACAAGAGGGAGGGTCCTCAGATGGAAGGTGGGTAGGGGTGGAGAACACAGTAGCAAGATTTAGAGAGTGAAACTGGGCACTTCCATCTCTGCCTGTTGGGACTGCTCAGGCCGGAGCGGTCAGCCGGGAATGAAGCTGCGCCCAGAAGGGACAGATGACATTAGCAGGGGAAAGTCAGGCCCTGGGACCCCTGAAGGACTTTGAAGCTGGAGGTGATAAGATGGAGGAGGTGCTTTCAGAGGACAGTCCTAGAAGGGGATCCAATCAGAGGGGCCCCCCGAGGAAGGAAGCTCAGCTCGGAGGCCGCTGCCGAGAGGCAGGCATTGAGATGAGAGCATTGACCGGATTGGTGGCCGGGCAACACGGAGGAGCGGGCAGCAGTGTGAGAGCAAGATGGGGCTCCTGCGTGGGGCTCCTGCCCCGTCAGCGGTGGGGGCCTCTGGGTGCCGCTCCCACAGCTTCCTGACCTCCTGAGTCAGACCTCGACCCAGCAGCTGGAGTGCACCTGCAACCCATGAGTCACACCACAGCCGGGCCCTGCCCTGCAGCCTGCACTGGCTCCCCACATGCTTGCATGGAGGCCCAGCCCCACTCCACGGCCTGCAGGGCTCCCACCACCTCGCTGACTTGTGTTCCTGCTGCTCCTTTCCTGCAGCCGGACAGCCTCAAATACACCTTGGGCATTTTACTTATATGCCCGCCTGGTCCCGTCTCCGCGACTTTGCACAAGCTATTCCCTCTGCGTGGGCTGCACCTCTCGGGATGCTCATGGCTCATGTCATTCAGGCCTCTGTTCAGACTTCTCCCACTCAGAAGCCTTCCTTGGCCATCTTACCCAGTGCCATTGACACAGCTTCATCTCCATGGCTTTGATCGCTCCCCACTAGAATGTCAGCTCCGTGAGGGTAGACACTTGGTCTTGCTCACACTGGTACCAGGAATAGTGCCTGACACACCAAAGGTGCTTGATAAGTGTTTATGGCCTTCCTGGGTAAAGCAGAGGCTAGGTGAAGGTGGCGGGTCTTTGAGCTCTGGCCTGGCAAATTGCTTAACCAATAGACCACTCGTGTGTAAAATAGAGAGACTCTTGACTAACCAGTTGCTGGGGTCCTGGGAGGTGTGACCTTCCTGCCTCCATGTTAGCTTCTGAGAAGTGTCAGCCAGGCTCAGAGAACTCTCCACCCCTGCCTCAGCTCATACTCCAGACTGGGGAGAACAGGAGGGGGGTTGGGAAGGCAGACATGAGAATGGCTGACCTAGAGCCCCTACCCCCATGCCCCCCTCTGCCCCCTGCAGCCACGAGGCCTCCTGGCGGCTGCCACAATGATGAGTTCCAGTGCCGGCTGGATAGTCTGTGCATCCCCCTACGGTGGCGCTGTGATGGGGACACTGATTGCATGGACTCCAGCGATGAAAAGAGCTGCGAGGGAGTGACCCACGTCTGTGACCCCAATGTCAAGTTTGGCTGCAAAGATTCTGGTAAAAAGAAGAATGGGCGGGAGCTTGGACTAGGGTGATCGGGACAGGGGGAGACCATACTGGGAGCAGGGGAGTGGCAAGGGAGATAGCACTATGCTAGTGGCGGAGGGGCAGGGGGCGGGGGACACTGGGAGGCAAAGGGCTGCACAGAAGCTTGCGGGTGACGCCTGGGGGAAGTAGTGGAGGGTCCAGGGCCTGCACTAAGGGCCCTGGGAACCAAAACCATCACCGTCAATGTTGAGCTTCAGCACAACTCTTGCAGATTCTTGCTTTCTCTGTTGCCCATGTGAATCTGACAGAGAAGGCCTCAAGGTTCCTAGTGGACCCCAAGGCATTACAATCACGGCCCTATTAGAGAAGCCCACTGGGTCTGGGAAGAAAGACATGGAGAGAGCCTTCGTGCCCAGGCCTGGCGCCTCACACTATATCCATCCCTCAGCTCGATGCATCAGCAAAGCATGGGTGTGTGATGGCGACAGTGATTGTGAAGATAACTCGGATGAAGAGAACTGTGAGTCCCTGGCCTGCAGGCCACCCTCGCACCCCTGTGCCAACAACACCTCAGTCTGCCTGCCCCTCGACAAGCTGTGTGATGGCAACGATGACTGTGGAGATGGCTCGGATGAGGGAGAGCTGTGCGGTGAGGCCCAAGCCTAGGAGAGGCCCCAGGATAGGAGTGGGGAGGGCGGCTGGGGAAGGAGCCTGGGCCGGGGCCAGCGCTTGTGGAGCAGGACAAGCTCTGTGGGGAGAGGTCTCTGAGTGGGAAGGAGCAGCTCAGGCTGCTGGGGAGGACATCCCCAGAGCAATTACCAACAGCCTTTGTTGAGTTCAGACTCAGCTGGGCAAGAGGCTGAGCCGAGCACGCCACACTGTTAGAGCATATTAATCCCTCCATTGGCCCTGTGAGGCAGATGGAACTATTGTCTCCATCTTACAGATGAGAAAACTGAGGTGGAGGGGTTAAATAACTGGTCCAAAGTCACATGGCTCCTAAACTGTTGTGGAGAGTGCCTGGTGCAACCCCTTCCTGCAGGCGCATCTCCTCCCCCACACCCAGATGGTGGAACAGCACAGAGCTGCCTTTAAAAACAAAGACGCCAGGGTTGCGTGTTGATACGGTCAGGACAGCCTTCCCAGAGGAGGCAGGGATTTAACTGGGTTCCCAAAGATGATGCTTAGATCTTACACAGTGAGAAGCGGGGGCGAGGAGTCTGTGCATTCAAGGGTCAGAACAAATAGGGGTCAGGGAGGACCACCTGGTGGATGGGGGGATGAGGAGTGGAGCAGAGGCGCCTGTCTCCTCCGGGCAGGCAGGGCATCTGTTTCTGGGGGAGAGGAGTGGGAGAGGAGGCAGGCTGGGACTGGCCCAGAGAAATGCTGACGGGTCATCAGTCAGGGCTGGCGGATCTCAGGGTGTGTCAGAGAACCCCGGCAGGATGTTCCCTACCACACCCCACCTCGGTCATGCCCAAGTCAGGGGAGACCGAGGAAAGGGCAGCCCTCCAAGAGAGGTGAAAAGCTGCACCCCCACCCCACCCACCATGGGCTCAAGAAGGGACAGGGAAACGGAGACCCCATGCTGCTGTGATGTGGGGGCACTCCTCCTGGTCCTGGTGCTGGGTACTGGGGTCTTAACCCTGGTCCTGAGGGAGCCTGGCAAGTGGAGGGGCAGAGACTTGGCCAGAAATGGAAAAGAAGGATGCCATGGGCAGGGAGCCAGGGTTCTGTCTGAGCCACCCAGGACTTGGGGCCCGGTCAGGCCATGGTCCTGCCTTGTCCCAGCTTCTGACCCTGTCCCCGGTCCTGTCCCCTGCTGGCCACCCTGCAGACCAGTGCTCTCTGAATAACGGAGGCTGCAGCCACAACTGCTCGGTGGCACCTGGTGAAGGCATCGTGTGCTCGTGCCCGCTGGGCATGGAGCTGGGGCCCGACAACCACACCTGCCAGATCCAGAGCTACTGTGCCAAGCACCTCAAGTGCAGCCAGAAGTGCGACCAGAACAAGTTCAGCGTGAAGTGCTCCTGCTACGAGGGCTGGGTGCTGGAGCCTGATGGCGAGAGCTGCCGCAGCCTAGGTGACATGCGGGTGAAAGGTGGTGGGGAAGGCTGGGCAGGCTGGGGCAGGCCCTCGAGCCGCCGTTGGCTGGGTTTGGCTGCCGGATGCCAAAGGCTGCGGTTTCCACCCGTGACCAGGCCCGGGGCCAGCGGGGACCCTGCCTGCTCTGGGACCGGGTGGCTCTGAGGCAGCAAGCCCTACGCTGACCCCTGTATTCCACCCCTCCCCAGACCCCTTCAAGCCATTCATAATCTTCTCCAACCGCCACGAGATCCGGCGCATTGATCTTCACAAAGGGGACTACAGCGTTCTGGTGCCTGGCCTGCGCAACACCATCGCCCTGGACTTCCACCTCAGCCAGAGCGCCCTCTACTGGACTGATGTGGTGGAGGACAAGATCTACCGTGGGAAGCTGCTGGACAACGGAGGTGACCGCCCCCTCCTACTGACCCAGGACTGTCGCGGGTGGCCCACACACAGAAGGGGCACCTGGGGACTCAGAGCTGCGGACCCAGATCCAGGCCGTCCCGAAGCCAAGGCCTAGCTCCCCCATCCCCCACACTTTCATTAATTGGGTTAGATTTTGCTGTGGGTCTCAGTTCCTGACGCCCCGTAATTATCGTCAGCAGAGCCGGCAGCCTGATAATTAACAAAATGATCAGCCTTTCTTTGGAATGGCCTGGAGCTCCCCGAATCCTCGAACAGCAGGCTTAAAAGGAAAAAGCCATTTAGGGATGGGGTACCTGAATCCTCCCTTCACAAACTTCTCTCATTAGTAACACACGTACTGAGCACCTGCGTACACATGGGGCCTGGGGAGACAGCAGTGATCAGAGCAGGCTGCGATGGCTGCCCTCGTGGAGCTTACACACCAGGGAAACATCAGATATGAGCAAAACAAACGAGTACAACGTGGAATATAGCAGAAGGGATAGTGCTGTGGGTATAAAGAAAGGAGGTCGGGGTCAGGTAGGGAGAACGGGGATTGACATTCTAAACTGGGTGGTCAAGGAAGGGCCTCTAAGAGGCAACATCTGAGCAAAAACATGAAAGCACATTTTACTAAAGGAGTTTGTATTGTTTGTGATAGAAAAAAACTTGGAGCCATTCTACATGTTCATCAGCAAGGGGATGGCTAAGCAGATTGTGATAATATTCACACTATGCAACAGTTAAAAAAATATATATATATATATGTATGTATACATACGTATATACATACATACATGTATACATACATATATATATGTGTGTATGTGTATATATATTTTTCCCCTGTGGAAAAATCTTCAAGATAGTTTATGAAGTGACTTCTAGAAAGTTCTCATATTGACTCTGTGTTTGCCCACACCACCCCCCCAAAGCCTCCACCCTCTACTCTGACCTCCTTCCATGGGTTAGCCCTTCAGAGGAAAGGTGTGACTTTCCCTTCTTCAGGGTTCTGGAAACTAGGCCTCTCCTCTCCTATTTGACTTCCTGGTGGGGTGGAGGGTCTGGGTGAGGTGAGTGGGGGGTGTCTGTGAACCCCAGCTGAAGCTGGGGTTTGTCAGACATATTGGCAGAGGTGTCAAGGCTGAGGGTGAGTCATCTAGACTTCCTAGTCTACTGTGATTTCACGCTCATGACCTTCTCTTCACCAGCCCTGACCAGCTTCGAGGTGGTGATTCAGTATGGCTTGGCCACCCCCGAGGGTCTGGCTGTAGACTGGATTGCAGGCAATATCTACTGGGTAGAGAGTAACCTGGACCAGATTGAGGTGGCCAAGCTAGACGGGACCCTTCGGACCACCCTCCTGGCTGGTGACATCGAGCACCCGAGGGCAATCGCGCTAGATCCACGAGATGGGTGAGGACCCTGCCCAGCCCTGTTATGGCCCCATGGTCCCCTCTGAAGCCTCATTCAGCTGGGTCGGGGACACCTGTCTCTTCAAAGGCTATTTACCCCCTCTGCCCTTTACCAAAGATCCTATAATAGCCCCATGCCAGGCCCTTGACCTTGGCACCCCGACCCCCTCCCCCTTCCCCAGGATCCTGTTTTGGACGGACTGGGATGCTAGCCTGCCACGCATCGAGGCCGCTTCCATGAGTGGGGCTGGGCGCCGCACCATCCACCGGGAGACGGGCTCAGGGGGCTGGCCCAACGGGCTCACTGTGGACTACCTGGAGAAGCGCATCCTCTGGATCGACGCCAGGTCAGCGCCCCCCACCATGACCCCAGAGGCTCCCATCTCTCCCCTCCCCTCCAGGGACAGGGTGGGGTTGGGATCCTCAGGACTTGGTAGTGAAAAGGCCTGGGCAGCTGGAACCCAAACTGGGGCGGCCAAGGGCTGGGCCCAGTGGGAGGACAAAGATGACGGGTGAGGCCAGGCTGGGGGAGGAGGTGTGGGAAGAAGAGGCTGGAAGCAGGTCTGCACTGGGGGCCTGGCCCAGGCTTGGGCAAGGCAGAAATGCAACCTCTCGTCCTCATTCACGGATCTCTGCCCCCTGCCAGTGGGCTTTATCTGCCCAGGGGAAGGGGCACCTTCTAATTGGTCTGCTCAGAGGGGGTGCCTTTTTCCAACCTCCTGCAAGCCCCGTGTGTGCTCACTGTGGCCCTATGGAAAAGAGAGCCAAGAGATCCAGGGCATGGGATTTGGGATCCAAGAGCCGGGGTCCTAGAGGTCAAACCATTCTGGTTCTCACTCCACATTGTCATGTTGGTTTCTCCCGGCCGGCAAGGCCTGGGAGGAAGAACTGCTCCAGTGTGCGAGGGCTGTGGGGGGCGGGGGCCAGGGGGCCAGGGTCTGGCCCCCGCCAGCATCCTCACTCTGCCCCGACCACGCTCTCAGGTCAGATGCCATTTACTCAGCCCGTTACGACGGCTCCGGCCACATGGAGGTGCTTCGGGGACACGAGTTCCTGTCGCACCCGTTTGCAGTGACGCTGTATGGGGGGGAGGTGTACTGGACGGACTGGCGGACAAACACGCTGGCTAAGGCCAACAAGTGGACCGGCCATAATGTCACCGTGGTGCAGAGGACCAACACCCAGCCCTTTGATCTGCAGGTGTACCACCCCTCCCGGCAGCCCATGGGTAAGGGGCCAGCAGCCTCGGCAGAAGCCCTCCAGGAGAGAGGGCACCGTGAAAGCATGAGGGGCTGTGCTGAGATGGTGGGACAGGCCAGCCTGTTGATGGAGGAGGGTCTGGCGATGCTGAAATGGGGAGGGGGAGAGCGGGTGAAGAGGGGTTGGTCCAGGTGAGAAGGGCCAGGTAGGTGCTGGCAGATCACAGGATGCCCTCACTTCTCCTCTCCCCCTGCGCCAGCTCCCAATCCTTGTGAGGCCAATGGGGGCCGGGGCCCCTGCTCCCACCTGTGTCTCATCAACTACAACCGGACGGTCTCCTGCGCCTGCCCCCACCTCATGAAGCTCCACAAGGACAACACCACCTGCTATGGTAGGAGGCCGCTCCCTCAAGGCCACGGGTAAACTGAAGCCCAAGGGGAAGGTGTCAGGACCCCAGGCTCATGACTGGAAGCGAGGGTAGACCGTCCCAGTCGGAGAGGCTGCAGAGACAGCCACTGGAAGAAGAGGCAGGAACTCGGGCAGGGATGTGACGCCCATGCTATCACTTCCTGATAGCCAATGGCCAGCTGTGAATGGAAGGAACCAGAAGAAGGAGGGACCCTCATGTGGGTGGGCGGGAAGCATGAAGGGAAGGGACTGCCCTCGGTGACCCGGCCCGTGCCCCACAGAGTTTAAGAAGTTCCTGCTGTACGCACGTCAGATGGAGATCCGGGGGGTGGACCTAGAGGCCCCCTACTACAACTACATCATCTCCTTCACGGTCCCTGATATTGACAACGTCACCGTGCTGGACTACGATGCCCGCGAGCAGCGTGTCTACTGGTCCGATGTGAGGACACAGGCCATCAAACGGGCCTTCATCAACGGCACGGGCGTGGAGACCATCGTCTCTGCAGGTTCTGCCCTCGCCCTGGACCCCCGCAGTGGGCGTGGGCGCCCCCCCATCCGGCTCTCCTTCCCATCCCTGGTGCTCTCGGTCCCAATATTCCTTTTCCAAATCTCCCCCCTTCTCAGTGCTCCAACCCTGGATTCCCGATCCCCAGCCACCCCCCCGCCAAAACCAGACCAGTCCCCCACCTCCTCCAGCCTCCCGACCTATACCCCCGCAAATACCCATCCTCCAAGTCCCCACTGTGCTCCCCAGACTTGCCAAATGCCCACGGGCTGGCTGTGGACTGGGTGTCCCGAAACCTGTTCTGGACAAGCTACGACACTAACAAGAAGCAGATCAACGTGGCCCGGCTGGACGGCTCCTTCAAGAACGCGGTGGTGCAGGGCCTGGAGCAGCCCCACGGACTGGTGGTCCACCCGCTGCGTGGGTCAGTCCGGGACCCAGGGTTGGGGGTCGTGGGATGTGGGGCAGGAACAGAGAGGTCTGACTTCATCTTCCCGCACCTTCCCAGGAAGCTCTACTGGACCGATGGGGATAACATCAGCATGGCCAACATGGACGGCAGCAACCGGACCCTGCTCTTCAGTGGCCAGAAGGGCCCTGTGGGTACGAGCTTGCCTTTCCCGAACTGCAGCTTGCCCTAATTCCTCAGTCAGGAGATCCTCGGGGTCCACTGATTGCCCCTCTGTCTGCCAAACTCCTAGCTTAGTGTGTGTCCTCACCATCCTCCCTCAAGACCATATATCCCTCAGCCCCCTGCCCAGGAGCCACGCTCCCTGGCAATGACACCCATCTCTTCCAGGCCTGGCTATCGACTTCCCCGAAAGCAAACTCTACTGGATCAGCTCTGGCAACCACACCATCAGCCGCTGCAACCTGGATGGGAGCGGACTGGAGGTCATCGACGCCATGCGGAGCCAGCTGGGAAAGGCCACGGCCCTGGCCATCATGGGTGAGGGCTGCTGGCTGGGGGCAGGGACAGGAGCAGAGAGGCTGGGCCTGTCCGGGCTGGGGGTGGGGCCCTCCCGGGTGGGGCCCTCCCCGGGATCTCATCCCCTCCTGCCTTCCCAGGGGACAAGCTGTGGTGGGCAGATCAGGTGTCAGAGAAGATGGGCACGTGCAACAAGGCGGACGGCTCAGAGCCCGTGGTCCTGCGGAACAGCACCACTCTGGTGATGCACATGAAAGTGTACGACGAGAGCATCCAGCTGGGTGAGGCCTGCAGCCAGGCTGCAGAGGGGCTCCGTGGGCAGGGAGGTGAACGGGGATGAGCACGGGCTCCACACCACTCTGCACCCAGAGGGGCTCCTCTTTCTCATTCTCGCGAAGGTGCCGTACGTGCTAACAGCCACACCAGTTGCAAGAGCTGGGGGTCTGCGAGAAAAAAGACCGGGCGTGGGTTGGGTGGTGACCCCCACCCAAGGTCCAGGGTGAAGGCAGTGCCCATCCTGTCCCTGGGCACTGCAAGCCTGACTGTGAGGTCCCGAGGAGGGCCACCTCATCCCTTTCTTTCTCTGTGCCTCCCACCCACCCCAGACCACGAGGGCACCAACCCCTGCAGCGTCAACAACGGGGACTGCTCCCAGCTCTGCCTGCCCACGTCTGAGTCCACCCGCTCCTGCATGTGCACCGCCGGCTACAGCCTCCGGAGCGGCCAGCAGGCCTGCGAAGGTCCGTGCCCAACACCGCCCAGGGACCCCCCCCACCCAAGCCCTGACCCCTCCTGCCCCCTGCCCCCCACCTGCCCCCTGTCACCCTGCGGACAGGACTGCATGGATCTCGTATTACTAAGTGCCTCCTGAATGAGATGTTTGGTAAGCCCCCACCATGCTGGGAGCTGGTGGGGAACCCCGGGAATAGAAGTCCCTGTCCTGTTCCCATGCCGCAGTCTTAGCCAGAGATGGGGCTAACCCAGAGGGGAAATGGGATGGTGAGGTGCTCTCCGGGCCCTGCAGGAGGGTTTTGGAGAAAGAGATGTCGGCAGGCAGTGCCAGGGCTGGCCTCATGGAAGAGGTGTGCTGTGAGCCTAGTTCTACAGGGCAAGGAGGATTTGAGTGCATGGCTCAAAGGAGGAAGAACAAGTGAGGCACAGGGTCCAGAGCAAGAGGAGGAAGTGTGCAAGGGCCCTCAAGGCACCAAGCCCATAGGTGGGCAGAGTATGGGAGGGATCATAGGTGATTGGCTGTGGGGTAAGTCAGGCCTCTGGTGTGTTCTCAGCAAGGAGTGCCTGGAAGGTGGTGTTTGGGGCAGATTAACCTGGCGGCAGAGAGCCGGCCGGTGGGGGAGGGAGAAACCAAACCCAGGCGGTTAGACCAGTTAGGAGGCTATTAGCGTGAGCCCCGTGTTAAGAGATGGGGCTTAGCAGCTGGGTTGAAGAGAAGGGTTGAGACTCAAACATTTCACAAGAACTTGCTGACTGATTTATGAATTTGCCCCAGGACAGCACTTCCCAAAGTGCGCTCTGGGAACCTTCCTCTTTGATGTGGGTAGATGTTACAGAAAGAAGCACTGGGTTGAACAAAGTTTAAGTGTTTTTTGCTGCAGAACTTCTCAGAGTCTTGAATATGTTCATCTGCACTGAGAATTTTTCTCAAGAGAAGACTCTAATGTTTGGGGTTGCCCCAAACTCCTTTGACCATGAGTCCTTTTTTTTCATGGAGCCTGAGAAACCAGAGCCTGCTGGGGGATTGATCTGGGTACACACTGTATCAAGGGATAAAGGCAGTGGAGGGTTCTGGCTCATGTTGATGGTGGCACCTTGTAAGAAATGGGAAAGCAGAGAGGGGCCTGGGTAGCTCAGTCTATTAAGTGTCTGCCTTCAGCTCAGGTCATGGGCCCCCTTTGGGAGAGAGAAATCCAGGTCTCTTCTGCCCTCTAGTGGGGACTAGCAGTCTTGCAGGCGCTTCACCAGAGGTGCTCTCCTTTCCTATTCCCCACATTCCCAGCCCAAGCTGCAGGCCTCAGACTAAGTAAAGTGTGTGTTTCTGTGTGTTGAATGGGGAGGAGTGATAGCTGTGAGAAGATATCAAAAAGAAGCAGAAAACAATAATAGGTTTGAGAGTGACAGACCCCAAGCATAAAGGTGTGTCACTGAGGCCTGGGCCTGAGTGTCCTTGTGTTTCAGGTGTGGGTTCCTTTCTCCTGTACTCTGTGCATGAGGGAATCCGCGGAATCCCCCTGGATCCCAATGACAAGTCAGATGCCCTGGTCCCAGTGTCGGGGACGTCCCTGGCTGTCGGCATCGACTTCCATGCTGGTGAGTGATTTGGTGGCAGGAGGGAGTGGGACATTACTTTGGGGATGGTGTGCTCTGTAAGAGGCTGCCCGACCACAGGTGGAGGGGGAGACAACACAGCACCCCCACCCTACTCTGTCTTCCCTTCCAAGCTTCCTGCCCCTATCCCAGCACTGACCTCCACCTTGACTGCCATTTGATTCTGCCCACCCTCCAACCTTTCCCCTGTCTTGTGGGATATCCCCATGTTGGCTCCTCTACCTCCAGAAAACGACACCATTTACTGGGTGGACATGGGCCTAAGCACCATCAGCCGGGCTAAGCGAGACCAGACATGGCGTGAGGATGTGGTGACCAATGGCATTGGCCGCGTGGAGGGCATTGCCGTGGACTGGATCGCAGGTGAGCCGTGAGAGGGTCCTGGGTGGGCTGGGGGCCTCCAGGTGAGGTAGAGGCCCGGCAGGGGAGATGTGGGATCTCAGGAGAAGTCTGAGGAGGAGTAGGCCAGAACAGATGGGGAGCAGCAGGGATCTAGAGGCTGAAAAGGGACCAGGTACAAGCGCTCCCACCCATTCCTCCTCCTCTCCACCCACTCTCTCCTCAGGCAACATCTACTGGACCGACCAGGGCTTCGATGTCATTGAGGTCGCCCGGCTCAATGGCTCTTTCCGCTATGTGGTCATCTCCCAGGGTCTGGATAAACCCCGGGCCATCACTGTTCACCCAGAGAAGGGGTGAGAAGCTGGACAGGCTGTCCAGGTCCCAGCCCTGGCTCGGGTCTGGCCTGGTCACTCCCCACAGCCCACACTGACGAGACCTTCTCTTCTCGGTGGTCTGGGGACTGACCCCCAACTTCTCCCTCCTCCACCCCACAGGTATCTGTTCTGGACTGAGTGGGGCCAGTACCCACGTATTGAGCGGTCTCGGCTAGATGGTACTGAGCGGGTCGTGCTGGTTAACGTCAGCATCAGCTGGCCCAACGGCATCTCAGTGGACTATGAGGTTTGGGTGCAGGCTGGGCCCTGGAGCCCATGGGCTATCCAGACCCTATGCTCTGGGGGAGGCTCCCCTTACCCTATGCTTTCTTCCCATTGACTCTCCCTGTGATGAGGCCCCATTTGGTGGGAAGATGTGGACCTAGGGTAGTCATGGGGTCTTCTGACCCAGCTCCTGACCCAGAATGGGACTCCTGCCACCCCAGAGGAGTACAGGGCCATCACTCAGAAGTGAGGATGGAAGGCATGCCTAGAGCTTGTCAGACTGGCAGGTCAGAGGGCGGGAAGGATATGGAAGAAGCAGGAGAAAGACACGGGAGGCAGGAGTGAGTGGGACCCGTCCTGTGGTCCGGGACCCGTCCTGTGGTCCAGGACCCTGGGGCTGATTAGAAGCACTGGGCATTAGAGGTGAGGTGGGTGCCTCTGGCTTGTAGGATGGAAAGCTCTACTGGTGTGATGCCCGGACAGACAAGATTGAGCGGATTGACCTGGAGACGGGTGAGAACCGTGAGGTGGTTCTGTCCAGCAACAACATGGACATGTTCTCCGTGTCCGTGTTTGAGGATTTCATCTACTGGAGTGACAGGTGAGGTCTTCTGCCCTGGTCTTCTCCTCTGCCGTCTGTTCCCGCCCTCTGTCAACGCCCTGCTCACGGCCTAGCCCTTCCCTTCCCCCAGGACTCATGCCAATGGCTCCATCAAACGTGGGAGTAAGGACAATGCTACAGACTCCGTGGCCCTGAGAACGGGCATCGGCGTCCAGCTAAAAGACATCAAAGTCTTCAACCGGGACCGGCAGAAAGGTGAGGCTCACGGGGGGCCCCCTGGCCTGGGAATGACTCCCCTGTAGTGGGAGGGGCTGGGATAGGGGCTGGACCCACAGGGACACATTCCAGCGGCTCCAGAGAGCCGAGAGAGGGGAGGAGAGGCTGGGGAGCTCTGGGACTAATCCAGGTTCTGTGTGCGCAGGCCCGGAGGCTTGTCTGTGCTGAGGCAGAGTGGTGGCCCAGCCAGGGTCCCCACGGTGGCAGAGATGTCCGAGGCCACCCTCTGCAGCCATCTCCTTCCCCTCCCCCCATCCCTGGCAGGCACCAACGTGTGCGCGGTGGCTAATGGCGGGTGCCAGCAGCTGTGCCTGTACCGGGGCGGCGGGCAGCGGGCCTGTGCCTGCGCGCACGGGATGCTGGCTGAAGATGGGGCGTCGTGCCGCGAGTACGCCGGCTACCTGCTGTACTCCGAACGCACTATCCTCAAGAGCATCCACTTGTCTGATGAGCGCAACCTCAACGCACCCGTCCAGCCCTTCGAGGATCCTGAGCACATGAAGAATGTCATCGCACTGGCCTTTGACTACCGAGCAGGCACCTCCCCGGGCACCCCCAATCGTATCTTCTTCAGCGACATCCACTTCGGGAACATCCAGCAGATCAATGATGATGGCTCCTGGAGGACCACCATCGTGGAGAGTGAGCCCATACCCCGATCTTCCCCCCGGGAGGGGAGGGTCGGGGGCTGTGGGGCAGGACCAGCCCCGCCTCCGGGGAGAGGAGCCCTCCACCCTCAGCCAACCCCCTGCGTCCTGGATCCCAATCCCTGCTATGACCACGTCTCTGACAATTCGCCAGCGAATCACACTGCACCCGTCATAGTTACTTGAAAGTTTCTCCTCATTTGAAGTCAGAGTCGACTCTTCTTCCTTCCCCCTCCAGCCCTAGTTTGCCCCCAGGGGCCACAAAGCTCTACTCTGTGTGGCCGGTATTCACGGCACAGGCTGCAGAGAGGCTGGTTCAGCCCCAGCCACGGGGTTTCAGGCACTTGGGCAAGTACTCTCTGCTGTCCAGGCCTCAGGTGTTTCACATGTGTAGGGAGGCAGGGTCACCTGAAGGGCAGGTGTGACAGCTTAGCTCAGCACAGGACACGTGTACACGTTCCACAGAGAGTGCTAGGGGCTAGACACAGCGTCCTAGAATGGCCTTTCGGCTCTTTGCAAAGAGCAAAGTTATTTCATTGTGCTACGGTTTCCTCTTCTGCGGGCTGGGTAAGCCCTGGTCCCTTGACTCACTCCTTTGCTCATTTCTTTCATTCATCCTGTCCACAAAGACCTACCCAACACTGAATGAGGTCCTGGTATCCAGCAGTGGTAAACAAGCATCTGTCCTTTGAACCTCCTTTGGACACAATCTGCTCCATGCAGAACATGCCTGCCTAAAAACGTGTCCAGAGCTAAGCCAGATACCCTGCAACCATAGCTTGACCAGGAGAGACTGGCAAGAACTGTCCCCTGTCTTCGGCCCGTTGTTTAAGCTACAGTACTTCTCATAATGCAGCCTTCTGGCAAGCACAGCGTCATACAGCTAGAAGCCACAAAAGCCCAAGTCTTTTTCTCTTAAGCTATGGTTCCACTACTCATTGTGCACTTAATTCTTTAACCGGAGTTTAGGATGTTTATGAACAATCCAGTTTGGGTCTTGTTCATTTGGAAGCTCCCGGGACAGCCCAAGTTGGATGTGATTTACCAAAATCCATAAAGTGTTTCTACTCGGCTGTGGGGAAGATGGGAAGATGGGTCGGGAGATGGACCATGGACTATTCGTTTAGAAAATAGGGACGGACGGGAGGGGTTGGGGGTGCCAAGGGCTGTGTTCGCACACATCCCTTGACAGCCCCACATATGCCAGAGGACTGGGTGCTGTGGGCCAACCCCCTTTGGCTCTGCTCTCTGGCCCCATCCCAACCCACGACTACTTCTCTCCCCTTGTAGATGTGGGCTCCGTGGAAGGCCTGGCCTATCACCGTGGCTGGGACACCCTTTACTGGACAAGTTACACAACATCGACCATCACCCGCCACACAGTCGATCAGACCCGCCCAGGGGCCTTCGAGCGTGAGACGGTCATTACCATGTCTGGAGACGACCACCCACGGGCCTTTGTGCTGGACGAGTGCCAGAAGTGAGCTGCTGGGTACAGGGAGTGGACAGGGACAGGCCACAGGGTGGTAGAAGCTCCCCCAGGCAGCCCTGGGTGGGGGGTGCAGCCGCAGGAGGGGCTGGCTGTCCCCTGAGATCAGCTACTTCTTTGCTTTGTGACCTTGGGCCAGCTGTGGGAGCTCTCTGAGCTTTAGTTTCCTCATCTGTAATATGACAATAATATTTCAGGTACCTGAACCAAGGGGAGGACCGGGGAACTCTGAAGGACAGTTCTGGCTCAGTGATGAATTGATTCTTTCATCAGAGAGCCATGGTCGAGGCACGTAGTAGGTCCTCTGTGTTTCTGGCCCTCCAAGCTTCAGGCAAAGATTGTTCACTGAACACTTGCTGAACCACCTAGCCCGGAGGAGAGAAATCACAGTGGTGGGAAAGGCTGAGACAAGTACAGGACTGTATGTAATGACCAGGAGTCATCCCAGAGGCCCTGCTTTGGCACTGGGCCTAGATGTCAGCAGGCCAGGGAAGGGCAGCCCGGACACAGGGTAGTGCTTTATGTGACAACCAGAGGAAGGAGTGCTCTGGGCAGGAAGGACTGTGGGGGCCTCCCCCATGCCCAGTCGAGGGGCTCCCACATGCAGGGCAGGCCTGAGGATGGCCCAGGAGGTTGGGCTCAGGTTGCAAGGGAGGCCAGAGCACAAATCTGGAGAAATTGGGAGGAAATAGCCCTAGGGGTGCTGCACGCCCCTGGTCTCCACGCGCTGTGCTTCCCTGCAGGGCCAGCAACACCCTCCCCCCGCCCCCACAATTTTCACTGTGTGGGCTGCTGCTGAGCCACCCGCTCACCTTAGAAATCCTGACCCACATGAAAGCAAAACTGTTTTCCCCGGAACTCGGCAACACTTGGAATATTTTCCCAAAGCTTTGCTAGGAAACGAAGGGACAAACAAAACCCAAAAGCAACTACTTAGAAACAGTGAGTGTACAGAACCTAGATTCCTTACCCTGATGTCACTCAAATCCAGCCCCAGCCCGGCCTCCTGGCCCTGCAGACCAGCACAAGGACCCTCTCCCTGGTCTGCCTCACCCTGGCCTGCGTGTCCATGGCTCACGACAAAGATTCTGTCTTCCCTCTGTGACCCTTGGCCCCAGCAGCTGTCCCTTATGGGCCTGGAACCTCCATGGGCGGGGGATGCTGCCGGACACCCCTGTCTGCCTCCCACCTCCAGTCCAGAGGTGATGGAGCACTGTGGCTTCCTGAAGCTCCTTCATGGCTGTCCAGCAGGTTCCTTTGCTCTGAGCCCAGGGAATTCCATTGTTCACTCAGCAAATGGCTTTTGAGAACCAACAATGTGCTGAGGAGCCAGGGGAGGGTGAGATGGACCTTGGCTCTACCTCGGGCCTATTTGCTGTTAGCCATGAGGCTTCAGGGGGCTTTATGAGTGTGTAACAAGGACCTGACCCAGCTGGATACCAAGGGATGTGTCCTCCAGGAGGCAGCCCCTCAGCTGGGGTCTGAAGGTGGGGAGGCGGGGGTACTGAAGCCAGGGCAGGGTGCAGGAGAAAGAGTTGAGTTGTCTGGGAGAGGCCCTCTCTTGGCCAGAAGGAGCAAATACTTTGAGGTCGGGGTTGGGGGGAGTGTGCAGCCAGATGAAGGGGACAGGGACCCCCTGCCCTCCTGCTGAGCCTACCCTACAGCTGCCCCTCAGGAAAGCCCCTCCTCCTAGCCCTCCCCCCCAACCCCAGAATCCTCAGTTGTGGGACATGTCCTTCCACATGTGGTAGTTTGTCATGGTAAGAGGAAAGCCACTTCCTACCACAGAGTCTGATGTGCCCTACCTGAGGGTGTGGTGTGGAAGTCCCCGAGGGCCCTACCTGAGGGTGTGGAAGTCCCTACCTGAGGGTGTGGGACCAACAAGGCCAGGAGGCTGACTCTTGCAGCTGGGCCTGGGACAACACATTCCCCTGTGGAGGCCGGAGAGAGATGCCACCATCCTTGATGGCATCGGGCCACTGTCCACACTCCCACCCTGAACTCCGAGAGCCATCCAGAGCCCCTACCCACTTGCCCCAGGATGAGCACCTTTAAAGCAGAGCCTCAGCCTCCTTAGGTCCCAGGGCTTGGGAGCAGCCAGCACCTCCTAAGTGGAAACGGGTGTCCTGTTCCCACTGGAGCATAGCAGCAGGAGGCCTCAGCTCAAACTGAGTGGGGAGGGTGTGTTAAAAAGAGAGAGACCCTGGGGACACCTGGCCAGTTCAGTCGGTAAAGCACGCGACTCTTGATCTTGGGGTTGTGTGCTCGCTTCGGCAGCACATATACTAAAATTGATCTTGGGGTTGCGAGTCCAAGCCCCACATGGGGTGTAGACATTACTTGAAAAAAAAGAGACAAGCCTGGAGAGGTTTGAGGAGACAAGTCCACGAGCAGCAGACGCCTTGCGTCCTGAGCAGCAGAGGGCGGACAATGTGGAACCCTCAGGCCGGGAGGCAGGGGCAGTTGCCGTGAGGAAGCTGGGAAACAGAACTGACTCTGCTGCTAGATGGTTCTCCAACTCCAGGGTGCATGCAGCTTGTCTGGGAAATGCAGGGAAGTGCGGTTCCTCAGCCCGGCCCCAGGCCTAACTGAGTGTGAATCTCCAGGACAGAGGACCCAGGGGTCAAGATCCAAAGCAGGTGGTCAGAGGATCACACTGTCACACCTAGCACAGTGGCTGAGCAGTCTGGAAGTGAGGCACTCCCAGCTCCAGAGCCTCCCCACCCCCAAAGGGAACTGAGCATGGCCAAATCCCACCACCTCCTTTACCCAGAGGAAGCAAATGTGCAAAGACAAGAGGCTGGTTCAAGGTCAGAGCTAGTAAGGGGCAGAACTGGGGCTCAGACTCCAGATAGGCAAAAGCCTGAAATGACAGAGAGGGTGATTTTCAAGAACTCCTTGAGGGTGGGGTCCATGTGTCCCCAGCATGGGCATATATGAGACACTCACAAGTGTTTCCCGGATGCCAGGCAAACAGCAGTTAAGAACCTAATGGGAAATAGTCATGTGGCATTTTACCAGCTGTCATTAGGTAAACATTAACTCTGAATCCTTAAACCACCTATGAGGCAGGTGTAGTATTATTCCTGCCTCCTGGAGAAGGAAACTGAGGCACAGAGAAGTTAAGTCACTTGCTGAGGTTCCTCACTGGTAAGTGGCAGAGCTTGGATGGGAGCCCAGAGCCTGCCTTACTTGCTACGCCATCGTCTCTCAGTAAACGCAGACGGTCACTTCCCAGACACCGAGAAATCCGTGTGCACACACACCCACACAGCGACCCTGTGGCAGCCTGGCCCTCTGGGACCCGGGCCATGTTGGCCTTGGTGACTATGAGGCCGCCTGGGTTGTGGGCGTCTGCCTCACACCCTGGCTGACCCTTGGGTTCTGGTCAACTCTTGGCCCTCGACCGAGCCCTCTGTGGCAGACTCCCTGGATTTGACTCCTGACCCCCGGGGCCTTCCCTTCCCCCAGCCTGATGTTCTGGACCAACTGGAACGAGCAGCACCCCAGCATCATGCGGGCAGCCCTGTCGGGAGCCAACGTCCTGACTCTCATCGAGAAGGACATCCGTACTCCCAACGGCCTGGCCATTGACCACCGGGCCGAGAAGCTCTACTTCTCCGATGCCACCCTGGACAAGATCGAGCGGTGCGAGTATGACGGCTCTCACCGCTATGTGAGTCGGGGGGCCGGCGGAATGGGGCTCGAGGTGGGCTGGGCCCAGGGGGCAGCGGGTCAGCCAAGAAAGGGATTGCCCCGGCAGGAGGTCAGGCTGCAGAGTGGGAAGATTTGGGGGGAGAATGAGGCAATGACACGGCCCCTTAGCTGTGTGGCCTCGTGCGGCCCCCATCCTGTCCAGGCTTGGCTTCCTCATCGGTTTAGGGAGGAAAAGGCAAGATGTCTCTGTGGGTCCTTCCCCTTCCCAGCTGCATCCAGGGATCTGGGCCAAGGCCAGACGCCCTCGCCCCTTGGGCCAGCTGCCATGGGGTGGAGTTGGGGCAGGAGACCTGAGCCCACCTGTGATGGGCCTGGTGCTGGTGCCACAGGTGATCCTGAAGTCGGAGCCAGTCCACCCCTTTGGGCTGGCTGTGTATGGGGAGCACATCTTCTGGACTGACTGGGTGCGGCGAGCCGTGCAGCGTGCCAACAAGTACGTGGGCAGCGACATGAAGCTGCTGCGCGTGGACATCCCCCAGCAGCCCATGGGCATCATCGCCGTGGCCAATGACACCAACAGCTGTGAGTGGGGCCGCTGCCACCAGCCTTGCTCTCCCGCCCATGGTGCCAGCACGTACACACACATGCAGACATCCACTTGTACACACACCTTGTACACACAGTCCCCAAGAAACTCCAAGACACCTAACACCCCTCTACTCCAGCTCCCTCAAGACATCTGTGCACACACACACACACACACACCTACACACATTCATACCACCCCACAATGGTTTCACCTGAATCGTTGGACACCCCAGCGCATGCCCTAGTCCTTCTCCACCCCCAGGACCACACATGCCCCAGAGCCTAGTCACACGCATCCCAGGCTCTGCCTACCTCATGCTCTACATGTGTGTGCCCGTGCCCCTGCCTTGCCCAGCGGCCCTCACCCAGATCCGTAGCTTTCCCAGGCCTCTCACTCTTACTCCTGAGAGCACACACCCCCTCTGCCCCAGGCCCACCCCAGACACTCCCCCTGGCCCACCTGTAGCGCCTTTTCTGCTCCCCCAGCCACGTGCCGCTATGCCACAGGCCCGGGGCTAGGAAGCTCCATGAAGCTGTGTGAGTGGGTGGGGGCCTCCTGTGTGTGCACAGCTGCGAACACTCCTAGCCCACTGTCGTCTGTCCCTGTTTCAGGCGAGCTCTCCCCTTGCCGCGTCAACAACGGTGGCTGCCAGGACCTGTGTCTACTCACTCACCAAGGCCACGTCAACTGTTCTTGCCGAGGAGGCCGCATCCTCCAAGAGGACCTCACCTGCCGCGGTGAGAGAGGGGATGAAGGAGGGGACACTGGTGGGGGACCCTGGGCACATACTGGCGCCATCTCCACCCAGACTCCCAAAAGCCCGACCCTCCGAAACCTTTTACCAAGGAGGGACTCAGGATGACCTCAGTTCCGGGGGCTGATGGGTAGAGGCGTTCCAGGCCCCAGGGCCCTGGCTCAGGACACTCGCCCCACATTCTCGCCAGCCGTGAACTCCTCTTGCCGGGCACAAGATGAGTTCGAGTGTGCCAATGGTGAATGCATCAACTTCAGCCTGACTTGTGACGGCGTCTCCCACTGCAAGGACAAATCTGACGAGAAGCCATCCTACTGCAGTAAGTGCCTCCTCCAGCCCCAGTGCCCCAGCCCACCTCCCTTCCTCCGGCCCTCCAGGATCTCCAGCCCCCAGCAGGACCAGGCGTGCAAGTGAGGGCTGCAAAATCTCCCTGACCCATCTCCCTGACCCACTGTGGCTGAGGAGTCTAGGGTGGTCGTGAAGGGCAGAGCCATGGCCAACCCTGGGCCAAGCCCAGAGCCGGGCTGAGCGGGTTGTCAAGGCCTCAGGAGGCTACCTTCCCAGAGCTGCTGCTGACTGGTGGCCCGCTCCCCTCCCCAGACTCCCGCCGCTGCAAGAAGACCTTCCGCCAGTGCAACAACGGGCGCTGTGTGTCCAACATGCTGTGGTGCAATGGGGCAGATGACTGTGGAGATGGCTCAGACGAGATCCCCTGCAACAGTGAGTGCCACACAGGGCCTGCCCACCTCCGCCCCGCCCTGCCTCCCCAGGCCCCAGGGCATCTGCTGCAGTGCTCTGGTGGGAGCCGGGGTTGGGGGTACAGTGGATGGGTTGGGGGGGGTTGCTGGGCCAGTACTTTGGGCCAGGAGTTCCGGCTGGGGTCTCCTGGTCTCTGCGGGGAAGACTCTGGCCTGATGTTCACGGGGTGGGGGCTGTTCTAGAGACGGCCTGCGGCGTGGGCGAGTTCCGCTGCCGGGATGGCACCTGTGTTGGGAACTCCAGCCGCTGCAACCAGTTTGTGGACTGTGAGGACGCCTCTGACGAGATGAACTGCAGTGAGTGACGCCCCTCCCTCATTCCTCCTCTCTGCCCACCCTCTGGCCCACTCACAGCCTGTGTGCTCCTGCCCCCTGCCCCCAGGCCCCTGCCCGGGGCAGTGTGAGTGGAAGGGGTGGACAGCATCTCCTCCCCGGAAGGATGCCGTGTGAGGGCAGCTCGGGGGAGGGAGTGTGGAGGGAATCGTGTGTCACCTGCTTCCCTGCCCCCACCAGGCGCCACCGACTGCAGCAGCTACTTCCGCCTGGGGGTGAAAGGGGTGCGCTTCCAGCCCTGTGAGCGGACCTCCCTCTGCTACGCCCCCAGCTGGGTGTGTGACGGTGCCAACGACTGCGGGGACTACAGCGACGAGCGTGACTGCCCAGGTCCCACCGCGGGCCGGGTGTGTAGCGGGCGGCAGGCGGCAGGCACCCCAGGGAGCCAGCGCTCTCATGCCTCCCTCTCTCCCTCCAGGAGTGAAGCGCCCCAGATGCCCCCTGAATTACTTCGCCTGCCCTAGTGGGCGCTGCATCCCCATGAGCTGGACGTGCGACAAGGAGGACGACTGTGAACACGGCGAGGATGAGACCCATTGCAGTGAGTGACCAACTCCAGCGCCCGCCCACCGTGGCCACGGAGTCCCAGTCCATGCCCGACCTTTCAGTTCCTCCCCAGGAAGTGTGCCCTTGGGAGAAGAGCCCCTAGAGCCCCTGAGGGGGCATCTCTCTAGCTCAGGCTGACCCCCCCGCACACAAAGGGATGCCTGGGGTCTCTCCCATCTGTCCTCCACCTGCCTGCCCAGCGGAGTGACTTGCCATCCCCTCCCCCGTCTCACTTTGGTTTCCAACCGCCCCAGACAAGTTCTGCTCAGAGGCCCAGTTTGAGTGTCAGAACCATCGCTGCATCTCCAAGCAGTGGCTGTGTGACGGCAGTGATGACTGCGGGGACGGCTCAGACGAGGCGGCACACTGCGGTGAGGAGTGGCTATGGCCGGCTCAGGGAGGGGCATCCGGGAGGGACAGACCCCACCCCACCCCTACTCCCTCCTGTAGGAGGGGCAGCATGATGCCCAGCCCGCTGTGCCTGCTCCTGAATCTCTCCGGGGCTCCTGGTTTCCCCAACAGAAGGCAAGACATGTGGACCCTCCTCCTTCTCCTGCCCTGGCACCCACGTGTGTGTCCCCGAGCGCTGGCTCTGTGATGGTGACAAGGACTGTGCTGATGGTGCCGACGAGAGCGTCACTGCTGGCTGCTGTAAGTGGCAGGGGCGCATGAGGAGTGGGGCCACTGTCTCACTCTACAGAAGGGGAAACTGAGGCCAAGGAGAGGCAGTGCTTCAGCCAGGGTCACCCAGGTGGCTAGTGGCAGAGCCCTGTCTACAGCCCAGATGGGTGTCTCTGCACATCCCACCTCTCGGACCGCTCGAAGGTCCCAGGGACGGGCAGCAATGGGCCAGGCGGGGGTTGAGGGACCTTGTCCGTCTCCGTCTACAGTGTACAACAGCACCTGCGATGACCGCGAGTTCATGTGCCAGAATCGCCAGTGCATCCCCAAGCACTTTGTGTGTGACCACGACCGGGACTGCGCGGATGGATCCGACGAGTCCCCTGAATGCGGTGAGCTGGGCAAGCTAAGCCAGGGTGGTGGCAGGGGCGGGCTCCACCCTGGGCCCAACCGGAGCCCCAGCCTCACCCCCTCACCCCACCCCTCCACCCCCAGAGTACCCCACCTGTGGCCCCAACGAGTTCCGCTGCGCCAACGGGCGCTGTCTGAGCTCCCGCCAGTGGGTGTGCGACGGTGAAAACGACTGCCACGACCAGAGTGATGAGGCCCCCAAGAACCCGCATTGCACCAGCTCAGGTGGGCCCCGCCCTGGCCTCGGGGGGACCCCCCTCCGTGTCCCCGTGCCCCACTGACCCACGCCTCCGTCCCCACAGAGCACAAGTGCAACGCCTCGTCGCAGTTCCTGTGCAGCAGCGGGCGCTGTGTGGCCGAGGTGCTGCTTTGCAACGGCCAGGACGACTGCGGGGATGGCTCGGATGAGCACGGCTGCCACGTCAACGAGTGTCTCAGCCGCAAGCTCAGTGGCTGCAGCCAGGACTGCGAGGACCTCAAGATCGGCTTCAAGGTGAGCCCCGCCCAGGGTGGGAGCTGCTGGCCCCTCTTCATTCATTCACTGGCTCCTTCATCCCTTCCTTCACCAAGGGCTCAGTTAGCTCCTAGTCTGCTGGGCAGTGTTCCAGGCACTGAGGGCCCAGTGGGGAACAGAACCAAAACCCGTGCTTGGTGGGGCTCTGCCGCTCTGTGGAAGGTAGAGCTGGCAAGGGCCATGGTTAGGAGGGACGAGCAGATGTCAGGGAGGCACCGGAAAGTGGGCTACCCAGCTCAAGGGAGCACAGACTCTGGGCAGCTTTTCACTGTAGAGACAGCATTTAAAATCCATGAGTCTGGAGATCCCCAAGGGAGTGAGTATAGTTGGAAAAGAGGGGAAGTCCAAGGCCTGAGCCCTGCACTCAGACACCCGGAGGGCCAGGGGGTGCGGGGGTACTGGCAAGGGGTCCTGAGAAGGGGCAGCTGCTGTGGGGGGAGAACAGCCAAGTGAAGAAAGCCTCAGAAGTGAAGCACAAGCCGCTCTGTCAGATAACGCTCACCGGTCGTAGAAACAGGGCGGTCGCCGGTCATGTGGGGCTAGAGGCAGAGGCCTGGCACGGGTCAACTCAGCACCTGCTTGCTGCCTGCCCGCCGAGCCAGCTGCCTGGGGTGGGGGGAGCTGAAGCCCCAGTCTCTGGGGTGGGAGGCCCCGAGCCCTGCCCAACCCCAGCCCGAGGCTTCCTGTGCCCACAGTGCCGCTGCCGCCCAGGCTTCCGCCTGAAGGACGACGGCCGCACGTGTGCTGACGTGGACGAGTGCAGTTCCACATTCCCCTGCAGTCAGCGCTGCATCAACACGCACGGCAGCTATAAGTGTCTGTGTGTGGAGGGCTACGCCCCCCGTGGGGGCGACCCCCACAGCTGCAAAGCCGTGACTGGTAAGATGGGCACTTGGCGGGCGTCAGATGCCTGGGACTGCTGGGGACCGGGGCTGTGGGGGCATGCCCCGGCCGGCAGCTGAGCCAGGGTGATCTGTCTGCAGATGAGGAGCCCTTCCTGATCTTCGCCAACCGCTACTACCTGCGCAGGCTCAACCTGGACGGCTCCAACTACACGCTGCTGAAACAGGTGCCGCGCTGGCCCACCTCAGCCCACCCGTCTCCCCAGGCCCGGAGCTATGTTCCCTGCCCTGCACAGCCCCCTCCTTCTCCCCTGCTGACTCCTCCAGCCACCCGTGTCCTGATTCTGTCATCCTTCTTCTCCCCTACCCCCCACATCCAGGGCCTAAACAACGCCGTCGCCTTGGACTTCGACTACCGAGAACAAATGATTTACTGGACGGATGTGACGACCCAGGGCAGCATGATCCGAAGAATGCACCTTAACGGGAGTAACGTGCAGGTGAGGCCAGGGCAGCCCACTCCTCCGCAGACCAGGGCGATGGGGGAGTCCCGGTGTCTCTCCCCAGAGAGCTCTCTCTGTTTCAAGGCCATCTCCCCTTCACCCCACGCATCCCACTGAATTCTTCCTTCCTCCCCCTTCCCGACGGAGTCTCTGCACAGCTCTGCTTGTCCGGGCTTCTCCCTCCCCCCAGGCTCAGAGAGTAAAATCTAGGAGATTCCTCCTGCTCTTTTCCTAGTCATCTTAGTCTTTTTCCCTCAGAACAAACCTCTCTTAAATGCTCGCCCCCAGGCACTGTGGGGCTTGGGATGCGGTCTCTCTCACCTGAAGACCCCTGTCCTAGAGCCTCCGATGACCTTAGGCCCAGGGCTGGGAGCTTTCTGTCTGTTGTCCTCCTGGCCAAGCTGTGGGACAGAGCTCTGCTTCACTTCACACTGGAGGAAGCTGGGCCCCAGAGAGACTGAGGGTTATGGCCCAGGTCACCCAGAGCTCTTCCTTCCCTGCCCCTGACACAGGTGCTGCATCGGACAGGCCTCAGCAACCCTGACGGACTGGCTGTGGACTGGGTGGGTGGCAACCTGTACTGGTGTGACAAAGGCCGGGACACCATCGAAGTGTCCAAGCTCAACGGGGCCTACCGGACGGTGCTGGTCAGCTCTGGCCTCCGTGAGCCCAGGGCTCTGGTGGTGGACGTCCAGAATGGGTACGCAGGCAAGGAGGGTTGGGGGAGCCCCTGAAAGCCAGAAGTGTGCTCAGGCATCGAGGCCCAGCCTCCCTGCGGGCTCCCGGGGGGACCAGCCACAGGATCTCTTGGGGCTCACTGCCCGCCCACCTGCCAGGTACCTGTACTGGACAGACTGGGGTGACCACTCACTGATCGGCCGGATAGGCATGGATGGGTCTGGCCGCAGTGTCATCGTGGACACCAAGATCACGTGGCCCAACGGCCTGACACTGGACTATGTCACCGAGCGCATCTACTGGGCTGATGCCCGTGAGGACTACATTGAGTTTGCCAGCCTGGACGGCTCTAATCGCCATGTCGGTCAGTGAGGCTGCCTGCCTACAGCGGACCTGGGGGAGGGGGGTCTGAGAGTCCGTGGATCAGGCCTCGGGTCAGAGTGTAGAATTAAAAGTCTGAGGGCATGGTTTGAGGACACCACCCACCAGGGGCATGGGGGTCCAGAGCACCCCAATTTATGGCCCCTGGCCAAGCCCCGGCATGAGGCTGCCATCTGCTACCTCAGGAAGGAGAAAGAGAGGTCCCTTCTTATGCACAGCTCGGGGCCCTGAGAAAGGCAGGGGTGGGAGGTCTGGGGTCGGGATACTTCAGCACCAGGAATCCTATAATATTATGGACCAGAAACCTGCTGTCAGAGGCCCAAGTTCGAGTTCCAGGTCTGCCACTTACTAGTTGTGCGACCTTGGGGAGCCACCAAACCATCTGGAAGCAGGGCAAGCGCCCACCTCACGGGGTTGCTATGGGTTAAGGGCATCTGGTAGGAAAGGTGCCGACTGGCTGCTGGGCCTGTTCCCTCCCCGGCCTGCAGTGCTGAGCCAGGATATCCCGCACATCTTTGCACTGACCCTGTTCGAGGACTATGTCTACTGGACCGACTGGGAGACCAAGTCCATCAACCGAGCCCACAAGACCACGGGCACCAACAAGACACTCCTCATCAGCACCCTGCACCGGCCCATGGACCTGCATGTGTTCCACGCCCTGCGCCAACCAGATGGTGAGTGGCTGAGGGGTGGGAGCAGATGAAGGAGGAGCCTGGCACCAGGGGCCCCTGTGGGAGGGATGGGGCCCAGCAGGGCTGGTTGCCTTCTGCCCCATCTCCAGCATCACCTGAGACTTGCTTGTCAGACACTGAAAAACTGGGGGGCTGGAGACAGGCCGTGGTCGGGCTCTTGGGAGCTGCAGCCCAGCCCGGGGCCAGTCAGCCCCGGAGTCTTGCAGTAGCAAGCCCCTGAGGGTGCAGACCGCCGAGGTGGGACCCCAAAGGCAGGGGAGGCAGCATACGAGGCTTCAGGGTTGGCCTGATCCCGGGACCTCTAGAAGGGACCTCTCCCTTCTCTGGCTTCACCCTCCTCCTAAGCGAGTAGGATTTGGAGCCGTTTGCCAGGATACAGTAGGCTGGGCAGCCTTCAGCAGACCAGAAAGCGTGGCACGAGGGAGAGTTGGCCACGCTCTGCCGGAGGCCCGAGGCTCCGGGAGCGTGGCCCATACGCTGGGCCCAGTCGGCTGTACTCTAGCCCCTTTCTCTCCGGCAGTGCCCAATCACCCCTGCAAGGTCAACAATGGTGGCTGCAGCAACCTGTGCCTCCTGTCCCCCGGAGGGGGCCACAAGTGTGCCTGTCCCACCAACTTCTACCTGGGCAGCGACGGGCGCACCTGTGTGTCCAACTGCACAGCAAGCCAGGTGAGGCTCCTCCCCATGACCCCCAATCACCAACGCCTTGCTCCCCAACCCCCCACACCAGTGCCCCCACTCCTCCTCGACCCCAGCACCTGCTCTAATGTCCTCACGCATCTGGTTTTTCCACGCTAACGCCCCCACATTTCTTGCCTACCTCTTGTCTCCCCACAGCAATACTTTTATACCTGTTACCTCACACAAACACCCCTACACCCTAACTCTGGCCCTCCCTCACCAATACCCTCCACCCTGACCCCCCCACAGATACCCCATCACCCAGCCCTCCTGCACACCTCACATCCCCTCCATCCATCCAGCTCAGGCCCCCCACCAAATGTCCTGACCCTCCCACTTCTTTGAAACATCCCAGCCCCTCAAACAAAAACCTCCCAAGTTCCCCAGATCCCCACCAACCCCTCTTGCCCCCACCTGCCCTCCAGTTTGTGTGCAAGAACGACAAGTGCATCCCCTTCTGGTGGAAGTGTGACACGGAGGATGATTGTGGGGACCACTCAGACGAGCCCCCGGACTGTCGTAAGTGCCCAGAGCAGGGGTGGCAAGGAGGTCCTTCGTGGGAACAAGCTGACTTCCGAGGCTCCCAGTGGCCATGCCCAGCCCCAGTCCTTCTGACTCTGAGGCTCCCTTCCTGGCAGCCGAGTTCAAGTGCCGCCCTGGACAGTTCCAGTGCTCAACCGGTATCTGCACCAACCCTGCCTTCATCTGTGATGGGGACAACGACTGCCAAGACAACAGTGACGAGGCCAACTGCGGTAAAGGGCTGCCCAGACACCGGCTGCCCTCCTCCCCACCCCCCCCCACCCCCCGCCTTTTCCCTCCCTGGGATTTGGAGGTTTCACACAGCACTCCAAGGGCGAGGGAGCTCAGCCCACAGCAGCCTCTTCTCTGGGCTGGACTCCAACTGCTCTGGGCCCTGAAGCTGCACTGCTCACTGCCGGGGAGGGGGTGGGGCGGAAGCGGGGGCGGGGCAGGCCCTCCCTGCACCTGAACCCTCCGCCCTCCATTAGTTACCCTCCCCTCCTCTCCCCCTCCCACAGATATCCATGTCTGCTTGCCCAGCCAATTCAAGTGCACCAACACCAACCGCTGTATACCCGGCATCTTCCGCTGCAACGGGCAAGACAACTGTGGGGACGGGGAGGACGAGAGGGACTGCCGTGAGTGCCCGAAGCTGTGGGCGGGGAGCGGGCTGGTGGGCAGACAGGCATGGAAACAGTCCACAGTGAGATCTACCCACCGCTTTGTCTAGGGGCCGCGCCGCTCTCCGGGAACGTTATTAGATGGGCAACGTAATTTGTATTGGGTGTGACTTGGCTTGCTCATAAAAACATCATGCTCGGCATAGAGATGTGCATACAAAAAGCACCAAAACTGGAGCTAAATGGTCCCTTTCTCTGAAGAAATTGCTGGTGGAACTGCAGCTAGAGCTTGGAAGAGGGAGAAGGTGGTGATCTCGAGCTGTGGTGCTGTGGTACTGGTGGAATAGGCAGGTCCTCACTCTCCCCCACTGCAGCTGAAGTGACCTGCGCTCCCAACCAGTTCCAGTGCTCCATCACCAAGCGCTGCATCCCCCGAGTCTGGGTCTGTGACCGGGACAATGACTGTGTGGACGGCAGCGATGAGCCCGCCAATTGCAGTGAGTGGCCTGGCACCCCTGGCACCCACCTCCCCTCCGCAGCGTCTGCTGCTCTGGAGCACAATCCCCCCAACACACCCCAGCAAGGAGCCTCCGCCTCACCACTGTCGCCCCCTGCAGCCCAGATGACCTGCGGAGTGGATGAGTTCCGCTGCAAGGACTCAGGCCGCTGCATCCCGGCACGCTGGAAGTGTGATGGAGAGGACGACTGTGGGGACGGCTCCGACGAGCCCAAGGAAGAGTGTGGTGAGCCTCCCCAGACCCGCTCTCGGGGGAGGGCATCCGGCCTGGGCAGAACTCGGGCCGTCCACGGCCCCACCTCCCACGCCCACCACCTCCCTTTGGATTCCCCATCCCCACCCACTGGCACCTCAGCAGCACACACCTGGGTAGAATCTTCCTGGCCCACCCCCCCACACCCAAGGCTCTGTTCGCCCGCCCCTGGGCAGCTCCTCCTGCTCGAGCCTCTCCCACCTCATAACCTCCTTGCGGACCCTGCATCTCAGCCAGAATGCAGCATGGCCTCCCCCTTGCTGCTCTCGCTCCCACTCCTGGCCATCCTGCCAGTGCTTGTCCGAAACCCTCATGCCTGCCCTCACTCCGTGCCTGATGGCCCCGACATTTGCCCCCCGATCTTGCCTCCACTAGATGAGCGTACCTGCGAGCCCTACCAGTTCCGCTGCAAGAACAACCGTTGCGTGCCAGGCCGCTGGCAGTGCGATTATGACAACGACTGTGGGGACAACTCGGATGAGGAGAGCTGCAGTATGTCCCCGCCCCCCCCACCCCACACTGCAGGCACCCTGCTGCAAGAGAGTTGGGGCACCTCCCCTCTCAGCACCCCTGCCCCCACCAGGTGGCATCGGGGCAGGTGGCCACCTCCCAGGGCTGGGGGTCAGGTGCCCCCTCCCTGCTCACCCCACCCCACCCCGCTCCATGTCGTGTATTTGAGTTTGTGCCATTTCACCTCATCTCATGTTTCTCTCCATTTTCACACTGTCCTCTCGGGGTTGCAGAGGTAGGTGTCTCCGATGTGCCCGTGCTCCCACCATACCCCCTGCCACTGCCCCAGAGCCCACCCATCCCTGTGCCTCAGCCCATCATCCTTTACTGGCCTCTCCCTAAACCCTGGTGCTTGTCTTAGTGGTGTCGTTCCTCTCCTGTTCCCCTCGACCCCCCGTACACAGTCCATCCTGAGGGCAGAGCCAGGGACCCGTGCCCTCTCTCATGTGTGTCCACCCCAAAGGGGTAAGTGTGAGCCTGCGCTGGACCCAGCTAATCCCATGAGGGCAGTCAGCTGGCTTGCTCAGGATTGGTTGAGCATCTTGATCATCACCTGTGGCTCTCAGGGACATGGGGATGGGTGGTCTTGCTTGGCCGAGGGCTGAGTCCCTGTGCCCACCCTCCTGGGGCCTGTCTCTCCCCTATCCTTCCTCCAGCCCCTCGGCCCTGCTCTGAGAGTGAGTTCTCGTGTGCCAATGGCCGCTGCATTGCTGGGCGCTGGAAATGCGATGGGGACCACGACTGTGCAGATGGGTCTGACGAGGTGGGAAGGGAGACCAGCCCAAGGGAAGGATGGCCTCGGAGGGATCAGGGCTGGGCTACCGGGGTGCCCTGCTCTGACCAGGATGCCCGCACGTGTCCCCACAGAAAGACTGCAGTCCCCGGTGTGACATGGACCAGTTCCAGTGCAAGAGTGGCCACTGCATCCCCCTGCGTTGGCGCTGTGACGCAGACGCTGACTGCATGGACGGCAGTGACGAGGAAGCCTGTGGCACCGGCGGTAAGCCTATCCCGCTACCCCTCCACCCCCCACCCCCGCCACCCGGTCACTCCTGCGTCCTATCCTATAGTCACTGCTCAGGAAAAAAGTCATTCTGAAGCACATACCGTGTACCAGGCACTATCCTAGGCATCGGGGAGAGAGCTCTGAGCCAGACCCAGGGCCTCTGGGGACATTTCTGTGTGGGGTGTGCCCTCCACAGCAGCACATAGTCAAGCGGCCTATTGGGCCCAAATCCAGCAGAAACCTCTTGGCTGTGTCCATCCAGGCTCCAAGCCACCGGTCCCACAGGGCAGTCCCCACTCACTCTCCTCTCCCTTTCCCGGGGCCAGGAAGCAGTGCCTGTCTCTGGCCGGACTGCCTGGGCTCAGTGGCCCAAGGCCTCATTGCGAAGCTTGGGTAAGAGAAGTCTGGGGCTTGGAGCAGAGATTCCACAACCCCATCCAGATAGCCAAGGACAGACACTCTGGCTCTGCCCTGGTTGGTCAGGGAAGCCTAAGTCTCCTGACTCCCAGCCCAGTGTTCCTCCTTTGTGCCTGCAGTTAAACTAGAGTAGGCCCAGATGCCCTGCCACAACCACCAAAGAGGGCCCTCCATACCTTTCTGTACAAGCTTCCCCTGAAAGGCTTCTTCTCCCCGAAATAACCAGAGGAGGCAGTTCTGCTCAGCTGCCTGGCTGGTATAAAATTAGGAGGCCTGGGTTCATTCCAACCCCGCCACTACTTGCCCCGTTATTCCTCTGGGCCTACACCTGTGGAGGGAAGGATGGGGGCAAGACCCCGCCCCTTACAGTCAACCTGGGGCTCAGAGCTCATTCTTGGCTCTTTGTTGGCCGTGGTGCCCAGTGCGGACCTGCCCCCTGGACGAGTTCCAGTGCAACAATACCCTGTGCAAGCCGCTGGCGTGGAAGTGCGACGGCGAGGACGACTGCGGGGACAACTCCGACGAAAACCCGGAGGAGTGCGGTGAGCTGGAGGAGCCGGGCTGGGACAGGGCGGGGCTTTCTTGCTCTCCCGGGGCTCCAGGCCCGCCCCTCTGGCTGATTTCTTGCTCCATCCGCTCCCACCGCTGCAGCCCGGTTCGTGTGCCCTCCTAACCGGCCCTTCCGTTGCAAGAACGACCGCGTCTGCCTGTGGATCGGGCGCCAGTGCGACGGCACTGACAACTGTGGGGATGGGACTGACGAGGAGGACTGTGGTGAGCAGGGAGCTGGTGGAGGGAGCCTGGCGCCGGCGGGCTGGGGAGGAGGGGCACGCCATATTTTGGGTGCTGCACAGGAGGTGGAGGGGAGTGGGCCAAGTGCGGACTTCATCCGCGGGGGGTGCAGATCCGTTGCCGGGAGCCCAAGGGCCCTTCCTTGTAAGAGAGAAGCCCCTGGAGAAAGCCCGGGAGGCTTTCTGGCGCCTAGGTCTTGAGATGGAGACTGGGACTCTGAATGTTTAGCCCGCATCCCCCGAAGCTTGACAGAGAGCCGCAGGGCGTCCCTGTGGACCTGGAGGCTGTGGGGTGGCCAATAGCCAGATCTGAAGCCCCCGCCTTCTTCAGAGCCCCCCACGGCCCAGACCCCCCACTGCAAAGACAAGAAGGAGTTTCTGTGCCGGAACCAGCGCTGCCTGTCCTCCTCGCTGCGCTGCAACATGCTGGATGACTGCGGGGACGGCTCCGATGAGGAGGACTGCAGCATCGGTAAGCCCCGCGCCGGCAGGGGTGGGCGGGGGCCCACCCTGGGGCGGTTGGGCAGAGAACCGCCGCCTGGGCACAGGGTGGCTCAGGGCAGGGGACCCGCTCTGTCCTCCGCAGACCCCAAGCTGACCAGCTGCGCCACCAACGCCAGCATCTGCGGGGATGAGGCCCGCTGCGTGCGCACGGAGAAAGCCGCCTACTGTGCCTGTCGCTCTGGCTTCCACACCGTGCCGGGCCAGCCTGGATGCCAGGGTAGGAAGGCGGGACTCGGAGGGGGCGGGCAGATACCCAGACTCTTCATGACCCCCCTCCCCCGTGTAACCCCCAGACATCAACGAGTGCCTGCGCTTCGGCACCTGCTCCCAGCTCTGCAACAACACCAAGGGTGGCCATCTCTGCAGCTGCGCCCGCAACTTCATGAAGACGCACAACACCTGCAAGGCGGAAGGTACCGCCGCAGCCCGCAGACTGCAGGAGTGGGTGGGGCTACAGACACCTTGGTACAAACCCGGCTGACATGTAGAAGGGATGCTTCCCTTCCCGCTCTAAGCAAGGAACCCCAGAGCCACAGGCCGGCCGTGGCACAGAGGGTGCTAGTTTGGGGGTTGGCTCATCGGAGGAAGCCTGCAGTGTGGGCAGTACACCTAAATCCCATACGTGCTTGCTTCCTCACCCACCGCTCACCCACAGAGCGCACAGGTATGCATCAGCAGGCAATCACCTGTACCGCGTTTGCTTTTCATTTTCAGCTGTCAGATAGTTAGTGTGCACAGGGGATGGTTTGATACACATATACCTTATGAAAGGGTTCCTTTCATTGAGTTAACACAAACCATCATCTCATATTTACTTTCTTGGGGGGCACTGAGAACAAGTAAGCTCTACTCTTCCATATCCTTTGGTGCTTACCTGCACCTGCCTGAGTACAGACACCCCCAGTCGGCCACACACACACCCACGCACCCACGAGGGCACGTGTACACACACAATCCCACCGCATGTGCCCACAAGCAGGTATCAGACAGCATGTGGCAGAGTGTAGGGATGCCAGCCCCAAGACCGTGGAGCAGCAGAAGTTTCTGGGGCTGGAGAGGCCCAGAGGGTTTTCTGGAGTGCCAGGTCACACCAGATTAGCTCAGGGAAGGAGAGGAGGGAGCCCATCCCAGCTTCAGGCCCAGCACCCCCCAGCCTGGCCTCCCATCTCTACCATTTACTGCACCCAACACCTGGCCTCTCACCCGTCCAGGCTCCGAGTATCAGGTCCTCTACATCGCCGATGACAATGAGATCCGCAGCCTGTTCCCCAGTCACCCCCATTCGGCTTACGAGCAGGCCTTCCAGGGTGACGAGAGTGTCCGCATCGATGCCATGGATGTCCATGTCAAGGCCGGCCGTGTCTATTGGACAAACTGGCACACAGGGACCATCTCCTATCGCAGCCTGCCACCTGCTGCCCCCCCCACCACATCCAACCGCCACCGGCGACAGATTGACCGGGGTGTCACCCACCTCAATGTGAGTAGCCCCCCCCCAACTCCGGGGATGGGACCCACACAGATTGGATGGAAAGATGGCAAAGAGCAGATGGTTCAGAGCAGAGTTTGAAAAGGCCAGTGGAAGGGGGTAGAGGGTGAGGCTGGCAGGCAGGGCAGTCAAGGTCGTTGTGGGCATGACAGGTGGGCAAAGCGATGCCAGCAGTGGTAGCTGGCTCTGCCACATGGCAGCCCAAGGTGGCAGGGTACAGTGAGCACACTGGCCTTGAGCCTCAGAACCAAATTCAGCTCCTGATTGTCACGGCCACCCACTCTGTGGGGCATGGGCACCCATTTGACCTCTTAGGACCTCGCTTCTTTCCTCAATAGAGCAAGGTAATAATGCCTAATTCAGCAAAACATGGGAAAGCTCTTATGACTCATAAGGTAAGTGTCAGGGAATTTCTTCAAAATCAGAGAACTGGCTCTCTTCCTAGGCTGACTTTTTAGCAGGGACAAGCTGGCAGGTGGCGGTGGGGATAATGGGCAGGAAGACAAAGGGTGGTGGCCCCTGAAATTGTCACCCCTGCATTCAGATTTCAGGGCTCAAGATGCCAAGGGGTATTGCCATCGACTGGGTGGCTGGGAACGTGTACTGGACAGACTCGGGCCGAGATGTGATTGAGGTGGCACAAATGAAGGGCGAGAACCGCAAGACACTCATCTCGGGCATGATCGACGAGCCCCATGCCATCGTGGTGGACCCGCTGAGGGGGTGTGCAGGGGTCCTCCCGGGGGGAAGGCATCCGAGCCGGTGCTAGGAAGCTTCTGGGAGGGGGGCGGGTACCTAGCATCCCCAAGCCTGTCCTTCCCCTTCCAGATCATCCTGAGATCAGTCTTCCTCCAACCCTAGCGTCTTCAGGCCCGTACCCAGCTCTGGCCCTCCCCATGGGCTGCCTTTGCCAGAACTCCCAGCTGGCCTGCTGGGTAGGGGCCTGACCTCCACGTGGCTGGCTGTCATGTGCAGCCAACTTCCAGTTCCTCCTTTGCTCCAGGGGGCAGTTCTGCCCACTTTGATGACTCTGGATCAGCACAGTGTGACTTTAGAGTAAAAGATCTTTAACTTGAGCAGGGAGCTGACTCCCCTGGTTTTCTCCGGAGGAGGGAAACAGGACACCCTCCTTCCACTACCCAGCAGTCCCTGTGCCCAGGCCATGACCTGGTGGCACACGTTGCTCAGCCTCCTCTGGGAGCCCCAGGTCCTACCCACACTGACTTTTTCTTCTTCCCCAGCACCATGTACTGGTCAGACTGGGGGAATCACCCCAAAATTGAAACAGCAGCAATGGATGGGACCCTTCGGGAGACACTGGTACAGGACAACATCCAATGGCCCACAGGTCCGTGGCAGCAGGGGGCAGGGGATGTGGGAGGGGTGGACTTGCTGAGCCTGAGGTCACATAAAAGCTGAGGGGGGAAGGGGCTTGGTCTGGGATGGACAGCGAGTCATGGAAGCTTTTCCCAGACGTGACTAGGAGTGGTCATGGGGACAGGACGGAGCTGTCCCAAGCATGGAGACAGGTCTGCTTTTCTTGAGTCTAGGGTGGGCGAGGCTGGGCCTTCACAATGCTCTCTGCCTTTCCCTAGGCTTGGCTGTGGACTATCACAATGAACGACTGTACTGGGCAGACGCCAAGCTCTCAGTCATCGGCAGCATCCGGCTCAATGGCACGGACCCCATCGTGGCTGCTGACAGCAAACGAGGTCAGCCTCTGAGAGCAGCCTCAGCCAGCCCTGCCCTCGGGCCTCTTATCTTCCTCACCGAGTCCAAGGCCTTGCCCAGCATCTGCCACCTCCTCATCCTGGTGCCCAGCAGTCCTGCAGTGCCTTCCCGGCCTCACCTCCCTCCTCCCCGGCACTGGACTCCCTCTGTACCAGCCCTGCATCCTCTGGCCCACTTGTCCATTCATTCATTACACCGAGTTTTGAGCTGTATGGAGGCAACAGAGGTGGCAGGAGGAGCTTAGTAAATGTAGGGAGAGAGAGCAGAAGTCGGTCCTGATCCCAGAAGTCAAGGGCTAATGGACCTTTTGCCAGTAGTGGCTACAGGAGGAGGAACAGGTTGGGGGTAGTTTTGTTTGGGACATGTTGAGTTTGGGATGCCTGGGAGCCATGGGAGCCAGTGTCCTTGGGAGTGACCAGGGCCTGAGTCCCCTCTGAGTTTACCTTCTCCCCCAGGCCTAAGTCACCCCTTCAGCATTGATGTCTTTGAGGATTACATCTATGGCGTTACCTACATTAATAATCGTGTCTTCAAGATCCATAAGTTTGGACACAGCCCCTTGATCAACCTGACAGGGGGCCTGAGCCACGCCTCTGATGTGGTCCTGTACCACCAACACAAGCAGCCTGAAGGTAGGCAAAGAGGGCAGGTCTGGAGGCAGAGTCTCCAGGCTGTCACCTCAGGTCTCAGTGGGTGCGGGAAGATCCTGGGTCCCCGAGGCTCAGCATCCTTCCACCCCTGCCCACACCCACAGTGACCAACCCCTGTGACCGCAAGAAGTGTGAATGGCTCTGCCTGCTGAGCCCCAGTGGGCCTGTCTGCACCTGTCCCAATGGGAAGCGGCTGGACAATGGCACCTGTGTGGCTGTGCCCTCGCCAACACCCCCACCAGATGGTATGCTCATGCCCCTACTCCATGTCCCCAGCCCCCCTCTCCCGCCCCAGACTCTCTGCCCCATGAGCCCTGAGCTCCCCTCTTTCCCTGGCTCTGTGCCCTGATGGTCCTTCCCGCAGCTCCTCGACCCGGAACCTGTAACCTGCAGTGCTTCAATGGCGGCAGCTGCTTCCTCAACGCGCGGAGGCAGCCGAAGTGCCGCTGCCAGCCCCGGTACACGGGCGACAAGTGCGAGCTGGACCAGTGCTGGGAGTACTGCCGCAATGGGGGCACATGCGCCGCCTCCCCCTCCGGTACAGCCTTCAGTTCTCCAGAGGCCACGCCTGCTCCCAGCTCCTTGGCGCCCCACCCCGGGCAAATCCCCAGCTCCCCGATACCTGGCTCCCCTCCTCCCTGGCTTCACCTCTGCCCCCCACTCTGTCAACCCCTGCCTCCTGCTCACGGCCCCAACCCACGGCCTCAGTGTCCCTCCCTCCGCTGCCCCCTTCCATGCCTCCCGCCTCCCACCCATGGCCCCAGCATCCCTTATCCCTCCCTCTGCCGAGGCCCTCCAACTGGGTCCTCCGGGCCCTGCTCCCCATGCAGCAGGGCTGGGGCCTCAGTGGGTCTCAGCCCCACTCACATTTCCTCTCCCGCCAGGCATGCCCACGTGCCGGTGCCCCACGGGATTCACGGGCCCCAAATGCACCCAGCAGGTGTGTGCGGGCTACTGTGCCAACAACAGCACCTGCACTGTCAACCAGGGCAACCAGCCCCAGTGCCGATGTCTACCCGGCTTCCTGGGGGATCGCTGCCAATACCGTGAGTGAGCCATTCGTGGGCCCCGGGGTGGGGTGAGGGGGTACACTGGAGCAGCTAGAGCCCAGGCTGACAGTCCCAGGGGTCTGCCTTAGGGAGGGAGGCCATTGGCAGCTCAAGCATGTTCAGGGGGCTCACCCAGAGAGGTGTGCACACTTCCCACAAGGTGATGAGCCCTCTGGCATCAGGATCATTCAAATGAAAGCAGTGCCCTGTCAGGCTGTTTGGGGACATACATTTGCTCTGAGTCCGTGATGGTGGGGGCTCGGGAGGAGGTGGGAGTCACCTAAGAGACCCAGGGGTCCTCTCAGGTGTCCAGCCACCTCCCCCCACAGCCTGTGGAGGAGCCTCCTGAGGGTGGGGCTTGAGGCAGCTCCTTTCCCGCCCCCCAACCCCAGGGCAGTGCTCCGGCTACTGTGAGAACTTCGGCACATGCCAGATGGCCGCTGATGGCTCCCGGCAGTGCCGCTGCACTGCCTACTTTGAGGGCCCTAGGTGTGAGGTAAACAAGTGCAGCCGCTGCCTGGAGGGAGCCTGCGTGGTCAACAAGCAGACTGGGGACGTCACCTGCAAGTGAGTGGGGCCTGCCCCACAGCTCCGCCCCCGCCCCGCCCCTTCCTCAGCGCCTCAGCCACCCCACCCCCACCCCAGCCCCCCACCAAGCCCACCCAGCCTGTCACTCCTTCCTGCAGCTGCTCTGATGGCCGCGTGGCCCCCAGCTGTCTGACCTGCGTCGGCCACTGCAGCAACGGTGGTTCCTGCACCATGAACAGCAAAATGATGCCTGAGTGCCAGTGAGTGGGACCTGAGCCTTCCTGAGACCCAGCTCATCCCCTCCCCTCCCCACAGCTGTGCAAGGACACTGGGACCCTGTGGCCCCTCCCAGTTCCCTGGTAGCCGTGGCTGTGGAGGTCCCGCCTGCTCAGGTCTGCCCCTTCTGTCTACAGGTGCCCGCCCCACATGGCAGGACCCCGGTGTGAGGAGCAGGTGGTCAGCCAACAGCAGCCTGGACGTAGGTGGCTGGGAATGGGAAGACAGAGCTTCAGGGCTCTGGAGCAGGGAGATTTTGGTCTCTCATTTTCCCTGAACCTCTCTGACTCCATTTCCCGCCTTCTCCCTTCCAGATATGGCCTCTATCCTCATCCCTCTGCTGTTGCTGCTTCTGATGCTTCTGGTAGCTGGAGTGGTATTCTGGTATAAGCGGCGAGTCCGAGGGTGAGTTAAGGAGAATTCTGGAAAATTCTGTTAGTTTACCATCCTAGCCTTGCCCTCCTAGAATCCCTGCACCCTAAAATCCTGCTTCCCCCAGGGCTAAGGGCTTCCAGCACCAGCGGATGACCAACGGGGCCATGAATGTGGAGATTGGGAACCCCACCTATAAGATGTATGAAGGCGGGGAGCCTGATGATGTAGGGGGCTTACTGGATGCTGACTTTGCACTGGACCCTGACAAGGTGGGCCGGGAGGACAGGGGAGGAGGCTGTGTGAGGGTGGGGTGATGAAGGGCCCCGGGTTGGATGATGGAATGGAGGTGGGGGCTGGGCAACCGGGCCAACGACCCCATCCTGAGCCCCACTTGAACTGTCACCTTGCAGCCCACCAACTTCACCAACCCCGTGTACGCCACGCTCTACATGGGTGGCCATGGCAGCCGCCACTCCCTGGCCAGCACGGACGAGAAGCGAGAACTCCTGGGCCGGGGCCCCGAGGACGAGATAGGGGACCCCTTGGCATAGGGCCCTGACCACTGGACTCACCCCAGAGAGCCTCCTGCCCCCTGCCAGAGAAGTCCTTTGATGAGCCCCCTCCTGCCCAGCTAGCCCTTTCCCGGCCCTGCCGGGGTGTATAAATGTAAAAATGAAGGAATTACTTTTTATATGTGAGTGAGCAAGTGAGCAAGCGAGCACAGTATTATCTCTTTCCGTTCTCCTCCTTCCTGCCTGCTCCTCAGCAACCCCCTCATGCTGCCTTCAGGGAGGGGGGCAGGGAGGGCTCTGGGAGCTCCTGCGGCTCACAGGTACCTGCCTCCCACCTTCCACCAAAATGCACCCCCACTGGGAGAGCTGGTGGTGCTGCCTTTCCCCTCCCTGTACGAGACACTTTGTCAAGGCTCTCCCCCTTCTCTTCCCACCCCACTCTCATCCCTCCCAGCTCCCCAGGGCTTATTCTGGGGAGGGAAGAGTGCTTTGCTGCCCCTGTCTGAAAGACTTGGCTCTGGCTGAGGCAGCAAGGAAAGGATGGAATCTTTTAGTTCTTCCTGGGGGAGGCCGTTCCATGCGCCAGCCCCCACTCTGGGGCACCTCTGAGATGGCCATGCTCAATAACTCCCCCAGACAGGCCCTCCCCCTCTCCAGTGCCCCCACCATGGCTCCCAGGGCTGGAGACTTTCTTTGGTAACCGGTCCCCCGGCCTCCCCCGCCCTCCCCTGGGGATGAGGAGAAGGTGGGGCACAACCAGAAAGGGCAAGCGGGCAGCCCCGCTTTGGGGACATGAACGTTTTAATAATTTTTGCTGAATTCCTTTACAACTAAATAACACAGATATTGTTATAAATAAAATTGTAAAAAAAAGAAAAAATGCCACTTGTGTCTACCTGTGAGTGTGAGACTCTGGGAGCTGGGCTGTGCTTGCCTGCCTCAGCCACCAGAGGGAGGCCTGCCCTGAGCTAGAGGTGGGCTGGGGAGTCTGGTCTTCAGTGCCCTTCTTCCTGAGCTCTCTCCCTCTCCATCTGGCTGCTGGGGGTGGGGGGGAGGGTGGCAATGGACTTCACGAGGAAGACCAGCTTCTCCTGGCTGTGTGACCTTGAGCCAGTGATTTCACCTTTGTGGATCGCATATCCTCTCTGGCTCTAGGACAGTAACTCCAAAATCTGTTTCTCTCCATTGTCACTTGTGGGACATCACCACCAGCCCTCCCCAAGAAACGATCTCCCACAGTGAGAAATCCCACCATAAGAACTGAACACAGTGGGGTTGTGAAACGATTTCTAATCAGTCCTTCAGGGTGTTCCATACAGCTCTCTCCGCCCGAGTTTGCTCTTGAAGCGCTAACATCCTCCTGGAGACTAATTAATCAGATGCCAAGTTAGAACTCTAGATTCAGGAGAAGGAGGGAGGGGGGCACCCTAGACTGAAGGAGAGCTAGGAAGACCAGTTTGCCAGGCCCCACTGGCCACCAACAGATCCAGCTAACCAATCATTTTAGCCATCCCAGGGGTTAAAGGTAAGGACTGCCACAATCAAAGGGGTCCCAGGTCTGCCTCGACCCTCACCTAGAGAGGGGAACCTCTTGCAGAAAGTCACACAGCTTTACACTGTCCAAGACTGAGAGAGAGTTAGAGCACTACGCTTAAAAGCAAATTTGAGCTCAGGGAGGGCATCTGCAAACAGCCGAAGAACCCTTACCCCTCTCCCAAAGGAGGCCACTGCTATGCTTTCTGCCTCCCTCCCTGCCTCAACTTCCTCAGCTTATTCCTTTCTTGAGGAACCTCTGAGTCTAGGCACCTCTAGAAACAAGAACCCCCCCCTTCCCTCTTAGCCCAGAGATTCCAACTCGGCCTCAACCTCCAAGTCAGTTCTCAGATCGTGCTCTGTCTGGGGCACCCCCGGAGCCCCAGGGCAGAGCCACCCTGCTGGGGAAGAGGCATCCTCCACTGCTTCTTGGGAAGGTTTGTGGCCTCATCTGTCCACCAGGTGGCGCACGCACTCCTGCAGCGCCGCTCACCCTTAAGCCCAGCACAGCCCCCTCCGCGATGCTAATTATGCACCTGCAGGCGGACCCCAGCCTAGCCTCTCACTTCCTTCCCTCGGGCTATTCTGCCACACCCCCTCCACCCTCCGCCAGCCAGCTCCCTCCCTCCCCCAGCGCCAGCCTGCTCCCGACCACTACCAGCCCCACCCCCTCGCTCCCTCCCTCTGCCAGCCGTGCATCTGGCGCCCCCGGGGAGCCACTGATTCTCTGCCTGTCGCCTCAAGATCCCGGGCAGAGCGAGAGGGGCCCCCAGCTGCGGCTTGGAACACACACCCCTCCTGTCAGCTTCCTCCCTCTGCCCATCAGGACCTGCCAGGAAAGGGTCTACCAGGAGGCAGTCCTCGAACTCCTGACCTGGAGAGGACAATGGGCCTGAGACAGAGATGGAGAACAGACAGGGGCTGAGGCTGATACAGACAGAATAAGAGACAGAGATATCAGATGGAGAGATGCAAGGGCAGAGGCAAAGACCCAAAAACAGGAATGGTGTGTGTGTGTGTAGCTGGAGACAGAAGGAGGTGACCTAAGACTAGCAAAAGGTGAAGAGATGACGTGGGTCAGGACTCCAGAAGATCAAGATCCGAGTGACAAGCTGGGTGTCCTAGGCCCAGGAGTATCCGCTGGCCCCGTCCACTCCCTCACAGCAGCCCCTGCGCTTGGCACCTGGGCTCGGGATTCTGGTTGGAGCTTGGGGCTTCAGGCCTGGCCATTCCTGCCCCTTCCGGCGTCTCTCCTCTCGGCCCCATCTGCACCCAGGCCCCCGCCTCCTGGCTTCTCTCTCTGGGTGTCTCCGTGTCTGCCTCATTTTCTCAGCATCGCTGATCTTTCCCGCTGTCTGTCACATCTTTGTATCTGAGTCTCTCTTTGTATGTGGCCGGGCTTGCCTTTTGGACTGCCAGGGCCAGCGTATACCTGAGTGCGTGTCCGTCTCTGTCTGTGGGGGGGTTGCCTCTCTGCCAAGGCGAAGAAGGGGGTTGAGGTCCAAGTACCTGGCTGGGTGTGCTCGAGTGTGCGTCTTTGTCGTGAGTGTGCATCTGTGTGTGTGTGTGTGTGTGCGTGCGCGCACCTGCGCTCCTGTGTGTGTGTGTGTGAATTGAGTGTGTCCATCTGTGTGTGTCAGTGTGCCTCTCTAGGTGTGCACCTGCCTGTGTGTTTGTGCTGGGCTCTGCATGACCATGTCTCACTCCGCCTGTGTGCTCACCTCTGTGGTGTGACCTGTCCCTGTGAATGCATCTGCGTGCATGCCTGGGAGGGGGGGTGTTGGTGTCTCACGATATGCGTCTGTCTCTCTATCTCTTTGCTTGTCCCCATCTCTCACTGTCTAGGTGTCGGTCGTACCACAACCTCAGCCACAGCCTCAGTGCATAGCAACAGCTGACAGCTGAAGACTCCCTGGGCAGGGAAGAGAGCGAGACTAGGGGGAGGAGGGAGCCAAGCTGGTGAAGAAACAGCCAAGAGGATAGGGACAGAGACAAGGCTGGGGCTGGGGACAGAGACAAGGGCAGAGACGGAAAAGGAAAGGGACAAGGACCGAGAGGAGCTGATGGTGAAAGATGGGACAGTGGAAGGGAAGGGATAGAGACTGAACCAAGAGGCTGGGCAGGCGGCGCTGAGGGGACTTCCTGCCCCACCCCACCCCCCCGCAGGGACTCTCTGGGATGCGTGGGGGTCAGAGGTGGGAGGCGAGGGGCAAAAGTGAACGGCCGGTCCAGCAGAGGGGTCCGGAGCCTTCGGAGGTGCCTTGGGGGCGGAGGTGGGGGCAGCGGGCGCCGTTTGTCAGCCCTATTGACAGACGTGATGGGGTTTCCGTCCGTGATCAATGATTCTCATCTCCGGGCCGAATGAGCCGCGGGGCGCCCATCCATCCCCGTCAGCGCCGCGCGGCGGCAGCCGCCCGAGGCCCCGCCCGCCCTCACCGAGGCCCCTGCCCTACTCCTGCCCCGGACCCACCTTAGCTTGGAACCTAGAAGGGGCCCGGAGCGCCGAGGGACCCAGGTCTTGTGGGGCCGCTGAGCCTCTCCGGGCTCCGGCTCCGCCGTGCACCCCTTCGAGGACACGGTCCCGGAGCCTCGGGCCCCACACCCTGCCCCATTCCTCATCAGGGCACAGACCTAGCCTCTCGGGTACACGACCCCTAGGCCCCGCAGCCCTCTGCGCTTCGCACCTGGGCCGGGGGCGTGTCCGGGGCGTGTCGGGGTGAAAGTCACCTTCGGTGCCCCCAGCTGGGCGGGAGGGGGCGCGCGGGGCGCGGCGGGGATTGGAGCGACGCGGAGCCCCGCCCCCCCGCCCGCCCGCCCGAGTCCGACCCAACTTTCTCCCCCGCCCGCGCCCCGCCCCCAGCGCCGAGATCGGTTCCTCTCGCTCAGTCCGCGCGGGCCGCGCCGCCTGCTCCCGCCGCTCCGGCAGCCACCCCACGGCGCGTCAGCCCAGGGTCCCTCGCCCCCAGGCCCGGCTCCGGCCTGCCCGGGACCCGTCCCGCTCGCCCCGCTCAGCCGCCCGGGAAGATGCGGCTGCTCCCGGAATGGCTTCTCTTGCTCTTTGGTCCGTGGCTCCTGAGGAAGGTAAGGGCAAGCCGGGCTGGAGCGGGAGCGCGGGGGTCCGGAACGCAAAGGTCCCAGAGTGCGAGGGGCTCCGTGCGCTCGCCCCGCCTCTAGCGCGGAGAGTCCCAACTTTGCGCCGCGCGGCGGATGCGGACAGACAGACTCCCCGACCTAGGACGGGCGCTCTCCGGGCCCAAGTTGGCTGAGGGTTGGGGGTGGGTGCCGGGGTGGAGGCCCGACTTGGATCTGGCTCCCTGCTTGGCGGGGGAGGGGACGAAGCCCGACCCGCGAGTGCGCCAGACTGAGCGGGAGTGCGAGACAGACAGACAAGCCAGCAGGGTGTCAGCCTTGCCGTCTTTCCGCGCCAACGTCGCTCGCCTTCCTCGCTGTCTGTCCTTCCACCCCTCCACCTCGCCTTCCCATCTCTCTTCTCCGCACTTGTCACAATGCCAGGTGAGCATACACGACCCGACACACGCGCGCACACAGATTCGGCCGAACTTGGCTACAATCTCCCATCACATTTCCCGCGGAGACACCTTCTCCCCTGCACAAACCTCACAGACACACCCCTCTCTCGCGCCCAGCTGATGAGGGTGGGGGCTGTCTGGAAGGGGAGTCTCTCTTCCTGTGCTCTTCTGGCTTCCACATCTCACGGCTGCCTCTTTCCCGAGGCTCTGGGGCGAGGACCGAGGCTGAGGAGGCCCCGATTTGATCTGCCTCCCTCCCAACTTGAAGGCTTCAACTCCTGAACACGGTGTGCTCATATGTGCTGGTGTGGAGTGTGGGGGTCAGCGTGTGCACCTGTGTGCGTGCATGTGTCTGGGACACCCAGTCCAGAGTGCGTGTGTAAGCTACTGTGGTGTGTGGTGTTGGCTTTGAAGGGGTGAGTATGACAGCCTGCTTCACAGTGCCCTCTCTGTGCCCCACAGTGGGGGCATAGGCCCTGGACCCCGACTCCTTTCATCGTCTCCTTGCCTGTGACTTTTCTGTTTCCTGCACCCTAACTGTGACTTACCTAGCTTGGGGGGTAGGCAGATAGCTTCCTAAACCCCTACTTCTTGCAGCCCAGCCCTTAACCCCTGTGGAGTCTGGAAGGGGTATAGTCCCCCTGCCTTTCCCCTGCCCACACTTGGGCCCCACCTGCTCAGCCAAATCAAACTCAGCAACTCCAGCAGGGTAGGCACTGTCCTAGAGGAGCTGGTGATTGAGCTTCCTGATTCTCCCAAATGCGCCTGGTGACCTTGAGGGGCTGGAATATAGGAAGAGGGGTCCCCTCCACAAAGACTGCTTCCCCTGGCAGGAACTCCCTTTGCACTGGCTGCCCAGCCCTGCCCTTAGACTACTACAGCTGGGGCCCTGGGCCCCACAAGCCAGTTGTGTATGTGAAGGCCTGCGGGGAATGGAGGTAAGGATCCCAGTCCCCTGCCCCTTCTTTGTACTTCCTCCCCACTCTTCTCTCCATTCTCCCCATCAAATAAACTCCCCTGTGGACAGATCTGGTTTAATTTCCTTTGCCCCCTGAAGGGGAATGAAACATCTGGTAGAGACTTGAAGGAGAGTAAGCGTGAGGATGTGAACGATGGGGATCTAGCTCAGAGCTGCAGCTGTGGGCCTCCGTGTTGGAGGCAGTGGGGGCGAGTGTATCTGCCTTTTAGTCCAGTTTGTGTGCGTGTGAGAATCAGTGTTTACACACATGGAAGGACTGTGGGTGTGTATGTATGTGTAATTGCATGGCAGAGTGTGTGTAGAGAAGTGTTTGTGTGTCCAGGTACCTATCTGTGTGCTTGTGTGCACTTGTGGGTACAGTGTGGGCACAGGTGCATAGCCCAACGTGGATCTCCAAGTGCATCTGTGTGCTGAGGTGCATGTGTTGCCTGGAGGTAAGTCTCTGGGCTTTGTGAATGTCTGTGTGCTTGTGGTTTTGAGTGCCTTTGAGTGTGGGTGTGGGATTGTGAGCCTCAGGATGTGTTCATGTATCTGAGTGTGGCGTGTGTGTGTGTGTGTGTGTGTGTGCGCGCGCGTGTACACGCACGCGTGCTCTCTCTCTCGCTCAGGGCTGTCTAAGTGCGGGGGCTGGGAGTATATTGACATGGTAAGGGGCTGGTGGGGGACAGATGACAAGGTAGCTCTTTGGAAAACCCTAATTGTCCAACACTAACCCTGCCCCCCCCAGCCCCTGCCCTGCCACCTGCCTCCCCTTCTGGAGCCTGGGACTCTGACTCTGACCCCAGGCTTCTGCTGCCCCTGGGACTGAGGCCTCTTGGCCAGACCTTCTTCAGGATCTTTCTGATAAGGTCTCTGACTCCTCTCTCCATCCATCTCTTGTCTTCCCACCCCTTGCCAAAGCAGCTGCCTACTGGGAGAAGCAGCAGGCGATCAATAGTCACTAATCACTAATCACTAATTACTAATTAGCTAGGGGAGGGCAGGGGCGGGGCCCTGTGGGATCTTTCCAGTTCTATCCTGCCTCGGGGAAGGATTAGGCCCAAGTGAGCCTCTCTCAGCGCTGGCGGGCCCCAGACCTGCTTCTAGCCACCGGCTCCTGCCTCATACCCCTCTCCAGCCCCCCACCTAATCTCTGCCTGGGCCACTTAGGCACGCGCAGCCTGGGTGAGGGCCCAGAGCCTTGTCGGGGATTTGGGGGTAATCAAGGGACGCAGCTGGGCCAGGGGCACAGGAGAAGGGGGGCGCTGTGACATCTCCCTTGGGCCAGAGCCTGCACATATGAGAGAGGTACCCATTGGAAAGGAGAATTTAGAGGGTCATGGGGTTGAGGGTGCAGAAGGAACTGGAGATCCAGGACTGGGTAACTGGGGAAGAGGTGAAGTAATTGGGAGACAGAAACAAGGTAATGAAGTGTCACTGGGGTCAGAGGCGGGGTCACTGGGAAGGGGAGACATAAACGTTGATAGAGACCAGGTAAGGGGGCATCCCAGGGCTCAAGAGATGAAGTCATTGTCAAGGAGATGGGGAACTTTGAACAGAGCCCTGCAACTCCACATGGGTGGGGCCCGGAAGGGACCAGGGTAACAGAGAGAGGGCATTTCCCGCGGAGAGATGGGGTAGGGGTCCCAGGGCTCAAGCACGGCTGGGTGCAGCGGCGAGTAGCGGCGTGTGGGGTCAAAGCGAGCTGAGGGATGGGAATGGGGAGCAGGGAGCGCTGCCTTGAGCGCTAGAAATTGGCGAGTCTCCCCCTCTCCCTCTCCTGCCCCTCCTCCACCTCCACCCCGCCCACTCCCCCTCCGGCTCCGGCTTCGGGAAATTACATCCCCGCTCCGCGGCTCTCCCCCCACCACCACCACCGCGCCCCGGAGCCCGCGCCTTTATAGGCACATTTATTGCAATAATAAAGTGAGGCGCGGGGCGGGGGGCGGGGGGCGGCCGTTCCCGGGGGGACCGCGCCGGCTCTAGGAAGCAGGGAAATAAAATAAAATAAAATAAAATCAAAATTCAGATAACGGTGAGCCTTGCGCTGCAGGCCTGGAGCAGGCGGGCAGGCGGGGCTGAGGGGGAGGGGGTGCCCGGCCCAAGGGCAGAGCCCGCCCCACCAGCGGTCCCCGCCCCCTCACGCTATAGTGGGGTCTGGAAGGAGCTATCATCGCTTCTACCTGCCTGGCCCCCTCCCATAACCTAGTCCTGCCCGTCTTCTGCTTTTTCCTCTGACTTGTCCCCCATACCTGTCCTCAGCTCTGTCTCCGTCCCTGTCCCCTGTCTCCTTCCTTGTCCCCCATTGCCCATTCCAGTCCCCATTCACATTTGCCATCCTCATTTCCTGGGCCTTTTCATCCCTCAGCACCCCTGTTCCTGCCTAGTAACCATTCCCCATCCCCCATTTCTGTTCCTGCCCCCATCTGCTCGCCATCCCCATCTTCCAGTTCCTACCCCATCTCAGCCCCGCTTGCCATCCCCAGTGCCCATTCCTCAACCACCATCCCTGTTCTCCTTCATCCCCATTTTGGTTTCCATTCCATTCTTCGCCTGCCGTCATTCCCCGTCTGCATACCCTGTCTCTGCCCAGTGCCTGTCCACCACGTATGATCACCTCTCCATCCCTGTTTCCATGCCTATCCTTGTTCATCCTTACTGCTGCACCATATACCTGTGCCTGCCAAGTCCCAAACCCCAGTCCCCCCATCCCAGCCCTCACCCCAGCCTATCCTATCCACCCACCTCTGTCCTTACCCCCCTCTCTGTCCCTGGTTCCCAACTGGACCCTGTCTATTCCACCCCGCCCTGTCTGCAGTGGCCCCCACCCCCACCCCTTGCTAGGTACAAGGGCTTAATATGCAATTCGCTGCCCTTCCCCAACCCGGGCCTGGAGGAGCACTGTTCCTTCCCCAACCACAGGGTGCCGTTCCCTTCCTGGGTCCGGAATCCTGAGCGGCGCCACCTGACCCATGCTGGCGGAAAGAAGCCAGGGACTGGTCTGGAGGCCTGGGGGAGGTGCGCCCTGCAATGCGGCTGGGGGGCCGACAGCCTGAATCTCCCCCCTCCCCCCCAGTCCCATCCCGAAAGAGCCCCCCCCCACACACACACACACTGGAATTTGTTCAGCAGCAAGAGGCAGCCTCAACTCCCCTCCATTGCGTGGGCTTACTGCCTTAGGGGCAAAGCGCTCCTGGCTGGCTCCCGCCCCGCATGGGCCTGGAGGCGCCCGGTGAGGAGCACCCCCCACCCACACCCACACCCCCGCCCGCCACCAAGCACCTCCGCCCCTGCGCCAACAGCCAGACTAGCCTCTCCCCTCGGCAAATGTCACCGCGCCCAATTAGCTTAATTAAACCAGCTCTGGAGCGAGGGGGACCCCTCCTCGGACAACACCCTGCTCCCACTCTCAGTCAGGGAGGGGGAGGGGGACAGCACCATGGATCTGGGGAAATAGGGGCTCCTTTATCACCCTGCTTTCCTTCTTCCCAGAGACAGACAGAAATGGAGCAAAACAGAATCACGGAAGGAGAAAATTCGAGACAGAGTGAGGGACTCAGAGAAGAGTCTCTGAGAGAGATGGAAAAACAGTGAAAGAGGAAGAGAGAGAGAGAGTGAGAGAGAGCGTGCAAGCGAGGAAGCCAGAGGGAGGATTTGATTTTATTTTATTCCATGTTCCCATTTCTCGGCTCGTTTCCTCACAGACTCTCACCCCCTCTCTGTCCGAGCTCCCCCCAAGGTCGCTTTGGCCGCCCCCCCAACTCTTCCCTTTTATCTTGGCAGTCTCCTGCAGCGGGTGGGGGTGTGGGTGCCCAAAGCCCAGGGATTTGCCAGGATCAGAGAAGCGCAGACAGCAATTTGTCTGGGATCACAGGGCCGTGGGGGAGGGGGAAACCCCCACACCCCTCACCACCCAGCCAAACCTCTTTTCCTCTCCCAGCCCCTGCCTGTGAGGGGTCGTAGGTCTGAAGCGGCCTCTGACAAGTCCTGGGCTGGGTGCAGGACTATGAGTGCTGCAGGGGTGCACTGGGAGGGGGTGTCTCAGAGGTATTCAGGGTCATAAGAGCAGGTGACTGGGGACTGATGGATGCCCCTGGAAAGGCAGTGTTGGACCTAGAGGGGTGAGGAGATTAGGAGTCAGAGTTCAAATGACTCCCCCCCCCACCTTCCCTGGAAGCTTTATGCACCCCCTTCCTCCAGTGACCGACCTGAGGCTCAGGCCCTGCCCTCTCCAAGCCCACCTCCTTGGAGGTCTGTCTTGCCCCCTCAACAGTGTGGCCTGGGACCCTTCCCACCATCCCTCTCCAGCCCACCCTCCCGGTGTTAGCTGCCAGCTCAAGCTTGTCTGTCTGAGTCAATCACTCTTGCCGCCCCCGCCCCCCTCACCTGAGCTGGGAGGAGGGATGGACGGGAGGAGGAATGAGGGGGGCGATAAATATGTATGACGAGCGGGTGGCGGCAGCATTAATAACCCGGGATCGCAGTGCTGCGGGGATGGGGACCAGGCGGTGGAGATTCTAGCCCAGCAGCTTGACTCTGGCATTCCTGTCCCTTGTGGACTCATGCTGTGTACACAGGGTATGTGCAAACACAGGGGGCACCCATGCTGCCAGGCCTCTTTACCTACCCAAAGCTCAGCCTGTAGGCCAGTGAGGAACCCGCCAGAGACCATTCATATACAACTCACACAGATGCACCCCCCCCCCAGAACACACCGCACTTGTTCTATTATTGTGGACATACTGATACACACCCTTGAGAAAGAGCTTAACTCATAGACAGAGGGTGATAGGAGCTCACACAGGAGAAGTAACACCTCTGGACACAGCTAACCCAGACACACAACCACACCAGTCACACAGACAGAACCACCACAAACTGATAGACAGCCTCATTCAGTTCAACACACAGACACACACAGCCAACCCAGGCACATACAATCCATGCATATATACGGAGCCCTCACAGGCTGACACAACAACCAGCCAGCACCACAAGCAGGCACACACACACACACACACACACACACACACAACCACAGGTTGAGACAGAGTGTGAGCGTGCACGCGTACACATACTCTCCCACACACCATCACTCCAGGTACACGGTCGCACACAACCATCCCAGGGCTGCCAGACATACCACCACTCCAGGATGATGCCCGCACTACTCCCTCCCAGCAATCTGAACCTCCGCAGCAAGGGCCACACAAACTGGCCACAGCTAACAGTCTGACTGACACACTCTGACACTCCCGGCTCCTCTCCCTCCCGCTGCCCTCGCTGGAGCAGCGGCTCCATATTTCTTCCTCCTCCGGCTCTCAAACGTCTCCTTCTCTCCTGGCCAGCCCCCACCCCACCCCACCCGCCCCGGATAATTGATGGCCGGGGCCTGGCCCGGCCGCTCCCGCCTCTCGATCCATCTTGTATTCGCGCCCGCGCTGTCTCCCAGATCAGCGGCCACCTGAGACAGGCAGGGACGGGTGAGGGCGGGCACGGGCGGTCCTCCAGCCCCCTCCAAGCCCAGGAAAGGGCCGCTAGGCGGCCTCTCCCACAGTAAGAGTGTCAGAGGAGAAGAGGGGGGCCCGTGTAGCCCCCCAGCCTCAACCCACAGCCGTGAGACCCTCCAGGGCTCTTGCCCCGCCAGTTTCCCGGGCCCCTCCCTACAAGGGAGTAGAGGCTGAGGTCTGGGCAGAGACTAAAGCCTTGGCAGAGGTCAAGTTGGGAGGTCTTCACTTCTTTCTTGATGCTGGATGTTGACAGCCCCCACGGCCTGGCCTTCCTGAGTCCAGCTCCTCCCCGGTCCACCATTACTTGGAACCAAGGAGGTTCCAGGCCAGGGGAGACCCAGCCGGTGGCGTCCACAGCTCCATTCCCTAATCCAGCCCCGAGGGCTTTGGCTTTTTTGCCTTCCTCAGCTCGCACTGGAGTTCTCCGGAACACAAGGATTCCCAAGTCATTTCACAGATGTGGGAACTGAGAACGGGTCAGTGACTTGGCCAAGAGCACAGAGGTTGAAAGGGCTGCAGGCCTACACCAGTACACAGCCCGGAACCACTGACCGTGGACCGCCCAGTTCCCTTTGGGCTCGCAGCGGCTGGGAAAAGGGGCTGGCCGGGTAGGGTAGGGAGTGGTAGGATCCTGGGATGGCCAAGGAAAACCCCAGCGCCTCTCTTTTCTGCTCTCCCTTCGCCCACAGGTTGTCAATGCCCAGATACCAGAGTCCCGGAGGCCGCAGTACCTGGAGCTGCGCCCCGCCGCGGCCAGAGGGGGCGCCCCTGGCCAACAGCTCCCGGTGCCCAGGTCTTCCCACAGCCTGGGCACCGCCCGCGCCTGGAGCTGGGCCTGGCCAGCTAATCACACCGGGGCACTGGCGCGGGCGGGGGCGCTGCCGGCGCCGCGCACCAAGAGGAAGCCGTCCATCAAAGCGGCCCGCGCCAAAAAGATCTTTGGCTGGGGGGACTTCTACTTCCGGGTACACACCCTCAAGTTCTCGCTGCTGGTGACCGGCAAGATCGTGGACCACGTGAACGGCACCTTCAGCGTGTATTTCCGCCACAATTCGTCTAGCCTGGGCAACCTCAGCGTCAGTATCGTGCCGCCCTCCAAGCGGGTCGAGTTCGGGGGCGTCTGGCTGCCAGGGCCGGCCCCCCACCCGCTGCAGTCTACGCTGGCCCTGGAAGGGGTTCTCCCTGGGCTGGGGCCCCCGCTGGGAATAGCGGCCGCGGGACCGGGGCTAGGGGGTACCCTCGGGGGCGCGCTGGCGGGCCCATTCGGGGGCGCGCTGGGAGTGCCCGGGGCCAAAGAGTCTCGCGCTTTCAACTGCCACGTGGAGTATGAGAAGACAAACCGCGCGCGCAAGCACCGCCCGTGCCTGTACGACCCATCGCAGGTGTGCTTCACCGAGCACACGCAGAGCCAGGCTGCCTGGCTCTGCGCCAAGCCCTTCAAAGTCATCTGCATCTTCGTCTCTTTCCTCAGCTTTGACTACAAACTGGTGCAGAAGGTGTGCCCAGACTATAACTTCCAGAGTGAGCACCCTTACTTTGGGTAGCTAGCCTCGCCCTCCCCCGGGCCCTAAGCTTCGCGCCAAACCCCGGCTTCCCTAAGTGAGACCCCTCCCTGTGCCCCGCAGCTCCTGTGGCCGTGTCCACCCCTTCCATTCTGAGGGCGAAGGAACAGCCCTCCCGGGGACAGTCAGCCACCCGCCATAGGTCCACCCTTTCCTTATGGGGAGTGCCCACGAGGCAGGGGTGGGGGCCTGGGGGGAGAGGTAGCCCTTCCGCTGCCTCCCAAAGTGGAGAGGCAAGAGCACAGGTCTAGAATAGATGGGGCTTGAAGGAGGTCCCAGCGTCCCTCATGTCTGCAGTGGGTCCCCCTCATGCCCCTGGGCGCTGGGTTGGACATTCCCTTTGTCCTCATCTTTAATGACGTCTGGCCTGGCACCCTGGTCGCACCCTTTCTTACCCCCAGGCGCTTGTCCTCCTGTTCCACCCTGTCCCCACGTAAAGACTGTGAGGCCTAAAAATTGCGGCCTATCCCCAACCCCTTCTGCCTGCCGGTATGCCTGTCTGCCTTTCCCCCCGAAACTCTAATTAGGGTAGGGGAAGCAGAACTCCTGGGCCTAGGCGATGGACTGGGCCCCTGCCCTCTGCCCACTTCCCTTCCATCCCTGCAGTCCTGCTCCACCTGCCCCCTTCCAGCTGCTTCCTCTTGGTGATATTTTTTCTATGCCCCAACAGACGGGAAAGGGAACAAAATAAAGTGAAATCCAATACGTGTCTGTGTGAGAGACCTTTGTAGGGAAGGGGTGGTGGTGTGGGTTTATGGGGGAGCAGCGTCCTGGCCAGGACCTCCTCCCTCGGCAGGCTCGTGGAAACTGAGGCAAATATTGATGGAGCTAGCACCTTGGAGGTCATCCAAGACCAGATGAGGGAGAGATGAGGGCGACCCTTGCTGTGGGAGCTCTGACTAAGGTGAGGATTTTCTCCCGAGGTGGACGCAGGGAAGCCGCAGCAGATCGAGTGGGGAGGAGACCTGAGAGGGGACTACCAGCGGACTGCTGGAGATGACCTGGGGCAGGAGGTATAAGGCCTTGAAATGGGATGAAGTCGCGGGGACAGCGTAGGCAGAGCGCCGACAACCTGCTAAGCTCCGAGGGGCTGGAGGGAGGTGGCAGGTGTGGGGGGGAGGGGGAACGGTGTTTGCGGCATCTGGAGTCATCGATCTTCCTTTTCCTTCCTAATTTCGTGGGCGCTGAGTTTGCAGACGGCTGAGACAGGGAGGGAGGCCGGAGACGAGGGGGTGGGGGAAGGGACGAGCGCGAATTTGGAGAGCCCGGCCGCGTCGTCGCCGCTCGCCGCCTGCAAACAAGGCCCCCTTCAGCCAGCTGCCCACCCTCCCCACCCCCGCCTCCAGCTCCCTCCTGCCGCCGCCGCTGCTAATTTTATCCGCCCCCAACTCTGGCCCGGGCGTTAATTGGCTGCGGCTTCATTAGCAGTTCTCGAGCTCAGCCGCCCCCCTCCCCTGGGGACCCCTGACTGGGGCGAGGGAGGGGGTAGGACAAGCTGAGGCACAGAACACACCTCGACACTTGGACACTTGGTCTTCTGCCTTCCTTCTTTTTGAGTCCTGGGCCAAAATACCGGCTCAGCTAGTGCAGTACTCCCCAGGGAATTGCCCACTGGTTCCAGCAGGAAACTGAGTCAGAGGTGAGTCTGACCTAGACGTGCCTGGGAGTGAGAAGTCGCTGAGGGGAAAATAAATCATGGATGGATGGAGGGATGGGTGGGTGGATGGGTGGATGGGGGAATAACAGAACTCAAGCTGAAAGGAAGAGGGAGGTGGGAGGTGGTTCTAGGTCAGAGACTGGAGGAAGAACCCTAACCAAGGGCTTATTGCTGGAAAACCTGAGAACACCTGAAGTTTGAGTGGGAGGGAAGGTTAGAGCAAAGCAGGGACTTCTGAGGCCTGGTAGGAGAGCCAAGTGGGAATGTTCAGAATAAGCAAGTTAGCCCATCTGGGTCTCAGTTTCCTCACTTGTAAGGCAATAATAAAATAGCATGTCCTGGAGATTAAATGAGACTTTGCATGTCAACATGTTCTGTGACGGACTGTCCTTCTCCTCTTCCTCTGACTCACAAACTGCCTCCTCTGCAGCCATCCTCTTCTCCTCCTCCCCGCAATCCCCCTGGGACATCTGGACCTCTGGGAGCTGAGTTGCCCCTGCCCATCACTGCACTTGTTGCATTTTATTACTTGTTCACCTCTTGATGTCCCGGCAGTCAGTGATCTCTTCTTGTATCTCCAAGGTTAGGCCATGTCTGGCACAGAGTAGGAGTGCAACATGTCTGCTGAATGAGTGAATGAGTGAATGAATGAATGAATGTGTCATTTTGTTAAGTAAGAAGATGGTTCTCAAAATCACTGCTTATTAGAATCACTGAGGAGAGGTTTTACTGTCACCATGAGTGGGCAAATGTCTGCTCGTTAAGATCCACTGAATTAGAACCAGGGAAGAGAAGTCTCCCACTCATATATTTATATTACATTTCCCAGCCAATTCTGATCCCGAGGTTCGGGGACCTACTTCTAGAGGGGTCAGTGATTCCCTCTCCCAAAGGATGAGTCCAGACGAAGTCAGGCTGAAAGGAAGATCCTATCTGGTTCTGAGGATCTAGAGCCCCAGGGATAAAAGAGAGCTCACTGACTGCTGGAGCCAGCGGCAGGAGGTCAACAGATAGCAAGATTCAACAAGTGGCAACAACAGGAGGGGGCGCCTCACTCAGCTCCAGGATGTCGCAGGCGAGGGAGATAATCATGGAGTAGCCAGAGGATGAGGGGACGGTGATTCATTCCAGAGCTCTGGGGAGCATGTTTACATACAGAGTCTCACTCAATCCTCACTACATGTTGTTTTTGAATTACAAGTGAGGAAACTGAGGGCCAGAGAGGCTAATTTGCTAGTTTGTCCCAAAGGTGGAACTTGAACTCAGGTCTCACCCTTCCAAGCCAGGGAGCTTTCCAGGGCACGGCCGCTCTCTAGCTCAAAGAGGAATCTTTATATTTTCGAAGAACCTAATAATGTAGGTATTCAGGAGGCACCCAATAAATGGCTGCTGTTTGAACAACGGGGCGGGGATATACCCCCACTAAGTTGGAGGACAACGAGGAGGTGGTGCGGCACTGGATCTCTTTTCTTTCAGGCAAGAGCCTTGACTATGGGCTGCAAGTGGGGAACTGAAGAAGGAGGGGAAAAAAAAAAAAACTACAATTCCCAACAGAGCATAAAGGGGCGGCCTCACGCATGCGTAGTTCCTTTCCCTTAATCCGGTGGTTTCTCGGGCCGTTCTCGCGCACGCGCTCTCGGATCAGTCTTCTTCCGACCCTTTGCTTTGCCCCCGCCAGAGTTGGTGGCTGGACTTCCTGCGACCTCCGGTTGCGATGCTGCCCTTCTCTTTGCTCTGGGCGACTCGGGTAAGAACGGGGCTTCGGATACTGGGTGACCAATAGGAAGCGAGCGCTCCTCCTACCCGAGTTCCCATTCACAAACTCTGGGGTTCTCCTGGGTTTTCCATGCACGTGGTTTTGGTCCTCGGGGAACGGACTTGCAACTAGGGAATCCTTGAGAACTCCTCCGACCCCAGTGCCCGCGGAGCATCTGGGGCCCCTCGCCATTCCGGCAACCAGACGCCCCAGGGCCTGCGATCACCCATTTCACGTGGCATTAGGGGAGAGAACCGCACCAGATGCCCCGTGGACCCTTGGTGAATGAGCGGGTTCCTGGACTGGACCGGCGAGCCCAGTCTCTTCCTGCTAGCTTCCAGCCTTGCAGATGATGCAACCCGGCCCCACTACTTACATCAGGAGTCCCTTGACTCTGTGGGCTGGAAGGACATGGAAGAATGGAGGGCACAGAGGGTAGGATGTGGGTTTTGGCTTTCCTGACAGTAGGCTCCCCCCATCCCCCAGAGACTGCTAAAGGTGTCTGCCACCTCTCTTGCTCTGGAAAACCTCTGCAGCCTATTGCCTAAATCCTTGCCAACTCAGCCTCCAACCCTCTGACTGCCATGGAGGTCCTGCAGGAAGACCTTTTTGTTCCTGTGGGTTGGGGAGGTTCTGGAACCTTAGTGGACTGCCTCTGAGTTCCAGAGGCATAGGCTTCTGGGAGACAAACTTTGCCCTCTGGCTTTGCAGAGTGGTTCATGGGTAAAGCTGGAGGGAAATTCTGAGGTGAATTAAATGGACCAAATCAGAACCACCCCCTGGACATTGAACTCAACCTTGGCTCTGGAACTGGAGTTTGAAGGCGGAGGTGTGGGTGGCAAGAATTGGAAAAGGCTGCTGGACCACTGGCTGCTGGATTTTGAGCCAGAAAGCCTGATAAGCATGGCTGAGGGTTGCTGGGAGACTATTTGGATGATTGTGTTTTTTTGTTTTTGTTTTTTTGACTCTGGTTTTTCCTCTCCTAGCCTCTGCAGAGATGTGGTCAGCTGGTCAGGATGGCCGTCCGGTGCCAGCACAGTGAGGTGGCCCAGACCCACACTGGAGAAGCAGCCAGGGGCTGGACAGGCCAGGAGCGTCTGTCAGACAGTGACCCTGAGATGTGGAAGCTGCTGCAGAGGGAGAAGGACAGGCAGTGTCGTGGCCTGGAGCTCATTGCCTCAGAGGTGGGGCTTGGGGAGAGGGACCACGGCATGGACCACAGTGGGCGCAGGAAGTAATAGGTCATCATACTGCTCTTTCTCCAGATTTTCCTTTCAGACTCAAGGCCTTCCTGCTGGGCCTTATCTCCTCCTCTTCTTACTGTCCTCTGAAGAGAAGGCAGGGCCAGTCTGGATTAGGGGTTGGGGACATTAGCTTTCAGAACTGTCCAGGGCCCCTGCAATCTAGTGTGGTCCCTTCCCCTTCCCAAGAGGGAAGAGGAACCTGGAAGTACAGGTTCGAGTAGACAGGTGGCCTTGCAGGGGACATCCATCCCAGCAGCCGGGTTTCTCAGGTTGCTTTCTTCAGGCCTGACAAGGAACGCTGAATGAAAAAACAGAGCTTTCTCTAGAACCCAGCTCCCTCCCTGCGGCCTGGGGCTCTGGCAGGAAAGGGCTGCGGGGGGCTCCAGGGAAAGGGGCTCAGTACCTTCTGACATTAACTCCCCCAATCCCCCCCACCCCAGAACTTCTGCAGCCGAGCTGCGCTGGAGGCCTTGGGGTCCTGTCTCAACAACAAGTACTCGGAGGGTTATCCTGGCAAGAGGTGAGGGCTGGCGCCAGAGGGCTGAAGGCAGCCTCAGGGATGGTGCTCCCTGTGGGGGACACCTGCCTGTACCCTCCCAGCGTGTGTAGAGGAGCGGCCTTCCCAGCCCTTTGCCTCTGGTTGCAGGGGATACCAGGACCCTTTCTGTGTGCCCTGATACATCCCCATCTTGTGGCAGATACTATGGAGGAGCAGAGGTAGTGGATGAAATCGAGCTGCTGTGTCAGCGCCGAGCCTTGGAGGCCTTTGACCTGGATCCTGTGCAGTGGGGAGTCAATGTCCAGCCGTACTCGGGCTCTCCGGCTAATCTGGCCGCCTACACAGCCCTTCTGCAGCCTCATGACCGAATCATGGGGCTAGACTTGCCCGACGGGGGCCAGTGAGTATGGATGGGATGGGTGTTGGCTTTGGTGAGCATAGGGAAAGAGTTACTGAACATCTTCCATGTGTCCTGCCGTGCAAGTCAGTGGATGAGGACGAGAAGACCCCAATCACCAGTGCTCAGCACAGAGTGGACCGAGCAGGGAGGATCGTGCCTGCTTGGAGCAGCGTTCCAGGGACAGGGTCCTCTGGAGCTGGGCAGGCAGGGTGTGGTGAAGTCTGGGAGTTACTCGTCTCTGAAGCTCTCTGATCTCTCTCATCTGCTCCTAGTCTCACTCATGGCTACATGTCTGATGTCAAGCGGGTCTCAGCCACATCCATTTTCTTTGAGTCCATGCCCTATAAGCTAAATGTGAGTGCTGGGCCCTGGTGGCCCTCTCCTGGGGATGGGGAGGGGTGGGAGTCCTGGGCAGCCTCCAGGGTCAAGGAGAAGAGTGAGCTGCCCTGCTTCCTTCTCAGGGCTTCAGCTTTTCGTTTGTCCACGCAGCCTAAAACTGGCCTTATCGACTATGACCAGCTGGCACTGACAGCCCGACTTTTCCGCCCACGACTCATCATAGCTGGTACCAGTGCGTACGCACGCCTCATCGACTACGCCCGAATGAGAGAGGTTGGCGGAGGGCTGGCATGCTGGCCACATCCCAGGGAGGCAGTGGGGAGCTTCTGGAAGGGGGGCCACCTGGGGGAGACCTGTGTGGGCCCTCCCCAGGCTGAGCCATGTCTCTGTACCTGCCTAGGTGTGTGATGAGGTCAAGGCGCACCTACTGGCAGACATGGCCCACATCAGTGGCCTGGTGGCGGCCAAAGTGATCCCCTCGCCTTTCGAGCATGCAGATGTTGTCACCACCACCACTCACAAGACCCTGCGAGGTGCCAGGTCAGGCTTCCTTGAAGTCAGGCCTCGTCTTTCCCTGTCTTCACGCCCTTTTCCCAGGGCATGGCTGGGCTGCATCCCAAAGAGGTTCATTCCCACCTGAAGCCCCAGAGACTCCTCAGTGTGTGATGACTCTCCTTGTCTTGTCCTTAGTGGTGGTTCTCTGCTGGGGGATTTGGGAGTGAGCCCGAAGGGCTGCTCTCCTTGACCACTGGGCTCAGCTGCACACCAGCTCAGCTGAGGTAGACTCTCAGAGCACAGGGGGCCCAGGCCAGCCAGCTTCCTCTGCTTTCCCCACCCCTTGTCCTTTCTTCTCAGCTTTGATTCTGATCACCCACTTCCCACATAGGTCAGGACTCATCTTCTACCGGAAGGGGACTCGGGCTGTGGATCCCAAGACTGGCCGGGAGATCCCTTACACATTTGAGGACCGAATCAACTTTGCTGTGTTCCCATCCCTGCAGGGAGGACCCCACAACCATGCCATTGCTGCAGTGGCTGTGGCCCTAAAGCAGGTTGGGGAGCTGACTCTTGTGGGGAGGGCATTGGGCCTGGGGCCTTAGACCCTGCTCCATGCTAAGGAAATCGGAGCTGAGAGCAGGGAAGCCCAGGTGGGGTCAAGAATGGAGTCACAAGTGTGCTGAAGGGGGCAGGGCAGAGGGGTGGCCCTTGGGGTTCCAGGTGCTCCTGTCTTGTCCTGCAGGCCTGCACCCCCATGTTCCGGGAGTATGCCCTGCAGGTCCTGAAGAATGCTCGGGCCATGGCTGATGCCCTGCTAGAGCGAGGCTACTCGCTCGTGTCTGGTGAGCCAGCGGGTGGGTGAGAGCCTCTGCAGCTTCAGACAGAGGCCTAGAACTCACGCCCCCCCCCCGCTGGCCGTCCCTCCCCTCAGGTGGCACCGACAACCACCTGGTGCTCGTGGATCTGCGGCCCAAGGGCCTGGATGGAGCTCGGGCTGAGCGGGTGCTGGAACTGGTCTCCATCACAGCCAACAAGAACACCTGTCCGGGAGACCGAAGTGCCATCACACCCGGGGGCCTGCGGCTCGGTGAGACCTGGGCTTTGAGGGAGGAAGGATGGCTACCAGGTGGGCTTGGACTGTGCTGACCCTCTTCTGTGTCTCTCCCAGGGGCCCCAGCCTTGACCTCTCGACAGTTCCGCGAAGATGACTTTCGGAGAGTTGTGGACTTCATAGATGAAGGTGTCAGCATTGGCTTGGAGGTGAAGAGCAAGACTGGTGAGTAGGCACGACCCTGGCTGAGCCAGCCTTTCGCTATCCGTCCGTCCTGCTGGCTGATCAAACAGGCTTCTCTGGAGTTCTGACCGCTTTTTTCCTTATTCCCCCTCTAGCCAAACTTCAGGATTTCAAATCCTTCCTGCTCAAGGACCCAGAAACAAGTCATCGGCTGGCCGACCTCAGGCAACGAGTGGAGCAGTTTGCCAGGGCCTTCCCCATGCCTGGTTTTGATGAGCGCTGAGAGCCCTTAGGAAATGAGGCCCACAGACTGAAGTTTATTGTTCTGCCTACTGGGACCAATGGAGAGGAGTGTGACTCTCTTTCCATTTTTTGCTGGAGGAGCGAAGGGTTCTTATTTAGGGAAAGACCCAGCTATACTCTGAACTTTGTAGCTGAGAAGATTTCTTTTTGCTAAACTTAGAAGGAGGAGGCCTGGGGCTTTCTGCCCTGAGCTCTCCCATTATCTCAGTGTTACAGACTCCTTGCTTTTACTTGAAGAGAGGCCAGTTGCCCTTGTGAGCCAGAGGAAAGGGTGGGTAGGCACCCATCTTTCTGTTTTTAATCTAATAAAATGCTAACCTGCCTTGAGCTGTCCTTTTACTGTGGGAGGGGTCCCTTGGGCCGGTGCTGACTTGTCGCCCTCCACGTGTTCCTCCCTTCCCTCCCACCACCACAAGGACCGTCCCCCCCACCCCCCACCGCAGCCTCCTTTTTCTGTCTCTGATCAGAGCCGACACCAGACGTGATTAGCAGGCGCAGCAAATTCAATTTGTTAAATGAAATTGTATTTTGCCCACGGCTGCTTCTGTTTGATCCCAGGGGACTGAGGGGAGCAAGGGAGGGGCAGGATGGCAGGGGGAGGCCCAGGTGCAAGGCTGCAGGGAGGGGATGCCTGTTGGCTGGGGAAGCAGTGGGCTTAGGCGCGGGGAGGAGCTCTCGCTGAGCTTCCTCGGGCGAAGGTGCCTCATCCAGGGCGGGCTGGGCGGCAGGGGACGAGCCCAGTCGAGCCAGAGCAGCACCGCCCCTGCACGGGAGCCCAGAGCCTGGGCTAACGTGGGGCCCGCCACGTCACTTGGCACCGAGAGGCCCTCGCTTGCTCTTGGCTCACGTTGGCCACGCTCAACACGTAGCCTGAGCCACACCCTGCAAGGCCCGGGTAGGGGGGCAGAGGGGCTGGTTGGAGCCTTTTGGGTCAACACACTGCCCGCCCTCCTAACTCCTCCCCCCGCGTGGGACTCCAGCGGAGGGTCAGAGGCGCTTCCGCTGAGGGAGCACAGGAAGGGGGTGGGGTGCCGTCTCCCCTCCTGTGGGAACCAAGCCTGTGTAAGCAGCAGCTGGACAGGGTGGCTAGAGTGGCGCCCTGGGGGCAGGGGGCAGAGAGTGGAAGAAATGAGTCGGCTGGCTGATGGTGGTTTACTTCTTACAGGCACCCCAGCCAGCTTAGAAGTCTGGCCGGTCCTTCTTCAGCTTCTTATAGTCAGTGGAAACTGCAAGAAACTATAGGAGGGAAAGGGGCACTGAGTGCCCCAGACATCCCTTCGTGGCCTGGGGGTGGGGAGGGTGGTCCTGGGACCAAGATGAACAGATGGAGGAGGTACCTTGTATTGGTCATTGGGGCTCAGGCGGTTCCAGGGCTCTGGGTTGTTCTTTCTGTCCCAGCTACAGAGAAAGAGGGGGAAGGTGAGGGTTTCCTCTCTGAAAGCTAGGACCCAGGAGCCTAAAGTGACAAAAGAGTCTCTGCCCCACCCCCAACACACCCGTCCTATCCTGGGGCGGGGAGGGGGGGGGGCGCTACTTCCCAGGGACTGACAGGGGTGCTGACAAGTGAAACAGGAAGGCTCGGGCCAGGTGGGAGACTGACAACCCAGCCCAGGGCCTCCCACCTGTTCCTTGCCGCTCTAGGTTCACCCCCCAGAGCAGAGCGCTGGGAATGAGATCCAGAGGGGCTGGGGTTTCCTGATGCGCCTGCAATTCTACCCCTGAGGTGCTTGTGGCGCTGGCTGGAGAGCCCCCATGGCCCACCCCCACCGACCTCGGTGGAGCTGGGACTCTCTGCTCCCCTCTAGCCCCAAAGGCTCCCCTAGCAGTTCACCCGGCCACACCCCCAGCACTCAGGCGGGGAGGTGGAGGTACCCAAAGGCTGCCCGCCGGCTGAGCACGTCGCCATGGCAACCGGGCAGGGAGCGGTGCGGGTTCCGCAGCCCGAAGCGGGTCGAGTCTGGGGCCCCAGGAGTGAGTGGTCGGCCGGTCGGATGGGAGGGCAGGCCGGGGCCGCCTGGGGCAGGAGGAGGCTCCAGCCTGGAGTTGCCGCGCGGCGCACACGCAGATGCGCCGCCCTGGGGATCCCTGATGAGACCACCCAATGGCACGGTTCCTGAGAGGCCCTAGCGTTCCTGCCCTACCCTTGCTTCACCCAGGCCCCCTGCTTGCGTCCCAGACCCGGCCTTTACCAGACGTCGGGGCTGCGCAGGGCGAGTCTCAGGAGGTACAGCGCGGCGCTGCCCATTCCCAGGCCAATGAAGCCGATCATCGGGATGAGCTGCGGGGAAGACGGAGGACACTTTAGGGATCAGCACCCTCCCCGCAGTCCCTTTACAATCTTCTCTGCCAGCACCCGCCCCCGCCCCCACCCCAGCCCAGGTCTGGCACTCCCTCCTGTCTGGGAGAGAGGACCTGGAATCTCCCACACCACATCTCAAGGCTTCGTCTCCCTCGTCCCACAGCGAGTGGGTCCCAGGTGGATTCAAGAGACGCGGGGCATATTGCAGGGATAGACTGAGGGCACGCTGGAGAAAGACCAGGAGCACTGGGGAACTGGGCAAGGGACAGGATACTGAGAGATTTAGGAGCAGCCAGGGAAGCGAGAGAGTTAGGAGTTAGTACAGTGGCTCTGGGGACCGAACTCACCGCGGGATGTCTCTTGATCTGCCGGTAGAAGCGGGCCCCGGGATTCGTTCCCGCCATAGCGCCTCTCCACCATCTGATGCTCCCCAGCGGTTCTGCTCCCTCGCACTTCCTGGGGTCCCGCCCCCGAATGGGGAGGGGTCAGCCCAGCCCAGCCCGGCCCGGCCCAGCCGGGCCCGCTTCAGCAGGCTCACCCCACCCCCACTCATCTCTTCCTCCCGCAGTTCCCAGCTCAGAGCCAGAGAAGTGTCGGTAAGCAGAGGGCTTTCTGATCCGGCACTCCTCCCAATGGCCGCACCCTGGTCTGGGGGACACCATCACACCTGGCGCTTTGAACTGGTTTCAGAGAAAGGCAATACAGGCTTTGAGCAAGAGACTGATTGAGGGAGGATCCAGAGGTAGAAGGAGGAACTCACCATGGGACAGGCAGCCGGACAGAGAGACTTGCAAGCCAGGTGCAGGGGTGGTGTTCACGGGTGGGACCTGGAGGGTCCTGGGGACCAGTGATGGCATCGGAAGCACTTCCCGGACAGCTCTAGAGCTCACAGATAAGGCCCCAGTTCTGTCTCCCTACAAAGTGTAGTGGGAGAAGGAGAGGGACAGAAAGAGCCACAGCACTAAAGCAGCCCCAGCTCCTCTAGCCCTGGGTAGTGCTCCAAGTTGTATTGTGGTTGGCTTGGAATAGTGTTTAGAGGTCAGGGGAGCCGGGTGTATTTTAAACCTGGTTCAGGATAGAGTTAAGTCAGTTGTCGAAGTTTGGGGCTTTGATAGACTTGCTTGCTCTGCCTACGTCCAGTCCCCTCCAGATGAAGTTGGAGCCCCCTAAGGAGGCTGTTTCTGACTGTGATGGAGAGGAAGGGAATGGGGTAAGGAAAATAGCCAAGAAAGACAGAAAAGATGGTGAAGGAGGAAAGAGAACAACACATACAGAGATACATGTTCCGAGCAATTGCCTCCCTTTCCGCAGCCAACTTAGGTGTCTGCTATGCTGCTAGGGTGGGAAAGCTCACTGCCATCGTCTTTGGGGAGTTGGGGGCCTAGGCACCCAGGAGCCTAGTCCTAACCACCTCTCCCCACTGCCATGCTAACTTCACCCTCCCATCCTCCTCCCTCCCACCCCACGGGCAAATCCCACGGAGCTCCACCACCTCTCCAGCCCAGAGCCCAGTGGTGGTGGTGGCATGGACAGGGGTGAGTTGTGCACCCACCACTGGGCTTGCGCGGTGGGGGGGGGGGGCTGAACTGGGAAGGAAGCTACCCTTCTGGGGGCCCCCTCCCTTTCCTGGCGCTGATACCTCCCCCGCCCCCTGCGCTGACAAGCGCGGCTGTAATTAGGCTGCGGGGTCCCAGGCTCTCCGCCTCCCTCCGGCGGATAATGAGATAAAGTGTCAGAGACACGGCGAGAACAAAGAGACAGAGACTCGCTGCGATGTGTGTCGGGGTGGGGGGGGGAGCGGAGAAGGGGGGACTGACAGGATGTCAGAACCTGGAGCGCAGAGCCGGGTCCTCCCTGAACACCCGCACCTCAAGGACCCGCCGGGGAGTGGAATGTTCTGTCACTCATGCCCCCCAGCCCTCCAGTCTCCCGGATTAGCAATCAACCCCAGAGCTCGAGCTCCAGGGGCTGCACATCTGGGCTGCACATCTGGTTCTGCATGGCACAGCTGGGGCGCCAGGACGCAGACAGGGACGTCTGGCCCCCTTGCCGCGCCCTTTGGCTTCTCGGGCCCTCGCCCGGGCTCTTGTACTATTTCTTATGACTTCTGGTGACGAAGGACTGGCGCGTTCCGAACTTTCCGCCCCGCTCCTTTCCTAGAGCCGCGGTTGTTCCTCCTGCCTCTGGCCTCCGCCCCCACTTCCCAAGAGCCTTATTACGTTATTACTTCTGTTCTGGCCTCTCCGGGGGGCCTTGACCCTGCACCTATTTCTGGTGCCAGTCTCTGATCCCTTGCCAGAGATCCTACTTCTAAGTCCCCACTCATCTCTGGATCGTGATCTCTGGGGCTGAGCTGGGACGCGGAACTCCGTGAGTTCCGGATCCCATCTCTCCCCACCCTCGCGCACTCTCCCATCTGAAAGACTAAGGCCACCCGTCCAAGCCGCGTGAGGGACGGCAGAAGTCTTTTGCTGCGGATTAGGGGTGGCCTGGGGCGTGCGGGGTCCCGTGGGGACCAGATTCCAAACGCCAAATCGCACCGCGATACTAATCCTCGCGCTGGCGCCGCTCGTCTAAAGCAGCTGGACTGGGCGGAGCGAGCTGGCTGCTGGGGTTGTGGGCGCGGGCGCCCCCTGGAGGTTAAGATGCTCCCAAGCTCTTAGGGGCGATGCCTCGGGCGCCCCCTGTCGGGTCCTGCAGGCTCTGCGCCCCACAGTTTGGGGCAGGTTAAGTCTGTGCCTGGAGCGTCGGTACAAGACCCGCCTGCCTCTCCTGCCACTCCCACCGCCAAGGCACTGGGTCCCGCAGCTTCCCCTCTTCTGGTTTGAGGTGGGGCGGGGGTCAAGAAAGGAGAGGGCACGAGGGATCTCCCACCTCGCCAGCTGTGGAAGGCACCCAGAGGTTCAGGCGGGTTCCTCTCTCGGGGCTGGTGGGCTCCAGATGCCCGGGGCTGGGTCTCTGCCCTAAGACTACCTACCCACTGCCCTCTGCCCCTGCCTGCCCCAGTCTCTGGTTGCCCTTTCTGCTTCTTTCTTCTTCCAGTCCTTTCTGTCTACCTCTGTCTCTCTGTGTCTCTGTGTATGTCTGTGTCTCTCTGTTCCTTAACATTCTGGCTGTGTCTGTCTGTCTCTCCCTCTGCAGCTCTACCAGGCTTTGTCCCTCTGTATCTGTTTCTGTGTCTCTCTCTGTTTGTCTCTCCTTCCGTCTACATCTCTCTACCCTCTGTGTCTCTCTTTACAAATGCCTGTCTCTGTCTTTATCTCTTTCTCCCCCTCTCCCATCCCCCATTCTATTCCTATTCTCCAGCTTGCTGTCCCTGGGGGGCTGTAGCAGTCCAACGAGACAGCCTAGAGACACCTCAGGGCACTGCCCCGGGTCTACTTCCCGGTCACCTCCATATGCCCGTCACCTCGGTGTGGACTCCGTCCTCCCTCTGCAGCTGTGGGGCAGGGAGGGGGCGCCCGGGAGGGAAGACACGGTGCCCAGCATCTGCTCGGGAGCCCCGGAGCCCCTGACCCCCTCTGCAGCTATTAAGGGCGCCGGGTCCCGAGGCTCTGAGAGATGATCATGATTGCATCAGCCAGACAGCCGTGGAGCCGGGAGCCGCGCAGCGAGCGAACGAGCGAGACAAAGACGCCCGCGCCATCTGTTTATGCAAAGCGCTCCCCGCCGGGGACCCCGGAGTCCCGGTGCCTCGCCCGGCTCGGGGCACCGGGTTCATGAGCCCGCTCCTGCCCGGCGCCCCCGCTGCGCCGCGGCTCCCCCCTTCCCAGCACCCAGAGGGGCTGTGGGGCGAACGGAACGGAGGGGGGCAGGGGGTGTTGATGTGATTGGAGCGGACGCGGCTGTTTCTTCAATAATGGATGGAGATGATGCGGACGGCGGAGCCAAGCCCGCCCGGAGAGGAGAGAGGAATAGAAATAGGGAGAGGAAGGGGCGGGTGCGGGAGACTCACCCAGGCGCTCCCGCGCGCGCGCGCGCGCGCACACACACACACACACGCACACGCACACACACACACGAGTGCGCGTGTGCGTCACACTGTCATTCGAATACACGCTGTCGCGCGGCTCACACCCAGGCACACGCCCCCGCACTGTCACGGAGATACATACACCTGCAGGCAGAGACGCCAGAGCAACACACACTCACAGGGGTGGCTCTTCCTGATACTCAGATAGGCAGTCCTGCAGGCAGAGACACGCGTAAATGCTCACACTCGGGGCACACCCAAGTGTGAAGATCGCACACATAGACACGCCAAAGCACGTATGCACACCTAGACACTCGGGGGCTAAGCCAGACAAAAATTATAGAGGTTGGGGGGGATGGAGAATGGGGACAAGTCTGACCAATACATACTTAAGGGCACAGACACACACCAGGGTCACACATACCAACTTACACTCACATCTTGTGCTGATATACACATCTCACACACTTGGGGCACAGGCACACACACCAGCGGCACAGCTGAGTGACACCCATAATCTCCAGGGACACAGAGGGACCCCCCACCAACCCCTACACATTCAGAGGTTCACACCCACACAGGAACTGCTGTCTGTGCCCCCTCCCCACCCCCCACCCCCCACCCCGCCTCGTGGTAAAGTGTGGCAGAGGTTGCCCGGGTCCTAGAAGCAGGCCTTATTAGCCTACCCACATAATGAGGTAGTAGTGACAGGAGGTGCCTGGGGCTGTGGACCCTGCTATCCTGCTTGACAGCCTGCTAGCTTCCTTCTAGCCCAGGGTGGGTGGTACAGACCTTGGGCCTCTCAGACAGCAACCAAGCCAGCTGGTCCCAACCCCAGCACTTGGGGAGGGTCAGGGAGCCACCGAGGGACATTGGTGGTTGTATAGGGACTGCCAGGATTACCCACACAGCTGGGAGGCAGATGTTTAAGGGACGATCGCTCTGCTTCCCCGTCATTCCCCCGTGTTGCCCAATCTCCCCACTTGTAAGGGGGTACTTTCTTCGCTAAGAGCGGAGTGGGCACTGCAGAGGGGTAGGGTGTGGGTTGTGTCCTGGACCAGGGTAACCTGGCCCCTCCTCCAGTCTGTTTTCAATTCAGTCCATTCCTTGGCCCAGACTTATGACCTTTGCTGCCTGTGGCAACATCATCCATCACCTAGGCGGCCGTTTGTGGGAGTGAGGGGCGTTCGGGGCTCACACAGGGTCGCTGTCGCTCCTGCCTCCTTCATGAGTCTTGCTCTCCAGTGGCAGGCCTGGGCTCAACCAGCGGGCAAGTGTTGGGGGGAGGGCGTTGATCATGGGGCTCAATCGCGATACTGGGCCGGAGTCCTCACCCCTGGCACCCCAAGCCCCCGTCCTCCGAGCTCCGCGCAGCCGGCCTCCCCGCTCCTCCCGCCCTCCCTCTCTCGGGCCCTTTGCTTAATTTCCTATTAACTGCTGATAAATCCAATTAAACCGCCGCTCTAATTAGGGACAGCTGCCGGCTCCGCGAGGCAGGGGAGGGGGGTGCCCCCCGAGTGTAGAGCGGGGAGAACAGCAGCTCTCTCTGCTTCTCGGCACCCCCACACCAGCATCACCGCCCAATGAGCCAGTAAATTGGTTTTGCTTCTGCATTGTGGGGGGGCCCTCTCGAGGATCTCAGTTTTGAGTCCCTCGGATCTCTCGGATCTCTTGATGAAGAGATGCGACCGAGTCCCCGCACTGGGCCTCCGACCCCCCCATCCCCACCACGCCTTTCTTGGTAGGCGGATCCCGAGGAGGGATGGGGGCAAAAGGCTGTATTTGTGTGTGGTGGTGGAGGGGGGCTGCTTGTGATCTGCTCCTATTCCAGCCCAAGCGTGATTACAGGGGGGCTGCCTGAGTTTTCCTCTATGACCCTGCCGCCGGCCCCCTGGCAAGACAGTCAAGGGCAAAGGGAACAGGAAACCGAACCCGGTTCCGCATAGAGTTTTCCTGTGTGCTTCCCTACCCCCTCCACACCTCAGCCTTCTGGAAGGAAGGGGGGCGCATCCGTCCCGGGCCCTTCTCTTCTCCAGCCCAGCTGAGCCTCTGCCCTCCCCCCGCCAGCAGCAGATGGTGCCCGGGCTCCCGCTGCCAACCTTGCTAGGCGGTGCCAACCTCAGGCCTGGCAGACAACGGGCAGAAGAGGATCTCCTGACTGCCGGGGCTGACCCTCCCCCATCCGCCATCAAGCTCCAGACCCTCGGCCTGCCCTACTCCAGGGACCACCCCAGGCTGCCTCTCACTGGTCCGCTCCCAGGTCCCCAAACTCCTCGTATCCTTCAGCTCCCTTCCCCACACCTTCCCGCTCCCCGCCACCTGCCACCCTGACCGGGGCCGGCACATTTGCATATTTGCATATGCAAACAATAACATTTGCATACGGCGCGCCGCAGGGGGGTCTCCGCGTGAGCCGGTTTGCTGTCTGCCCGCCGCCCTCTCACTCGGTACCTGTCGCAAAGGGCTGGGGCGGGGGCCGCGCGGGAGGGGTTAGGCCCCCCGGCCTCGCTCTCTTGGTTCCCAGAGGACTTGAGGAAGTGTTGCCATGGAGACGGCACGCACCCCACCCCCTCCCAGGCCCAGGGTCTCCGGCACGGTGTCTCAGGTTCTCTCCTTCCGTACCCCCCCACCCCGCCTTCTCCCACCCCGTCCCTCGCTCTCCAACGGAGATCTTGCATCGCCCCCTGGCGGCCTAGCTCGGCACTGAGCCAGGTTCTGAAACGCAAGGGGGCTGCCCGCGGCTAAATCGCCGAGAGCTAGGGGAACTACCCTGGTGCCAGGTCCTTCTAGCCGCCGTGGCGGGGGGTGGGGGGGGCAGTGACTCCAGTCAGGCTCCCCTTTCTTCACTGACAACAGAGACCTCGCCTGGCGGACGCACCTGTCTCCCCATCTCCCACCGGCCTCGACCCAGGTGGATGTCCGGTTACCCGATGGTAGTGAGCTGACACAGCTGGGGAGGATTCTCCACGGCCTCCTATGCCCTCGACTCGGCCCCCAGTTAAAGAACAAACTTTTCAAACTTTTTTCAAAACTTTAATACAGTCGCAGCGTTCGACAGTTCTCCTCCCACACCCCCGGGGCGCCTCCTGTTGGAGACGCGTTCTTCTTCTTCCAGCTCTCAAGGGCTGGGCCTGAGGAGTTGCCGGTGAGGCGGCTCTGCCCGCCAGGTATCCAAAGCCCGAGGCCGGGGAGGGGGTGGGTGGGCAGGAACCAGTCCCTAACCCGAAGCCCCGTCTAGCTCCGGCGGGCTTTCCCTCCCCTCCCCCATCCAGCATAGTTGCTTTCGCCCCTTTCCTCCCCAACCTCCACTGGGCCTGCCCAGAATGGGGCCTGGGTATATCCCGTCCGCAGGCGCCGGCACGCCTAAATCTCCTCCAGGAAGTCGGTGGGAAACAGCCCCACCTTGCGGCCGGTGTAGACCTTGACGTAGCCGCCGGCTTCATCTCCTTTCTGGACCACGATCTGAAGGAAGGATTAAAGGTTTAGGGAGGAGAGTGATCCAGGGAAAAGGTGGAAGAGGAGAGTAGGGGAGCCTGGATATATGCAGGCCTATCCTAGCCCCATTAATGGCTTAAGATCTGCAAGGAGTATGGTTTGCCGAGGAACCTTGGGGCCTGGGGTTGGATTGGGGCACCAGAGCTACCTGGTCAGTTCTACCTACCTACCTACCTATCATCTATCTATATTTATTTTCTATTTTTAAAAGATTTTATTTATTTATTTTAGAGAAAGAGCACAAGCAGGAGGGGCAGAGGGAGAGAGAGAAAGAATCTCAGGTGACTCCACCCTAAGCAGAGTCCACACAGGGTTCAATCTTCCCACCCTGAGATCACGACCTGAGCAGAAAGCTAGAGGTGGTTGCTGAACCCACTGTGCCACCCAGGAGCCCCTACCTGGTCCTTCTTGAGAGTGATCTGCCCAATTTCCCGGTTTCCCACGAAGGATCTGGTCACGCGGTGCACACGCTCTCCAGACCGGACCCGAATGATGAAGTTTGGAGGGAAGAATCCAACCTTCTCCCCTATTTTCCCCTAGAGGAGATGGTAGGGCGAGTCAGTCGTTCAGTCTCAGATTCTAAAGTCAAGTGATGTCCCACCCTAGCCTGAGCCATTTCTCTTACTCGCCACCACTCCTCATTGGAGTCATCAATGACTGTGATCTTCTCTCCAGGCCTGCGAGAGGAAGGGAGAGGCCTCTGAGATGTAGGGGGCTTACTTACCTATCTGGCCCAGGTCCAGCCCCAACAGGCTCCAAGCCCTGAGTGCCCCCGCTTTCCTTTCCCATTGGGAGCTAGGCTCTCCCCTCTCCACTCCCGGTGCACGCCCATCCCAGTCCTACGGCCTCTCACGGGAAATCCAGATCGTCCTTCTCCAGGGCTTTGAACCGATAAAGAGCCACAAAGTAATGAGACTGCTGGAAGCCAGGCTGCTTGTGCTGGGGGTGAAAGAAGGTGATGAGTCTCTGGGCTCCTCTGTCCCACACTGAGGGGCAGGAGTCCAGGGCAGGGGAATTCTCCAGACACATTACATTACAACTCTCTTCCAGGTCCCTGAACTATGAGGATTCTGTTGCGTGCATGCATGTGTGTGAAGTGGTGGAGAAGGCAGGTTAAGGGTGATGGGAACCCATGCAGTAAGTGTGAGCTTCTGCTGAGGCCATGAGTGGTGTCAGACCTGGGTTGGGGAGAGGACTGGGGTCCCTGCAGGGAAAAGGAATCTCACTTTGTCATCAGGTGTCTTCTTTTCAGCCTTCTTATTCCCTTCAGGGTTTCCTGGGATGGGAAACACCAACAAGTTGTCTCTAGCTACTGGAGGGTAGCCCCTCATTCTTTTACTCTTCTGTTGCAGAGCCTCTTTGATCTCCAAACCCGGCATGCCTTTTGGCCCTCCATCCTATATCACAACCAAGCCCCTGACCCTACTCCATCTCTAGGGATGGAGGTAGGTAACACTCACCATCCTGGGTTTTGCCTTCCTCTGGTCTGGCAGACTCTGGCTCTTCTTCCATCATGGCTGCTAGAGGCTGGAGGGGGTACCAGAGTTAGGAAGATGCTCTCTTGGGAACCCATGATTGCCCTGGCTCTCCAGCCAGGCCAGCCAACTACAGAATGATAGGATCTCAGGGTTGGAAGAACCCTTGGAGGAAACACCTAGTTCAACCACCAGCCTAATGCCTGAGCTTCCTGTAAAACATCTTGGTAGGTGGACCATCCATATTGTGCTTGAATGTAGCTAATGACAAGAGCTCACGACCTTACAAAGTAAGCCCATGCCATCTGAGGGTAATTCCCTAAATTAAACCTATTCGGTCTCCCTGTAACTTTTAGTAATTGGTCCGGATTTGGCCTCTGGAGCAACATAGAACAAACATAGTCCCCTTGAAGATCTGAGGATAGCTGATCAGTCCCTTCTGTCTCTTCTTCCCTAATTAGTCCCTTCAAATCACCCCCTCCCTCATGATGCTGTTTCCAGAATTTTCACTATGTCCATTCTTAAAAATACTCTAGTGTATAAGAAAAAAAAAAAAATGGGCAGCACAGTTTTTATAATTCCCTTAAGAGAATAGAACCTTAGTGTGCTTGCCTTTCTGGAAGCAGTCAAGTCACACTGCCAGGGCCTTGTAAATCATAGTTCATTCTACAGAAATCTCTAATTTGCACCCAACCTCCATATCAATGACTCTGAGGCCAATCCCTAGTTCTGTTTTTGTGCAGTTGATTTTTTTTGATCCAAGAACAGGCATATACATTTTTCCTTACAAAATTTCAAATGACTGATTTTGGGCTTTTCTTCTAGTCTGTAAGATATTTAAATATACTTTTTTTTTTTTTTTTTTTTGCATATAGGTTTTCCCTCCTAGGTTTCCCACAAACTTCAGGGATAATACCATTTATATTTTCATTTGTATCAGTGAGAAAAATCTCCATAGGTGAGGACCGAGGACCAAATCATGTTATAAGGTATCAGAAATCTCCGTCTAGCTAGACACTCCCTAAAGGACCTGAATCCTTCAGGCACAGTCATTCATCCAATTTTAGGGCTCCATCTAACTGTTATCCACATCAGTCCATCCTGGTTGTCCAGAAAGCTGTAACGATATGCTAAAAAATTCTTTGCCAAACTGAATGCAAGTCTATGGCATTACCAATCTAGTAACCCTAATACAAAAGGAAATGAAGTTACTTTTGGCTGCTAGTCTGGTGCCTCAGTTTCCTTGTCTGTAGGATAAGTGAGTCAGACAAGATGATATTCATGGATCCTTCATGGATCTTCATGGTCCCTTCATGGCTCTAGAATTCTAATTACTTGGCATGATAAATTTGCTTCCCCAAATCCAAAAGTATGGCTCTTGCCTCTTTTCAGCAATGCTGGCAGTCTGGGACCTAGGCTTCAGTGGATTACGGTACTTAATCTGACAATTTCAGAAGGGAGTTTCTGGAGAAAGTACATGCTATGGCAGGAGTTCTCAATCTGAGGCCCTCTGATATTATATGCAAAAATTGTCTGTTGAGTTATGTTTCACTTTAGGGAAAGAGAATCCCTGGCTTCTGTCAGCTTTCCAGAGAGGAGAGAGGACTTGCTGCTCCAGGGAATCTCTCAGAGGGACCTCAGAAGGAAAATATGGTGCTCACATTTTTCTTATCTGCCTGGCCCTTCTTCCGTTCCTTGTTTGCCATGATCACCCCAGTGCGCAGGGTTTCAAACACAGGATCATTGTGATTAGCAGCAGCTAGTGGGAATGGGAAGAAGAAAGAAGCCATTACTGTGGAAGCAGAGAAAGACCTGGAGGAAACAGAGACCTTCTAAATAAGGGAGAGGTGGGATGGAGTAGATGGATACGTGTGTGTGTGTGTGTGTGTGTGTGTAGAATTAGGATAGGGTCAGCTGGGCATATCTAAGTCATCAATCTATAAAGAGCTCTAAAAACATCACTGGAAATGTCATGTGATGGAGAAAAATACTTAACAGCACTCCTTCCAGGCAGAGCACTTGTTGGAAAGACAACTGTGCGACTAAGTTGTCTGGGAGTTGGGGAATGCTCACAATCACTATTCTCCTTCTAAGCAGAGTGGTCCTTCAACTGTTGGCTTTTGTCCCATTGAGTGGCATGTGCAAGCTGGGGGCTGCCACCAGTGGGTTCTTCTTTTTCCCACCCATGCTCCTCATAAAGTTCAGCCTCTCCTCCAAATAAATGTTGAGTAAATTGTCAAAGAATTTGTTTGTAAGGGGCACCAAATTATGAATCTGCCCAGGATGCCCACAGCTCTTGGTCTAGCCCTGAGGCTGGTATTACTCTGTATCAAGGATGAGGACAGTCAAGAATCCTCGTTCTTGCTTAGAAATAGTTTTACATATGAAGAGCCCAGATTTTGAAGCTAGGCAGATGAAAGTTTCAGTCTTGGCTCTCTGCCTCTTGCTAGCTGTGTGGAGCCCTCACTAAATCTTATCTCCCTCAGCTATCAAACAGGAATATTGACTCTGTATTCAAGTTGGCTAAAATATTAGGTTGAGAGAAAACCATGGGAAACAGAATCTTTCTGTTTCAGAATTTGGCTTCCAAATCTAGAAGTGGTGCTGGAGCCATGTCTAGCTTGCCCTTGCCCTCGGGTCCCACATGGAGCACTTACAGAGATCTTTGACACAAGCGTACTGCTGGTTGCTGTAGAGTGGGGAGCTATAGGCCCGATGGAAACCAGGGGGCTGTAGGATGGGATGGAAGAAAGCATTAGAGACAGCAGGGTATGACCCAGAACCCCATCTCTCCCATGAGCGCAATCCCTTCTTAGAGTAAGAAACGGGTTGAGAAGGAAAAAGCAGGGAAATGGATGTGATGACTTGGGAGGGACTGGAAGAGGGGAGCTTGGCTATGCGTTCTCTCCTTTCTACTTCCTCACTTCCCAGAGCCTACTCACGATCTTGCCGAAACATCTCTGCATCTCCACGTAGGACTGACAGTGCTCGTGAATGTTAGTTTTGCAGTTCTTACAGCGGAGCCCAAATTTGTTGTTGACTTGGGAGAGGGAAGAACATTTGGGTGAGGTTCTTGATCTCCCCTTCCCTTTGTAGCAGTGCTGCTGCTCTAGCTCTCAGGTCCCTTTTCTTTCTAGGACCCAACACTATCAGTTTCTAATAGTGTTGTTTTTATTTTTTAAAGATTATTTATTTATTTGAGAGAGAGTGAGTGCCCACAAGTGGGGGAGGAGCAGAGGGAGAAGGACAAGCTGACTCCCTGCTGAGCACGGTGCCCCATTTGGGGCTCGGACTCAAGACCCTGAGATCAAGACCTGAGCTGAAATCAAGAGTTGGATACTAACCAACTGAGCCCCCCAGGTGCCCCTTCAATAGTGTTTTCTTTTTAAGATTTTATATATTTATTTGAGAGCTAGAGATCACAGAGGGAGAGGGAGAGAGAAGCAGACTACCTGCTGAGTAGAAAGCCTGACTCCGGACTTGATTCTCCCGGACCCTGAGACCATGACCTGAGCCGAGGGCAGAACTTTAACCCAGGGAGCCCCCAGGTGCCCCACTGATAGTGTTTTCTTAAAGCCACCTCTTGCCACAGCCTGTCTGCCATACAAATGCTCCTCTCCTGTGCCTGTTCCCCCACCTCCTGTCTTCAACATCACGCTCTCTCCACTTCCCTTCGTGACTCACGCACAATCATCCGGGCACAGACATCACAGAACTTGGGCTTCTTGAAGAAATGATCTTTGAATTTGTGAGGCTTGTCATTGACAAGTTTAGGAGGTTCTGGGGGGGGCTCCTCCTCCTCCTCTTCTTCTTCCTCTTCTTCCTCATAGATGTAGTAGATGGGCCCCCCACCAGCTCCCACTGCCTCCCCATTGGCCTGGGGCTCTGGGGGAAGCTCCATTTCCTTTGTTCCCCGAGACTCCTTCCTGAATAACTGCTTCAGCCGCTGTAGCTGAGGGAGGAAGAGGATGGGGGAGGGGAGGAAACCCAAAATTAAAAGAACTGTCATGCTCTCTAGAGCAGGTAAGGCTGAAGCTAACTAAACATTTTTCTAGTGTGGGCAAGGGGCACCCCCCAGGATTAGGAGTATTGGGGGCTGCAGGTGCTGGCTGATGACGGAGGAGTCACATTCAAGTGAGATCAATTCAAGCATTCTTCAAGGGCTGTGGTGGCTTCCCAGCTCCCCACACCCGGGGGTCCCAGGCCCAGACTCACCCCACTTTGCCGAGTCTCTCCTGGCAGGGAGGGCTTAGGGGACTCCAGCACCTCCTTTTCTGTCATCCTGCAAGAGGTTGGACCCCACTATTAAATCTAATCCCTGTCACTCTTCCTGTCCTAATTCCTGTCCCTCATTGCAGGGTGGTCCTTGAGTGGCCTTTGGGAGAAATTTGGTTAAACAGAAATCCTTTCACAGGCTTATGGACAGAAAGATTCCATGGAGGTCCAGAGAAAAGCGCAACAGACTAAAGAACTTCCCAACTGGTTCCTCAAACTGATACCAAACCTTCCCCACCCTGAGGGGTAACCTGAGTTTCCAGCCCCAATATAGTGCTCAAAGCTACATGGTTTAGAGATTTGCCTAGTTTGTTTCTCCTGGGAATCAGTGGGCAAGGGAGAGGTGACATACACCCTTCCAGATTCCCTTTCTTGAAGAGGTTCAATGTGTGTGTCCAGAAGCATGCTTGGAGGGATGGGCTGGGGACATTTGTTCACCCCTACCCCTTTCTTGAGTCCCAGGGGCCCAGGGCCTAGTTCCCAGCCTGCTTCAGTCCTTGGCTATTTTAAGTTTTCAGAGTAATATGAGCCTTTCCTTCCCTTACTACTCCATTCCCTTGACCCCACCCCCACCCCACCCTCCAATCCTCGCGCTCGTCCTGGAGTCATACTTTCACTCCTAAAACCCTAACTACTCACAGGCCAAACTGAAGACACTGAAGGCTACAGATTGGGGAAGTTGCGGGGAGCAGTTCTGGCAATGGACAGAGGATGAAGAGGCAACTTACGTTTGGGATTCCCTAAGTCAGTCCACAGTCTGTGGAGGGAAGAGGGAGCCCCTGGGGTCTTGATGGTGGTGCTGGGGGAGGACTGGTCCTCTTCCTTGGGGGCTAAGCCCCCCCAATACCCTCTGTACTCACACCGGCTACCCAGACGTTATTTGTAGACCTCCCAGTCTCTCGCCTTGGTGTCAGAGCTGAAATGACAGGGCTGGAGGAAAGTGGACAGCTGAGTGACACAGCTGACACAGAGAAATTGGACACGGGGAGGTCTGGGCTGGGCTGGACCCTAACTCCTCCCATCCCCCAGAGCTGCTACGCCCTGGTTTTTTATCTATGGTATACAGGTCAGTCCTGGCTGAATTCAAGAAGGGACAGTGTTTATGCCGCATACTCATTCAGGTGATTGTGGATGACGGAAGGTATGGATCAAATTGTACAGTTTTCCCCAAGGTCCAAACACCTCTCCAATTCTACCTTCCCTGGACCTACTTTAGGAGCTAGCTTTTGATTTTTTCAGCCGCTGTCTTCCCGTGGCCCTGTGTTTTCATACCCACAAACACTGATCTACCTCTACTTCAAACCTTTAGGAAGCCAAGGGCCAGGAACTGGTGAAGAAAGGAAAATTTCAATTCTCCGAGGTTTCCTATCAGCCAGACTAGATTGCATCCTTATCCACGGGTAGCTGAAAGGGTACCTCGCTGCCATCCTGAAAGGGAGTGAAGAACATGCATAGCACTGCTTTATTCCCTCCAGTGTGCCCAGGAACATCCTCCCATCCCCCATTCTAAAATCTTGTCCTCAGGGTAAAGAGAAATCTAAGAGCTAGTGAAAAAAATCCAGCCTGGGATTTCTGAGAGGCTCTGGGGGAGTGCAATGATGGTCAGGTAGAGATGGTATCATTCCCACTGGACAGAAGGCAGTTACCACACAGAGGGGTTTTATCTTCTCTAAGTAATGTCTGCCCCCCCGCGAGGACTGAAAACTTTTGAGGTAAGACAGCTATGCCCCACACTTCTGAAATCATTCTGATTCCCTGATTCCGTCTCCCTCATCTGATGCCCCGGTATATGAACTTATGGGTCAGTGAGGTATCTAGCATTCTTATCTCACAGGGATGCAGCCTTCTACTCTGGGCTGTGACATGGCTGAAAGAGAAGATACTCCCATCTCAGAGGACAGCCATTTGGATGTAGTCATGTAGTGCTGCTTTATCCCTTGTATCTGTAAGAAGTAAAGGATTACGTTGGAGGTTGGGTCAGACAAGCCTCAGAGGAGCCTGGCTAGAGATACTGCTACCCAGACCCAAGAGATTTCCAGGGTAATGTGCTTTGTCATTTCTGTCACTGCTCTTTTTTTCCTTAAGGGGTGGGTGAGATTGAATAGGGGTTGCTGGATGGCTCCTAATGGCTCCGGTCTGACAGGCTGTGCAACAAGAGGGCAGAGAGAGGAAAAGCTCCATCCATGCAGAGTGGGGGAATGTCTGCTTTTCACCTTTCTTCAGTTGTACAGGACAGGGACTGCTGAGCGTGCCTGGATAATATGGCATCTTGGCACTGCAAGTTCAATTGATGGACCTTTTACCCTAAAAAACACCCACTTCTGTCCTGCCATGCAGAACACAATGGCTTTCGTTTTAAAGAAAGGCCCAACTCCTCCAGCCCTGAAGAGTTTCCAAAAGATCAGATTCTGGACATGTATGAAGCCACCATCTCAACCCAGTTTTGGACCTCACTCACCCCTCTCCAGACAGGAGGACCCTACATGAGTATCACAGAATTAACACAGTGAAGGAACCTCAGAGGTAAGCTAGTTAGTCCAAGTCTCTTATTTTACTAATAAGGACTCAGAGGTCTGGAGTTGAGAACTGATGTGCTTGATGAAACCACACTTATTGAAAGAGTCGGGGGGAGCCCAGAACAAAGGTCCCACTGGTGACCCAGCCATCTCTCCAAATATTATGGGCAAGGAGGAGAATGGGATGAGGGAATACTGTTAGCAAGGTCCGTGTACATATGCCAGCTAGGGAAAGCCATCCCAACCTATATGCGATCCCTCTAATAGCTGTGGAACTGTACATACCCAGGACCTCCAACCCCTACCCACACCAGGGCAGCAACAGAGAAACAGGGACTGACGTCCAGTGACAGATTTTTTTTTTTTTATATTTAAAAACAAAATCAACCTCCCCCCCAAGTAACCCCCCAAACAAACAAAAAATCAGATTAAATAAAATTTACAGTGAATATACCCAGCAAACATCTGTATGTGCAATTAAATACTGTCTGTTACTGTGGCACAAACCTCAAACAAACAATATACAAGTGTTCTGGGAGGTGGGGGGAGGCCTAAGTTTTAACTCTTTGGGGTTTGGGGAGACAAGATGGGGGAAGTGAGAGAAAGGGGAAATCAATTTTGCTTTTCTTAATTCTGTCCATATAAATATATTCATAAAGACCAGAAATGAAAAGGGAGCTTGGGATGGTAAGGAGATCGAATAGGGGAGTGTGGGACCCTCCCAAATCTACCTGACCAAAAAAATATGAAAAAAATTAATTTCATGGTGGGAGAAGAGATAAAAAATGGCAGAAGAGGACGGGAAGGAGAGGGAAGCAAGGAGGGGCCAACCGGGGAAAAAGAGGGGACCCATGGCAGGGGAGCGAGAAGGAGTCCAGTGCCAGTGTGTCTGTTCCATCTTCATCCCCACTGTCTTAGGCTCCAGTTCAGTGTCTGTCACCTTCCTTTCTGCCTCTGTCCGTGGTCTGTCAGGATCCCTCGGCCCCCTCCCCCATGCCCCCACTGCGCTGGTGCCTTCCCCTCCTCTGTTTATTGGGAGCTGGCTCGCTCCAGGATCCTCAGGTCATAGTTCTTTTTGGCCACTCGAAGTTTGAAGCGACTCACAGAGTTGTTGAGGCGAAGGGAGGCATTCTGGGCAGCCAGGGGGCTGGGAAACACAGCCACGATGGTGTACAAGGCAGCGAGGTCTGCATGGCGGCCGTTCTCAGCAGTCCCACCGTTGTCCCCCCCACCCCCGCCAGGCAGCCCCTGAGCATCCTTGAGCCACTGGATCTTGGCGCCAGACATGGCAAGCTGAGTGAAGAGTTTGTCCGCTTCGGTCCGAGTGATACCCTCAGGGAGATCTGTCACCTCCAGCACCCGGCCCAAGACTAAAAGGGGAGGAGAAATGACATGGTTATGAGAGGACTAGTGAGCTCCCTGCAGAGAATTCTGCAGCCGAATCAAGTCTATTGACAGTGTCCTCAAGAGCCTGGCCTCACCCACCTTCCCCAAACCAGTGTAACACCCCACCATCTAGGCATCTAGGAGAAACAAAGAAAACTTTTCTTCTCTTAGACCAAGAAGAAACTGGGGGTCAGAATCCCAGATTTCTTCAGATCTGGAGACCTACATCTCATTTCTTGTGCCAAGTCAGTAGCCCAATCTGAAATATATCCCAGACATCCCCTTCCCAGAGATCCCTCTTCCTTATCATCTAGGGAAGTCCATTTCCCTGCCTTTCCTTGTTTAGCAAACCCCTCCAAATAGGGGTAACCTGAGAGATCTTGTATGCCTAGTGGGGAAGGCCTGCAGGGGGTTGGTTACTCTCCCACATTCTCTTGTCGAGCTTCTGCTGAAGGACTAGGAGAACTACCAAGGCAGACATCCTAGATTGGGGTCAGGACCACTCCCACAAGACTCTCCTGTTAATAGGCTCAGCACCCCCAGCCATTGTATTATACTCAGTTTTTACCATCACCTTTTCCAAGACCTGAAATGGCCTGATAAGTACTGAGACACTTTAGTTCTCCAGTTTCTCCTTGCTCTTGAGTACAAAAGGGTCCTATTTCTACTCCACATCCTAAACTGGCTTTTCTCACTCATCCTAGGCTAGTAATGCAGGCTGGAGGGATGAGCACCTTCACTTGGGGATTCAGCATTTTGTCACTCACCGACATCTGTTGTCCCCAGGTCAGTGGAGGCAGATTTGAGTGCTTGTCTTTTGCTCCGGTTTCCATGCTTCAATCCGCTCTGTCCCTTCAACATTTCAAAGATAACTCTTACCCCAGGTATACAACACTGACTGCCTTGCATCCTAATGTCTGTCTGAAAGATTAAGGAGCAGCACCTGACCCTGAGGATCTTGCCCAACCAGGCAGGCAGACTGGCCAGAGTGGCCACTGAGAAACAGAGTCCTTCCCCCTTGGCACTGGGGTCAGGTGGGAAGAATGAGTATGGGAGAGGGGTAAGTTCCCTCCCACTTTATTCATTCTCAATGTGCTATCTATCGCCTGGGTCCATGCCACTGGTTGAGGTGGACGGCTCAGAGATAGGGGCCTGGATGAGAAGAGGGATTTGATGGTGGACACCCTTACCTGGTGTACCGTGTAAGTTGACTGGCCATGGAGCAAGGGAGGGCAGATAGACAGATTGTACTGCAATGGCTGGCCCAAGAGGGAGTAGCGCCCATCACCTAGGGAGAAAGGACAGATGGTTTTCTGGGAGTTAGAACTTCATGATATAACTTTCATGAGACTTCAGGGGGTTTTGGAGATAGATGACAACAATGCATACTTTTCCTACTTTTTCTGTGATAGGAGTGCCCAGGTGACTGACTAAAGAGTTGTCTCTCTTCCTAAACCCCACAGCTGTCAGCTGTATCGCAGGCAAAGGAGGCTTTTAAGTTCCCTCACCCTTGAAGAAGGGCTCTGTCCACTGCAGACAAAAGACCCTGGGGGAAACCTACAGACCCTTATGAATGTCTTTCCTTCTTTCCTTCCTTTCTTCCTCCCTCCTCCCTCCCCCTTTTTTAAAAAAGTAATCTCTATGTCCAACGTGGAGCTTGAGCTCACAACCCTGAGATCAAGAGTCATATGCACTACCGCCTGAGCCAGCCCAGTGCCCCGAATTTCTTATATAGATCCTCCAACCCCAAATCCAGGGCTCAAGTGTCTGACTTCTGTTGAGTGGCAATACAGTGAGTGGATAAGAACACAGGCTTGGAGCCAAACCGCCTAGGTTCAAATCCTGGCTCTGTGACTGGAAATGAGAGCTTGGGTACCTTTTCTATTCATCAGTGTTCAAGGGTGAGTGAATACAAGACACGCAAAGCACTTACAGTCATGCTTTGTACACAGTAAGCACCATAAGTGTTACTTTATTGTTGATAAATGCTAGATTTCAGAGCACTCTGAAGTTTTTAAACCATATTCTCATCTGGTTTTCACTACTGCTGCAACAGCCAAGACAGAAACAGATAAAATTATTTCCATCTTATTTGGATCAATCCCATTTTATAGATTAGGAAACTGAGGTCTGCTTCCAAGCTTAAGTACCACACTATCACCTGGGTCTTCCCACTTGGGAATGGGCTGTGAAGGGCAGCAGCCAGCCCTATTCTAACCCCTTACCCTGTGCTGGACCCCCAGGCCGGGGGAACTGTGTGAGGACAGGAAGGGGACTGAGTCCTGTGCAGACATTGCTGAGACTGGTGACAGGAGAGGGTGCTGGAGACTGGGTAGGAGATGTGACAGGGCTGCTGCTCATTTGAGTGCTGGCCTGTGGAAGAGAGAGGCACACATATCATACATACAGCAAATATGACCCTCTGGATATTCCTATGGCTTGGCTTAAAATTCATCTCACTCAGAAAACTTCTCTTGCAGAGCTTTGTCAAAGTCAGATTGCTCCTTCCAACAGCCCCCATAGTCCCTAATTAATGTGTATTAATAATTAATGTATTTTGTTAAATTTTTTTTTATTTATTTGTGAGAGAGAGGGGCAGTGAGTGTGGAGTAGGGAGGAGCAGAGGGAGGAGGAGAGGGAGAGAAGTACAGAATCTCAAGTAGACTCTGCTGAACTCAGAGCCCCACGGTCCTGAGATCATGACCTCAGCCAAAATCAAGAGTCGGATACTTAATGGACTGAGTCATGCCGGTGCCCCGATCTGTATTATTTTAATATCCATTTTTTGACAGTGTTTTAAGTATGTGTCCCTTAGAGCTTAGGTTCCTTGCAAGCAGATGCTCTCCTCTATTTCTAATGATTCCCCCCGAAGAGTACCCAGGGAAACGCAAGTAGAAGAGGCTGCTCACTCAATGGCAAAGATTATTCTCCGAGAAGAATCTGGTCTTCTCCTTGCCAAGACAATGCTGGGCTGCAGGACTCACCTGGGGGTTACTCTCAGGATTGTATAGGTCTGCAGGTTTCTGCCCACGCTGGTCCATGCTGTAATATTTACAGTGACTCCACTGGACCATGGATGGGTTCTGGGGAGGCTGGGGTCCATTAGGGACATTCAGCTGCATGACCACCACGCCTGGTCCAGAAGGTGACACTCCTGAGTCGCAGGAAGAAAGGAATTAGTTGTCAATTCAAACTGTATTTTGACCTTCCGACTAACCCTGAGTGTGAAAGCCAGTAAGCAATCTACCCAATCGCCTCAGGATCACTTAAACTGTGTCTTGTCAGGAATCTGAGATAGTTGCTGATTTAGTGTCTGACTCCCCTCTCCCCAAACCAGTGAAAAGTGTAAGTGGAAGAGACATGTGTCCCATGGCCTTCACCTGGTGAGGGGCACTTTGGTATGCTTGGCAGAAAACTACTTCATTCTGTCAAAGTTGGGTATTACCAAATGCCCAGGTCAGATTGCTTAAATGTCTGGGCAAGGTATAGGTCCCAGCCTGGGGCTTGGGCCAGGGCTGCAGGCATGTGTAGGCTTTTCTGGTAATGGCTGCAGATAGGTCAGTGATCTCTGGTTGCTCTGGAGAAGATGAGTGCACACCGCTACCCTAAGCCAGGCCAATAACTGCTTGAAGTGGGAATGGCTGTATGTCATATTTGGGAAAGGACAAAATAATTCAAGGTGCTGAGGCATAGGGATTGTGTAGGGGAAGTAGGAGATGAGATATGTTCATTCATTTACTCAGCATTTACTGAACATTTATTATGTGCCAGTTCCTACGCTGGGTACTCGGAGTACAACAAACAAAAGTGCCCTTGCCCTTACAGGGCAGTCTATCAGGGAGTCACACGTTAAGCCAACAGCTAGTGTCAGAGTTTGAAGCACTTTCTAGTAAGGATCTTTATCCTGTAGGTGTTGGAAACAGAACTCCATAAAGCTAACTCAAGTGGCTGGATGGAAAACGGCTGAAGGGTGGAGGGACCAGAGGCAGGAAGACGGATTAGAAAGCCACAGAAAAAAGAAAGATGATGTTCTGAATTAGAGCTGTGATGGCGGCAACTGAGTGGGAGGGTCAGACTCTCTGAAGGTTTCGCTGGCAGGCTCAGACGACTGGATGTGATCCTGAGGTTTTAGCACAGACAACCATGGATAGCCTTACCCTGTCACAAGCTGGGGGAAGCAAAGAGCTCAGTGTAAAAGAACATTAAGTCCTGAATCATCTTCACGGTGAAAAGCAAGGTATGGGACCAGGGAGAAGCAGTCTGAATGACAGTCCCTGCTGGAAGGGACGGACAGGAGCTCTGCTTCCCCACAGGGGACTGTCCAGCCAGAGCATCTGCTCTTGACCTCTGAGGTGAGATCTCTGATGGGGGACAGGATAAGTCCATGTGTGTGTGGCAGAAGAGAAATGGGACTGGGTGGCTAGCCTGAAAACCTGCCGCAGTGCTGCCACTGTCATGGCTCAGTGCTCTGAGGTTGCCACTGCTGCCGTTGTCACACTGCTTCCTGGGACGGAAAATGCTGCAGCCTCTGCCCTGGGCACCAGTCATGCTGAGAAGTGAGCATGATTGCTTTTCTCAGGTAGCATTGGTCAAAGGGAAGGAAAAGAAGCAGCGGGAGGCCTGAGAGAGCAGCTCTGGAGACACAGCATCTGTCGTGCCCTATTCTCTAGTCAATTTGTGGCCCCCACCCTCTGGGTTCATCTAATCAGAGAGCACAAATACTCAGAGCGACAGGCTCGCCTCTCCCCATCCTCTGCCACAGGGGACAGGGTATTCATCAGCATGGCTTGTAGAAGGGCCACCAGAAAATCGAATAGTTGTGGAGTGTCATACATTTAACAACTCCCCCCTTACTATAGTTGCTCTGGGCATTTTCTTTCCCCATCCAAAGAGCCCCACCTGCTCCAACATCCTCTACCAACAAAATTGCAATTGACCTTATTCAAACACCTCATTGCTACTTGAGGGGGCCAACGCAAAAATAATCAAATCTACAGCTTTCTAGAAGGCAGCTCATAATCTGAGCCTAGTGCCTCAGGCCAAGAAAGGGTGGGGGGGAACATGTGAGTGTGTAGGGTATGGGCATAAGCAAGGCAGTGGAAGCTCTTTCTAATACCAACATGTAGCCATAAGGAGCTATTAGAGGGCTCAAGGGGAGGGGGAAAGAGAACAAAGTCTTCATATTATTTTCTCTGATCCCGACAAAACCAAAGCTAGGGTTTCAGTCCCAGCCTTGGTCCTCCTCACACTAAGCCCTCCCCCGCTGGCCTGGAGCATTGTTCTTTCACTGAGCCGGGACACATAGCATTACACCGCCCATGAGCTGATTTTTATGCTTCTCTTCCTCAAGCCAAAAGCAGGTGGCATCCGTTAACAGATGAACTGTCGCTACTTCTTAATGGACGTGGCAATAAAAAAAAAAAAAGAAAGAAAGAAAGAAGAGAAAAACCACCCCACTACCTAGTGACAGCACTTCCATGTAATCAGGTTGGGGGAAGGAGCCTGGGTTGAAGCAGGAAGGGGGAGAAGGGGGTTGAATAAGGAAATCAATTTCAGCCTGAAAGCTCTGAAAGGAGAGGGGACGTGTGAATGGCTTTTTAAGTGGCATCATTAAACCTGGGCAGAAAGGTCGATTGGGCAGAGCAAACCGCATAAATACAAACAGATGACATTTATGTCTAGCAGAATTGGTTTTTGTTTAGTTGTTTTTTTTTTTTTTTTCCTAAATCACTGAGATAGAAGACTGATAAGGCTTCTTCCTTACCATGAGGAATCAAATCTATGGAAAGGAATGTCCAGAAAAGTAATATCCACAGGCATCTTTCCCATATTACAGGATACAATCCAATAGTATCTTAGTGTTTTTCTCCTTTTTTGGGGAAGGAAAGGAATATCTTCAGTGAGTGGGAGAGGAAAGTGTTTGTCTTGCTTTGGAATTCCCTCCGCTACAAAATGAGCAGTAAGTCTGTGAGAGGCTATCTCTGTACATATGTCACTCCGGCCAAGGCGCTGTGTTACTGTGAGCAGGGAGTCTGTGTGTTATCACTGCCATTTCATGTCTGTGTGCCTCCTCCGCAGACAAGCTCCTCTGGAGAAACCTCAAGGGGCCATGGGCCATCATTTCAGTGGGAAGAAAAGTGTTTCCTGGGGTTATAGTGCTGTCTAATATCACAGTGGAGGAATTAAGGTCTAGGCCTGGGGGTACAATGGACAACTACAAAAATGTATTAATAAGCCTGAACAGTTGTTCCAGGAACAGCCAATCTTAATCCCTGCCTTTATTTTTGGAAAAGTGACCATGTTGCTACATGGGAGAAGGGCGGGTGAATGTCCTCTGAAGGTGACATAGCAGCCCTTGTGGGCTATGCTGGCTTTCTATCTTCCCAGTAAAGGGTAAACTGGAAAGGAAGGAAGAAGCAGCACTTGTTTTTTTCTTCCAGCTCCTCTTATAATTCCAAAAGCAGAGACTGAAGACTTTTAAAATCAATGATATGGTGAATATGGTCTCTTAGGTGACATGGGTGGAACAGAGGGTCCCATCACCTAGGAAAAGAACAAGGGATCAGTCAGAGGAGCCTAAGATCCATCAATCAGGGCAGTTTGGAAGAAAGGACATATAACAGAAGATTCTGAAGTAAGGGAACTAGAAGATGAAGAGGGCTTCATCCGTTTCTATTGATTTGGGAAGAGCAGAGATGACCTCCTTTCAATCCCAGCCCAGACCTCTAGTGCTGCCAACTTTCAGAAAAAGAGCTGTTCCAGTTTGCTTAACCCAGCATTAAGTCCGGAGTAAGTGGTGAAAAATTCTTCTTACTTGCTTTGTTTTGGATTTGAAGACCTTGTATTTGAAGATGAAGAGATACAACCACAGAGACCCAATACATACACTGAGATACCACTAAGGATTCACATAAAAATGCACATACAAATATACCCATATGCACATGCCCACACTTGTTTTAACAAACAAGAGAGAAAATGCCCTGGAGTAGCAACCACCACCAGAGGCTACAGGGTTTCTTGGAGCTGGTTTCTACAATTTCCATATCCCGCTGGGAATTTCAAGATCAAGTGCCCCTGGCGGACACTAGGAGAAAAAGCTAGAGAGACCAGTAACGTAATAAAAGGGGAAAGGCTGTTGAATTTAAAACCTCTCAGCCTGTGAGACAGCCATATTTGGTCTGAATGAAGGGAGAAGTCATTGCTCCTTGAAGGTAAGAACTGATCATGTCTTATGAACAAGACTAATTCTGGAATCCACTTCACAGCATTTAACACCAGAGTGCAAAAACTCTTAGGTGAAAACCTTATTTCTAAAATGGGGAAAACTGTCAAAATACTTCCTTCTCACCAGAAGAGGGCACTCTAATATTCCCACAACAGAGGGAAATGGGGATGTCTGGAGACTGCATTAAGACCTATCGGGGCGTCTGGGTGGCTCAGTGAGTTAAAGCCTCTGCCTTTGGCTCAGGTCATGATCTCAGGGTCCTGGGATCAAGCCTCGCTTGTGATCTCTGTCTGTCAAATAAATCTTTAAAAAAAAAAAAAGATACCACCTCTCAACCCTCTCCCCTAGCTGGGCTGGAGAACCTCTAAAGCTGCTTTAGCTGCAGTGTAATGCTATGCCAGAGTGGGGTGAAAGGGCTACAAACAAGGGTGTTGGGAGAATTCCTGGCAAAGGCGGAAAGTGAGAGGCTGCGTGGCATCAGCCTATTCACCTGACAGTGGCTGCTTCAAAGATGGTCTTTAGCTATTGACATGATAGTCATTTCTTTCCCAGTGGAGGGGAAGGAAAAGAGTACAGAGACCTGTTGAAGGTGTGATATTGAGGGTGCAGGATGGGTTATGAAGAAGCAAAAGACCCAAGTTCAAGGTCTAGGATTTTGACTTCAGGCAAGTCATTTATCCTCTTCAAGTCTTAAATCTCGTCTTCACAGAGTTGTGGTGAGAATTAAAATGACACAATGTATGTGAGCATGTATGAAAAATTGCCAAACAAATCTAAGATATGACTTAAAAAGCATTTTATCAGCCTCCCTCACACTCCCAACAGAAAAGTAAAGCTGTCTATAGGAAGAATGAGTGCAACAGACAAAAGTAAATACTTCATGTCTCAAAGGCATGAGAGCAGTGAGTGTAATGCTGGATTCAAGGAGGAAAAAAAAATTAAGAAAGAAAGAAAACAAGGAACCCAATCAAGGATGTGGCTTCCCGGGGATGGAGACAGGGCAACCAGCCTTACCTCTCAAGAGGTCAACTTCAGCACCCCTGGAAAACACCAGTAAGGACCCTGGTCTTTCCTCATGGTGACGCTACACTGGGAACAGAGGCACCCCCTGAACTGTCTTGTCGTTCCTGGCTCTAGAGCACAATCCCTTTAGCACTGTTTGCTCTGGCTGGTACCCAAGACCTCCAGTTCTTTACCCTCTTACCTGAGTACTGCTGTGGCATCTGTGGTGGACTGCAGGGAGAGGGAGACTGAGGCATCTGGTACTGCTCAGTGCCGGGAGGTTGCAGAAAACCCACAGAAGGGCTGAGGGGTGGAAAAGAGAGTAGGGTTAAAGTGGGAGAGGGAGGAGCATAGCTCCTGGCAAACAGCTGCTGCTTTCCGGGCCTCCCCTGTGGGAAGCACAGGCAGCAGCCAGTCATTCCCAGACCAATTTGCCAGGCAATTTCTAAAATCACTCATCAGTTCAAAGTTAATTATATATATTTGTACTTGATCATCTTTCAATTAGGAAGCTGCTAATCAGTGCTACAGATGGAATGTTAGTGACACATGCTCTTCCCAACAGTGTGGAAACACCAGACACATACACATGCACACACACACACACACACACACACACACACACACATTCTCTAAAACACAAAGTGCCAGAAACAGACATACAGTGCCAGAGCGAGATGGGTGAAAAAGAACTAAGAAGGTGTCTGATTGAGGTTATTTACACAATGGCAAACAGAGTTACCTAAAGACAAATGGGGAATTCCCCCCCAGTACTCATGATAACATGGAAACATACACACAAAAAGAGAAGTGAACATACACACTGTGAGAAACACAGACATACATATAGGTAGGCCCAGACTTGACTTCTAGTTCTAACTAGCTCTATTTCTAACTAGCTCTTCTTCTAACCAGCTCTACTTCTAACTAGCTGGTTGACTTTGAGTAAGTTTCTTACCTAGCTGGAATATTCTCATTTATAAAAGGGAGAAAAATTTAAAAAGGGGGAGTGGAAATAAAATAAAAAGAGTAAAAAAATAAAATATTTTATTTAGTTTATATAATAAATATATTTAAAAATAATATAAAATAAATATTTTATTCTAATATTAGAATAAAACATAAAAATAAAAATATTTCTATCTATTTATTTGACAGAGAGAGAGAGAGATCACAAGTAGGCAGAGAGGCAGGCAGGTGGGGGGGAAGCAGGATCCCCACTGTGGAGTGAGCCCAATGTGGGGCTCAATCGCAGGACCCTGAGACCATGATCTGAGCTGAAGGCAGAGGCTCAACCCACTGAGCCACCCAGGGGCCCCTGGACTAAATATTTCTAAGGTGGCTTTGACCTCTAAAATTCTATCAGCTATAACCTATACTATGATACACACATACACACACACACACATAAGCAGACACACAGAAAAAGACTGAGATTCATCCATGGATATAAATAGAGGTACACAGAAAAATTTACATATATATATACTCCAAATTGCCTCTTTTAATGATGAGCAGTCTCTATACCATAGTTCTAAATCCCACTGATTTGAAAAACTGGTAAGAAAAACAAAAAAACTGGGGACATCATAAAGCCTTTGTCTCTGAAGCAGGAATTTTTTTTTCTGCTGATCAGGTCTTATTCAAATGTCAAAACAGTAAAGAGAAAAGAAGAATGAACTCCCTCATAGTCTACCTGCTTTAGGGCACCACTGGAATCTTAACCCCTGCCCTTCTTTTCTTGGGTCACTGGAAAGTTGCGGAAGGTCTATGGGAGATGTGCCCCAACTCTCTGGGAGTCCTCACCTTGTACCGTTCTGCTGAGCGGGGGGGATCACGCTGTAGTACACTGGTACGCCCCCTGCTGGGAGGCCCCCTTGCACAGACTGGCTCGCAGAGACCAGCATGGGTTGCTGGAAAGGCGGCTGGACCACATTTTGCGAGTCATTACCCACTGGGACCTGGGTAGAGATAAGAAGAGAATGACCACTTGTACTCCTAATGAGCTCATCCAGAGAATGGCCAAGTAAGTCATCACCAGACCAGGACACTGACTTCCTTCCCTACCTTTACAGACTCCTCCTACTCTCTTCATCTGCCTAAAGGAAATGTGTACAGAGCTTTCTGCACTTCCTTCTTTTCCAAACACCTCCCTTGGGCATCTGATGTAGAGAAAGGAGCCTGACTTCCTTTAGATCCTAGTTTTCTGGGCTATATACTCATTTGCACGGCTGTATAATAAAGACCAAACAATTTAAATAAAGACCACCTTCTCAGACTTTTTGGGCTCTCAGAGGAAAAACACCTACAAAATCTAGGGGGAAAGTGAACAGTATTTTAGTGTCGGAGTTGTCACACTGGATGACATGGGAGACTGTCCTCCTTTTCCTCATCCCAAGGACTGGGTGATCTTTCCCAGTGCTGAATGCACCCACTTGGTAAGAAGGCAGTGGAGTGTACTGAACCACCAGGCCTTGCATCTGGCCCCCCATGCTGCTCCTCTGGTTGCTGAGCAGGCCCTGGTTCTGTGGCTGCTGGACCCCAATCATGCCTTGGTAAGCCGCCTGCTGCTGGTTAGGCATCATGGGCTGTAAACCTAGGGACAGGCAAGGCAGAGAAGACATTAGCATGTCTCAACAATGTTTAGGAGGTCACACTTGCTCAGTGATTTTCTTTCTCCTGTCTATTTCACCTTTTCTTTTTCTGGAGCTCCTAGGTCCCTCTTGGGACTAATCATTCCTGTGCCTTTTTAAAAACAAAAACAAAACCAAGGAAGGTACTTCTTGTCTTTGTCCCAGTCTCTGCCCTTCCCCTATTTACTGCTCCCCTACCCCAGCAGTTCCTCTTACCAGGCTGCTGGGATGGCTGAGGCAGCTGCTGACCACGTTGGGGGCTGTAGGCCACCGGGTGAGACAGAGGTCGGTATTGCTGGTTGGAATTAGGATACTGTCCAGGGGGATAGTAAGAAACCTGGATCTATGGTGAAAGGAAACAGATATGTGAGATGCTTCCTTAAATTCAACCCCAACATCACCAACTATGCATCAGGGTCTGGGCGCCTAGGTGGCTTAGTCAGTTAAACACCTGACTCTTGATTTCAGCCAAGTTATAATCTCAGGGTCGTGAGATCAAGCCTGAGTTGGGCTCTGCACTCAGCACAGCACCTGCTTGAGATTCTTTCTCTCCCTCTGTCCCACCCCAGCCCCCAAATAAAAAAAATCTTTAAACCAATAAATCAATAAATGCTTCAGCGTCAATGGCGAGAAATCTGTAAATAGAGATGTTTTTGGACCTGCAACTGCAACATTAATAAACAAGTTTGAAACAGAACAGGAATGACTTATGTTATACAGAAGGATGACCTTCTGCCTAGAACACAACACTCAAGTGCAAGGTGGGAAAACTGAAGTGGGAACAAGTATCCCCTCTGATCTTCGTAAACTAGATGAGGAAAGAAAGATTATTAATAGTGGACAAACTGACTTAGTGGTTTAAGGTGGGAGCCCGTGCTGCTCACCTGTTGAGGGGGCTGCATGTAGCCCTGGGGCGGCAGAACTTGCTGAGTAGGTGGCGCATGACTAGAAGGGGAATAGCTGGACGTGGGGAGGGGCTGTCCCGTAGAAGCCATAATGAAGCCAGTCTGCTGGGGGTGCTGGGAGATAAGTGGGGGCTGGAACAGAGCTGAGGATGGGTCAGCTGCTTCAGTAGAACCTTGGCGGCTAAGGCTCATTTGTCCAAAGGGGTTGCTGAGGTCCTCTGCCTGTTGAGACAGCAAGGGAGACTTGAGGACTCAAGTCATATTAAGCCCCCTGTATTTGGCTTCAACACAAAGACAGACAGACAGAGCAACCCTCTCTATAGCCTTCTTTATTTACACCAATTTGGGATACTCCTGTCTCCATTCCCTGGGAGGCAGTTTTTAGCCCTAAGCCTCTGTCATGTGGTGTTTTTAAACTGCTGTGAGGGGCGCCTGGGTGGCTCAGTGGGTTAAGCCGCTGCCTTCGGCTCAGGTCATGATCTCAGAGTCCTGGGATCGAGTCCCGCATCGGGCTCTCTGCTCAGCAGAGAGCCTGCTTCCCTCTCTCTCTCTGCCTGCCTCTCCATCTACTTGTGATTTCTCTCTGTCAAATAAATAAATAAAATCTTTAAAAAAAAAAAAATAAAAAATAAAAAAAATAAACTGCTGTGAGCAGGGATGCCTGACTGGCTCAGTCTCTTGATCTAAGAGTTGTGAGTTCAAGCCCCACACTGGGTGTAGAGATATTTAAAAATAAACTCTTTAAAAAAAAAACTGCTATTAGGGGTGCCTGGGTGGCTCAGTGGGTTAAAGTCTCTGCCTTTGGGTCAGGTCATGATCTCAGGGTCCTGGGATAGAGCCCCGCATCAGGCTCTCTCTGCTCAGCAGGAAGCCTGCTTCCCCTTCTCTCTCTACCTGCCTGTCTGCCTACTTGTGATCTCCCTCTCTGTCAAATAAATAAATAAAATCTTAAAAAAAAAACCAAAAAAACCAACCCTACTATTAACTGAACGGGTGTCTGAGGCCCAACTCCAGAATAAGACTCCTTACCACATGTGAGATGACAATGGCCAATCTCACTATGACTTTAATCAGAATTAGTCCTGGAGAGATGGGAGCAAAAACACAACTTTCTATATATATAGAAAAGATAGGACAAACTAATTCGGGTTAAAAAAAAGACTGTTGGGGCACCTGGGTGGCTCAGTGGGTTAAAGCCTCTGCCTTGGGCTCAGGTCATGATCCCAGGGTCCTGGGATCGAGCCCCGCATCGGGCTCTCTGCTCAGCGGGGAGCCTGCTTCCTCCTGTCTCTCTGCCTACTTGTGATCTCTGTCTGTCAAATAAATAAATAAAATCTTAAAAAAAAAAAAAGATTGTTAAGTCCTCCATTTCCTGTGCCTCCCTCATGTCTCTAACCATACAAAAGGCTTTATGTTGCCATAGATCCTGTTTTTACAATGAAGGACCTAAATAACACTTTGAGTGGACTAGGGATGGCTAGGTTCATGTGGCTACTCAGCTTTGCCTATCCAGTCAAAGGACTAGTGGGCTCCCTCTCCTGCTGTTTATCTCCTTCCTCCCTCCTCTCGAGGTCATTTCCACCTCTGTTCTCTGACACTTGCCTAGAGTTCTCCTGCCCTTCAGGAACGACTTCCAATTCTCACCTCTGAAAGGAGGCCAGGCTGAGTGGCTGAGCTGGAGGGCAAGGAGACTGACAGGCTAGTCTGTAATTGCCTCCTCTCTCAGCCTTCTTCTCTAAGCAGCAAGAGGGAAGGACGGTGTTCCACCTCTCACTTATATGATGACAGGTCAGAATTTGTTAACTTCCCTGTTCCTTCTGCTTCCTGGACAGTAATTCACACACACACACACACACACACACACACGCACGCAGAGGCACATGCACACACACGCATGCAAGCGTAAGAACAGGACTTCTTTTGAAAAACAAACTAGTAGAAATAAATGACAATGCTTTCCTATGGTTTCACTTAATTTTTAGGAATCTGATCTTCAAGTTAGCTGTTTCACTACGTTAGTGGGCAGGGATAGGTAAGAGGACTGGACTGCAGCTTTTTTTGAGGACCATATTCCTGAACTTTTCAGAATGGAGATGAGAGATGGAAGGAAAGAGGGGATTCTAGTGAAAAATCAGACCATGTGATTCACACACACACACACACACACACACACACACACACACACAAAACCAGGGTTCTCATAATCATGATAGAAGTTAACAACTATGAAGTAAATTAGGCCTTCACAGGATTTGTAGTGAGGGTACAAACAATTAAAACAGCATGTGCTATGCACTGGAAGTGGCTATTTTTTAATATAAAATAACACAGTAAGGTAGAGGAACATTTTAGGTTTTTAACCAGTGATGCCAGAGAAATCTGCAATTGTGCTTTTATCTTCAAAAGAAATTACAGAAAACCAGCCTATACAAGATAAACTGGGTTCTGCGAGTTCATACATGTCCAGAGAGGGGGTGAGATGAGGATGCATACAGGAGAGTGATAAGAAGCCCAGGTTAGAGCAATATCCCATTCTGTCCCCCGCCTGAAACTCAGTGCTCCTATCTGTCTTACACTTAGGCATCTTCTGATGCCTAAAGTGCTGTGATGAGGCCACGACAATAAAATATAGCTCAGCCTGTGCTAGTCCTTTGCTTAAGAAGAAACGCCTTTTAACATGGCCCTCCAGAAAGCGCAATTACTTTGTCCCAGATGGACCCCACAGACGTACCACAGATACAGGCTACACATGGACATGACATAGAGGGGAACAGAGTTTATACCATGTTGTACTGCTGGGGCGGAGAGACTGGCAGAAGGACTTGGGGACAGGAGCCTGGAGAGAACTGAACAGGCTGCGGAGAGGGCTGCAGAGCCGGGACTGGCTGTGGACCAGCAGAGAGGCATGTGGAACAGGAAAGAGAAAAGGGAGGTACAGGGAGAGGTAGGGGGAGGGGAGCAGAGGCAGGGAGGGAAAGGGGAGGAACAACAAGGTTAATCATAAAAAAAAATGTCACGTGAATAGCGAGGCCGCTGAGCAGACTGGAGAGCAAGCCCAGGATAGCTGACGGCTTTGGCATCTCTGGCAAACAAGCAATCTCTCCTTCTGGAGACACCCGTGGCAGGGCATGCTGCACCCCGTTAGCTGCTCAGAACTCTGCAGCTGTTGTGAGCAATCTTAGGATTCCAAACACAGCTTTTCCCAAAGCACTTTTTCTGAACACACGATTCCTGGGGAGCATGATCCTAACCCTCCTTGAATGCCCACTTGAGAAGGGATTCCTGCTTTTGTAGGAAAGGTTATCCAAGGTCTGGTTCAGCTTTCCCAGCCAAGCCCCTGATTTCACACCACAGCACTCCAAGAGGAAGTGCTCATTCACAAGGGATCGTGTCCCTCCCAAGGGCAGGGAAGGAAAAAACAGCCAGCTCATGCCTGGTTCCAGCTACTTCCTCCTGCTCTGCCATTGTTCTGTGCTCCTCCAGGCTGTGAGGGCAGTATGAAAAATGCCCGCGTAAGAAAATGGGGAGGGATTTGGAATAAAATATAAATAGCTTTACTGTAGATTTTGTTCCTTCAGTCCCTTCACTAGCCTCAAGCAGGAAGATTTGTTTATGAGGAACATGATGTGTTCTAAACCAACTAATGGGAAGTTCTTTTTTCTTTCTCTTCTTTCCCTCCAGCCATTTCAATCACCTCTCCTGGAGAATCAGTTCTCCAGCCTTAGCCCTTGGTGGAAAATGGGGTGGGAGAAAGGAGAGAGGCTAGGAAGGGGTGGGGGAAGTAACCTTTATATACAGTCTCATTTACATACGTAGTATCATTACAGACTCATAATAATCCACAGGCAGATGTGATAACTTGTATCTGCAGTTAAGATAGTAAGACTCAGAGGAATTTAATCACACATCCAGGATCACACAGCTAATGCAGCAGAGGTGGATGGGAACCTAGTCTGGCCTGACATGTATTCTTTCCAGTCCACTCTAACAGTAGGGAGCAGGTGAAGGAAGAAGTTAAATATTATTATACAAACTTTTTTTGTTTGTATGATTCTCTACCCTCCTTTCAAATTTAGAAGTATGGGGGCCCAAGGTATCAATATCATCTCCTGACATATACCTCAGGGGAGACTATTTCACAAAGGGGACTAATAGTTCTGGAGGCAGAATCCAGGAATTAGAAGACCTCCAAAATAGAGAATGCTCCTGTTACCTGGATTAATAAAATCTAAATCATCTTGGTTAGGAAAAAGCTACTGAGAATCCACTGTGTGACCTGGGGGAGATGCTGCAGGCCCTGTGATAGACTCCCAGCTTTCCCAGCATCCCTCATGCCTGTAAGCCAGAGCCATTTCAAATATAACAGGCTGCTCAGCATGAGCTACTTGTGCTGGTGGCTTTTAAGCCCATTTTCTATTACCCTAATCCTCTTCTTTCTCTCAGGAGAGGATCTATTGTGCTTCAGGCCTCATATCCTCTGGGAGCAGAGAGGTGGCCGTAGGTATAGCTGCCTGTTTCTTCACATTTGTGAGTTCTGAGTTTAAAAAAAAGAAAAAAGGAAGAAATGATGCTCTCTCTTAGGCCTCTTCTGACTGAGAAAGGGTAGTGGTAAAGGTATGGGTCTCGGTGCTATTTTTAAGTTTTTCCACCATTATCCTCAGCTACAGAGCTACAGATTCTCAGAGAATCTCAAACTCCAGGTCTAGGGAACTTCCAAAAAACCACGGGGAAGCCAAAGATTGGCCCTGAGGGCTAAGACTGCCACCTGCTGGTGAATTCTGGGTTAGATCACTGGCTCCTGGCTGCCTGACTAGACTCCCAGAGGACTCTTCCTCAAGAGGTCCCGCGCCACCTTAGGTGAAGAAGGCAAAAGGTAGCCACTGGTCCTTTAATACTCGGCCTCACTGCTTGGTTTCATGTGTTCTACTGACACATGACAGGGAGGTCTGTTCTGACAGCAGAAGCCTGCCAAGAATGGAAAGTTTAGCATAGTTCAGCCAGCACTGTGCAAAGGCCTGGTGCAAATGCCTCTTGCTACAAATTTCTGAGGGAACAGAATCTCTGTAACAAATAATGCTCCCCTGTCTCCAACCTTCAGGTCCTTACTAGTACTGGACATCCTGCAGGAGACCAGTCAATACCCATGACTGACCCATTGGCCCTCATGATCCAGAAGCAGGGCCAGAATAAGTAAAAGTTTGGGATTTAGGGCCAGTCACCTAGACACTCTAAAGTTCTTTCAGCCCCAAATGGTTATTCTCTAGTCTCTTTAATCTCCTCCCTCTTTTGTTGGCTGTTTCTACATATGGGTGGAAGGAGGCGGCAGATGAAGACCAAAAGAAGGAGAAAAGGGAGCAAGGCTGTATTAAACTACAACATTTCAGAAAATGCAAATATTGCGACCTTAGACAAGAGACACACACACACAGAAATGCAGTAGGAGATAGCCAGAGAGAGGCGCACCCACTTCCAGGTCTGAATGAAGACCTGTCAGGGAAAGCACACACACAGCACACTTCAGTATGGAGGAAGGTAAGCTGGTAAGAATGGGACTTAATGAGGTAGATGGTGGTAGAGCAAGAATGGACGTCAGGACTACAGAGAAAATGATTTAGGGACCAAGAGAAAGGCCCGGGATGATCTGCATGTGGGTCACATTAAGATACAAAGCAGGGTTCCCAGATCATCACAATATCAGAATGCGGTACTACTGGGCCATCCTGGGCTCCTTCCAGTCTATTTTCCAGTTTTTGGGGAATGAGTGTCTGTGATTTGCTTGCTTTACCTATGGAAGAGACAGATCTGAGGCCAAGCGGGACTAAGTGAGCAAGGAGGTGAGGGAGCCTGGGAGCTGAAATGAGAAACACTGTGGCAGCGGAGTGCAGACATGGGCTTCCCACTAGTAGACAGTGCCACCAGAGACACGCCAGGACACAGGATGGGCTCCACTCCCGGGAAGCTCTACTCACAGGGAGAAGAGTGAAAGTGAAGCCTTTAGTGCAGCTCTCCTCAGAGTATTAAGGAGACTTAAACCAGAACATGAACGTTCCAGTCTGGAATAGGGACTGATTCTGATGCCGATGACTTGCATGATCTCCACGGAAACAAAACTTCACTCAAATCCTACTTGGAATCAACCTCTATCAGTCCAGCAACAGAAGGAGAAAGAGCTCTTTCATGACAGGGGAAACAAAGACAATTTGGGGGAGCTCTGAGCCTCACAGCATATGTATGGCAGGAGTCCTGAGTATATTTCCTTTCTTCAAACCCCGACTCATAAATACGTGTTTAGGGCTCAACAGTCCCATGAACATATTCAGTCAGTTATGGTGGGAGCTGTGATCTCTTCAAGCTCCATCTGTGGACACAGTGAACAAAATCGCCTTGCTAATTACACAGGACACAGAGGGAGATGCGGTACAGCAGAAATGTGGAATGGGGTAAAAGATCCCACTGGTAGTTCTCAGCAAGAGGAAGAAACAGGAAGCAAAAAGCTCCCAGACTGACTCTAAAAGCACTTGGGCCAAACCCCTGCCCTCACTCCTCTCTCCCCACAACTAACAAACAAGACACAGTGGAGGGAGTGGCAGGTGTCCAACAGATCTTTCCTGCCACCCACAGCACAAAACACACAACTGTCCTTCTAGGATCCGAGGGGAGGGGGCTCTGGCACTGCTTGTTGACTCACCTGTGAGATCATGTGATTATTCAAGGGTGGTTGTTGCTGAGGCGTGGGTGGGAGAGCAGGAAGCTGCGGCTGTGGCGGCTGCTGTGGCTGCTGCTGGGCAGTACAAGGGAGAAGGCCCCGGACAGACTGGGATGAGGTGACTGGGCTGCACACTTCTGGGGCACCTAGTGCCATACCTAAGGCAAAGAGGAGACCCACCAAGAGTTGTAAGCACCAGCCGTGATCATGCCATCCTTGGAGATGCAGGGCTCTACTCCTTCCCTGCTGCTTCTCCTCACTTCCCTTCTGTCCATTCCCCCACTGTCTTGGGAAGATCCGCTCATGAGCACTGATGCATTTCAGCTGCCCTGCTGATGGCAGTCCTCATCTTAGCAGGTTTCTCCTCCCCAGGGACAGTAAATACCTTGCCCATCGATGTTGGATTTCAGAACTGAACGAAATGTGAGGCTGCCAAGGCACCTCCCCTGAGGGGGCTAGAATCTGTCCATCATGACTAGACAGTTGAAAACATGAATGTCTGCTTCCTGGGAAGGTGCAGATTCCTGATCCCTTGATAGACTTATCTTCTCTCTGATTTCTTTTCAACTTGCTGTATTTCATAAAAGTTGCTGAGAAGGCAACCTTGCCTCTCCAAGCACTCGCCTGTGTACACACACAAGCACAACTGTCACCCAACTATTCTCCCCATTTTCAGCCTCTCCAAGCCACGCATTCACATAAAATACTTTTACTGACTATCTGCTATGTGTTGGGCATTGTACAATGAACTGAGAGCACAAAGGTGAAGAGAACACAGTCCTTGCCCTTAAGCAGCACAGGATCTTCCAACAGGAGCTGGACACACACACAATGATTACAATCTGATAAGGATAAGGGATGCATCCGTGATACGAACAAAGTTGTATGGCCGCAAGGTTGAAGAAGCAGTAATTCACTTAAGGAGGAAGTGGAAAGAGAAATGGATTTGTTTTTATTTTGTTATTTTTAATTTTTTTAAAGATTTTATTTATTTGACAGGCAGAGATCACAAGTAGGCGGAGAGGCAGGCAGAGAGAGAGGAGGAAGCAGGCTCCCTGCTGAGCAGAGAGCCCCATGTGGGGCTCGATCCCAGGACCCTGGGATCATGACCTGAGCCAAGGCAGAGGCTTTAACCCACTGAGCCACCCAGGCGCCCCGAGAAATGGATTTGAAGGGTGAGGAGAAGGCTTCTCAGACCAAGAGGGGATGAAGCTAATACCATATCCAGCCAATGGCTAGAGGGCAAGAGGAAGGAGGATATCCCGAAGTAAGGCCAAAGTAGCAAACTGGGGTCAGGAAAAAATGCTGCATTAAGTCATCTGGTTTTTATTATGCAGGGGATGCAGAAACATGGACATTTTTAAAGGGAGGACTGCCATGATTAGATCTATATTTTGAACTTAAAAACCGGTGCTAAAAAGGGCTGAGGATGGAGCAGGGAAACCAGCTTGGGGGCTAGTGTCATAATGAACCAAAGAAGACAAAGCCCAGATAAAGGCAGAGGCAGTGGAGTTAGAGAGGAGGTAACAGAGAAGGACAGCAGAGACCTAACAGAGGCAAAATCTTCACGACTACTGAGGTCTTCTGAGGACAAGACTATAGAACTTCTGGGATGAGAGGCAAGAATTCTTTAGAGGTGGGAGGAGGGTGAAACAGAGGCCCACTGGGTATAAAGAGCTAAACACCCCCTGCTAAGAGCACAACAGGAATAGGTGGAGAAGCTTACATAGCACGTCAGGAGAGCTGGAGGGTGGCTCCAAGGCTGGCATGGAGAACACAGGCTCCTCCACAGTGGCTGGGCTCCAGAGAAGCAGCCAAAGCATGCAGTTCTGGCTTACTGGCCGCTACCAACTGATTATAAACAGCTGGACGCCAAGGGTTTCTCTGCTCTACCACCCCTCTATAAACTCAGAATGAAACACCCCTCTATAAAAACAGAATGAAAGCACATCAGTCTCATCTTAGTATGTAACTTGAACTTGGGCTGATAGGGATGCCTAACCTTGGTCGGAAAGAAGATAAAATAACTGAATCCTAATCTTTTGTTTGTTCGTTTCCAATTAGGGAAGAAAGTCTGAAAGAAAATCAGAAAGGGGACTCAAAAGAACAATGGATCCAAGAAATCAAATTTCTCCTCATCTGATTGTGTTAGTTTTCCAGGACACTATATTGGGACAGGGGTTTTAAAAGTAAACATCAGTTTACTTTAAAAGTAAACATCAGTGACGTTTTGCTGAGGCGAAGAAGAAGTGATGATCATGACATTGAAGGACAGAAGCAGTACTACCTGGCCTGGAGATCCTTCCTGCACTGCCACCTTTACTGCTCCCGATGCTGTCCCCTCGGGTGAGGATAGAGATTCCACTGAAGCTGCTGGCTTTGGTGACAGGGGGCCGCATACTCCGGACAGAGCCATCGGAGTCTGTGCTGCTCCAAGGCCGTGGCTCCAGGGATTTGAGTTCGCTGTCTGTGCTGCTTTGGCGGCTGCTTGAGGTTCGGCTCAGCCCCTCACGGTTCCCCCTGCAGAGACCACAGTGGTCAGAGCACCCCCCACCTACCACTTCAGCAGAAGAGCTAGGAGAGAGTTCATTTCTATTCTTTCAATAACAAAGAAGGGGTGAGGGCTGGGAGGAGGATGGACACTGATTTCTTGTTAGTTGGCTGGCCACCAAGACTTGCCGGGAGCAGACAGAACAAGATCCAGTACAGTAACAAAGAACACAGAGGCAAATCTGGAAGACAGTGCACTGGCAACTAATTCAATACATCAGACCAGAGGTGGACAGGAAACCATATACATGATGCTGAGATTGGCTGTAGTCTTTTCCCCTGCCCCCGCAGGGATCCCACACATGCAGGAGATAGTAGGAGCAGAGGGGTATCGCCTCCTTCTAGGAGTTGTTCTTTTTTTTTTTTTTTTTCCCCTTCTAGGAGTTCTTAAAACAAAAGGACTCCTAGAAGTTACTATTGCTAGAAGGCAGGGGTAGCCAAGACATGGATAAATATAAAAGGTCTTCTACATAACATGTGTCAAAGCCAATGGAGGTACCACTTTTCCAGAGGTGGGAAGAGGAGTACAACAGATTAACGGGGCCCTCTGGAAAACTCAGTCTGACAGTCTGAAATTGATCCAACCTGTTTGTGGAAATTCTGCATTGGTATCTGGGAACAACTGGTCCCAGGGTCTCTAAGGGCTAAAGTGTTCAACATGATCAAGCAAATATGCCCTTGGGACCCAGGATGGCAAGGAGCAGGGGGCTGGCTGTGCCTAGCTGCCGCCATATTAACAACCTATTGCCCTAGGCAAAGCACAAGGGACTTCTCTCTTATTTTGCTCTGGAAATATCGGGGTTATCCTGATGTCATCATTACTGCCTATGATTATAAACACTTGTACTTAAGATAGATGGGGTTGACCTAAAACCCGTTAAGTCTTATTGAGCCCTTACAGCTTTCAATCAACAAACAAGAACCAGGAATTTTCCTTTCATATCTTCCACAACCAACAACTACTGACCTAAAGAAACTAAATGACAACAATTACAAAGATTTTGATATATACATTGGGATGCAGGTGAGCAAAAATCATAGTAGCTTGGGCTCCCTCCCTTTCACCACCATCCCGCCTAAAGCAAAGAGAAAACCCCATCCCAATCCCTTTAGCTTCAAAGATAAAAGGCTCAGAGTTATTCTAAAAAAGAAAGGTAGTTTTCCCATGAGGGTAATATTAAAGAAATACCTTTCTTTATTGGAGGATATCTGCTCCTAAGGTTACTGTAGGGAAAAATGGGCAAAATAAAAGCTAGGGTCACTATTTTAGTTTTTAGTCAAGCCAAACATGGTGGGCCGAAAAACAAACTGGCACAGCTGGTTAGGGACATGCCAATTCTTCTTGGAATCCCAAGCAGATGTATATATAACCTCAGTGCTTCCCTCTTTATATAGGTAAGAGAACTGGAAAATATTTCTGTCTCCCTAAAACCTTATCCCTTTCTCTTGGAAATGTCAAAAGTGGAATGGGAAACAAAGAAAGAAATGAAAATCAGGGACTCTCCAGAAACAGAACCAGACCTGAAGTGAGAGCCAAGAGCTCTAACTCGATAGCCAAAGGCAAGTCTACTGAGAGAACTCGATAAAGATGTGTCTGTCGCTGGGGCAGGGGACAGAGTAGTGGCAATGAATGGAGCTGCTCATTAGGTGTTAGAACCTGAATTTTACAAGACAAGTCCTAATGGACTTTTATACCTAAATCAGACACAGCACTATCTATTAGGACAATTCTGCCATTTACTTTGTCTTTCTACTGGAGGTAAACAGTGAATGAGTCAACTTTAAACCAAACACCCTGGGAAGCTTGAGCCAAAGTGGCAGCGCTTCTGTACTCCACAAATTCCCCCAAGACAGTGAGGGCCAAATGTTGAAAATGTGGCTAGTCTGACGATCTAACCGTAGTTAGCACACTAAACCTCCAAGAGTTAGAGAATCTAAGTTGAGTCTTGGCCAGGAAAGAGATCAATTTTCTGCACTACAACTAAACCTAATCTCTAGCCATGTCTTTCCACTTTACTAAACCATATGGCAACCAGGGAAAGCACCCAGACTCAGTTCTAAGCACTGGACTGGGGTATGTATGTGTGTTGGAGAGAAGGGGATGCGGGACAGAGATATTCACACTTTAAATTCCTATAAAGTCAAAGCTGACTTAGCTCTCACAAGTAGATTTATGCTGGTGAAAAGTTCAGTTTACTGGTTCTGGGGAGTGGGTAGGCTGGCCTGTGTAAGAAGTGACAATAAATGCCAGTAATGGCTTATTTGTCAATGGAGCAGAATCTTCCAAAGAACTGGGAAGTTGCCCTAGTAATTGCCAGTGTGGATGATGGAATGTGGTGTAACAGTATTTGTTTCAAACATTTGGGAAGAAAAGAAAAAGCAGTTAGAGAAGACCAGCTTCTCATCACTAGGATTCTGGACTAGTACCAAAACAGAAGAAGTTGCCCCCTTGAGGGTCCATGGTACTGCATTTTAGATGACCTAGATCTTGAGCCAACACTTAGTATGGAAAGCAGCAGCTTAAAAGGTCTGGGTAGGAGAGGGCTGCACCTGCTCACTGGATCTTTAGAGCTGTTACCTGCACAGCTGGATGTAATCTGATGCTCCATAGCACTAGTGGGCATTGCTTCTATCAGTGTACGCGAATTAGGGCTCTGAATGGAACACTACTCAGAGAGGAAGGGTGACGTTTATAGAGAGCTGGTCTGGTCTGGTGTACAGTGAAAGAACACCAGAGAGTCAGTCCCAGTTTTGCCACTAACAGCCATGTCAACTTGGGCTAGCTACTTAATTTCTCTGTTTTTGTTTTCTTACATGTAAACCAGTTTACCAAATCAGGATGCTGAGAGATATGAAGGATACAGAGTATACAGTATACTCTGGCAACAGGAAAGCCCTGTGCATTAGCATATGCAGAGAAGTTAGTTTAAAACTGTTTATTACAGGATTCTAGGATGATTTATGATCTTGAAGTATACAATAGAGAACAGGGAATTTTTTTTTAAAGGGGAACTCTACCTCAACTATCATGAAAAAGGCAGAGTCCTCACTGCCTAAGGGCTTTCAGACAGATTTCAGGGTGGGATGGTCTAGAAGAGTTCAGATATGGAAGAGGAGATAATGCCCCTTTCCAAGAATGAGAAATTTTACAACCCAAATTTCTATGTGGTTTGACTAGCTTTAGAAAGGACAAGGGGGAAGAGACAACTGAGATACTGGGAAAGAGAGCTCTTACTAATTTGAGTTAATTAGTTCCTATCAAGCTTAGGATTGAAAAACCCATAAGCCCTTCAGAAAGGATTGGACCCGAATCCTACTATTGAGTGCTCAGGTTTTCTCTTCTCCATAGTTTTTCTATTAGTAAAATGGGAAGAACGTATCTAAAATGAGTTGGTGCCAGACAGGGTCCTAATGAAGTGCTTCTCTCACTGCCTTCAGTAATCCTCTGGAGGGGGACTGAGAAAATCAAATGGAAGGGAGAGTCTCATGACTGCTTTGTGGAACATGGAGACTATTAGGCCTGAAGAAGTTAATACAGCAGCTTTCACCAATGTTAACAGCAAATCATGAACAGCCATAAAAAAGATGTGCTATATGTCCATGCTAAGGCAGAAAAGTCTTTTTCTGAGGCCACCTTACAGATTACATTGTCCCAAAGAGAAAACTACATAGACAGAGATGTCTGTGTTTTTATATGTGTGTGTGCACGTGCTATTCTTTCTTAAAGCTATAAAACATTCCCTATGCTGGGTCAGGGATAAGCTTTTCACATCTTTCATAGATTCAGAAAAGGTAGCCAGAAGACACCCATTCTTTTACCTTAATATAAATGTATGTTAAAATCTTCCCCAAATGCCCAATTCCAGCAAACTTTTGGAAAGGAGCAGTACCTATCCCAGACACACCTATCTGGTCCCCTTCACCACCTATCCACGACTTAAAATGAAATCAGCAACAATAAAAATAAAGTCATTGAGCAGGAGCCATTTCTTTTTTAATGGGGAAAAATATCCAACGTTGCAAAAACCACAAATTGAATTATTCCACAAGCAGCCATGCATGGAGCAAACTCACTCCGCTGAAAAGATTACAGCAAAACAAAAAAAAAAAAAAAAAAAAAAAAAAAAACCAAAACGAAACAAAACAAAAACAAGGAGAGATATAGATCACACAGAGGTACCTAAAAATCTGCCTTCTCTTGTGAGAGCTAGAAGAAAAGGCTTCTTTGGAGAGTCTGTTGGTTAACATCAAAGAAAAGCATCATTACAGGATTATATTAACCTCACTGACAAAGCTCAATGAGAAGCAGGGAACATGCTAAGTGGTACTAACCTGATGTCATTTAGATATCCGTTCTGGCCAGTCTAGGTGAAGGGGAGAAAACGGAAAATAACTTATAAGAAAACAGCATGGCATAACCGAAAAGGGTGTCCGTGATGCTATGAATACCCGAGGTCCTCAAACCAAGCTCACCCCCCAACAGGGAGAGAGGGAGCAGGGATAGATGACCCACACCCACACACCCAATCTGACTTCTCACCTTTAGTGGGAAAGAGCATTCAGTGTTTTTAGCCTTCCCACAGAGTGCTTAAAAAGAGACGCTGATAAACGTGGGAGTATGGAAAGGAGGAAGAGGAAAGTTTTAAGCTATTATTTCCTTTTTAGTTCTAAATTTATTCTCTCTAGAGGTAAGCTGAGCATAATAATTGGTGGAGAGTACGAACAAGGGAAAGGCAAAGGGAGACAAGAGAAAGAAATTTAGTTTTTTTGGAAGTCATCCTCCACGACTATTCTGTTTCTATCCTCCACACTGGCCAAAATGAAAGACATTCTGACCTGACCTGAGACCCAAGGAGAATAAGGAATTGGGGAAGCAGGTACTTTTCGGAGCCTAGAAAAAATGAAAGAATTAAAAGCCCGAAACATTTGGGGGATCATTTCCTGACAAAGCCACTGAGCTGAGTGAAGTGAGCACTGTGATGCACTCCCAAGCCTTAGGAAAAGGCACCAAGAGTGTCCCACTGCTGAGCAGAGTGGGCTCCACATGGAGCAGAGCCTATAAGGGGCAGCTCAGGCTCCAGAGAAGGCTGCGGTGGCAGCATTTCCATCCAAACACCCTTCTTGCCACTTCCCTTTCTTGTTGGCCTGCCTCTTCCTCCCGTCCGACCCAACCTACAGCTCTACCCTTCACCAGCTCCCTCTGACTGGCCAGGCTCCTCTCCACATAGGAATCTCAGGATTTTGGTGGGCTTTGGCCACATTTCCTTGTCTAGACCTTCTGAGATTCCTGAAGCCTCTAACACAGCAAGAGTTAGGAAGTGCTGAAATGAAAAGTGGTAAATCCACAAGAATTTAACAAAGAATAAATATATTAGTAGAGGCTGGAGAGACGAGCAATCAGGAGAAAAAAGGAGAGAAGAGCGAATGTGATTTTATTACAGCTGCACAGCTGTACACAGGTATGTTCCAGTGTTGGTCCTCATTAGCCACAATACCTTATTAAAAGTTACTTGTGCTTTCAGTGTCCAGGGCTCTACTAATAATGGTTGGCATGGTGGGAGAGTCATTTACCATGTCTCAGTGAAGCAGAGCAGCACATCACAGATGGCTATGCCAGGATGACACTGGTACTTCCTAATCTAAAGATCCCAGAGTAGAGCAAGCTATGGCGAGGTGGTTTACTTTAGGGGTCAAGGATATGGTCTCTGGAGCCAGACTGCTTTGCTTGAGTTCATATAACAACCCTTTCACTAACTAGAGGTGTTATCTAAGGTGACTTAACCTTTCTATGCCTCAGTCCCTCATTTATAAAACGAGGAAAACAATGCAACCTACCTCACAGACCTAATGTGAGGATTAAATAAATTAATTTATGCAAAATACTAAGAATAGTGTCTGAAAGATAGTAAGCAGTATGTAAATCTCTGTTATTATCCACCAACCTGCTCATCTACAGCTCAAGGTCATTGCCGGCCACAGCCATGTACAAGTGACCTCTCTCCTCTCATTCCACACAAATGGTTTGCAGGTAAAGGTAAAGAACCCTCTTTGGGCTATGATTGGATAATTTGGAGGATGGACTTTTTCTTTTTCTGACTCAGAATTGAAGTCCATATAACAGAAGGTAAGATGATTCCTTTTCCTTGGACTTTGGGCCACATTTGTTGTGCATCTGTCCCCATGAGGATTCTTGGAACATTTGGGTCTCCTGAGACAACAGAACAAGTTCATAGAGGAGTTCAATTTTCTTGAAGTCAGAGATAATATTTCTCTGAGCTAGGTGACGATGGAAAGATAAATGTATTTTTTGTCTTGCTGATGGAGGGGAGAGTGGGGAAATGAGAGGAGAGTAGTGTTCATCAAAGTATACTGATTAGAACTGGCCATCTTTTGACTACAAAGGGAGGCTGGCTCTTTCTACTTTGTTTGCTAATTTGACTTTAAGATAGTGCCGTTATCCAGATCCCCTACGTTTTTCTGAAGATCTGTTCCTCTATTGCTTATCTACAGTCTTTCCTGAATTTCTGAAATACTTCTCTTTAGTCTTATAGGCAAAGGCCACCAAATACAGGGGTACCAAGTATATTTAATATGGCCCACAATTCTTAAGAATAAAGTTGCCTAAAATGATCATGTTGCCTTTTGGCCCATAAGTCCATCCTACTCTAAGAAACGAGGTAGGAAATATAGGAAGAAAGAGACTTCCTATTCAGATAGAGACTGAAGGGAATAGTAAGTGGTACCCTCTGTGCATGTGGAATGTGGATCTCAGAGAATGGATGGCAGACCTGTGCTCTAACAACCACCAACATATCCTAAAAACGAGGCTGGCCAAACAAGATGGATGTATATAGGCTGTGTGGACACTAAGTCTTCCACCTAGAAGCAAAGATGCCTAAAATGAATAATGGAAGTGAAAAAGGGTAAGTGGGAAAAGGGACTGACAGGCCAGAGTCAGGGCCCTTCCATAAGCCCTGCTAAAACCATTTCTATTTTCAGTCTAATCATACCTACCAAATTCAGCCATTCCATTTGTGCTCTTTGTCTGCCATACAGCAAAATGTATTAAAATAATACATATAAAAATCTGCAGTTTCCCAGTAAGCCACATTTAATATGAGAGACAAATTGGGGCTGGCTGATGTTGGTTAAAAAAAAAAGACAACAACAAAACATTTACGGAGGGTTCATTCCAATCACAGTTCCAAAGATTAAGAGCTAAAAGCTATGGGCTGACAACTCTCAGAAGCTACACTTACCTCTCGGGCAAATATTCTCTCTCGGACCCTTTGATATTCCTCCTCTCTCTCTTCTATTGACTTGCTCCTCCTTCCATCCTGCAATGGAACTCTGATCTAGATCGATGAGCAGAATTAAGCTAGTTAAGTTCTCCTCGTACTGCAAGCTCACTGCACACCAGCAAGGAAGAGAAACCGGGAGAGTTTATAGTTGCCATCAAAAAAATAGAAAAAAAAAAAAAAAAAAAAAAAAGAAATAAAATTTCCAGTGTCGGACAGGTTTCACTGGGTACATCTGACCATGCAGTTTGGGAGATCAGGTTTTCTGGATGATTGGAGCCTCTTCATTTCCCCATCCCCACCCAGAGTGACAAGAACAACAACTATTTATAAGGACTGGGTTACTTCCTTATAGTATTGAGATCCTAAGGATCAAGAGAAAAGCCCAGGGAATAAACAACATTGCTTTGGAGGGAAAGAAAGGGATAGGAGGAAACTAGAGAGGGAGAAGAAACAAGTATTTAGCAGAGCTGAATGTAGAGAAGAGTTTTACAGAACTAGCACCTGATATTATCCTTTCTTTACTCACTAATGCCATGGCCTGAAGACCCAAGTCACACTCAGCTCAGCGAAGAGGGCCCTGGGAATGAAATCGAAGTGAAGCTAACCTAAAAGCTTAAGCACTTTTTCTCATCTTAACTACAGCCACTGGAGGGAGGGAAAGAGATAGAAACTACAAAAATAGAAAAGAGAACATAGCAACACAAAGAGAAGAGAAAGAAAAGGAGAACAGAACAGAAAGAAGGATGGACAGGAAAAGGAAGAGACAAATAAGGTATGGTGGAAGGAGGAGAGAGAGAGAGAGAGTGACAGAAACGGAAAAGAAGGAACTGCAGGATAGAGAGCCTTAAATTCTCTGAAAAATACAGAGAGGTGAAGAGGGAGGGCTGGGCAAATCACCACCTCTGGCTAGCCTACCGCCCAGTTCTCCATCATTGTTTTTCCTCTCCTGGACTGTGAGTTGTGAGCACTGTCCCAGGTAGGGTGTACACAGTGTCTTTTTCCATACTGCTCTTGAAGGCAAGATGCTCTGAGAGAGACAGCCCATCAAATGAATGTCATCAGGTATGAAAGATTCTGACCTTCAATCCAGAGTCTCTGAAAGCTTCAGATAAAGCAACCAAGGAGGCTGCTACTCTAGGCTGATCTTCCTGATCGTCACCAGAGGTAGGCATAACTTCAGGAGTATAAACTTTTGACTAGATTTAATTCTCACTAGCCTTAAGAACCTAAATCCTACTAAACAGTCCATTTATAAATCCCACTCCAATAAGATGTAGGACCTCAGGGACCCCTAACACTGGTGAACCAGCGACAGAGTAGAAAGAGCATAATGTGCTTTGAGGTCCCGGCTAGAATCTCAGCTCTCCATTCTGTGTAAAGTTATTTCAGGCAAGTAACTTAACACTCTTAGCCTCAGCTTTCTTATATTTAAAGTGGAGCTAATAACCCCACCTACACTGGGTTGTAGAGATGATTCAAAGAGATAATGTACATAATGTGCTTAGAACAGAGTCTAGTTCAGGGAAAACACTCAACAGAAGTAACAATCATTGTATTTATTATTAATATCATAGACAGAAAATGCATAAAGGCTCCCCTACTATGGATCAAGCCTGAAGCTGAGAGATGGAAAGTTCATAATATGGACAGATTCCAATTTGCCCCAATGTGTCTCTAGGCCTGAATAATTCCTGATCCACAGAAAAAGGGTTCTGGGAAAATGGAGAGAAGGGCATCAGGATGGAAAGGCTCTTTCTTGTTTTTTAAATTTTGTCTTTTTTTATGTTTCATTCTTTTCAATCAGACCCAGTGTGTTTGTCCACAAAAGATAATGGCATTTTTCTCAAAAGGACTCCCTCAAATACTCAAGTAGCAAGCAGGAAAAGTCCTGGTCTCAAGACCATACAATATCCCAAGAAAACGAATTTTGACTCTAGAGGTAAGATATTATTACAGTTATCATTAATTAGCAAGACTAATATTGGCTCTACTCAACCACGTTCTTCAAACCTTAATCCTGGTTCTCCACCTAACCTCCTTTGGAGGTCAAGCAGAGCAGGCTGGATCTAAACCCTGTACGTGGCTGAGAAAACTAATCCCCAAACGAAAACTTACTATCTGAAGGGCAGGCTAGAAGTCAGGGCAACAGCCAGGCCCATGAGTGAAGGAATGGGACAGACTGTTCACTTCTTATTCCCACAGGAACGGATTAAAAAGGGGATACTGCCTGAGACTCCCAGCATCAAATGTCAAATTAACTCACTCACCTTGGTGGAAGGAGTTGGGAAAAGAATAAGGAGTTTGCAGAAAGGGATCAGAAACATCTTTATAGGTGGGTATATTACATCACAACTTTGCCAGTCCAAGGCTAGCCCTGAGCTAGGATAAGACAGAAGTGGGATAAAGTAGCTTTTGGTGGTTCCCAAAGAAATTCCTAACTATTCAAGAAAAAAAGAATGAAGCCATCAGCTGAATCAAGGCTGAAGCAGGGAGGGACCTTGATTTGTCCCAAAACGACGTAGAGTTAGAAGTCAGTGGCAGAACCAGGGAGTTCTAGGCCAAATGAGAAAACCCAGCAAAACTCAGCACCATGTCTCTCTGGGGCTAAGAGGGCGGCATTCAGCTCAACAAGTGTAGTCAGTCCTCAACATTAAGCCAAAGCCAACTCAGCATAACTCAGTACATTTTTCCACACTAATATGTTTTAGAGTTTTATCCCACAAAAATTCTCCTCCCCTCCCAGTTTCTCTTACTGCAATCTCTCCATACAGGCCCAACCCCTTTCCATTCTTCACCTGGTTATCATCTCGGTCCATACTGGCGTCATCTCTCTTGAGAATGAATCTCTGTTGAAATTCTGTATTCTTCTCATCCTTTATGTGTTCTGAGAATCTCTGTTCGGGGCTGGGATTGGGGGAGAATGTAGAAGGAAGTAAGGATGCTTTTGTTAGGAAGCAGGCCTCATAATAAAGCATTCTTATATCCCTTCAGGAAATTACTGGAGTCAGGCATCCAAACGTCACAAAGAAATCTTCAAGGTCTATTCTTTATACATATAAATAAGTTGTCTTCTCCTAAAGCTATACCTGTATCATCAGTAAAGGTGAAGAGAGGCCAGGCGCCAGTCTTCACAAAACATCACTGCCTCCGGAATCTATCTCCAAGTCCTCACAAAGCATAGGAATTGATCACGTAACTTCCATACTATCTCCTCCCCAGAAAGGAATATATTGGTCCTACACCTTCCTCTTCTCCCCATAGACTATTCCAGGGAAGTTTCCCAATTTGTGGTTTCTTCCCTTACATTCTTGTGTTACTGGTTTTGTTGATGATGACAGCTTTTCCAGTTTGATCAACATTGTGGTCCATCCCAAAATAGGCAGCCACCCGGTGTAATAGCATCCGGTGATATGAGGTCATCTGAGGGAACTTCTTGAACTGGTTACTGAAGGGAAACCAGGGGAAAAAGTGAAATAAGGATAAACAATAGCAGTAATAGCCAACTGTAACTTTTCTTGTGTCTAAAGTGGAGAATTTCTTAGGAGAAACAGACATGTTATAAGGAAGATAGATCCTTACTCAAATGAGAACCAAAAAGGTTCTCTCAGCTTCTTTTTCTATAGCATTTTGTATATTCCTTTGATCTACTACCCTCATTTAAGATTAGTCCTTAAGCTCCAGGTCTCCCCCACCTGGATGATACTCTACAAGGAAAAAAGGGAGAAATTTAAGAATAACTAAATATGGGACAAGGGTAGCTGCTGAAAAGATATTAATTCTTTTCAACTAAAGTCTGTGCAATAACTTAAAACTCACTTGGTCACATGTACTTTTTAATACATTCTTATTATTTCTCCTCAACTCCTTTTGGTTCCCAGTGAGTAATTACTTCAAAATTCAAACTTTAAGGGAAAGATTTAAGAGGAATATCCTAAAATTGTACCTGAATTTCTTTTCAGTGCCCCCTCCCACCTCTAAATGTATATTTCATTCAAGTAACTTACTTGTTGTCATTAATAAATTCCAGAATCTCCTGTTCTAATTTTAGCAGCATCATTCTGTCCCTGTTTAAAAAAGATTAAAACAAAACAAAACAAAAAGCAGCCCTCCCATAGACATTAAAAGCATTGAAACCTGCACCCTATAGAAGCTGGAGGGAGGGACAGATCCAAACCCCAACAGTGGACAAAAACACAGAGGCTGCTGAGCCTCACTGGCCTGTCTTACACTACTTTAAAAAGAGAAAAACAATCAAGTATACATTATGCAGATCCTCCTAATCAATACTTTGTTTTCCTAATCAGAAACCTCTCTGTTGGCAGCCATATTCATTTAAACACATACTTTATATTTAAAATAAATCTAGTCAGTAGTCTACATTCCATCTTGTTATTTATACAATTTTAAAACAATTATGATTTAGCATATGTATGTATCAATTATTTTTCCTTCTTGCTTTTAAATAGTTCTCCCAAGACTTCACATTTTTTTGTTTTTGCATTCTCCTTCCACAGATTTTTCTCAGCTCTTCTGAAAGAAGACACCTCAACACAAGGGTATTCTGGATCCCTCACAGAATATAAAACTATACTAGAGGGAAAGGTGGTGGAGGGTCAATAGCATAGATCTGACTAATGGAAAAATCCTGAAAAGCTACTTGTCCTTTTCAGTATCCTGGCTGGACCCTACTGTCCCCCTTCCATCAAATAATGTTTTTACCTTGGGTTCTTTTTCAGTGTATTTACAAGAAATTCATGTAGGTCTATTCCAGTGGAGTCTGTATATTCTTGGCTGGAATCTAGAACCATCACAACAAAAGAAATTTAAAATAAATGAAACTGCCTTACGTGAAATCTAATCCCAAGCAGAAGCCCACAACCCAATCAGGAGGGATCACAGCAAAGTAAAATCAAACTTTAGGGGTTTTAGCTTAAAAACCAGAATGACGCTTGATTTGCCAGGTCCCTTCCTCCTGCCAGATTCCCCATGACAATGATGGAAGGTAGAATCTGGGTCATAGTGCTGCATCAGTATTACACTGAGACGCTACCTTACCATAATTAAGTATTTGCTGAATGTCCTGACCAAAACAAAGCAGATTTTATTCAAGTTAAGGAAAATAAATTCCAGGTAAGAGCAATCAGAGCTGAATTTTCCAGAATCTCAGCAAACAGGTTCAAATATTGATTATTTACAATTTATTTATAAAATCTTAATCCCAAGGTTGCCTTTTTCCTGTCAACTATAATTTTTATGGACCAGGTCTTTTGCTACCAGCTCAAGAGTTTAAAACCGAAGAGAGCTTAATAATTAGTGCAAATCTGATTTTTAAAAAAATCACTCCAAGCATCCCAAAACCAAAATATAAATGATATATGGAGGATCTGCTACTAGTGGTGATTCATGTCACTACTTATTCCAGAGGAGAAATAAAATCGGAATTAACTACAATGTCCTCTTATAGGTAGTGCCAGTGTTAACGGAGTAGCTTTCTGCAGCAAGTGAGCCCCTAAGGAAGGGTTAACTAAAGCAGCAAGGAAAGTAACCTAATTAGGCACCCCCTCCCCACCAAGCAACCATGAAGTCAACAGAACACTAGGAACTGCTGAGCCAGTAAGGTTAGTGGGTGTCAGGCTCCAAGATGGAAGGAAAGGGCACCGCAGAGCCAGACCCTAGGACACGAGGGGTGGCGAGAGTTCTCACCCCTAGAAAGCATCTTCCTTGGGACCTTTTCTTTGTTTTTGTCCTTGTCTTCCTTTTCAGAGACATCCTTCGTGGATTTTTCTTCCTCCTTGTCAGAGGGGCAGCTGATGTGCAACTGAATTATATCCTTGATTAAGGGGAAAGAGGAATACAATCAAAAGGGAAAAAGGATTTTAATTCTCCCACAGGACTTGACTCTCCCTTGAAATCTCAAAGAAGGGAAATCTTGGGTGGCAGCATTCTCTTACAGAAGAGAGTATTTTGTTAATTCAATTGTTTAAGCTTGCGTTCTTCCAAAAGGGTAGAAGGCCAAGCCTTTTCTGCCAACAATCACAACCACCAAATGGAGAGCTCAAGTTACACTGGCTGTTCTTGGCACAGGAACTAGATGGAAATGGGTCTAACTGCCAGAGGGAAAGTGTGGGTGGGAAAACAAGATGCAGCCCTGGGATCTTCTTGTCTGCCTCATCCCGGGTGGTCCAGGTGTGAAGACCTGTACTTCATGCTTGCAGCCATGCCCTGCTTTACAGCAACCACTTGCTTTGAAGTTCCTTCTACCCTGATTTCCAAGCCTACTGTTGATGCTGTGGTTGTTACGCTACAGTTTACCAAACAACTGCCAATCTCAAAAATTACACTACTCTGGGACGCCTGGGTGGCTCAGTTGGTTGAGCAGCTGCCTTCGGCTCAGGTCATGACCCCAGCGTCCTGGGATCGAGTCCCACATTGGGCTCTTTGCTCGGCAGGGAGCCTGCTTCTCCCTCTGCCTCTGCCTGCCTCTCTGTCTGCCTGTGCTCGCTCGCTCTCTCTCCCTCTATCCCTGACAAATAAATAAATAAAATCTTAAAAAAAAAAAAAGTTACACTACTCTGATAAAGGACCTACCTGGGTTTCTAGTGGTCCATCAGCAAATGGGGCAGAGGACTCCTCACACACTGCTAGGCTGCGCACCAACTTCAGCTTGGAATTAGACTGAAAAAAGCCCAAATATATATATGGACATTCAGAAAGCTGCTTTTCGCTGAATGAAGGGTATCCTCTTTGCCTCTGTCAGTTGCTGCTTCCATTAAGTAGGGTTTTTGTGTTGTTCTTTTTTTTTTTGCCCAAAGTGGACTTACTCACCAGTTCCTGATTTACTTCAAAGATAATTTCCCTACTTCCATTAATAAACTTATAAAAACAAAATGGCTACTTTGAACAGATGATATGAAAAGCACTTCACTTAGCTCTCACCCCTTTCTCTAGCTTATGCTCCAATTTCAGACTCAGAAGTTTACTGAAAATACACAGTTGAAGAGCTTAGTAGACACTGAATTTAAGAGCCAGAAGTCCCTGCTTCAACTCCTGCTTTTGTACTTATGAGCTATGAGAGACCCTGAGCAAATTACTTGGCCTCTCTAGGTCTCTGTTTTTCCTCAATAAAACAGGGATAAAAACACTTAATGATGACTTGTGAGAATTAGGTGACATAAAGTACATAAACAAATATATCATAAATAGTGCCTAGAGCACAGCAGACGATAAATGCTAAATGACTCTAAACCCGAGGTGGCAAGAGTATGGAAAGAAGCGTCTAAAAAAAGAGTAAAGAGAAAGAAAACTTCCCAACATTGGGGATTTAATGTGATTAAGAAGCTAATGGTAAAAGTAAACCAAGCTAATTAAGAAGCTTGGTTTACTTTTGCTGGCTGGAGAATACCAAAAAAATCTGAAATTCACTTTATAAATCATTGCTCTCCTAGGGATCCCCAAAGCCAAAAATGATAGAAACCTACCTATAAACATTTACTAAGAGTTCTTATAACAAAATCTAGATTTTCCATGAATACAACAGCACAAAACATGGAATGTGTTCCTGGTTGTGCAGTACAGTGAAGAGAACTTGCAAGTCTGAAGAACTGACTTCCTGTGGAGCCCTGCCACTTACTAGTGAATATTCTGTCAAGTTCACTCCATCTCTATAAACCCAACTTTCCTCATCTATAAAATGGACATAATAACTGTCTTATTTATCTCAAAAAGTATAGGTGGAAGTGAAGTAAAGGTGAACACCCTCTGATGTGAACTTTAACATCAAGCCCATCACTGAAAATTAGGTCATGTCAGGCAAGACACAGAGTTCATTTATCTGATGTTGTGTTCTCCTTCAAACCCAGGCTACCTACTGGCTGAGCCACTCCCAAATTCTGCCATTGTCTTTTGGGGGGGAATAGGTAGATACACTTAATAATTACTCTGGTGATAACTATTCTCACTGCAAGAAAGGTTTAATATTTTACTGTTCCCCCAACTAAAATTTAAAAAACCATCACATACTGACACATATAGTCCTCTCTGATAACACTGCTTAAAATAATTCGTGAAAGGGGCGCCTGGGTGGCTCAGTGGGTTAAAGCCTCTGCTTTTGGCTCAGGTCATGATCCCAGGGTCCTGGGATCGAGCCCCGTGTCGGGCTCTCTGCTCAGCAGGGAGCCTGTTTCCTCCTCTCTCCTCTCTCTCTGCCTGCCTCTCTGCCTACTTGTGATCTCTGTCTGTTGAATAAATAAATAAAATCTTAAAAAAAAATCCGTGATGTGCTAATTTTATCATAAAATGATTAAAAACAAAATCCTCCTCCTCCTTCCTGCCCCAACTTAAAAAGTAACCCCACCACCACCAAAAAAGGTTTTATTTTTAGGATGTCCAAAAGTGTTGAGTCATTTCTACTAATGGGGCAGGATTTATAAAGGATAAATTCCTAAAGGATAAATGGGGAAAAAATGTTGGCGGAAAAGATAACACTCACATAGTACTCCTAGAGAAACCAAAAGTGCACAGAGAAACTAGCTTTACAGCAGAACCAGTACCAATTTGCTCAGGCTTTGTGAGAGGCTCTGGCTGGATATCAGAAACAGACTGTGACAGAATTAGAGATAACAGAAAAATACAGCCAAACTTTCTAACATGAAATGTGTGTGTGTACGTATATTGACAATTAGAGTATAAAGTGCAGGCAGAAAAACTTTGCTTGCATATAATCTAAATAAATTAGACACTAGTGATAAGTGCATCTGTGAAACATATTACTAATAACAGTAGAAAAGAAACTACAGTAGTCCCCACTTATCCCCTGGGATACTTCCCCAGACCCCCAGTGGGGTCCTGAAACTATGGATAGTACCGAATGCTACATACACTATGTTTTTTCCTAGACATACATACCTAAGATAAAGTTTAATTTATAAATTAGGCACAGTAAGAGATTAACAACAGTAACGACAACAATAAAACAGAACAATTAAAATACTGTAAGAAACTTGTATCAATGTGGTCCTTCTCTCTCTTTTTCAAAGTATCTTACTACACTGTACTCACTCTTCTTCTTGGGATGATGTGAGATGATAAAATGCCTGCGGATGAGGTGAAGCGAGGTGAATGATGTGGGCACTGTGACAGAGCATTAGGCTACTACTGACCTGACAATATGTCAAAAGCAGGATCATCTACTCCTGGACTGTAGTTGACCAGGAGTAAGTGAAACCATGGAAAGCGAAACCTCAGATAAGGGTGGGGGGACTACAGTATACGGAAAGGGCTCTCACCTTGGCTCTTTTCCTGGCATGACCATGGTTGGATGTCCGCCTCTGTTAGAAGGGGATTAGAAAATATTAAAGGTATAGAAAATCAACATTTAGGTTAAAAACAATACAAGTTTACAAAGAGAAAGCACTAACTGTAAAACCATTACAATAGCTAAACAATAATGAGACCCACTTGGAGTGGTTGTCTCCTCTTTGCTACAACTCTAGTAATTGTGACACATAAAGGACCACAGGCCACTTACCATGAAGAAAATGAACAGGAAGACACTGACTGGTTGGCCTACTTCACAGGTTAATAAAAATTACTTTTGGATAAACCACGAATCATCTCCTGATTAGACAGCTTCTGGAAATGTCACTACCATAGCATGACAGAGTGTTTTTACCCAAGCATGATCACAGGAGCCTATTTAACCCAAAACGGACATGCAATATGGCCCTTAATCATCACTTATAATAACATCTTTACAGGATAACATGTACAGAGTTCTAACTTGAGAGACCCAAAGCACCTATCCCAATGGCTGTTGAAATGGAATGAAGACTCTTCTTGCCAACTGCCTCCTTTCCTGAAGATAAGAATTCTCCTAGTTCTAAGCTCCTGGTAGTAGCTCTTATAGCCTGTCTGGGACAGGATAAAAATAAGTGAGCATGGAAGATATGGACAAGACTTTCAGAGCAAATGGAGGGTAAAAAAAAGTGGGTAAGGAGCAGAATAGAAGCTGAAGAAGATGAAAAAATGAAGGCCTATGGCAGGATGAGGTAAGAAAAGACTAATTCACTGGTAGGGTTTCTGAACAGCTAATAAGTCAAAATGAGGGCTTTGAGGAAGAGGTGGAGGTAGGGTTTTGTATGGGAGGAAGCACCTGGGGATTCTCAGATGTCTGGAATGGAACTCACTGCCCATTGGGGTGTGGGGAGAACTGAGGTTGGTGAGTGGGGAAGGGAAAACAAGACAGAGGCAGAATACCAGCATGGTCCTGGGTAGATGAGGATTTCTCTTTCCTTTGTCCTCTTCACTAGTTACCAAACACTGCCACAATGCAAAATGGAGAAACAGGAAGGTGGATGGAAAGAGTAAGAAATGACGATGGATCTGGTCAATGTAAGGAGATGTTACAGTACGGAAAAGCCATAGTGTGGGAATATGAAATAGTATTTCACTGTTTTTTTCAAAAAGGCAGTAACACACACAGAACACAAACATTCAGGAGGTGTAACGAGGGTATACACAACAGTAAGTCTCCTTTCATATCTGTCCCCCAGCTACCTGGTTCTCTCCTAGAGGATCAAGTAGTACTGTCTTTCTTATAATCTTTCTATAGGTCTTTTATAAGCTCACTGTACATATGTACACATAGGTTTTTTTCTTCTTTTTTTAAAAAAACCAAACAGATGGGGGTGCCTGGGTGGCTCAGTCTGTTAAGCATCTGCCTTGGGCTCAGGTCATGATCTGTGTCCTGGGATTGAGCCCCAAGTCCGGCTCCCTGCTCAGTGGTAAGTCTGCTCCTTCCCCCTGCTCATGCACTTTCTCTCTCAAATAAAGGAAGAAAGATATCTTTAAAAAACAACAACAACAACAACAACAACAACAGGGGCACCTGGGTGGCTCAGTGGGTTAAGTCTCTGCCTTTGGCTCAGGTCATGGTCCCAGGGTCCTGGGATTGAACCCCGCATCGGGCTTTCTGCTCAGTGGGGAGCCTGCTTCTTTCTCTCTCTCTGCCTGCCTCTCTGCCTACTTGTGATCTATCAAATAAATAAATAAAAACTTAAAAAAAAAACCCACAAAAACCCCCAAAACAAAAACAAACAGATGTATATTTTACACACCTTGCCTTTAAACTTTTTTTCCACAGATATTATTCTACAGAAGATCTACCATTTTTCTCAATGTCTAATATGGTATTCTACTTGGGGCTGTACTATAAATTATCTTATCAGTCCCTTAAACAGCAACATTTAGGATGTTTCTGATCTTTTGTTAGTATAAACAATGGTTCAATGACCAAATCAAGTGTATCTGCAAATACTGTTTATCTGCAGTCCATTTTAAAATTTTTAAAATTTAATTCTTAATAAAATTATTGCCAAAGTGACCTTCAAAGAGGTTATACCAATTTATAGCCCTTCAAGCAATTTATGAATCTGCTTATTTACCAGAATGGATAGTTTTCGTGTAATAGCCAAAGACATATTGAAAATCTAATATCTACCAGGCACCATGCTAATTACTGGAGGATACAGAGATAAAAACCACAAACCTTATCCAAAAGGGACTCATAATCCTGTTGGAGAAGACAGACAAATAGACAATTACAATACAGTAGGTTAAATGCATTACAGAAGTAGTCACATAGTGCTATAGGAGCACACAGCACAAGCGTCTAACCCAGACCTAGCAACTCACAGATTCATACATTCACAGACATTGAGTACCTGCAAAGAACTGTGTCAAGCTTTTGAGAAACAACAGTGAGCCCAAACTGACCTAATCCTGGGCCTCACTGAGCTTATAGTTCCGTAGAGATGGAGACAGACATTACTCTAAGAATTATACAGGGTAGACCTGCAATGGGTGAGTAAGGCTGTCAAGGAAGGCATACTAGAGAAAGACACATCTGAATTGAGTTTTGAGTTTCAGGCAGATGTTGGCAAGGGAGGTTCAGGGGTTGGGGGAAGCCAAGGAAAGAATACCAAGGAAGGCACTCTAGGCAGAGAAAGCATGTACAAAAGCATGCTTTCTCCACACTTTCCAGCTCTTGTAACAAGGCCCAAGGAATCAGACAATGCTGAAGCGCAGGATGCCAGAGGCGGGTGGCTGTCAGGCAAGGGATTAGGTCACAATATGTCATGCTGATAAATCTGGGTCTTAGCCTAGGACAATGAAACATACAGAAAGTTTGAAGAGATTGAACATAATCAGATCTTTATTTCATGGTGATCTTTCTAAATCAGTACAGTAGAGGAATCCAAAAGGATCGCAAGTTTAAAGGCAGAAAGCCCAGTTAGGAGGTCATTCCCAGTTGTTATGGGTTAGTTGAAGGACCCCCCCTAAGTTCGGTAGGTCAGGGTTAATTTGCCCATTCTAAACTGAATCTCAGAACCTGCCTTTTATAGCACTGTTTCCATGTGAAAGATGTTCTGAGTTCCAACTGCTGATTCTAAGAATATGTCTCACATAGTATAAGCAAGGAAACTCCCCTTTTTGCAAATTTTCCAGCTCCAATTTATAACAGGCACTCCCTTGATAGCATCAGTAAGAACCCTGGGGAGACTTCTGGGGTATGAGTTGAGGTGGGGGAAGGTAAGATAAAGAGCAGAATTTTTAGTGTTGTTGAAGGGGCACATGATCTGCTGGGAAATGGTAGAGGGGAGAGGGCTTCTGAAGTGGGGGACAAAACTGAAGACTTGGTAGAATGAGTAGGAGCTCCAGTAGATGGCAGCAGCAGATCCCCCTGTTCTAGCAGCTACAAAAAGTCCGTCGTCCCCTTCCAACTTCCCATATGACCTATTTGTATATCCAGATGAAGACACTCCTGAATTGAGTGTCCATAAGGTATATAACACTTACACATATCCTTTTCTGCTTATCTTCAAGGGGTACACACAACAGGAGTTCAGAACACCACTTCAAATAGTCTCCTGAGTATAACTTGGACCCAAAAGTTCATCTAATTATCATCTTCCATATAACATGACAGCATATAATTAAACATTCATCACTTATCTGTCTTGAGGATTTAAAATTCATTATTGGTATCAGTGGAGGCTGGAAGTATAGCTGGAACAGTGGCAGATTGTCTCTACAAACTCTGGAAGGATGGGTGGGGAATGACAACTTACACGCAAAGGATAATGGAAAGAAAAGCAACTAGTACAGAGATATGGCAAACTGCGAGAGGAAAGACAGCAGAAAAGCAGGCAGCCAGAGAACAAAATATTTCAGGGAGCTGTCTGATTTTAATTTGTCCCTTTGTTGTTGTTGTTTTAGTCTTTCAAGAAAAAAAGGCCTAAATGAATTGGGTTGTCAAGAGAAATGATGCTTCAACTTTCGAAACCTTCCAAAATGCTGCCACCACTGCTTTTTAAACTAACTTACTACCATTAGTCTATCTCCTAAGCATGTAAGAACGACCAGTCCAACCCCTGGGCATGAAAGAAAGGATTTACATAACTTGGGTCTGGTTAACGGAGGAGACTAGCACTGACCACAGAGAAGAGAAGGACCAGAACAGGTAAACCAGAGGAGGCTCAGAGTATGAACTGCTTGGGTACCAAACAGGAGCCCTGGAGGAAGCTTGGCTGGCTACCTACTGCCATCACATCTGCACTGCACTATGAATTTGGATGGAAAGCAACATGGCAACCAAAGAGTGAAATTCTTCTCACTCATCAAGTAGCAAGTTCACAGGTTATTTCTGACCCGAAAAATCCTGACTGCTTTAATACAACCAGGATATGAATTTAATACTGTGTCTAAAGCCAGGCAGCTGTAGTTTTAAGAATTTATTATATGAACCATATTATGACTTGTTAAATATGTGTTTGTATACAGTTCATTTTTTGATAGTTAAAAAATATCAAATGTAGCAAGAACCCAGTGTAATGCAGGTCCAAATGGATTAGGAAATTACTATTGTCTTCTCTAGACTTCACTGGGGATTCTATGACAAAAAGGGAAGGAGACAGTTCTTGAAAGCTGAAAATTGGGTTTTTAGGGAGAATCAAGTGACTAGTTTCTTACAGATTCCCAATGCCAATTACAATGACATTTCTATTAAGGCATAATAAGTGTGCCTATGATGCACTTCTAATCCTTACCTGTGTCTCTGGACGCAAACCAGTATCTTCACTCTCTTTCTCAGTTTCTTCTTTACTTGGAGTCTTAGATATAAACTTGTTTTTGCTTACAGATTCTTCCACCAGTTTTTTTTCTGATTCTTTCATTATTTCCAGGGTCTCTTGAATAGTGTTACTGTTAGACATCTTCTTCAATATAATACAGTGGGCTCTATGGACTCCTAAAGAAATGTCAAATGCATTAAACAGGAGGTATTTATCCATACTTCACATACACACAAGACTTGCACTTCACATACTAGTCTGCAGCAGCCACCCTGTAACCCACAAAGGGTCCTTGGATAAATGGTGATCCAGGATTGATTGACTGACTGCTTTCTTTCTTTCTATTTTTTAAAAAGATTTTATTTATTTGCTAGAGAGAGAGCAGGAACACAAGCAGGGGGAGTAGAAGAGGGAGAAGCAGCCTTCTTGCTGAGCAGGGAGCCCAATGTGGGGCTCGATCCCAGAGCCCTGGGATCATGACCTGAGCCAAAGGCAGACATTTACCGGCTGAGCCACCCAGGCGCCCCACTTTCTTTCTTTTTTTTAATGCTTTATTGAGGTAGTAGCGCCTGGTTGGCTCTGTCAGTGGAGTGCGTGACTCGATCTTGGGGTTGTGAGTTTAACCCCCATGATGGGTGTAGAGATTACTTAAAAATAGAATCTTTTAAAAAAATAATAAAAGCTTTACTGAGATAAAACTGACATACAATAAACTGCATATATTTAAAATGTACAAGATAATGAATTAAGAACATGCACTTGCCTGTGAAACCATCATCACAGTCGAGATAACGAGCACATTCAAGGTTCCTCCTGCTCTTTTGTAGGCCCCTCCCCACTCCACCATCCCCAAGTCTATAACTGATCTGCTTTCTGTCACTATAGATTAGTCTCTATTTGCTAGCATTTCACATCATATATTATCTGGATTCTTCTACTTGGGTAATTATGCTGAGATTCACCAGGATCCAGTTCTAAAGCAATGTAGTATGAGTCCTCTTAGCACTTTATTTGCCCTGTCTCCTTTCCTACAGAAATTTGCTCACATTTTCAGCTTGAGCACTAGACTCTCTCCAGAAAGAAAAGTATATTATAAAGTTCTATTCACTACCAGCGAGGATCACTCTCCCTTCCTAAGGGAGAACTTCCACAGCTACCACAAGCCACAACAATGTTACCAACTTCAAGTATCTCCCTCTTCAAAAGGCAGCAAAATCAGATGTTGGTTATAGATTCTTAAATTCTTTCCTTTATCTTAAGCAATGAGGACGTAAGAATCTTTGCCTTGTTATTCCCTATTTGGGTTCAGTCATTCCCCTGCCTCCCAGGGCACAGAGCTTCTGTCTTGCAGGGTAACCAGCTCTTTATCACTCACTCTGGATACCCGGGAAATCCTGTGAGCAAGTGAACACAGTAATCCAAGCACAAAGAAACAGAAGTTTGTAGAGGTTCCTCCTTACTATAGATTACAGACTGCCTTTCAATCCTGAATACTTCTCTTTCCCATCTTTAAAAAAATAAGACTAGAAACGCTCCCAGACATCATGTTTATTTCACGTGGCCCTAGAAATTGAGCCAAACAAACATATAGCAATCATTCAAGAAAACTGTCACACTGTCATTTTTTCCTCCTTCTAATCAGTTAAAAAGATGAGACCCTGAAGGCTCCTTAAGAAGCACAGGTAATCTCATCCTGGTGTAAATTAGTTCCCAAGATTACTGCTTTGTTCACCTTGTGGTAACTCTTTTGCAGGTGCCTGGACAGTTTGTAGAGGGCTGGACAAAGGCCTTTAAAAGGCCAGAGAGTCATTCATATAGTCATAGTCATACAGTTGAATTTAAGATGACAAATACTGGAAGAAACTGACTATACAAGAAAATGGCCAATATTCTATTTTTTAATTAACTGGATCTAGTACCTAGAGGGTTCTATAAAAGAGTTATAACCTATGGAGCTTTATGGATCTTAGGCTGTTCATGGAGACTGCATATACACACTTGCGATTTTTTCTCCCATAGGTAAATCAAGCACCCATTCTCTTCAGTCTGAAGTGTAATAAAACTCAGCACATGCCTTTTCCATATCTCTTAGCTGGGAAACATCAATAGAGATGTTTTCAATAGAGAATTGTAAGAGTTCTTAAATATACCTTCATGCAACACCACCCCTCTGCCAATCTCCCCACATCAGAACTTCCTTTCTGTAACTTCCTGCAAGCCTCTCCTAGGAAACTCCAGGCAAGGGATCATCCCACTATTTTTTAAACAGTCTTACTGCTACAGAGCTACTCCCTATAATAAGCTATGTACTGTTTCAATCTTGATGCTAAATCTGCTGTCCAGTCACACAAAATTAGGTTTACTTCTTTTACCACATAACAGACCTTCAGTATTTTCTTTTTGAGGCTTAAAATCTCCAAGAGATTTTTCTGTCCGAAAGAGAATGTGAGGGCTGGCAAATGGGGAAATTGGATGAAGGTGGTCAAAAGATACCAGTTTCTAATTAGAAGACAAATACCTAGTAGGGATGCAACGTACCACATGATGACTACAGTTAACACTGCTGTATGGTATATTTGAAAGTTGTGAAGGAAGTAGATCCTAAAAGTTCTCATCACAAGGAAAAAAAAATTTGTAGCTATATAAGGAGATGAATGTTAACTAAACTTATTGTGGTAATCATTTTCTTTTCTTTTCTAAAAAGATTTTATTTACTTGTCAGAGTGAGAGAACACACGCAGAGAGAAGCAGCAGGCAGAGGGAGAAGCAGCGGGCAAAGAGAGAAGCAACGGGCAGAGGGAAAAGCAGGCTCCCCGCTGAGCAGGGAGCCCAATTCGGCACTCCATCCCAGGTACCTGGGATCATGACCTGCACTGAAGGTAGACACTCAACCAACTGAACCACCCAGGCGGTCCTGTGGGAATCATTTTCAGTATATATGTATGTCAAGTCATTATGTAGTACACCTTAAACTTACACCTAGCTATATGTTAATTATATCTCAATTTTAAAAAGGGGGGAAGGTGCTATGGAAAACTATAAAGCAGCTGGGTGCTTCTTTTTCCAGGTTTCAATTACCAAATAGGTATATTTCTTCAAATGAGAATAACAACTTTGCAGCTCCTTTTCACACATAAGTCAGAAAAGACTCAACTATCTGGATACCTAGACTAACTTCACAGTGTCTAAACACTGCTTCTCAGTCACAGCACTAAGGGAAAAATTCTTACTCCAAGGAAAATGCAACAGCAGAGGAAAAGGTACACTAGCACACTAGCACACTACCCAAATCTTCCCCCTTTTCCATACATACCAATCTAGCCCAGACTTTCTTCTGGTGTTTGCCTTCATTTAAGGGAAAGTGACCCTATTCTGAGACCTAGGAGGTGGACCTTAATTAGGTACACCAATAATGGTAATTGTTTCCTTTTTGTGACTGGTTTGGGAAGAGACCATGATTTGATCATTATCAGAGAGACTAGGACACTTCACTAAGATCCTAAGTAGCTAGATCAGTAATTGTGATTGATTTAGGAAGGGGCAAGTGACTCAATTAAACCCAGTGAAATACGAGGGTACTTTGCCAGGTGAGTAGCTTCAAAGAAATTCATTCTATTAAAAAAAAAAAAAGCCACTGGGAAAAAAATGGTTGTTATCTTTTACTGAAGGTAGTCTTGTATACAGATGATGCCTGGATTGCAATATTCTATTAACTCAAGGAGGATGGTGGAGCAGAGAGAATAAGCCTAGATCCTTGATGCTATGAGGCAGACTGTATTAGTCAGCCTGGATCCTCCTAGCTTTGTACCTCTTGATACATGAAGTCATAAATTCCATTATCACTTAAGCTATTTTTTTTTAAAGATTTTATTTATTTATTTGACAGAGAGAAATCACAAGTAGATGGAGAGGCAGGCAGAGAGAGAGAGAGGGAAGCAGGCTCCCTGCCGAGCAGAGAGCCCGATGTGGGACTAGATCCCAGGACCCCGAGATCATGACCTGAGCCGAAGGCAGAGGCTTAACCCACTGAGCCACCCAGGTGCCCTCACTTAAGCTATTTTGAGTTGAGTTTACCATTCCTTCTAGCCAGAAGCATCCTGAGATAATCAGAAACTGTAGGTGAAGAGAGGGACTATTTGGACCAGACAGACAAGCCTAGCTTTATAAGTAGAAAGAACTGACAGAGAGCGAGCAATAGAGAATTGATGGTATCAGCTAAAATTTTTGGAGTGCTTATGTTGTGTCAGGCACTATCCTAAAGTGTTTTAAGTGTCTCATTTAATCTTACATCAATTGTATTAGATATATATTTTATTATCATCACTATTTTATAGGTAAGTAAGCTTAAGTACAGAGCAATTAAATACTTTAAGGTCATACAACTGGTACACAGCAGAGCAGGACTCAAAGCCAGGAAATATGGCTCTAGCACTTGCTTTATTAACCTTTATGCAATACTTCCACTAATTAAGGGGACAGATGTTCAAAGACTAGGCAGAAAACAGAAGGTCTACCAAAGATACAACGGAATCATGGAATTCACAACTGGAAAGGGATGCAGAAGCTTTCTCATTTAGTTTCATCCTTTTATATCCACGGACCTTCTCAGTCACGTTCCTGAATCATCAATAACTCTGAAAAATTGTTGGCTTGACCCTGTTTGTATACATCTAGTGGAAGGAAGTCATCTCTTCCATATACAAACCTTTTTTCGGGGGAAAGTATAAAGAGGCAAAACTTCCTTTCCAGTTACTTCCTGTCACTGGCCTCAGTTTAGTTCTCTGTGCAAGTCATAAAGAACAAGCTTAATCTCCCTTCCAAGTTAGCCCCTTACAGGAGACAACTTTATCTTCCTCCTTTCTCTAAACACTTCCAGCTTCTTAAGGCAGGTCTTTAAATCACATGGCTTTATTTCCTCACCATTTTGCTTCAGGATAAAAAAAGCTACCTTCAACTTAACAACAGCTAGTTAAGAGAGGTCAGAGTGTTACCATTCAGAGTCAAGATCCACTGGAAGACACAATGAGCTCAAAATTGTATTTCTTGAGCTGAGGCTCTCTTTTGTTCTACAAAATAAACTTTAACTAAGTCCATTTCCAGTCCTATGTGGAAGTCTCTCCTTTTTCTTATGGCAAAAAATTTCTGGAAGCAAATTTTTCAATGCAAAAAGTGAAGGTTCCAGCTGAGGGACAAGACAAAGACAATTTAATAACTTTTTTAAAAGTCTTAAGGAGCAAGAATAAAGCTAGTAGAAAAGGGTTAAAAGCAGAGAAGTAATTTCTACTCTTGATGGTTTATTTGGTAAAGAAGAAAAGAACTATTTCATATATAACTTGACTAGAACAAAGCAAAGACATTAACATCCCAGGAGAGCCAAGATACGTGCTTCCCTACAAACTCTCTCTGCACATTGTACATTTCGTCCAGGCAAACAGTATAACTTTAAGCCAGAATGTCTCCTGAGGACACTCAGTGGCTCAAAGCTGCACAGAGGGGACTGTCAGAAGTGGGGGGCAAGGAGATGGAGTGAGGAAATAGGATGATACAGGGAAGATGATTGGGAGCCAAGATCTGGCAATTTTTTCAGGGAGAAAACTGCATATTCCCCATAAATTTTTTGACTGCCAAGGTAAGTACCTTCCAGAGCACAGTGAAACTATATATCCTTCCATCAACTCATAAACAACTTTCTAGGCATGAGGCCAAAAAGAATATATTATATAGGGGACACTCAGAGACAGAAGGGCATTTTCTCCCTTTTAATCTATGGTCAAGTAGACAGAATGTAAACAAGAAGACAATAGCTAGAGGTCAAAAATTCTGACCTACCCTGTGGCAAAATTCTTGTAAACTTACCATTCCTCTGCCAATTTGTATAGCAAGAATAAATGACTCTCAATTGAAAAAATAGATTTTAAACTGTTCAAAATCTAGAGGCTCAAGAGAATAGATAAACAAATTACTATACGTTCATAGAACACTGTGCCACAATAAAAAAGAAAGAACTTTTGGTGTTTACCTTGTTCTGAAGACACATGATCAGAGAAACTGACCCTATTCTGAACCCTAGGAGGTGGACCTTAATTAGGTACACCAATTATGGTAATTGTTTCCTTTTTGTGACTGGTTTGGGAAGGGACCAGTGATTTGATCATTATCAGAAAGACTAGGGGACTTTGCTGGGAATATACTGAAATACACAAAAACATGGATGGATCTCAAACTTTTATGGTAGGTAAAAGAAAGCAGAACTTCCTTTAAAAAAAAAAACATAATTGCATTTACAAGAAGTTAATGGACACAGAAAACTAAACTACAACGATTTAAATCAGGAAGTGCCTGCTTAGGAATGGGGGTAAAATATGGGTAAAAGGGATCCTTCAAGTGATGGAAATATTCTGTCTTACTGAGGGATGTGGTTACATGGGTGTATGCAACTATCAAAAGTTATGAACTGAATGCCTAAGATCTGTGCATTTTATTGTATGTTATTTAAACATACACACACACATAAACACACACAAACCACACACACAAATGCCCTTAGGAGTCAAGACAATGGGGACAAAACATCCTTATAGTTAAAATGGCACGGTAAAAACAAAACAAGTCTGTGCTCATGCAGGGCAAGTCTATTCCTACATTTGTCTGGAGTTGGGAGAAAAGGAAAAAGCACTAATGTTCACTGAGCACAATTATGAACCTGGTGCTTTTTGCACTTCAACTCATGATCACCAAGAGAAGTTAATCACCTTGCCCAAGGTCATACCACTACTAAATAACAGAACCACATGAGAACACTGGTGTTGTCTGATTCCAAAGTCTACATGCTTTCTTTGACTCTGATTTATTTTTCCTACACATTACTTTATTTAATCCAAACAAAACTCTTGTCAGGGTATTTTCAGATGAAGAAACTGAGCTCAGGGATGCCTGGGTGGCTCAGTCAATTAAGCGTCTGCCTTAGGCTCAGGTCATGATTCCAGGGTCCTGGGATCAAGTCCCTCACTGGGCTCCTTGCTCAGTGGGAAGCCTGCTTCTCCCTCTGCCTGCTGCTCCCCTTGCTTGTGTTCTCTCTCTCTCTCCCTCTGACAAATAAATAAAATCTTAAAAAAAAAAAAAAAGAAAGGAAGAAACTAAAGCTCAGAGGAATTAAATAACTTTCTCAAGTTAATATAAGAGGAGCAAGGGCAGGATTCCAACCTAGCTGAATCTAATCCCAAAGCCAAAGTTGTAGGTGTTCCAAGGTAGACATTCAAGAGTGTTCTGGGGCATGAAGTGTGGGATGAAAGGGGTGCCTAGAACCGAAGTCTCTCTACAGAGTGTTGGTGGGGGACAAATTTGAGGGTTCAAAAATTGGGTTTCTACATTCTCCCATCTTTTTCCTCAATCTGGGTCACCCGCATGACTTTAGATTTTTTACAGTTTACAGATAATATCTTAATCGATCTTCTCAAGGTATAAAAAATTATCTCAATTTTTGAATGAAATATTAACAGTAAGAAATAGTAAATGAATTGTTCAGGGCCACACAATATGTATAAGGAGGTAGAATTCAAACCCAGGTCTTCTTGATTACAAAATCCCATGTTCTTTTCACTACAGTGCTCAAAGGACGAAAACCGAGAACAGTATGATAACTGCATGCTTGAAGAGGTAATTGGCTCAACCGCCCTGGGTAGGTATGATAAAAGACCCTACTGAGTTATAAATAAGAGACATGGGTCCAATACTCCCTTTTCTTCAAAGAGAGAAAGCAGAATATGGGGGACTAGAGAGTAAAGTACTTCTGGAACATGTAAGGCTACAGTTATGTGACAGTTACTAAGTCCTTTAAGGACTTCACAAGTCAACAGTCACAGGTTTCACTAGTACTAGGCCAATAAAAATAACAATAATGACAACAATTTTACCAATTTTTAGATCAGGAAAGTGTTAAGAAAATCACTCTGCTCTATAAATGCAAAAGGATTTACTGGTGTATAAAGAAAGCCACAGGAGTTGGCTGATGTCTAGAGCAATTTCTTAGGCAAACTAAAGAAAGGAACAAGACTAAAATGTTCTGGACATGTACCTTCTTTCTTTGTTCAATATCTGTTACGGCTGTACTTGTCCTGAAATGAGAACTACAGGTGCTTTTAATCGATGGACTAAAATGTTGGGCATCATTATAGTTTCTATTAGCTTCTCTACATTTCTGGCCAAAAAATGCCCATTTTACTTCTGTGAGCAAAACAGAACAAATCAAATTTCCTCCTCTTTTAAGCAAAGAGCACCAGTGGGTGGGTGCCTTTCCTTCTGCTGCTTCCATTTTCTTTAGTTTTATCATAGTAATGCCACTATGTAGAAAATATCACAGAATCTTAGGGAGGCACAGGACCTTGAAAGTTCATACTGTATTCTCCCACGCCCTGGCAAAAGTGCTCCCAGCTGAATCCAGAGAAGACATTCTGGCAAAGAGAATAAAAAATTACAACTTACCTACTGTTCATGGCATTTCAGGATGCCTTCTATTACTAACTTAAATGCTATGTGGATAAGTCTACCTTGCCCTACTGTGATGACTTTAGAAGTCAATGTCACTGCTTGTTAGGTAGAGAGGACACCTAAGCCAACAATGTAGTATTAAAAGAATATTTTCAAAATATAAAATGAAATGTGAGATTGCTAGAGAAATGAAAGAAGAATCTAAGTTCATATGAAGGAACTAAAAACCTTTAAGAATCGCTATTCCTTAAGCCTCTGCTGCAAAGGAGAGTCCACTATTTATTCTGCAATATCCAATTACCTCTTCCTTAGCAGAACCACTGGTTTTAGGTTGGGCATATGGCTGCCTGGAAAAAAGCTACACATATCCCAACCTCCATTGTAGCTAAATACGAGGACATGACTAAGTTCTAGTCCATGAGATATAAGAAGTAGTGTTAGGAATTAAACTATGTCCCCCTCCAAACTTGCATGTTGAATCCCTAACCTCCTGTATCTCAGAATGTGACTATTATTTGGAGATGGGAGTCTTTTTTTTTTTTTTTTAAGATTTTATTTATTTATTTGAAAGAGATCACAAGTAGGCAGAGAGGGAGAGGAAAGGAAGAAGGCTCCCTGAGGAGCAGAGAGCCTGATGCGGAACTCAATCCCAGGACCCTGGGATCATTTCCTGAGCCAAAGGCAGAGGCTTTAACCCACTGAGCCACCCAGGCATCCTGAGATAGGGATCTTTAAGGAGGTGATTAAGTTAAAATGAGTGAGGTGGGGCCCTAATCTAATCTGACTGATATCTTTATAAGAAGAGGAAATCCAGACACACAAAGAGACATGAGAAATACATGGGCAGAGGAAAAACTGTGAGATGACAGTGAGAAGGCAGCCATTTGCAAGTCCAGGAGAAAGGTTTCTAGAGAAACCAAATCCGCCAACACTTCGATCTTGGACTTCCAGCCTCCAGAACTGAGAAAATAAATTTCTGTTCCTTAAGCCATCCAGTCTGTCGTATTTTATTATGGCAGCCCTACGAAATAAATACAGTAAATACAAGCAGTAAATACAACCTCTATGAAGTACCCTTAGAGGAAGTGGGTAGACCTTCTTTAACTTACCCTAATTCCTACTGGCTTAAATGTAGAAACAGCCATCTGGGATTGTGAGATGATACTAAGATTGAAAACCACAGATCATGAGGAAACAGACAAAAGAAACCTGGATCCTTGACTAGAGCAGTTCCAGACTAGACTGACTACCTCTAGATTTCCTGAATGTGAGAAAAATACACTTCACTCCTAACTAAGATACTAGATACATGTGTGTGCATGTGCATATACACAGACACAAAGTAATTCTGATAAAACCAGTAATAATTCCTCAATTCCTACAAGCAAAAATCAAGCAGCAACATTCTGGAGCTTATATGTACTTGGGAGAGAAAAAGTTAAAATAAAGAAAAGTTGGTATTTTTTTTTTTAAGTTGGTATTTTTTTAAAAAGTTTTTTTTTTAACATGGGGCTCAAACTCACAAACCCAAGATTAAGAATCGCATGCTCTACCAACTGACCCAGCCAGAGACCCCAAAAGTTGGCATTTTATGGAGAATATAAGAGCATCACCCTTGTGCTCTAGTACCACCTCTGCTATAAGGAAAAGACTGAACATAGTAATAGGGTGAGTTAGGGGTAGCACCCATCAAAATAAAGAACATTCAAGCTCCAGAGTATGGGAGGCAGCAAGCATGTTGTAGTGGATAAATTTTATGAACTCTATAATTTGATGTGAATTTGGCTAGAAGAGTCTGGTTTCTACAACTTAGCAATCAGGTAACTAAGCCTGGGCCTCCTCATTTGTAAGATCAGGCATCAGACCCACCTCACAGAGTCACTGAAAAAACATGTGAGATAACAAGTGCAATGTGCTTGCACACAGTAGATGCTCAGAATGTCATTCCACAGTAAGAAGGGAAAGAACAATGACTGAGAGACCCCTTTCCCTTGCTGCTCACTGGTACTGTTTTTCTCTTATGAATGAACACATTTCCATTCAGAATTGGTATCTTGTATATACCCTTTTCCCAATCAGTGTAGAAGCCATGTTATCCTGCATAGGTGAGACTCTTACCTATTTCAATGATAAGCGGACAGTAAAAGACTACAAGAAATAGAAAAGAGAATTTTATTTACCCCTTCCTGTTAGCTTCTACTTTTTCTTAGTACTTTGGTATTTTAAGAATTATCTGGGTTTTTTTTTTTTAAGTCAATTCAGGTAAATGCTTCTTCCAAAAGAAAGAATTCCAATGTTTGATATAGCTGTAAGCACAGGCCCAAGGCAAGAGATCAATCACTGAAGAGTGACAAGGTCTTGAGACTCTGTTACCCACGATGTATGGTCAGATGTGTAAAGAATACCTAATGTTTGATGGTTCAGATCCTAAGGAGCCCTCACTTCTAGAATTACTTCTAGAACTACTCACTCTGTTATGTGCACAGAGTTAGACACAAAGTAGGCATTATCGTTCCTTTTTTATGGAAGAATAAACTGAAGATCAAAGTGATCAGAAGGCAAAACTCATTCACTCTAATTTCAAAGTACATCAAAAATCTGATGATTTCCCACACTTCCACTGGTACCACCCTAATCCAAGCCGCCATCTTTCTTGGTGGAATGATATAATAAGCTACTAACTAGTTTCTGGCTTCCAACCTCGCTTCTCTCCAGTATTTTCTAAACATGGTAGCCACAGTGACTGTGAAAAAACATGTTCAGATCATGTTACACATTTGCTCAAAACCATCCAATGGCTCCCATCTCAATCAGAGCAAAAGCCGAAGTTCTTAAAATGACCTACAAAACTTAAATAATCTCATACCAGTTTGCCCTCTGATCCTATCTCTTACTATGCCGCCCCCAACCTACTGCAGGTCCAGTCATACTGGCTCCCCGCTATGCTCTAAGCCCACTTTATAGTGATTATTTTTGCTGTTCCCTCCTTCTGCCCAGAGCAATCATTTTCCAGATAACAGCATGCTTACTTCACCTCTTCAAGTCTTTACTGAAATGCTATCTCAGTAAGCCTTCCTCTGGTCATAATAACTAAAATTATAAAACCCCAAATACTTCCTATCCTACTCCAAGGCCTCCCCTAACAAAAAGTTATTTAATTAGATTCCAAACAGACTTTTTGCTTTTCTTTGCTTAACAGATAAATCTGATGGTTTTCTTCCTCTGAGACAGAAAGTGATGGTATAATGAAAAGTTCACATCTCACTCATAGAGATGCAAATACTTCAAAAGGGGAGAACAAATTCATGGACTTCTTGAGGTCTCTTTCAGTCCTTCAAATCTGTAAATAGTCAAGTATGGGAGCACTGTAAAAAGGAGAACACGACCCACCATAATTTCTATCTATGATGTAAAATATAAGAAGAGAAACATAATACTCTTGATTTCACTTACAAAAATCTAGGCGGGTAGGTTTCTTGGTATGAATGACTCATTCTCAATCTCTAAAGCAATAAGTACAGAAGAAAATACATGCCATGATCTCCGATGACAAGGAACTAACACTGAGCTGAGTGAAATTTCCCAGACCTACCCTAATAAATATGAACAGGCTAGGAAAGTGAAAATGGAAAACACAGATGAAACCTCCAGCTTATTTTCTTTCTTCTTCTTTTTAAAAAATATTTTATTTATTTATTTATTTATTTGACAGAGATCACAAGTAGGCTGAGAGGCAGGCAGAGAGAGAGGAAAGGAAGCAGTCTCCCTGCTGGGCAGAGAGCCCGATGTGGGGCTCGATCCCAGGACCCTGGGATCATGACCTGAGCCGAAGGCAGAGGCTTTAACCCACTGAGCCACCCAGGTGCCCCTCCAGCTTATTTTCTAACACCAGACAAATGGAGTTAGAGTGGAAGAGAAACAAGAAAAACAAGTCAGACACAAGGTGCCAATTTCTGACTCAGATTTAAAGTTACCAAAATAAGCAAGGCACCTAGATATAATGACAAATCTCTTCTGGTCTATAAGGCCAGAGTTTGGCATAAGCTCAACTGACTATCCCAGCAGCCTGATTCACAAACAGGTGATAGGTGTTTCCCACCATATCTTCTTCCAATCAAATCACATTAAGAAGATGATGTATCATTACAGTGTTTATATTAAACTGCAAATTTTTCAAAGAGAAGAGAAAAACATCTTATACCATTCTTAAAACATTTTATTTCACAGCTTTAAATAGCATTATGGTATTACTGTCGCATATCATTGAGTAAATGAATTCTGCAAGGTTAAATGATGATATGTATATGTTCTATCTGCTCATTGGCCCCCAGGTCAGCCAATCTGATCCAGGACTCCATGGCAACAGGCTCTATCACTAAGAGCTACAAGACAAGATTCCCTCTGCCTTTTCTGTCCTCCTCCTCCTCCTCCTCCTCCTCCTTCTTCTTCTTTTTTTTTTAAATATGCATTTTTCACAGAAACTGCTGCAAATACTGTCAAAAAATAGTCTCTACAGACAAATAAGAAATCCTGCCACTCTGATATACTAAAAATGAATACTGGGGAGAAAGAGTGGATAGCAATGACAATGAATCTATGCAAATAACAAGGGATCCCAAAAACTCCAGAGATTTGACCCTGTTTAATTTCAGTAGAGAAATTCGGGAACCCTTGAATTGTGAAAAACCAACACCAATATAAATTGAGGATTAGTAATTAGGGAGTGTTGCCTTCCCCGCTTAAGTTATGGTATTGAAGCTTCCCATGCCACAATATACAGGGAGAGCAAAAAGCTTTAATTTAAGACAGCTAACCTTTTCCCACAATTTTTTTTGAACTGTTAAAATAAGCCTCAAAACTCACAGATCTCAGGTTCTTATTTCTCCATATCTTGCAAACCACAGTTATATGTCCTTCGAATTCTAAGTCTGTCTTCTCTACATTCCCCTCCCCAGCACCCTCACTATGCTTAGGAAAAAACTGCCATGTCCAAATGAGGAAATAATATATTTGCTCTTCACATACCATATGCCCCCATTCCTTCTCCCTCAGCTGTAGACATTCTTGAAGCAAAGAGGAAACAAGATAATTACAAACTAGACAAGGAAACTAGAATGAAACAACCATCATTCTCCCCAGTGATACTCACTGACATTCTAAAATCCACCTGACATATTACAAGGTATCCTGCTTCCCTGGCATGGTTTTCGCCAATAACTGATATAATATCTTTGGATGCAACAAGAAACTTTGGTCCCCACCTTGTGGTACATGATGGTAAGTGAATGCTAAGAAGCAGACAGAATCTGAATGGACAGGGTCAAAATTAGCTTGGAAACTGTACATTTGCATCTGGCTCATTTCTGTTTTGTTTTAATTGTGCTAAACAGACATAATATAAAAATTACCATTTTATTCATTTTTAAGAATACAGTTCAGTAGTAGCATTAAGTACATTCACATTTTCCTGCATTGTAGAAGAGAACATCGTTTCAGACACAAAAGCCATGGTAAGAAACTACAATCATTCTTTCTAGGACTATTTACTAGAACATGTATTTATTATGCAAGTCACTTACTATTAAGAAGTATAGCTTATGAAGAACATTCAGATGTTAAGATCTGACACTAATGCTCGCTAAAAACAGCCACCCACATGTCTATTTCCAGTATGTTTTTCATATGCTGAATACAGTTTCTTACATGCACATCTCAGGTCCCAAATAAGTCCAAAGTAGATGGAAGTCTACATCTCTTTTGTCAGCACTGAGTTCCAAGGGACCCGTAAGACCAGACTAACATGAGAAGCAATAGACAGAGTTCCAGAAATTCCTAGAACAGAGAAATGCTCCCTGTTACACGGTTTCAAATTTCCCAAGAATTAAGGAGATATTAAGGAGAATGAAGGTTGTTAAGGAGACAACCCAAAAAAAAGGTAAAATGTAACTTGTAGTGGGAATCATAAATAATATCAAAACTAAAAAAAAAAAAAAAAAAGTCACTATGGGGGAGAGGGGGAATCACTCCTAGGCCACTCTCTACATCAATTTCCTTTATACCTTCATAGCAGAAAACCCAAACATTTTGCTCTGGTCCTACAGCGCAGCAACCCCCGCCCCGACCCCGCCCGCCGCCTTTTTTTGAGATCCTGGGCCAGTACATATAGAAACACAGCATATTTACTGACCCAAGAAGCACAGGAAGTTGCCTGAATAGGCTATTTTCTCAGGATACCCACCCTGGGCTCTGGTCAGAGGAGGTCATCTTCCTCAAGTACCAACTACAGCCACAGCAGCTCTCATTTATTACACACCTACTGTATTCCAAACACCATACTCAAGAATTTATAGAAGTTACCACATTTATCTTCACTTTAATATATTCTGGAAATCTGCCTTCAAATAAAGGATTAAAATTTTTTTCATTCTTTTTCTTTTGTTTTTAAAGATTTTATTTATTTATCTGTCAGAGAGAAAGAGACAGCACAAGGAGGGAGAGCAGTGGGCAGAGAAGCAGACTTCCTGCTAAGCACGGGGCCTGATGTGGGGCTCAATCCCAGGACCCTGAGATCATGAACTGGGCCAAAGGCAGATGCTTAACTGAATGAGCCAGCTAGGCATCCCCTTCATCCTTGTTAACAAGACCAGAAAAAGTCCTTGATAGGCTTCTTTATACTTACAGAAAACACATACACACAAAAGAAAAGAAAAATGAGCCATAATCCATAACTAAGAGATAACTGCTATTAACAGCACAGTGTTTTCAGATAAATTTTTCTAAATTCTGTTTCCATATATCTATGGAATTTGTATCCACATTGCATGTATTTCCATACCTAATAATTTTTATGTAGTATACATTATACAGAACATCTTTATACCATGTTTTTTCTACTACTAAAATGTGATTTAAAAAAAAAAAAAACCTGTGGCCATTTTCTCCATTATTACTTTTACCAGTCACTTTAATACCTATCTAATATTCTACTACATAATGTACCATAATTTTTTTTTTAAAGATTTTATTTTTAAGGGGCACCTGAGTGGCTCAGTCATTAAGTGTCTGCAGCTCGGGTCATGATCCCATGGTACTGGGATTGAGCCCCACATCAGGCTCTCTGTTCGGCAGGAAGCCTGTTATTCCCTCTCCCCCTGCTTGTGTTCCCTCTCTCACTGTGTTTCTGTCAAATAAATAAAATCTTTAAAAAAAATTATTTTTAAGTAATCTCTATACCCAAAGTGGGGCTTGAACTCACAACCCCAAGATTAAGAGTGGCATGTTCTACTGATTAAGCCAACCAGGAACCCCACATGTACCATAATTTTTAACTATTTCCTTATTATTGTATAGTTAGTAAGTGGTTAAATTATTTTTGAAAAAAAAATTTTTTTTGAAGATTTTATTTATTTGTTTGACAGACAGAGATTACAAGTAGGCAGAGAGGCAAGGCAGAGAGAGAGGAAGGGAAGCAGGCTCCTCGCCAGCCAAGCAGAGAGCCTGATGCGGGGCTTGATCCCAGGACCCTGAGATCATGACCTGAGCTGAAGACAAAGGCTTTAACTCACTGAGCCGCCCAGGCGCCCCCAGGGAAGCTGTTAATTTTTACAACAAAATAATGTTGTGATGAGTATCTTTGAACTTAGATCTTTATTCATATTTCTCATCAACATTTAAGAGTTTTGGAGATAAAAAAATTTCTCCCTTAGTTCACCCCAGTAAATAGAAAAAAGGAGAGCCACACTACCTAATTATGGTATTTTTCAACTGTTCCCTCAGAAACACATAATGTCCACTTAAGCACATCCCATGACAGTGCCTAGACTTTAAAAGTTAGATATTCACCCAGGCAGTGTACTTCTTACTTTTATTCAATTCATGCCCTGCCGTTTTAGTAATATTAACTCTCCTTTCTTATATATCACTAGAAGAGATATATACGCTGTACTCCTTTAGACTGACTGACCTAAGAAAATTAATAGGGAGGAAAGGGGGCATCTGGATAGCTCAGCTGGTTAAGGGTCTGACTTGATTTCAGCTCTGATCACAGGATTGTGAGATGGAGCCCTGTGTCAGCTCTGTGCTGGGTGTGGAGTCTGCTTAAGATTCTCTGTCTTGGGGCACGTGGGTGGCTCAGTCATTAAGCGTCTGCCTTCAGCTCAGGTCATGATCTCAGGGGGCTGGGATGGAGCCCCACATCAGGCTCCCTGTTCAGCAGGAAGCCTGCTTCTCTCTCTCCCACTCCCCCTGCTTGTGTTCCCTCTCTTGCTGTGTGTCTCTGTCAAATACATAAATAAAATCTTTAAAAAAAAAAAAAATATTTCTCCCTCGGCCCCTCCCCTCCTCAAAAAAAAAAAAAAATAGGGGGAAGGAAAGGATATAAAGTCACACATGGAAATATTCTCTTTGACATTAATGTTACATACCATCTACTAACTCTTGTGAGTATACCTCGATATTAGACAGCAGTCCAAAGAATGAAGCCTCAAAAAACACAAAAGAAAAACACTCTAAGTCTTTAATATGAAACTGTAAGAAAATAAAAGGGCATGGAGATATTGAATATTTCGATATTTGTGATTTGACATTTGGTCTATTTAAGATCGTAGATTTTTTTTTAAGTGTTTTTTTTTTTGTTGTTGTTGTTGTTGTTGTAAGATTTTACTTATTTGACAGAGAGAGAGAGACAGCGAGAGAGGGAACACAAGCAGGGGAAATGGGAGTGGGAGAAGCAGGCTTCCCGATGAGTAGGGAGCCCGATGCCAGGGCTTGATCCCAGAAATCTGCGATCATGACCTGAGCCGAAGGCAAATGCTTAACAACTAAGCCACCAAGGTCTCCCAAGACCCTAGATTTTTTCTGAAGTGAGTTCGATGCCCAAGATGGGGCTTAAACTCACAACCCCGAGTTCAACAGTCACATGTTCTACCAACTGAGCCAGCCAGGCACCTAGAGTTTTTTAAGCTTGTGAAATGAAGGAGTCTTTCTATATAATGGTTCATATAAATCCCACACTCACAAATATGTGGAGAAAGAATACCACCTCATCAACTCAGAGAGAAAAGGAGAGGATACAAAGTTTCAGAGGTAGACAATAAAGACAAGTGTCCTAAGATTTTAAAGTATATCAGAACCAATGCTACAAAGTAAAACATAAAACAAACAAACAAACAAAAAAACAAACAACCATCATCTACAGAAGTCAAAAGATGAATGATGGCCAAGGAAATAAAACGAGAGCTATTAATCTGACTTAATGTGTTCCCCAATTTGGCCTCAAGTAATAAGCATCAGATTAAAGAAGATATTTCTTTATTTATTTTTATTTTTAAAAGATTTTTATTTATTTATTATTTGACAGAGAGACAGGGAGAGAGAGAACACAAGCAGGGGGAGTGGGAGGGGGAGAAGCCGGCTCTTCGCTGAGCAGGGAGCCCAATATGGGTCTCAATCACAGCACCCTGGGATCACGACCTGAGTGGAAAGCAAATGCTTAACGGTCAAAGCCACCCAGGTGCCCAGAGAAGATACTTCTAAAAGGATCAACTGTGTCAATTTTAACCTTAAATATTTAGATTATGCTTATATTCTTTTAAAAAACTCAATATTCTACATAGCTTTAAAATGACTTCTGGCTTCCTCAAAAATTACTGTTTAATATATATTTTTAAGATTTTATTTATTTATTTGACAGAGAGAGAAAGAGAGGACATGCAGGGGGAGCAGCCAAGGGAGAAGCAGGCTCTCTGCCATCTGCTGAGCAGGGAGCCGAATGCAAGACTGGATCCCAGGACCCTGGGATCATGAGCTGAGCTGAAGGCAGACACTTAACTGACTGAGCCACCCGGGCACCCCATCTCTGTTTAGTTTCTAAACATTAACAATAGTGGCTAATGCTAAGTAAGCCTTTAAGAGGACCAGGAACTATCTTAAAGGCTTTACATGCATTAATTCTTTTAGTCCTCAAACAACTCTAGGAGGTGGATACCATTGTTACCTTCATTTCATATATTTTACACATGAAGAAATGGAGAGGTTAAGTAATTTGCCCAATGTCAGAGAACCAGCAATTGGCATAGCTGGGATTTGAGTTCAGGCAGTCCAAATCCAGAGTCCAAGCATTTAGCCACTACACTTAAAAAAAAGCTCCTAACAGGCTATAGACAATCGGAGTGGGTAGGCTAGGAGAGAACACCAGAGAAAAGTAGGTATAGAACTTAAGGCACAGGAGCATGTGGGTGGCTCAGACAGTTAAGTGTCTGCCTTCCGCTCAGGTCCTGATCCCAGGACCTTGGGATCAAGCCCTGGGTCCGTCCCCCTACTCAGCAGGGAGTCTGCTTCTCCCTCTGCCTCTGCCCCTCCCCTAGCTCATTCTCTCTCTCTCTTTCTCAAATAAATAAATAAACAAATAAATCTTTTTAAAAAAGTTTCAGGCACAGAAATAGTCTCAAGCAATTTTGCGAGAAAGTTCTTTCAACATATATCAAATTTTAAATTATCCCAAATAGGGCGATAGTAGCACAGAAATAGTCTCTAGCAATTTTGCCAGAAAATTCTTTGAACATATATCACATTTTAAATTATCCCAAATAGGGTGATGGTAAACACCTTTTGCAAAAGCAGTTCTTGTCCTTTTCCTCCCCCTTAAAAAAAAAAAAATTAAATTAAGAAGGATAAGAAACTGAAATCTTACTTCTCCAACACCTTTCAACAGCTTTTCTTGCCTTGACCTTTTCCAAAACCTTGACAGTTAGAAAACAAAGATGAAAAAAGAAGGCACTTTCAATTGAAATAAAAAAGACCTCTTAGTAATTTTTCCACTGCTAATGACTGAAACATTTAAGAAAGACTTAGGTCGATCCCACCCACTCCCAAATGGAATGAAAACCAAGTTAAAACCGTCATCTTTTAATTTCACAGCAGTTTTCTTCCCCCTCTATGGCTATTCCTGTCCTCACTGCAGACAGGGAACTGCTCCCAATGACGTCAGAGCAGTCTCCCAGCAACGATTAATAAGGGCTGTCCACCACAGGGGTTTCCTGAAAAGCTAGCAAGAAATTGTCCACATATTTGCTGCAATACTGAGATATAAGGATGTGGTGGAATTTCTCTTAACCCTTATAGCTCCAGTCTCTGGCAAGTTTCAAAATAAGTTATTCTTCTGGAATGCTCTCAGTTTACCCTAGGATTATCTTCCTTTTCCTCCTCCAACTTCTCTCCAAATAAAATTGTAATTTTGTTAGTTTGAAATATTTTTGTCTGTAATAAATTGATAATATTGATATATTGAACTACTATAAAAAATAGGACTGGAATCTAAGCCTGGAAGATAATATTCTTTTCACTTCACACACAGAACTTAGAATAAATGAGAGCACAGAACAGAAAAGAATGTCAGGGCAGAAAAGCCAGCAAGTTCTTAAAGGTACTTTTCCACATATGCTAGCCAAACACATCCACAGACAGGCAAAAACCTCAAATTTTCCTAGGCTCTAGTCTACTGAATTTTTCACATTGACCTCTGCAGGCAGCCCTCCAGAGATCAGTGGTATTAAATGGAGTTTCATAAAAAAGAACTGGAAGCCCATATACTTACTTAATCCAGGAAAGGGTAAGTTAGGTTCACACCCAAGAGGGTATCTAACAATTTCTTCCTAAAGCTTTGCTCTAGCGTCATACACTCAAAATGAGAGTTTTAGTCTACAGTGGCAAGGAATTTCACCTAACTACCTATTTTTGAGGTCTGAGAAACAGCATACAAACTGCCTGCTCAGGACCAGTGCAAATAAGGTAGAAATAATTCCAAATTCCAAAGCTCAACCTAGAATTACCCGTGGATGCTAGGTTCCAGAAACCTGCTCGTGAGCACCTTCTCTTTCCATATTTAGAAAAAGCAATTAGGTAAAATTCATAAGCAGCAAGACATACAGGGTTAATTCAGGCACTGTGCTTCAGCAGTCAGCTCTGGCCCCAACCTATTCTAAAAAGAAACAAACAAAATAGCATCGCTATCATTAACAACATCCCACTTTGGCTTCTGCTCTGTTCAATGGAACCCAGTTATCATTAAGGCATAGATGGGAGAACGCACCGCTTCAGATGGATTTTCTTCTTCCTTCTCTCTGTCCCCTCCCTCTCGGAAGAAAAAAGACTGCAAACAAAATCACTACGTCACTGGAGGCAGAGGGAATCCCATCCCTGCACTCTTTAGATACCAAGGTCAGCAAACAAAAGCCAATTACAAGAAACAAATAAGTAATCCAAAATAAGCAGCAGTAAATCCACAGGAAATTCTTATGATAAAGCTCAATATGTCAAAAAGTGTGTTTCAGTAAAAAAGCTGAACAAATTTTCCTAAGACGTTCATAATTAAAAAAAGCTTCCCAGACACAGAAAAGGCGACATATTTCTTATCATCACAGTTAAAGACTAGGGGGCAGTTACATAAAGACACAGGACACAGAGACATATTCACCAGCCGGGTGTGGATAGCTGTGGAATGACACAGTGAAGGATATTTATAGGGGATTCCCTGCTTCCTGCAATGTGCGTCAACAGCATCACCAAAGGAACAGAAATCACCACTATTCTCATAAGCTAAATCTGAATGAAGCATCACTTGAAATAGCTATGGAAGAGGTAGAATCTGAATACAATAAAAGTTCTAGCAAACCTAATTTTTAAAACATTTTAAAGGTAAAAATCAGCAAATGAAAATGCCCACAAAACAACATTTGATAACTCTGTAATTTTCCTACTGTGTATTATACAGTTAAATTGGCCAAGATAAAAAAGGGATCTATTTTTCTAGCTTCTTCCTTACCCAGTCTATGGAGTTCAAGGACTATTTATATAAAGAAAGAAAATTATCCAAAACTCACCCCAGATGAATCTGCACTTAAACCAACAGCAAGCTCACATTTTTAATGGAGACCTCATTGTAAGAATCTGTTCTGCCGGAATTTTGCAGGAAGAAATTCCTTCTGGGAAACCTGTGCCTCTTCCCCCACCCACGGTCCCCTCCCACCCCCTTCACCCTTGAATGAAATGCTACTGATCCTTGCTGCTGCGTCTCCAGCAGGCTAATTGCTCTGACAAGCAGCTCTGAAGCAGACCACGGCCCAGCTGTTCAGAGAGATGTCACCTAGAGCTCTGCCAACAGTCTCTCTCTCTCTCTCTCTCTCTCTCTCTCACACACACACACACACACACACACACACAGGCTGCAAGAGCACCCCCTCCCAACTCCTCTTTGCGTTCTCATTCAAGCACTTCAGTGACATGCCTGCCCCCACACTGCTCTGAGGATAGCTTTTAAAGATACAGCAGCAGTTCCTTTCTGCTGCATACACAGAGATGCCAAAATAAGGGCTTATTAAATAAGAAAATAATGAGTTGCAGATATGTATGGAGTTAAAAGTTCACTTTTAAATCTACTTTGCCTTTTTCTCACCTGTGAAATAACCGAGGACAGAAGAATGATCTTTGCTTAAATGCTACTAGGCTAGACTTCAGAAATTAGGACCAAACCTAGAAACAGAATTTTCTTTCCAGTGAGCTATATTTAGTGCAATCATTTTTCACTTGGGGGAAGAAGGTGGGCAACCCAGAATACTAGTAGCTGTCTGTTCCTCCTTCCATGTGTGTCCCAAAAGGATAGGGAAGAGACTCTGGCTATAAAATGGGGGAATTGGGAAACTATGAAGGCTTCTTACTGATAAAACTGATAAAAAAGGACAAGAAAAGAGTGTAAGTATGTGGATGAGGATAAATAGATTTTTAAAAAAGAAAGAGTACAAAAGACAACAGGAGGAAGAGTAATAGTTCTTTTTTTTTAAAGATTTTATGTATTTATTTGACAGGCAGAGATCACAAGTAGGCAGAGAGGCAGGCAGAGAGAGGAAGGGAAGCAGGCTCATCGCTGAGCAGAGAGCCCAATGCAGGGCTCGATCCCAGGACCCTGGGATCATGACCTGAGCTGAGCCACCCAGTTCTTAAAAATATGCAGGGTCTGGGGCACCTGGATGGCTCAATCAGTTAAGCATGATTCTTGTCTTTGGCTCAGGTCATGAATTCAGGGTCATGAACTCAGGGTCCTGGGGTGAAGCCACTCTCCAGCTCAGGTTCTGCGCTCAATGGGGAGTCTGCTTGTCCCTCTTCCTCTGTCCCTCCCCTCACCAGCACTCTCTCTCCTTCTCTAAAATAAATAAATAAAAATCTTTAAAAAGAAAAAAATTTGCATGACTCGCAGACAGAAGACAAAAAAGTGACCTCAGGTCCTGATTTTTATTTTTTATTTTTATTTTTTTTTTTTTAAAGATTTTATTTATTTGTCAGAGAGAGACAGGGAGAGAGCGAGCACAGGCAGACAGAATGGCAGGCAGAGGCAGAGGGAGAAGCAGGCTCCCTGCTGAGCAAGGAGCCCGATGTGGGACTCGATCCCAGGACGCTGGGATCATGACCTGAGCCGAAGGCAGCTGCTTAACCAACTGAGCCACCCAGGCGTCCCTGGTCCTGATTTTTAAAAGCCCAAGGAAAGGTAGTAATAATTTACATTGCCATAGGAACTAATGGACATTATAAGTGGCACAAGTTCTTCAGTAGCACAAAACAATACATGGGTAGGGGTTCAGGCATCCTGAGGAAAACAATAAAACCTGTCACAAAGACAGGTTCATTCATATTCATATTCATTGTGAGCTTGTCTTCTTACTATGGGCCAAACATTATGATAAACTCTAGGAGTATGAGAGAGATTCATTAAGGATCATACAGAAGGAAAAAAGAAAGGGTCTGGCTTTTACTTTGAATGAGATGAGAAGTGACTAGAGGGGTAAAAAGCTGATCCTAAAGGGCCAAAGAGACCACTGACAGGAATCTGGCTTTTACATTTAGAGAGGCAATCTCACTTGAGATGAGAGTCCAGTGGGAGTTCTTAAGCAGAGGAATGTTATGTTTCTGACCTTTATTTCTTTTTTGCTTCCAAATTTTTGAGAAATTTCTAACATACAGAGATTTTGCAAGAACAGTACAACAGCCAACTAGATTCATATTCGGATTTAGTATGTATGTGTGCATGCATCCATGTGTGTAAATTCTTTTCAGGGCTATTTGAGATGTTCTCATAATGACCCTTCACATATAATAATTCAGCATGTATCCCCTTGTATCTCTTAATAAAGCCACTCTGAACTATGAAATAACCACCTGTCAAGTCCCAGTTGGGTTACTGGGTGGTGTACCTGCCAAAAAATCTAAATAGCACTGCAAATGCTTAGAAAACTCAAATGACTTTGGAATCACCATCCACTAAAGGCTGGCCAGAACTTGCAAGCTGAACCTAACCAGGTCAAATGCCTGCTAAAATAAGAGTCAATGTTCACCATGACATTTAAATCAGACCCAGACCCTTTAACATAATATTCATAATTTCTAAAATATAATCTAAAAATTTCTTGGCATACAAAAAAAAAACCAAAAAAACAAAACAAGATAATTTCAATTTGCATAGGAAAAGAGATGACCAGATACAACATTGAGATAACACAGATATAGGAAATCTGACAGCTATTAAAACAGCTATTATTAAAATGCTCCAACAGCACAGTATAATGTGTAGATTTGTCTAATCACTATGTTGTACACCTGCAACTAATATAACACTGTGTGTCAACTATACTTAAAAAAAGGTACTCAAAAAGACTTCTGTGGAGGTAGAAAGATAATCTGTCACTTGGAATTACGTTTAAGCATGATAAATGCCTAGATTGACCTAATATCCGTATCCATGATTAAAACAATAACCTTCCTGGGCACCTGGGTGGCTCAGTCATTAAGCATCTGCCTTTGGCTCAGGTCATGATCCCAGGACCCTGGGATCAAGCCCTGCATTGGACTCCCTACTGAGCAGGAAGCCTGCTTCTCCCTCTCCTCACCCTCAATTATACTCCACCTCTCGCTGTCTCTCTGTCAAACAAATAAAATCTTAAAAAAATATAATGACATTTCTTTTATTTAGGGAAATATTCCTGAAACCAATAGGAAGATAGAATATTTTAAGAAAAAATAGAGGATATAAAGAAGAACCAAAAGGAAATTTTAGAACTGAAAAATATTAACAACCAAAATATACATACTCAGTTCATGGGTTCAACAGCAGAACAGAAACAACAGAAGAATCCAGTTAATTTTCAGACAGATCAAATTCAAACTGAAGACAGATAAATTTGAAGACAGGTCAAATTTTTTTTTTAAAGATTTTATTTATTTATTTGATAGAGATCACAAGTAGGCAGAGAGGCAGGCAGAGATAGAGAGCGGGAAGCAGGCTCCCCACTGAGCAGAGAGCCCAACTTGGGCCTTGATCCCAGGACCCTGAGACCATGACCTGCACCTAAGGCATAGATCAACCCACTGATCCACCCAGGTGCCCTGAAGACAGGTCAAATCTTAATAGCAATATCAAACAGGAATCAATATCAAATCTGAACAACAGAGAGAAAAAAGACTTGAGGAAAAAAGAACAGATTATCAATGATCTGTAGGGCAATACCAAAATGTCTAATATTTGGGCCATCGGTGTCCCAAAAGGAGAGAAGCAAGAGTCTGGTGTAATATTTGAAGAAATAATGGTTAAAAAGTCATAAATTTGACAAAAGACATAAATATATAGAGTCAGGAAGCTCAGCAATCCCCAAAAAGGATAAAACGAAAGTCTACTCCTGGATTCACAATAATCTCAAGCTAAAAACTAAAGACAAAGTAAAAAAAATAAATCTTGAAAGCAACCAGGGAAAAATGATGTTATTACCTATTAAGGAAAAAATGATCTGAATGCCTCTATAGTTCTCATCAGAAAGGGGCAAGAAGGAAATAAAACAGCATTTTAAAGCGCTGAAAGGAAATACAGGTTTCTATATCCAGGGGAAATATCCTTGAGGATGAAGATGACATAAACATTCTCAGATAAAGGAAAGCCAAGAGAATTTACTGCTACCAGACCTATTCTAAAAGAATGGCCAAAAAAGTTCTTGAGAAAGATGGGAAATAATACAACTAATCTTGGAACACCAGGAACAAAGAACGAAAAATATAAATGCTAAATATCTGGTTACATATAATAGGTTATTCTCCTCCTCTTGAGTTCTTTGAAATGTTTGATGTTTGCAAACAAAAATTGCAAGATGATCAAATGGAATTTTCACTATGTGTCGATAAATGTAATAGATAAGACAACTACAATATTAAAGGGGAATAGGGCAGGAACCTATATGGTGGGAAGGTTTCAACATTCTACCCAAAATGGCAAAGTATTAATTCTAAGTAGACCACTAAAAGTTAGGTGTGTATATTGACAAAACAAAACAAAACAAAACAAGAGATTCCTAGAGCAGCCAATAAAATCTACATAAAAATGTATAGTCAAAACCTAATAGATAAAATTAAATAATTAAAATAGACTATCACAAAATGTTCAAATGTCTCAAAAGGCAGGAAAAGGATATTGTTACAGAATTAAAAATAGGAAGAACAAAGGAAAAAAGAATAAGATGGTAGACTTAACACTAAACATATCAATAATAACATATAATGTAAATGGTCTAACAATGCCAATTAAAAGACAGGTTGTTGAAGAGTGCCTGGGGTGGCTCAGTTGGTTAGGCATCTGCCTTTGGCTCAGGTCATGAAATGACGGTCCTGGAATCAAGCCCAGCTCTGGCTCCCTGCTCATCAGGGACCCTGTCTCTCCCTTTCCCCTCTGCCCCTCCTGCCCCCATGCTCATGCACATGCAATCTCTCCCTCTCTCTCAAATAAACAAAATCTTACCAAAAAAAGTTGCTCAAATATATTAGAAACTTTAAATATAATGATTTATACTTAGGAAGGTTGAAGGCAAACAGAATAAACTACTTAATATGGTACTTTAATAGTGGATACATGACTTTACACATTAATATTGTAGAGGGGTGCCTGGGTGGCTCAGTCAGATAGGCATTTGCCTTAGTTCTGGTCATGATCCCAGGGTCCTGGGATGGAGCCCCACAGTAGGTTCCCCGCTCAGCAGGGAGTCTGCTTCTGCCTCTCCCTCTGCCCCTCCCCTCACTTGTGTTTTCTCTCTCCCTTGCTCTCTTTCAAATAAATAAAATCTTTAAAAAAAAAAAAAACCACAAAGCTATATAATACAAAGAGTGAAATCTAATATAAATAATAGATTTTACTTAATAATAAAGTGTCAATAGTGGTTCATCAATTTTTTAAAAGATTTATTCCTTTGAGAGAGAAAGAGACAGTGACAGAGATAGTGAGAGAGGAGAGGAAGAAACGGGCTCCCCACTAAGCAGGGAGCCCAAAGTGAGGCTCGATCCCAGGACCATCAGGGATGGGATGCTTGACCAGTGAGCTACCCAGGTGTCCCCTGGTTCATCAATTTTAACACATGTACTACAGTAACACAAAACACTAAGAGAAACTGTGTGTGTTTTGGGGGAGGATGGTATATGGGAACTCTGCATTTTCTGCTCAACTTTTCTATAAATGTAAAACTGCTCTAAAAAATAAAGTTTATTAATATAATTTTTAAAGATTTTATTTATTTGAGAGAGAGACAGAGCATGAATGAGGGAGGGAGAGGGAGAGAATCTAAAGCAGACTTCATACTGAGCATGGAGCCCCATGCAGGGGCTTGATCTCACAACCCTGAGTTCATGACCTGAGCTGAAACCAAGAGTCACTTAACCAACTGAGCCACCCAGGTGCCCTTACTAATTTACATTTTAAAAGGTTAAAAATGATACACTGTACAGTCACCAAAAAAAGCCAGAATGGCTATATTAATATTAGACAAAGTAGACGTCAGGGCAAAGAAATTACCAGGGATAAAGAACAATGTGAGATAATGATAAAAGGGGCAACTTCACCAAGAGGACAGTTCTAAACATCTATACCCCTAACAACAGAGCTTCAAAATTCACAAAGCAAAATCTAAGAAATGAAAGTAAAAATAGACAAATAGTTTTCAAGACCCCTTCCCATCTGGGAACAGACAAACCTATTTTTTTTTTTTTAAAGATTTTATTTATTTATTTATTTGACAAAGAGAGAGAGAAAGCACAAATAGGCAGAGGGGCAGGCAGAGGGAGAGGGAGAAGCAGGCTCACCACTGAGCAGGGAGCCTGACATGGGGCTCGATCCCAGGACCCTAGGACCATGACCTGAGCCAAAGGCAGTCGCTTAACTGACTGAGCCACCCAGGCGCCCCGAGACATACCAAAAATTAGCAAGGATGTAGAAGAACTGAACAATATCCTCAAAAAACAGGATCTAATTGATATACAACACAAACTAAAAATAGAATACTCATTCAAGTGCTCATGGGACATTCAAAAAGACAGACCATCTATCCTGAGTCATAAACAACATATTTATAAACATATTTATAAGAACTGAAATCATACAAAGTATACTCTCTCACCATAATGGAATGAAAGAAATCAATAACAAATACAGGAAAACCTCCAAACACTTGGAAATTAAACAACACACTTCCAAATAATCCACTGGTCAATCTGAAGAAAAATTGGAAAATATTCTTAACTAAACAAAAATGTAGATATATCAAAATCTGTGGGATACAAACTAAAGAAATACTAATGGGGAAATAGATACGAAATGCTAAATGCTTACATTAGAAAAGTAGTATCATGTACTAAATATCTGTGTCTCTCCACAATTCATATATTGAAGCTTTAGCCCAGTGTGGCTGTATTTGGAATGGGGTCCTTCAGGAAGAAATTAAGGTTAAATGAGGTCACACAGATGGGGCGCTGATCTGATAGGATTAATGCCCTTATAAGAAGAGACATCATGGGGTGCCTGGGTGGCTCAGTGGGTTAAAACCTCTGCTTTCGGCTCAGGTCATGATCCCAGGGTCCTGGGAATGAGCCCCACATCGGGCTCTCTGCTCAGCAGGGAGCCTGCTTCCCCCCACCCTCTCTGCCTGCCTCTCTGCCTACTTGTGATCTCTCTCTGTCAAATAAATAAATAAAATCTTTTAAAAAAAGAGACATCATGGGGCACCTGAGTGGATCAGTGGGTTAAGCTTCTGCCTTCAGCTCGGGTGTGATCCCAGGGTCCTGGAATCAAGTCCTGCATTGGGCTCTCTGCTCAGCAGGGAGCCTGCTTCCTCCCCCCACCACCCCGCCCCCCTCTCTCTCTGCCTGCTGCTCTGCCTCCTTGTGATCTCTATCTGTCAAAAAAAAAAAAAAAAGAAGAGACATCAGGGGCATGTGGGTGATTCAGTTGAGCATCTGCCTTCTACTCAGGTCATGATCCCAGGGTCCTGGGATTGAGCCCCACATTGGGCTCCCTGAGCCTGTTTCTCCCTCTCCTTCTGCCTGCTGGTCCCCCTGCCTGGGCCCTCCCTCTCTCCCACTCTGTTAAATGAATAAATAAAATCTTAAAAAAAGGAAAAAGAAAAAGTATCAGAACTTGCTCTTTCTCCATCTTCCCCCATGTGTATAGGAGGTCATATGAATATACAGCCAAAGGGCAGCTGCCTACAAAACAAAAGAGGCTTCAGAATTAAACCTACTTTGTTGGCACCTTAATCTTAGATTTCCCATGCCTAGAGACCTGTAAGAAATAATTTTTCTTTTCTTTTTTTTTTTTTTAAGATTTTATTTATTTATTTGACAGAGAGAGAGAGTGAGAGTAGGAACACAGCAGGGGGAGTGGGAGAGGGAGAAGCAGGCTTCCCACTGAGCAGGGAGACTGATGTAGGGCTCAATCCCAGCACTCTGGGATCACGACCTGAGCTGAAGGCAGACACTTAACTGAGCCACCCAGGCACTCCAAGAAATAATTTTCTGTAAGAAATAATCTCCCCGTTCTCTGGTATTTTGTTATGGCAGCCAGAGCAGACTAATGTAAGTAGAGAGATCTCGATCACTAATCTAACCTTCTATCTTAAGAAACCAAAAGAGGGGGCACCTGGGTGGCTCAGTGGGTTAAAGCCTCTGCCTTCTGCTCAGGTCATGATCCCAGGGTCCTGGCATCGAGCCCCGCATTGGGCTCTCTGCTCGGCAGGGAGCCTGCTTCCACTCTCTCTCTCTCTGCCTGCCTCTCTGCCTACTTGTGATCTCTGTCAAATAAATAAATAAAATCTTTTAAAAAAAAGAAAGAAGAATCCAAAAAAAGAACAAAATAAAAAGAACAAAATAAACTCAATGTAACCAGAAGGAAGATAAATAATAAGAAGCAGAAATTAATAAATTAAAAACAGGAAAAAAAAATCAAGGAAACCGAAAGCTGGTTCTTTGAAAAGATAAAAAAATTAATAAATCTCCAGCAAGACTGACACAAAAGAGAGAAAACACACATAATAACAGGAATTAAAAAAAAAATAAAAAGGTAAAACAACAGATCCCATGGTCATTTAAAAGAGGGAATTACACACAATTCTAAACACACAGATTCAACTACTCAGTTGAAACAGACTGCTTCCTTGAAAACCAGAAATTATCAAAAGTTATTAGAGATAAATCAGGTATTTGAATAATCCTGTAACTATTAAGGAAATCTACAGGCCCAGATATTTTCTCTGGTAAATTTTGGCACACATTTACAGAAGAAATAGTACCAATTCTGTATAATCTCTTCAGAAAACAGAAGAGAAGAAAACACTTCCCAACTCATTTTATGAGACCAATATTACCGATACCCAAACCAGCAGAGATATTACAAGAAAATACAGACCAATAACCTCATAAACAAAGACATTAAATGTTTCAACAAAATATTAGTAAATTAAATCAGTAATATATAAAAAGGATAATGCTTTACAACCTAGTGGGTTTGTCATGAGAATGCAAAGCTGATTCAATTTCTGGAAAGCAATCAATGTAATAATCCACCATATTGAACCCAAAGTGGGGGAAAAAACAACACATGACCATTTCAACCACTGCAGGAAAAGCATTTGGCAAAATTAAACACCCCCTCACAACAGAAACGCTCAACAAACTATGAATACAAGGAAATTTCCCGAGTCTGATAAAGGGTAACTCTAACAATCTTGAAGACTGATGACTTCTGGGGGTGCCTGGTTGGCTCAGTCAGTAGAACATCGATTCTTGATTTTAGGGTCATGAGTTCAACCCCAACTTGGGCATGAATCCTACTCACAATTTAAAAAATGAACAGGGGTGCCAGGGTGGTGGCCAGCTCTTGATTTTGGCTCAGGTCATGATCTCAAGGTCCTGGGATCTAGCCCCATGTCAGACTCCGTGCTCAGAGGGGAGTTTGTCTGAGGATTTCTCTCCCTCTCCCTTTGCCTCTCCCCCCACTCATGTTCTATTTCTCTCAAATAAATAAATCTTTTTTAAAAGTTAAAATAATAAAATCTTAAAAAAAAGACTGATGCCTTCTCCCTAAAATCAGAAATAAAACAAGATTGTCCACTGTAAACCACTAATATTCAACATCATAGTGAAAGTCCTAGCCAGTAGAATAAGCAAAGAGAAAGAAATAAAAGGCATAGAGATTGGTGAGGAAGAAATAAAAACCGTTTCTCTTCACAGACAATATAATCGCACACATATAAAATACTAAGGAACCACCCCCCACCCCCAGAAAACCCCAGAACTAATAAGTATGTTTAGCAAGATTGTAGGACATAAATTCAACACTGCCAAATCAATTTCCCCAAACTGATGTGTAGATTTGGTACAATTCTATTCAAAATCTCAGTAGGATTTTTTGCAGATATGACAAATTAACTGTAATATTTATATGGAGAGACAAAAAAGCAAAATTGCCAAATTTTGAAGAATAATTTGTAGAAATCATAGTACCCAATTTTAAGACTTAGCATAAAGTTACAATAATCAAGACAGTACAGAATCAGCGATGAGAAGGAATACAGATCAATGGAATAGAATAAGAAAACCAGAAATCCATATAAATATACTGGTTTATTTTACAAAAGTACAAAAACAATTTAATGGAGAAAAGACAATCTTTTTAACAAATGGCATAGAAACCACTGGACATCCATATACAAAAATAAATGAGTATCAACCTAAATATTACACAGTAACTAACTCAGGATTCACAGACCTGTACCCCTGAAACAAGTAATACATTATATATTAATTTTTTAAAAAACTAACTCAAAATAGATTGTTGATCTAAATGTAAACCCATAAAATGTTTGGAAGAAAATATAGGAGTAAATCTTTGTGACTTGGGATTAGGCAAAGAGTTCTTTCTTCTTTTTAAAGATTGTTTTTTTTAGGATTTTATTTATTTATTTGACAGAGAGGAAGGGAAGCAGGCTCCCTGCCGAGCAGAGAGCCCGATGCGGGGCTCGATCCCAAGACCCTGGGATCATGACCTGAGCGGAAGGCAGAGGCTTTAACCCACTGAGCCACCCAGGTGTCCCTTTTTAAAAAGATTTTATTTACTTGAGAGAGAGAGAGAGAGAAACAGACTCCCCACTGAGCAGGGAGACTGATATGGCACTCAGTCCCAGGACCCTGGGATCATGACCTGAGCCAAAGGCAGACACTTAACCGAGTAAGCCACCCAGACAACCCCAGAGGCAAAGAGTTCTTAAATAAGATACCCAAAGACAATCCAGAAAAGAAAAGAATTTGGCAAGTTAGTCTTGATCAAAATTAAAAGCTTGTGTTCAGCAAAAGCCAAGATAAAAAGACAACATACCAGATGGAAGAATATATATCCAATTATATACCCCCCAAAATGACTCGTATCTAGGATAGATAAAGGACTCTCAAAACTCAACAATGAGAAAATAACCCAATTGAAAAAGAGGCGAGGCACCTGGGTGGCTCAGAAGAATAGTAGAATAGTAGAATGCTGATGATTACTGAAGAGTACACGGGGTAGATTCATTGTAATATTGTATTTTTCTGCATTTTTGAAATTTTTTTCATTTAAAAAAAGAAAAAAGGCCAGGAGAACCAGCAAAGGAAACTAAGAAGGAACAGCCAGTGAAAACAGAAAGTGTGATGTCTTAGAAGCCAAGTGAAAAAAACATTTAGAGGAAAAGGCAAGAAACAATGTCAAATACTGATAGGTCAGTAAAGATGAGAATTTACAACTAACTACTGGATTTAGGAATAGAGAGTAGTGGTGGTAAAAGCCTAAATGAAGTGGGTTTAAGAGAGTAAAAAGGAGAGAAACTGGTGAGAGCAAGAATAGATAACTCTTTCAAATAATTTTGCTGTCAAGAGAAATGAGGCACAAATGGAGCAGAAAGAGGATCAAGAAGAGGATAAGATGGGACAAACTGTACTATATTTAAGTCCGAATGTTCCTTCACAAAATTATTCTGTTAAAGAATCATTAGCTAAATCCATATAAAGTATGTTAAGACCACCAAGTCACATTAAGTGATAAAAGCAAGCTGCATTTACCAAAATCTTTTTTAGTACTTTCTATGGTCTAGGTACTACTATTATGCATTTTAAATGCTTTTCACTGGAATCTCATTCTTCAATAATCACAAAGAATAAAACATTTGTATATAAAAATGTTCACAAGCATTATTTATAACAGAGAAAAATCTGGGAATAAATAGCCAACAGGAATAACAATAATTGATGACAAGTTCAAACAAATAAATGTAAAGTCATTCTGATGTGTTTATAATTTTTTAATGACCATACAGTCTTATGCAAGACTATATGTATATTATGATATTAATTATAAATATGAAAAGATAATGGATTAAAAATATAACAAAAATTTGTTTTATTTTAAAGATTTTATTTATTTGACAGAGAAAGACACAGCGGGAGAGAGAACAGAAGCAGGGGTAGTGGGAGAGGGAAAAGCAGGCTTCCCCACCACAAAGGGAGCCTGATGCAGGGCTCGATCCCAGGACCTTGGGATCATGACCTGAGACGAAGGCAGACGCTTAACCACTCTGCCACCCAGGCACCCCCAAAATGTAAAAAAAAATTTAACAAGAATCTCTCCTAGGAATGAGATTACAGGTGACTTTTTTTCTTCTTTATACAGTTTTACTCATCCACATTTTCTAAAATGTCTTCATTTTTTTTAAAGATATTACTTATTTTTCCAAGAGAGCGATGGAGTAAGAGCAGGCTGGGGGTGGGGCAGAAGAAGAAGCAGGGAGCCCAATGAGGGGCTCGATCCCAGGACCCTGGGATCATGACCTGAGCCAAAGGCAGTTGCTTAACAGACTGAGCAACCCAGGCACCCTAAAATAAAATGTCTTTAATAAAGAGCTCAGCTGAAATGAAAATCAAGGTATTAAAATTAACAATGTACCTATTTCCAGCAAAAATAGAAAAAGAGAACCCATACACAGTAACAAAAGATACTGCCTAGAGACAAACGAAAGAAAAAGATCTTTAATGAAAAGGTTGTAAAACGCTATTGAAGGATAAAAATCCCCAAACAGAGGCGCCTGGGTGGCTCAGTGGGTTAAAGCCTCTGCCTTCGGCTCAGGTCATGGTCCCAGGGTCCTGGGATCAAGCCCCATATCGGGCTTTCTGATTGGCAGGGAGCCTGCTTCCTCCTCCTCTCTCTCTCTCTGCCTACCTGTGATCTCTATCTGTCAAACAAATAAATAAAAAAAATTAAAAAAAAAAAAAAAAGCCCCAAACAAATGGAGTTAAGAGAAAATAACTCTGGCTTTAAGACTCAATATTGCCAAGAAGTTAGTATGCTCCATGTTAATCTAAAAATTCAATGCAATTTACAGCAAAAATATCAATGGAGTCTGAATAAAAGGAACATGTGGAGACTGCCCTACTAGTAGAGACTTCTTGCATAGTAATTATGACAGGTGGAATGAATACTGACTGATTATTTGTTGAAAGGTGAAACGAAACAGACACTTTTGTCAATGGGTTTTTAAATGGCCTGGGGCCATTTAGGAGGTGGACCTTATCACGTTCTTATCAGGTGCAACCATGAACTTTGAACTGAAACAAACTGTAAATATTCTAAGGACTCAGGCCAAACACCTGCAACTTGGTACAGCAAGAGACTCTGACTACTGATAGCTTAAGAACCAATTATTTTCAGCCAAAATTAGCTTTCTGCCACCAACACCAAACAAAATTCTTTGTGAACAATATATAAAAGCATTCCTTTTTGTCTTTATAAGCTCCTGATTTTTGTTCCCTAAGGGGAAGCTTGGGCAGCTTCCCCAAATGTATGTTCCCCAAATTGCAATTCTGAGACCCTAAATAAATGCTTTTGTTTTTATTTTTTAAAATGTAGAAATTGAGCAGACCAATGGAAAAGAATAGAGATCACAGAACAGACCCCTACATACCCAAAAACTTGATCATATCAGGAGACATAATTAATATTCAATAACAAATGTTTTGAAGCAACTAATTCTCTATAGAGAAAAAAAAGTCCATTCATATCCCACACAAACATAAATTCCAATATGGATTAAAAATCTACATTTGAAAAGCAAATTCTTAAAATTTCAGATGCAAATACACAAGACTCTTTATGACCTCAGGATAATGAAGGACTTATTAAATAAGAACCAGAAGCAGAAACCAGGGAAAAAAAAAAAAAGACTAACTTCTGATGACTTTAAGATTTAAAACTTAAAACTTCTATACAGTAAAAAGCATAGGGTCCTGGGATTAAGCCCTGCGTCAGGCTCCCTCTCCCTTTGCCCCTCCCCCCTGCTCTCTCTCAAATAAATAAAATAAATTAAAAATCTGTAAAAAAAATTATAAAGTTAAAACATAAGCTATAGATAGGAAAAAAAATTTTTCAAACATACATATATGACAAATTGGTACCCAGTATATACAAAGAATTATAATTCAAAAAGATAAATAATGCAATAGAAAAGTTGGCAAAGACTCAGAAGTAGAAACACAAAAGTCCAATAATAAAAGCTTATCTTCTACTAGTAATTAGGAAAATGCAAACTAAGATGAGGAAATACCAGGTCACATCCAAAAGACTATCAGAAAATTTAATGGGTGCCTGGGTGGCTCAGTCCATTAAGCATCGCCTTTCCTTCAATTCAGGTCATGATCCCAGAGTTCTGGGATCAAGCACCATATCAGGCTCCCTGCTCATCAGGGACTCAGCAGGGAGTCTGCTTCTCCCTTTGCCCTAACTCCCCTCTCGCCCTTGCTTTCTCTCTGTCTCACAAAAACAAATAAAATCTTAAAAACAATTTTAAAAATTAACAGCTTTACAATACTCCATACTGGTATGCCAATACATTGTTTATTTTTGTTGCCGAGTACTACACCATTGTATAAATAAACCACAATTTATTTATCTACTTACTGTTGATAATACCTGGATTATATGGGTTTCCAATTTTTTAGCTATTATAAATGGAGCTGGTATAAACATTAATGTACAAGTCCTGACATGGACATATGGATGCATTTCAGAGGTGAAATGGCTGTGTCATTATGATAAATGTATATTTCATACCAAAAAAAAAAACCAAAACCTCAAACTGTTTCAAAGTGGTTTCACCATCTTACATTACTATCAGTAATATATGAACTCCAGTTGCTCCATATCCTCACCAGCATTTGACTTCATCATACTTTCTCAAGATCAGCCATGCTAAGTAGTTGTGTAGTGGTACTTATGGTTTTCATTTGCATTTCCCCAATAACTAATGTGGAATAACTTTGCCAAGCACATTATCTTCTGTAGCAGAGAGTCTGTTCACATCTCTTGCCCATTTTTAAACTGATTTGTCTTATTATTGAATTATGAGCATTCTTCATATATCCCACATTCAAATACGTTCTTGTATTTTCTGCCAGTCTTTTTTTTTTTTAAAGAATAAGCTCTATGCCCAACATAGGCTCATGACCCTGGGATCAAGAGTCACAGGCTTCACCGACTGAGCAAGCCAGGCATCCCTACTCTGTCTTTAAAAGAGAAATTTTATTTTCGGGCACCTGGGTGGCTCAGTGGGTTAAGGCCTCTGCCTTCGTCTCAGGTCATGGTCTCAGGTCATGGGATAGAGCCCTGCATCGGGCTTTCTGCTCAGCGGGGAGCCTGCTTTCCCCTCTCTCTCTGCCCACTTGTGATCTCTGTCAAATAAATAAATAAAATCTTAAAAAAAAAAAAGTTTATTTTGATGAGCTCAAACATCAATTTTTTTATACTTTGTGCTTTTTCTGTTTAACTTATAAAATCTTTCTCCAATCTATGATCACAATGATTTTCTCAGATGTTTTCTTCTGGAATTTAATTTTAGCTCTTACATGTAAGCCCATGATCCATGTGAGTTAATTTTTGATGATGTGAAGTAAGGTTGGAGGTTTTTGTTGTTTTTTTTTTTTAATGTGGTGAAGGATAGCAGAATTTGCCATCCCACATATGGCACTTTGGCATAGGGTTATTTTGAGCATAAGGAAATTAAGAAGCAGATAAAAGAAAAGCTCTCTGCCCTCCATTTGCCTAAAAGCAGGACATATTTAAATTTACAAAGGTGTCCTCCTCCCTTCTTCACTAGGAAGGACAAAAGTTAATTAACAGGAGACAAACCTTACCAGCCTGGAGATGGCACCAGAGTGTTTTACATGACAAACTTTACTAGCTAGTCTTTATCTACCATTAGTTTCAATATATGTCTTCCTTCCCATAATTTGCCACTACCAGACACTCAAGGTCCTTTTCCTTTGTCTTAACATTTCTTTAAAAATTTGTTAGGCTCTAACTTTTTTTTTTTTTTAGATTTTACTTATTCATTTGAGAGAGAAAGAGAGAGCACAAGCAGGGACAGAGGGAGAGGGAGAAGCAAATCCCCCCACTGAGTTGGGAGCTGGACATGGGGCTCGATCCCAGGATCTGGAGATCATGACTGAGCTGAAGGCAGACACTCAACCATCTGAGACACCCAGGCACCCTATATAACCTAACTTCTAACCAAACTTTTGAGTTACTCATCTAGGCATTTCTCTCGTATATATACATATATGGAATATATATGTCAATAAACTTGTTTTTCTCTTGTTAATCTGCCTTGTTACAGAGACCCAGCTGGGAACCTAGAAGAATAGAATGAAAAAGGTTTTTCTTCTCTTATAAGGTTTATCTATTTAAGGACTACTTATTAAAAAGTTTTCCTTTCCCCACTGAAATACCTTGGCAACTTTCAAAACTCAAACAAATCAACTGACCATATATGCATGGATCTATTTCTGAACTGCTATTCCTTTCCGTTGATATATATAGGTTTATTTTTACACCACACCATCTTAATTACCAAACCATTTGCTCCCTCTCCCTCTGCCCCTTCCACTCATTCAGACTCACACGCTTTCTCTCAAATAATTAGAAAAAAAAAAAGGAAATCAGGTTATATTAAGTCCTTCAATTTTGATCTTAGTTTCCAAATTTGTTTGTCTATTCTAGACCCTTGTGTTTCCAGGTAAATTTTAGTTAGTTCGTTGACTGACTGAGATCACACTGAATATACAGATCTGGAAAGAATTACAATTTTACCAATATTGAATCTTCCAATTCAATAAAGCACATGTCTTATGGTTTTCAGTATACAGCTACTGCATGTATCTGGTCAAAGTTAGCTCTTAGACTTTATTTTTGTTATTTGTAAATGATGTACTTAACCTCAATTTCAGACAGCACTTCCTAGTATATAAACATACATATGATTTTTATATACTGACTTTGTATCCTGCAACCTTCCTAAACTTAAATAATCTACTTTTATAGAATCCTTATGTTTTCCTACACACATGAATCTGTCCTCTGTAGTAGTAAGTTTTACTTTTTCCCTTTTTCAACCTTATGCCTTTAATTGCTCCTCTTCCCCTCTTAGCTCACCACACTGGTGAGAATCATCAATGCAATGTTAAAAAGAAGTAGAAAGGCAAGTATCTGTGCCTTGTTCTTGTTCTTAGGGGCAAAGAATTTTTTCTTCATTGCATGCAGTATTTGCTATTGGTTTTTCAAAGATGCCCTCTATCAGACTGAGGAAGTTACCTTATAGAGAAGCTCTATAAGGCATTCCCTTATAGAGATGCCTGGCTGGCTCAGCTGGTAGAGCATGCAACTCTTGCTCTTATTGCTGTAGGTTCAAGCCCCACACTGGGTGTAGACAGTATTTAAAAATACAGTCTTTTTTTTTTTTTTTTAAAGATTTTATTTATTTATTTGACAGGACAGAGATCACAAGTAGGCTGAGAGAGGAGGAAGCAGGCTCCCGGCTGAGCAGAGAGCCTGATGCGGGGCTCAATCCCAGGACCCTGGGATCATGACCTGAGCCACCCAGGTGCCCCTTAAAAATACAGTCTTGGGGCGCCTGGGTGGCTCAGTGGGTTAAGCCGCTGCCTTCGGCTCAGGTCATGATCTCAGGGTCCTGGGATCGAGTCCCGCGTCGGGCTTTCTGCTCAGCAGGGAGCCTGCTTCCCTCTCTCTCTCTGCCTGCCTCTCCATCTACTTGTGATTTCTCTCTGTCAAATAAATAAATAAAATCTTAAAAAAAAAAATACAGTCTTAAAAAAAAGGAAGTTTCCTGCTAATTTGGGATCATGACCTGAGCCACCCAGGTGCCCCTTAAAAATACAGTCTTAAAAAAAAGGAAGTTTCCTGCTAATTTGCTGAAGGTTTTTAACATGAATGGAAATTAAATTTTCCCAAATACTCTTCTGAGTCTCGAGATAATCATGTTACTTTGTTTTCTAGTCTGTTAATAGGTGTGACTTAGATTGTTTGAATTTTAAACCCTAAACCAACCTTGAATTGTTGAGATAAATCCTACTTGGTCATGATGTATTATCTTTTATAGAAATTACTGATTTCAATTTACCAAAATTTTGTTAAATATTTTTGCATCTATGTACATACTGAATATTAGCGTGTCATTTTCTTATGTCTTTGATTTTGGTATCAGGGCAAGGCTGGGCTCATAAAATGAGTTGGGAAATGTTCCCTCCTCTTCTAAGTACTTCAAAAATTTTTGTCGAAATGGTACATTAATTCTTCCTTAAATTGTTGGTAGACTCCAGCAGTGAAGCCATCCAAGCCTGGTGTCTCCTCTGTGGGAAAGTTTTTTTGTTTAAGATTTTACTTATTTATTTGATAGAGAGAGATACAGGGAGAGAGGGAACAAAAGCAGGGGGAGTGGGAGAGGGAGAAGCAGGCTTCCCGCTGAGCAGGGAGCCAGATGTGGGGGTCGATCCCAGGACCCTGGGATCATGACCAGAGCCGAAGGCAGCTGCATAACGGCTAAGCCACCCAAGCGCCCTGTGGGAAAGTTTTAAACTATAATTCTATTTCCCTAATAGATACAGACGGAGTCTGGTTATCGGTTTCTTTTTGATTGAGCGTTACGGGTTTGTATCTTTCAAGAAGCTTGTGTATTTAACGTAAATTGTCAAATTTACTGGCATTATAATGGTTTGTGGTACTTATCTTTATAATGGCTATAGAATCATCACTCATGTCCTACTTCTCATTCCTGGTACCAGTAATGTGTTCTCTCTTCCTTGCCTAAGCCTGGCTAAAAGTTCATCAATTTTGTTTATCAATTTAAAGCAGCAGCTTTGGGTGCCTGGGTAGCTCAGTTGGTTGAGTGACTGCCTTCGGCTCAGGTCATGATCTCAGAGTCCTGGGATGGAGTCCCACATCGGGCTCCCAGCTCCATAGGGAGTCTTCTACTTCTGACCTCCCCTCTCATGCTCTCTCACTCTGTCTCTCTCTCTCTCAAATAAATAAATAAAATCTTTTAAAAAATAAAATAAAGCAACAGCTTTGGGTTGGCTCATTCAGTAAAGCATGAGACTCTTGTGGGGGAGCTTGTGAGTTCAAGACCTATGTTTGGGTGTAAAGCTTACGGAGGAAAGGAGGGAGAGAGAGAAACAGGAAGAAAGAGAAAGAAAGAAAGAAATCAGCTTTTGGTTTCACTGATAACATCTACTATTTTTCTGCTTTTTAATTCAGTGATTTTCGCTCTGATCTTCAGTTTCTTTTCCTCTGCTTCTATGGAGTTAAGTTTCCTTTTCTTTTTCTCATTTCTTAATTTCAATAATTTGAAATCTTTCTACTTCTAATATATGCATTTAATGTTATAAATTTCCTTTTAAGTACTGCATTAACTGAAGCCCACAAATTCTGCTATATCATGTTCTCATTTTCATTCTTTAAAAATATTTCCTACGGGGGCCTGGGTGGCTCAGTGGGTTAAAACCTCTGCCTTCAGCTCAGGTCATGATCCCAGTATCCTAGGATCAAGCCCCGCATTGGGCTCTCTGGGAGCCTGCTTCCCTTCCTCTCTGCCTACTTGTGATCCCTGTCTGTCAAATAAATAAACAATAAATCTTTTAAATAAATAAATAAAAATATTTCCTGGTTTCCTAAAATTATCTTATCATTCTTTGATATCTAATACAGATTATGTTTCATTTCCAAATATTTGGGAGTTTTCAGATATTTTTCTGTTACTGATTTCTAATGTAATCCCTTTATGATAAAAGAACATACTTTGTAAAATTTAAATTTTTTGAAGTTTCTTTTACAGCCCAGATACGGTCTATCTTGGTTAATATTCTATGAATACTAGCAAAGAATACGATCATACCATTGTTGGGTAGAGTGGTCAGCAAATGTCAACAAGGTTAAGTTATTTACTGATTTTTTTGTCTAATTGTTCAATCAAATATTGAGAAAGTACTGTTGAAGTCTCCAACTATACTGATGGGTTATCTATTTCAGTTTTTATTAGTTTTGCTTTAAAAATCTTGAAGTTCTGTTGTTAAATTTAAGCATAAACATTATGGTTGTTAGTCTTCTTAAAGAACTGACCCCATTTCATCATGAAATCACCCTCCATATCCATGGTAATATTCCTTGCTGTTAAATCTACTTTGTCTACTATTAATATAGTACTTCCTGCTTTCTTCTGATTAGTGTTCACATAGTGTATTTTTTTCCATCCTTGTACTTTTATTTTAGACTATCTGTGTCTTTAAATGTATTTAATGTGGGTTTCTCATAGATAGCACCAAAACTAGGTATCCCTTTTAAGTGCAATCTGACAATTTCCACCTATTAATTGTAGTGTTTAGAACATTTGCATTTAATGTGATTATTTATATGGTTGGATTTAAGTCAACCATCTTGCTATTTGATTTCTACTTGTCCAATCTGTTCATCTTCTCCTTTTTGGATATCTTTTAGATTAATTAACCAATTTATGATCCAATTATCTCCTTTCATGGGCTTATTAATTATACCTCTTTGCCTTTTTTTTTAAAAGTAGTTTCTTTAGGATTTAAGGTATAAATCTTTAACATATCACAGTCTATCTTCAAATAAATGTTTCAGGTAAGCATCTGCCTTTGGCTCAGGACCCTGAAATAGGGTCCTAGGATTAAGCCCTGCATCAGGCTCCCTGATCAGCAGGTAGTCTGCTTATCTCTGCCTGCCTTTCCCCCTGCTTGTTCTCACTCTCTCAAATAAATAAAATCTTCAAAAGTATAAAAATTTAATTTAATTTAAAAAAGAACTTTAGAACAGTATACTTCCATTTTACCTCTCCCAACCTTTTAAGCAATTGGCCATCATACATCTTAACTTTTATAACATCTTATAAATCCCAAGTACAGTTTTATTATTTTTGTTTTAATCAGTGATCTTTTTAAGTGGCTTTTTCTAAATAAAAGGACTCATAACCGTTTCTATATAGACTTTTTTTTTTTTTAAGTTTATTTACTTATTTTAGAGAGGGGTAGGGTAGAGGGAGAGAGAATCATAAGCAGATTCCATATTGAGCACAGAGCCTGACTCAGGCTTATCTCACAACCCTGATGAGCCAAAAGCAAAAGCTTAATGCCTAACCAACAGCAGCACCCATGTGCCCTCTATATAGATTTCTGATTCTCTTCATTTTTTTAATGTAGATCTAAGTTTCCATCTGGTGTAATTTTTTCTTGCCATTAACATTTCTTTAGTCATAGCTTGATGGTGATTAATGCTATCAGCTCTTATATTTTTTAAAAGGCTTTATTTCATCTTCCTTATTTTTACTGTGATAAAATTCATATACCATATTATTCACCCATTTGAAGTCCACAATTCACTGGCTTTTAATATATTCAGAGTTGTGCTTCCACCACCAAAATCAATTTTAGAACACTTTCATTACCCCTAAAAGATACCCTCATATTTTCCTCTTCAATTTTTAAACGCATTTTCACTACATATATAATTCTAGGTTTATAGGCTTTCTCATTTAGCACTTTAATGTTACCACTCTAGTATCTTCTGGCTTGCAATGATTCTGATGAAAAGTCTGCCGTAATTCTTACCTTGTATATTAGTGAGGGCTGCCATAACAAAATACCACAGATGAGATGGCTTTAACAACAGAAATCTACTTTCTCACAGTCTGGAGGCTAGAAGTCCAAGAGCAAAGTGTTTAACAGGTTTGGTTTCTCCTGAGGCCTCTCCTTGGTCTGTAAATGGCCACCTTCTCATTGTGACTTCACATGGTTTTGTCTCTATGCACCCATATCCCTAGTGTCCCTTTATATGTTCACGATTCCTCCTCCTCTTCTTATAAGGATACCAGTCCTTATAATCCAGTCTGGATTAGGGCCCACCCGAACAGCCTCATTTTTTAAGATTTTCTTTTTTTAAGTAATTTCTACATCCCACATAGGGCTCAAACCTACAAACTCAAGATCAAGAGTTGCACACTCTACTGAGTAAGCCAGCCAGGCTCCCCCTTAATAGACTCATTTTAATCACGTCTTTAAAGACTTTTCTCCATGTACAGTCACATTCTGAGATAACTAGAGGTTAGGATTTCAACATAAAAATTTGGGGGGACACAATTCAGACCATAACCCCTCTGTATAGAATGTAGGTTCTTTTCTCTGTCAGCTTTGGGGACTTTCTCTTTTTTCACTAGTATGAGGCAACTTGATTAAGATGAATCTTGGTATAGCTCTCTTCATGACTGTTCTCTTTGGAATCTCATGGATCTAAGCGTCTCAAGAAACCTAAAGCAGAAAAAAATCATGAAGAGAACTACACCAAAACATATCATAATCAAATTGCTTAAAACCAATAACGGAGAAAAAATCTTAAATGGGCTTTTTGTATCTATGAGTTTATAGTTTTCATTAAATTTAGAAAGCACTCAACCGGGCGCCTGGGTGGCTCAGTTGGTTAAGCGACTGCCTTCAGCTTGGGTCATGATCCCAGAGTCCTGGGATCGAGTCCCACATCAGGCTCCCTGCTCCTTGGAGAGTCTGCTTCTCCCTCTGACTTTCTCCCCTCTCATGCTCTTTCTCAAATAAATAAATAAATAAAATCTTAAAAAAAAAAAAGAAAGAAGCACTCAACCTTTATTTCTTCAAATATTTTTTTCTGTACCCACCCCCATATTCCTGAGACTCCAATTATATGCATTCTTAAGACTGCTTCATGTTGTCCCGCTGTTCACTTATTATTCACTTATCTCTGTATATTTACATTTTCAATCTTTTTCTTATATTTTATTTTGTTTTACTTTTTTTTTTTTTTTTTTAAAGTAAGCTCAATAACCAATGTGGAGCTTGATCAAGATCAAGACCAAGATCAAGGGGCGCCTGGGTGGCTCAGTGGGTTAGGCCGCTGCCTTCGGCTCAGGTCATGATCTCAGGGTCCTGGGATCGAGTCCCGCATCGGGCTCTCTGCTCAGCAGGGAGCCTGCTTCCTCCTCTCTCTCTGCCTGCCTCTCTGCCTACTTGTGATCTCTCTCTGTCAAATAAATAAATAAAACCTTTAAAAAAAAAAAAAAAAAAAAAGACCAAGATCAAGAGATGCATGCTCTACCAACTGACCTGGCCAGGTACCCCACTTATATTTCATTTCAGATGTTTCTTTTATTATCTATCTATCTATCTATCTATCTATCTCTCAGAGAGAGAGAAAGCACAAGCAGGGGAGCAGCAGGCAGAAGGAGAAGCAGGCTCCCCTCTGAGCAGGGAGTCTGATGCAGGACTCAATCCCAATCCCAGGACCCTGTGATCACGACCTGAGCCGAAAGGCAGACACTCAAATGACTGAGCCACCCAGTTGTCCCTTAAGGTTTGATCTGGGTCATTTTATATCTTCCATGTCTCTACTTAACATTCTCAATCTTTCTTTAAGTTTTTTGAACATCTGGAACAGTGTAACTCTTGCAATGTCATTGCCCACTAATTCTATCATCTGTGTAATTTCTAGGCCTACTTCTATTGACTGGTTTTTCTCCCTAATACAAGCTGTATTCTGTGCTTCTTTAATATGCCTGATAATTTGTGTACCTGGATGCCAAATGCCATCAATTTTGCATTCTTGGCTGGTGTTTTTTTTTTTCTTAAGTCTTTAATTTTGAGCTCTGTTCTAGGAATCCATGACTTAGAAGCCATTTTATCCTTCTGGGGCTTGTTTTTACACTGTTAGGTAAATTCAAGGTAAATCCTTTAGATTAGGGCTAATTTGACCCCTTCACTGAGGTAATGCCCTTCTAAGACCTCCATTCAATATCCCAGGTGTTAGAAGGTGTTTCTGCTCTGGCTAGTAGAAACACAACACATTTGTGGCCCTGTATTCCAGGGACTGCTCTGCCTAATGCTTTCTAGTGGTTTTTTCTGGCCTTGGGTCAATTTCTTCACTATTCATAAACTGATAAGCACTCAACTAATAAATCTAAGATAGTGAAATCCAACAGACTTTCTGAAATGATCAAATTGTGGCAACTGAGCATGAAAATGCATCAGTGCAAATGAAGAACTGAATTCCTAAATATCCCCATGAGGTTAGTAGCTACTGTATTGGACAGTTCAGGATTAGGGGAAAATTCTACAAATCTCCGGAGCTCTCTTTTTTGTCTGAAGCTTTCTTCTATCAAATACTCTGCCTCAAATTCTAGCTGTCTTGGCTCCCCTGAACTTTTACTTCTGTCTCCTCAAATGTGGGAGACTGCCAGCTCTGTTTAGGTATCTCTTCTCATCCAAATGTGTAGAAACTTTCATCAGATGGGGCCATCATAGGGCTCAACCTGTCTGTTTCCCTTCTCTAAGGTTTCACTGGTGTGCTGCACTACCCTTTGTTCAATGTCTAAAACAGTTTTAAAAATATATTTTGTCCAATTATTCATTTGTTTGTATTTGTTTAAGGCAGAGGCATAAATCAACTTTTTGTTACTCCACCACGACCAGAACTATAAGTTCCCTGAGTTTTTTAACTTTGATAATAGTTATTTTTATTTCTGTGGGTCTGAATCAGTTGTTTCTGCTGATTCTTGTTTGTAGTGACTTGGGATATTTTTTCTATTACTATTATTAGCTCTTATTTGTTGGCAATCTATTATTAGGAATTCTCTGAAGCTAGGATTGAGGTATGCTCCACCAGGGATGATCTGAGTTTGCTTCCCTGAAGTGCCTGGGAGTTCTATCAACTTGGATCCCCACCTTTAAAAAAAAAAAAAATCAATTTATACACACTAAACTTTCTGATCAAGAAATAAATTTGCATGGCTCAAAAAATTTTAAATTAGTTCCCTTGCCCTTCCTCTTGGTTGGGCCCAAAGACTAAACTAGCACAGTGTGTTGTGAAAGATTTAACCTTGGCCAAAGACAGATCTGGTCTTTGCCTTCAGCTCCCTGGAAATAAACCTGAACTGCAGAAATGCCTGTTGTTGAAAGTTTTTGTTTACTGAGGGCTCTGAGCTGTGCCAGAGGGTCTAACAATGTGATTTATGATGGGGACTGTGAATCATACAGGATCAGTGCAACTTCAGGGGGGGCTGGAAACTGAGGTCAGCTACGTTGGCAATCAACCACATCTACATGATGGAGTCCCCCCCAAAAAACTTGACACCAAGGCTCAGGTGAGCTTCTCTGGTTGGCAATACTCTATGTGTATTATCACACATCACTGCCAGGAAGAGTTAATGCTGTCCCTGACTCCAATAGGAGAGGACAAACCGAAGCTCGGGATTTGGGACCCTACTAGACTCTGCCTCAAGCATCTCTTCCATTGGCTGATTTTAATCTGTCTCCTTTTGTTGAAATAAATAATAACTTTGAGTGTAACAACTTTTAGAAAAGTTCTATAAGTCCTTCTAGCAAAGTACTGAACCCAAAGGTGTTCTTGGGGATCCTCAAATTCTACAATGGTGACAGAAGTAAGGCTGGATTTAGGGACTGTTTCCTAAATTAGCACAGTCAGTGTCATTAGGACTGAAGATTCAGGGGTGTGGCTGAGGAGGAACAAAGAAGGCAACACAAGTGGTCAGGAGACTGATTTCATACAAAAGGATTGGGCAAATAAGCAGTATCAAGTAGCATTCCTCTTAGCCTTTCCTCAAGAACTTTCAAGCTATTTACCCTTACCTTAACACCACCAAGTGATCTAAATAGTGTCAGAAAAATGAAACATAGCTCTATTCTTAAAAGTCTAGTTCTTTTTTTTTTTTTAAGAATTTATTTATTTATTTGACAGGCAGAGATCACAAGTAGGCAGAGAGGCAGGCAGAGAGGAGAGGTGGAAGCAGGCTCCCTGCTGAGCAGAGAGCCCGATGTGAGGCTAGATCCCAGGACCCTGGGATCATGACCTGAGCTAAAGGCAAGAGGCTTTAACCCACTGAGCCATCCAGGCACCCCTCTTTTTTTTTTTTTTTAAAGATTTTATTTATTTATTTGACAAAGAGAGATCACAAGTAGGCAGAGAGGCAGGCAGGGGAGAGGGAGAAGCAGGCTCTCTTCAGTCTGCTGAGCAAGGAGCTGGATACGGAACTGGATCCCAAGACCCTGAGACCATGACCTGAGCTGAAGGCAAAGTCTTAACCCACTGAGCCACCCAGGCACCCCAAAAGTCTAGTTCTGAATTAAATCTCTAAGATAAACTCAACTCTAATGCAGTGTCAGGGGAGGTTGGAAAGTGAGGTTAACAGCCCTGCAGGTAATATGCAATTTTGGTTCTAAATATCATCTAAAAGACTTTTACAGTAAGGTGAACTCAAATTTATTAAGGGTGCGCATTGGGCTCTTTGCTCAGCGGGGAGTCTGCTTCCTCCTCTCTCTCTGCCTCTCTGCCTACTTGTGATCTCTCTCTGTTAAATAAATAAAATCTTAAAAAAAAAATTTATTAAGGGTGTACAACACCACCATTGGACAGTCAGGGATAGACTTTGCTCAAGTAAACCATCCTCCCAACATGCCAATAAGAAATATGCTCTAATTTTGTTAGGCAGACAAAATTTGGATGATTATTTCAAAAACCAAGTATGTCATTTTGGACTTTCAGTTTTTAGTCTGTGTCATTTTAGTCTCCAAAGTATAATTCCAAGTAAGACTATAAAGTCTTAACATTCTTACCACTCTAAAATATATAAAACAGAGAATCCCCAATACTTAGGATCCCTCTTTCCCTACACTGATACCCTATTATCCAATGAATCTGCCCTGTGGTAAAGTAGGCAGCTGCCTACCATGTGCCAAGAGCAGTAGAAACAGTTCCCAAGATTTCACAGAAAGGAAGATAACTGTGGTGCCTCCGTGGCTCAGTTGGTTAAGTGTTTGCCTTTGGCCCATGTTATGATCACAGGGTCCTGGGATCAAGCCCCGAGTCAGGCTCCCTGCTCAGTGAAGAGCCTGCTTCTCCCTCTCCCACACAACCCCGCTCATTTGGACTCCATCTCAAATAAATTAGTAAAATCTTAAAAAAAAAAAAAAAGAAAGGAAAGAAAGATAATGCTCCTGCCCTTACAACTGAAATCAGGAATTTAAAGATATATATGTGAAATTAAAAAACCAACAGAAATTCAAAATAATGAGAAAAGCAAGTTCATTTATCTCTGATTTTCCTCCAAGATTAGACCTCCTTAAATGCAGGGATTGTGCTTTAAACCATCAGCAACTTGAAAACAGAAGGCTCAGGGCGCCTGGGTGGCTGAGGCTGGGTAAGTGCCCAACTCTTGATTTCAGCTCGGATCATGATCTCAGGGTCATGAGATCAAGCCCACAACGGCTTCTTGCCCAGCGAAGAGACTACCTGAGATTCTTTCTTCTCTCCCTCTGTCCCTCCACACTCTTTCACACATGCATGCTCTCTCCCTCTCCTCAAATAAATAAATATATAAAAGTAGAAAGCTCAAAAATATAAAAATTAAGAGTACAAATTAATAAGAGCTGGGTAGCTTGAATCATGGAGAGTTTCCTAAACGATGTTAAGTTTGCGCTGGATTTTTCAAGGGCAGTCAAAAGAGAGCTGACGATAACTTGAAGGAGAGCAAAGGCACAAGGGATAGATAATTTACTCAGTCTAGTTCAACCTGGCTGACTCAGTCCAAAGAAACAAGTTTAATGAAGTATCAGTGAGTGGGGCTGTCCTAAGATCCTGCTGAGACATGTGGGATTTATGCAACTGAGAGCCACTATCACAGGGGAATGAAATGATGATGACGATAATAACTGGAATCTCTGAGCAGCGAGAGGCCAGTTTCTCAGCTAGTAGCACTGACCAAAAGTAGCAACAGAAGCCAAAATCCTTGTTCTGGTTCAGAATGTAAAAGTATTTCAGGGACCCCCGGGGTGGCTCAGGTTTTGGCCCAGGTCATGTCAGTGTCATGGATCAAGCCCTTAGTCAGACTCCCTGCCCAGTGGAGAGGCTGCTCTCAAGCAGACTTCTCTCCCTCTCTCTCACTTGCTGTTCCTCCCTCTGCTCATGCTCTCAGTTCTATAAAATAAATAAATAAAGTCTTTTTAAAAAAAGTTATTTCGGGGGCGCCTGGGTGGCTCAGTGGGTTAAGCCGCTGCCTTCGGCTCAGGTCATGATCTCAGGGTCCTGGGATCGAGTCCCGCATCGGGCTCTCTGCTCAGCAGGGAGCCTGCTTCCCTCTCTCTCTGCCTGCCTCTCCGTCTACTTGTGATTTCTCTCTGTCAAATAAATTAAAAAAATCTTTAAAAAAAAAAAAAAAAGTTATTTCAGGATGCCTGGGTGGCTCAGTTGGTTAAGCCGATGCCTCTGGCTCAGGTCATGGTCCCAGGGTCCTGAAATCGAGTCCTCCATCAGGTTCCTTGCTCAGTGGGGAGTCTGCTTCTCTCTGCGCCTCTGCCTGCTTGTGAGCGCACGCGCTCTCTCTCTCTCTTTCTCTAACAAATAAATAAATAAATAAAATCTTTTTTTTTTTTTTTTAAGGTATTTCATCATTGGTGCAAGAATAAGACTCAAACATATACCATTACTTTTTTTTTTTTAAAGGTACAAGCAAACTCAGGATAGCCAACAGGGTTGGGGGATAAACATGGTTTTTCCTTCCCAGTGGCCCAAATGATTGACAGCTACCCCCTTTCTACCGATAGTGATGTGAAAAGGGAAAATATACATTTTTCAAATGTGAAATTCTTCTTTTCTTTTTTTTAAGATTTATCTATTTGAGGGAGACAGAGAACATGTACATGAGCAGTGGGAGGGGCAGAGGGATAGAGAGAATCCCCTCCTCTCAGTGTGGAGTCTGACCTGGAGCTCAATCCCACACCCAAGATCACAACCTGAGCCAAAAATTAGTCAGGGACTCAACCAACTGAGCCACCCAGGTGCCCTAGGGAAAACATCTTTAAATGGAAGGAATACATAAGTAGTGGTGTGCTCATCTATCAAAGAGAAAAAAAAGCAGCAATGTCATGAAAAATATTTTCATGAAAGATAGGATGCAAGGGGAAAAAAAACACAGGATGAAGACAAAAGAGAAACTTAGTTCTGATATACCAGAAAACAGAAAAGGGAAGAAATATCATTCAAAATAATTGCCTCGCTTTTAGATTCTGCCATCCTTCTTCCAAGCCTACCCTCTATAAGGTAAGAGAACATGCAATGAGAACAAATATTCCCAAACAAAATAAACAAATGCCCCATATCCCAATACCAGAGATTTTTAGTGCCCCCAAGTATATGGATTATATTTATAATGAAACCGAATCCTGATTTAATGCTTGCCTTTCATAGGGATTCCCTCATCTCTCCTAAAAATGCAACGATTATCATAAAAACATAAACACTATCACAAAACCCAGCATAACACAATCTCTGAGCAGGGTCTAAGGAAAGTCTCAAGGAAGAACAGGGGATAGCTATCTTTCACTGCTGCCAAAACAAAATAACAATAACCAAAAGTCTGAATGCTCTTAAAGGATATCACAGATTGTGGCCTGTTCCTTGCCTTGCAGCCTTCCCAGAATGGACCAGTGGGATTTATCATGAACCAAATCTGTCAGGCAAGCTGAAGACAGACATGTAAGTTCTAATGAGCAGTGGTGAAAAACATACTGCTCCATTCAGCTCCAAACAATGATAAATAATTCAGGAAAAGAACTGCTGCATACAGAGCATAGCAGCAGGATTTAAAAATAGACAACAGGCTACAGAACCTAGGTAGGGGAATCAGGAGTCAGAGAAAATGGATTTATGTCAACAAATTCCCAAGCCCTTGCAGTACAGAATGCTACTGAAACTGTCACTCAAAATGGATGCCAGTATTTTAGTGTGCTTTTTCAAAAAAACAAGTATTTTCCAGGAATTTGGCAAATTTGGTAATGAAAACTAATAAGCAATAGCATTATTTGGCAATAGTAGGTATCACAGAAAAAGCAGATCAAAATGACACACGGAAGACATATTCTTAAGAAAAAATTATAAGGAGGTTAGGGGTGCCTGGGTGTCAATGTATGACTCTTGGTATTGGCTCAGGTCGTGATCTCAGGGTCATGAGACTAAGTACAAGTCAGGCTCTGTGCTCAGCATGGAGTCGGCTGGAGATTCTCCTCCTTTCCCTCTTCCCCTCCCCCTGCACATGCACGTGCATGCTTTCTCTCTCTCTCTCTCAAATAAAAAATAAACACATAAAATCCTTTTTAAAAATTAGAAGGAGATTAAAATTCTATCTTCTGTACCACCAAGGTCTAGGTCTAAAATCAATTTGGGGGCGCCTTCGGCTCAGGTCATGATCTCAGGGTCCTGGGATCGAGTCCTGCATCGGGCTCTCTGCTCAGCAGGGAGCCTGCTTCCCTTCCTCTCTCTCTGCCTGCCTCTCTGCCTACTTGTGATCTCTCTCTGTCAAATAAATAAATAAAATCTTTAAAATAAATAAATAAATAAAATCGATTTGGACTTTGGCTTACTAATCATGCCTCTAGTAACAAGAGTACATAGCACTAAAGATTTTTCTATTCATTTTACACCTTTAACAGATCCAATCATGCAATACATGCAAACACAAGATTCTCACCTGTAATGAAAAGGGTAACTTGAAAACTAAACAGAAGCCATGATCATGTTCTCACCAGAATTACTTATTTTTTTAAAGATTTTATTAATTTGTTTGAGAAAGAATGAGCAAGAGAGCATGAGCAGGGACAGAGGGAGAGGGAGAAGCAGACTCCCCGCTGAGAAAGGAGCCTGATGTAGAGCTCAATCCCAGCACCCTGGGATCATGACCCAAGTTGAAACAGATGCCCAACTGATGAGCCACCCAGGCACCTCTGTTCTCACCACATTTTAATTAAATTCTGAGTCTGACAGAATTGACTGAGTTTATAATTAGATGAAGACAGTCCAAGATCCTAGGTTCATGTAGATGGTGAAGGTTTCAATGTACTCAAGAATGCTTCAAGTAGGGGATCTGACCAATAGTGTGGCTGGACTGTCAATCTTAAGACTGGTGTCCTGAGGACCCTAAGAATGACCAGAACCCAGATGTACTCTAAATACTCAATAATGTATGTAATGAAAATATAATATTTTGTATCCAAACTGCATTTCCCCATAGCCAGTCTCTTCATATGTTTGAGATCAATTTCAGAAAACTGAAAATTTTAAGATCATACAATGATGCCTATACTACCTATACTGTGTGATATAAAATACCAAATAAACCATCATCTGGTTCTTTTATATACTGCTCTGTCCTAACTAGGTGAAACAGGACTGAAGAAACTCTTTTTCAGTATAAACTACAGACCATTTCAGTATAAACTACAGACTATTACGTAAATTCTTTTTCAGTATAAATTACAGACCTAAATGCTTATGCCTCACCCTTTTTTAGAAGAAAAATTGGCTATGTCTCCTCCTAACTATGCCATTCAACTTAAACTACACAAAGACCAGAATGCATGTGTAATAAGATGAAGGGTTTTTTTCAATTCTTAAATTCTCTAGTTTCTAAGTGTAAACACTAAATAATATTTTCAAAAGGCAAATAGGCTGGCTCATTTATTAACATATAATGTATTATTTGCCCCAGGGGTACAGGTCTGTTAATCGTCAGGTCTGTGAATCGTCAGGCTTAAACATTTCACAGCATTCACCATAGCACATACTCTCCAGACTGGCTCATACAAAAGATGGTCCATCCTAAAACACTTCTCCAGGGGCACCTGGGTGGCTCAGTGGGGTAAGCCTCTGCCTTCGGCTCAGGTCATGATCTCAGGGTGCTGGGATAGAGCCCTGCATCGGGCTCTCTGCTGAGCAGGGAGTCTGCTTCCCCCTCTCTCTCTGCCTGCCTCTCTGCCTACCTGTGATCTCTTTCTCTCTGTCAAATAAATAAATAAATAAATAAAATCTTAAAAATAAATACATATATACATACATACATACATAAAACCACTTCTCCAGGCATGACATAATATGGTCAAATCTGCTATTTTCCATCCCTGCTCCACTCACCAGACAGTAAGCCAACACTTCCTTTCTCTGTAAATCAAGGCTTTCTTACTGTTGACAACAGACAGTATGGTCAGATAGACCTGGATTTGAGTTCTGGTGCTAGTACCACCTTTGGTTGTAGTAAAGAAACACTACTCTGGGTCTTACATTTTAGACAGATCCACTCTAACCCTCTTCTGACCTGCCTATCCCTTTAGGGCTAGATGTTCATGGGACCAAATGGACATACTACCCCAAAGCCCCTGACTCTACCACCCCCAACTATGGTCTGGATCCCAGAATTCCCTGCCCAAGCAGTTTAGAGCCCACTTTCAAGTACTTCAATGGATCTCCTTAAACTCTGTCCTGCCATAGACAATACCCACTGTTGTACACATTTCATGGTCTGAATCGTGGCCAGGGGACAAATCATGAGGGTGAGGATAGAGACTAGACTTAGAGGGTACCCCTACACTATCCCATCCTGTATCAGAACTTTGAGGAGTCCAAGAACTCTGGCCTTCTAGGTCACTAGGAAAACATATATGTAAGTAATAAGGGGCATTTTTTTCTAACACTTTTTAAAATCTTGACTTACAATTTAAATATATAGATATACAGAAACTGTGCTTCCACTTATGTTCTTGCCCTGAAATTGTTAGGAGCAGGCCTATCTAGTCCTATCAAATACCAGCTATGTGATCTGATTAGTTTGCTTTTGTTTTGTTTTGTTTTGTTTTAACCTGATCTGATTTGTAACCACCTGTGTAAACTTCACTTTACTGACCCATAAAATAATCTCCTTCATAGAATTTTAGTAGGATAAAATAATTTTCAAAATAATTTTGCATGGTGCCTGATGAACAGCAAATCTGAGAAAAACTGAAGTTATTATTATATATGCTCTGCCATCACTCTTCTCCCTAGTATGGGCAAAAAAGGGAGCAAATGGGCAAAAAAGTAGGGCTAATTTCAGAAAAAGTACAATGGAACAGCCATTTGTTATCTGTGGGTCTCATTTTAGGGATTTCTGTCATTGATTCCATAGAAGTCTAATAGTATTGGTTGTCTAGAAATGCCTCAAGGTATATAACTACTGAAGCTAATTAGGATTCTCAAAATTAAACATCCATTGCAATGCTCAAGGGACTAGGGACACAGAAAAGAGATAAGGGCAAACAAATCCACCAAAAAGATAAAGTTCAAATGTGTCTAATAAATAAAGAAAACGGGATTCTGGAGTTAACTAATGTAACTTTCTGGGAGAAGAAAAATTATCAACTTCATAAGTGTCAAATAAAATACAAAACTTTTTGTTGCTGTTATTCACTGGGAAACTGAGGATTAACTGGGCCGGAAGCTCAGAACTGTGATGATTTTGTAATAAAGATTACAAGAAAGATCCTTTCATTTGAACCAAACAGATATTGTTTTGAAAAAAAAAAAAAATACACTTAAAAAAACCAACCTACACTAAAGTCATCTTATTCTATAAGATCACCACACCAGAGTTGTGCTGTGTAACTTTACCTCTAATCCTCACTTACCTTTGCCCTAACAAAGAATACAACTATGGGATCTTGGACAAAGAAAATTCAGTATTTTATATGGTTAGTTTTTAAGAGACTGAATTCCCAGCTCTGCCACTTACAAGCTGTGTGATCTTGGGCAAGTTACTTAATCTCTTGGTGCCTCAGTTTCCCTTATCTGTAAAACAAAGGTAACAGTAACTATCTAATGGGGTTATAAAGATTAAATGAGTTAATATACAGGTAAAATGCTTAGACACATAGAAAGCATTTAAATAAATGTTAGCTATCATTTATGTTGTTGTTATTTAGTTTTTTCTAAACTAAATATAAGAAGACTGGGGTCACTATTTTAAAACTTGGAGGAATTGGGGTGCCTGGGTGGCTCAATCAGTTAAGAGTCCAACTCCTGATTTAGGCTCAGGTCATGATCTCAGGGTTTTGAGATCGAGCCCAATGTCAGGCTCTGCTCCGAGCCTATGTGGGATTCTCTCTCTCCTCCCTCTGCCCTACCCCTCTTTAAAAAAACTTGGAAGAATTAATATAGAAATAATATTATCTGTTTTTTATAGTTCCTCTGAAACTGCGGGACCTGCTATAGACTAAGCAGGCCCAGAGTGACGTTAGGTTTTAAGGTCCTCAATATGCATTTTCTCCTTACAGACAAATATGGTAGGATGCAATCTAAGATTCTTGTGCCAGGGGAATGAAGTTCCCTTTCTGCACCTACCAGAAAAAGCAATGGTACAGGAAACAAACAGGTAAATTACATTATTACATTATTATGTTAAGTGCTAGCTAGAGCTGCTAACAAGGTTAAGTGGGAATAAAGGGAGCGGAGATGTAGATCATACCAGAAGAAACTTAATCTTTTCGGACAAATAGTAGGTAGCCAAACAGAAAAGTGGAAAAACAGACCAAGCTTCCATATTCACCAAGTGGATGATAAGAGGAAAGTTACTTAACCTCTCTAAAACTCAGTTTCCTTATCTATAAAATGGAATGATCACAACACTTTTCTTAGAAGGCTGTGAAGATTAAATGAGATAATATAATCAAGTACTTAGAACACAGTGCCAGGAACACAGTGTGAACCCAACAAACAATAGTATCATTAACAGAGACATATGGATCACTTTGATGCTTTCTCAGAACAGAAACTATTACATAAAGAAAGCAAGAATGTAAGGCACTCACAGAAAAGTGAGTGAGAAAAAGCTAGAGATGAGTGGAAACAGGATCATAAAACATCTTGCATACTAACTAAAACTATGAGAAACTTGTAAAGGATTTTCAAAAATGAGTTACATCATCATATTTCTATTTTAGAAACATTACTTTTGCTACAAAGTGGATGGCTTAGAACACAGATAAAATAGAGGCAGACACAACAGCTAGGAAAAAGATGAGATGAGAATTCTAACCACAGAATAAAGGGACTGGGACCCTAGAGGCATTAGGAGGTAGAATCGTTAAGACTTAGTGACATATGAGATGTGTATGATGATTAAAAGAGGAAGATATCCAAGTGACTGGATAGAAAAGCAGCTTCTCAAAGTGGGTCCTGATATGCCTGGGAATCTATAAGGCTTTTTTCTACAAGATCAAAACCACTTTTATAATAATACTTAACATATATATTCACATATATTATATACGAATTAACATTAGGTACATATTATATATATGAAATGAAATGTAATATATAGTAATAGGCCCTTGTTTGCCCTTTTCACTCTCATGCTCTCACAGGTATATGATAGTATTTTCCAAAACTATGTAACATGTTATATCACAACCAACTGAATGAAAAGGCAGATATAAGAATTTGTCTCTGTTCTATTAACCCCAACATTAAATTAGATTTGTATAAATGAAAAACATGACACATTCCCACTAAATTCTATTGTTAACTATTTTGAAGAATTCATTTCATTAAAAACTTGCTTTTATGTTAACATGTAATAGATTATCATTTTAAAATTAATAAATGTTTTTAAATTTCTCAGTTTTAATTTCTAATACACTGATACTGATAGATATAATCCACATAAACAAAAGCTCTTCTTTTGGAGGCCTCAATAATTTTTAAGAGTGTGAAGAAATTCTGATACCAGAAAGTTTGAGAACTGGGGTAGATATTTCTACCACTGAAATCAGAATCCTGAAGGAGAAACTAGTATGCAAGTCCGGACAGAAAGAAGATAAAGTTCAGTTTAAAACATGGTAAATGTGGAAATGAGGGGAAGACAGTGGCAGAGTAGGAGACTCCTAGGCTACCTTGACCCAGGAATACAACTAGAGAACTATCATATCATCCTAAATAACCCAGAAATTGATCTGAAGATTGGCAGAACAAACCCCACAACCAAAGGTAAAGAAGAGGACACATTGAAGAAGGTCGGAAGTAAGGATATGTGGCTTCAGAGAGAAACAGACTGTAGTTGCTGCAGTGGGGAGGGAGGTGCCATTGTGGAGACAGGCAAGAGATAAACTAACACAGAGCAGAAAACAAATTCCCCTAGCAAATGGCATGGAAAGTGAAAGGGGCAAAATTTCATGCCTTTTGGCAACCGGTGGGGCTTAAAGCCTGGAGTTTTAAAGGCCAGTGTTCTTGGCTCTAATAGAGCTCAGAGGACACTGGGGCTACTCTTGGAGAAAAGGCAGGGCAAACATGTTGTATGGACATACAACATACAAACAGTGATCTGAAGAGGGCAAGGGACACACAGTGGGTAGGTTACTTGCTCATCTCAGAGCATGTCCCAGAGAAGTAGCATTTACGGAGAACGAAAGAACTGGCCGATGACACTTCCCTCCCCAACCCCTCAGCATAGGCACAAGGACACCTGCAGGAACCAGCCCCGCATGGACACCTGCTCCCTAACTTGCTTATGCCAAGCCCCACTCCCTACGCTCTGGTGGAACCACCTTTCCCAGTCACACTTGGCTCAGTCCCAGCTTGACAAGCCCTCTCCCCCAGAAAACCAACCCAAACTCCTGCCAACACTTCATCTCCTGACCAGGGAGATTTATGAGGCCTTAGTTCCAGTGGTGGTGGCAACAAGACTCATTTTACAAGCAGACCAGAACACACCTAGTTAAAACAAGCCACATTCAGGCCAGGAACCAACCACTCCCCACAAAAGGCAAAGAGAGCCTCTGTAGACAACTGGCCTGAAGAATAAGATAAAGCAGCCAGGACACGACAGCAGAGTGCACAAAGCACACATTGGAGACACTGTCAGAAGCACCAGGCCCTGGTGAACAGGGGACACTACACTGCTGGGCACTATAAGACCTCTTCTTATAAAAATCATTGTGGGGGGCGCCTGGGTGGCTCAGTGGGTTAAGCCGCTGCCTTCGGCTCAGGTCATGATCTCAGGGTCCTGGGATAGAGTCCCGCGTCAGGCTCTCTGCTCAGCAGGGAGTCTGCTTCCTCCTCTCTCTCTCTCTGCCTGCCTCTCTGCCTACTTGTGCTCTCTCTCTGTCAAATAAATAAATAAAATCTTTAAAAAAAATTTAAAAAATTAAAAAATCATTGTTGGGCACCTGGGTGGTTCAGTGGGTTAAAGCCTCTGCCTTTGGTTCAGGTCATGATCCCAGGGTCCTCGGATCAAGCCCCACATCGGGCTCTCTGCTCAGCAGGGAGCCTGCTTCCTCCTCTCTCTGACTGCCTCTCTGCCTACTTGTAATCTCTGTCTAAAAAATAAATAAAATCTTAAAAAAAAAATTGTTCTCATTGTGCCTGGGTGGCTCAGAGGGTTAAAGCCTTACCTTCATTCAGCTTAAGTCATGATCCCAGGGTCCTGGGATCAAGCCCTGCACTGGGCTTCTTGCTCTCCCTCTCCCACTTCCCCTGCTTATATTCCCTCTCTCACTGTCTTTCTCTCTCTCTGTTAAATAAATAAATAAATAAAATCTTTTTTTAAAAAAAAAGGCAGTAAGACAAAAATAGATAGTTACACATAAAGGAAACCCCATTATCAGACAAACAAAAACAAAAGAGGGTGCCTGGGTGGCTCAGTCATTAAGCTTCTGGCTTCAGCTCAGGTCAATATCCCAGAGTCCTGGGATCAAACCCAGCTCTGGGCTCCCTGCTCAGTGGGAAGCCTACTTCTCCCTCTCCCCACCGCTTCTGTTTCCTCTCTCACTGTGTCTCCCTCTGTCAAATAAATAAATAAAATCCTTAAAAAAGAAAAAAGAAGTTCATCACCACCAAACCACCCCTATAAGAAATATTAAAGGGGACTCTGAGTTTAAAGGAAATATCAAAAGTGACAGTATGAAGTTAGGAAACACAAAAACAGTAAAAATTAATATTTCTCTAAAAATCAGTCAAGGAACTGACAAAATAAAAGGATATAAAATATGATACCATATACCTACAATATGGGAAGGAGTAAGGAATATATTCAAACTTAACCTTCAATTTAATATAGACTAGTATATGCAGAAGATGTTATACATAAACACAATGGTAATCACAAATCAAAAACCGCTCATAAATATGCAAAGAATAGAGAAAGTAATCCAAGTATATCACTAAAGAAAACCAGCAAACCATGAAAGAAGAAAAGAATCAGGAAATCTGCAGAAACAACCACAGAACAAGTAATAACAATAAATACATATCTATAATTACTTTAAATGTAAAAGGATTAAACACTCTAGTCAAAAGATACAGAGTGACAAAAAGGATTTAAAAAAAAAAAAAGAGCCATCTATATACTGCCTGTAAGAGACTCATTTTACACCTAAAGACACCTGCAGATTGAAACTGAGGAGATGGAGAAACATTTATCATGCAAATGGTTGTCAAAAGAAAACCAGAGTAGCAATATTTGTATCAAAATAGACTTTAAAACAGACTTTAAAACAAAGAATGTAACAAAAGACAAAGGACACTATAGGGGCACCTGGATAGCTCAGTCCTTTGAGTGTCTGACTCTTGATTTCAGCTTAGGTCATGATCTCAGGATCTTGAGATCAAGCCCAGCATCAGGCTCCACTCAGCAGAGTCTGCTTTTGATTCTCCCCCTCTCCCTCTGCTCAAGCTCTCTCTAATAAATAAATAAATAAAATCTTTTTTAAAAGGACACTATACAATAATAAAGGGAACAATCCAATAAGAACATGTAACAACTGTAAATATTTATGCATCCAACATGGAAGTAAGTACCCAAATATATTAAAATAGTTAACAAACATAAAGGACCTAATTGATAATAATACAGTAATAGTAATACCCCATGTACATCAATGGACAGATCATCTAAACAGAAAATCCAGAAGGAAACAATGGTTTTGAATGACACACTGGACCACATGGATTTAAGACGTATATTCAGACCATTCCATCCTAGGGGCACCTGGCTGGCTCAGTCCATAAAGCATGGGACTGTTGATCTTCGGGTTGTGAGTCTGAGCCCCACACTGGCTGTAGAGATTACTTAAGGAAATTCTTAAAAAGTTAAAAAAAAAAAAAAAAGAACATTCCATCCTTAAACAGCAGAATATACATTCTTTTCAAGTGCGCATGGAACATTCTCCAGAATAGATCACATATTAGGTCACAAAAAAAGCTTCAACAAATTCAAAAAGATCAAAGTTGTGCCATGCATCTTTTCTGACCACACTATGAAACTAGGAGTCAACCACAAAAAAAATATGTAAATACCACAAATATATGGAGATCAAGTAACTACTAAACAATGAATGAGGGGCACCTGGGTGGCTCAGTTGTTAAGTATCTGCCTTCAGCCCAGGTCATGATCCCAGGGACATGGGATCGAGCCCTGTGCCAGCCTCCCGGCTCTGTGGGAACCTTGCTTCTCCCTCTCCCACTCCCCCTGCTTGTACTCCCTCTCTCACTCTCTGTCAAATAAATAAATAAAGTCTTTAAAAAATAAATAAATAAAAAATAAACAGTGAATGGGCCAACCAAGAAATAAAAGAAGAAATTTTTAAAAGTACGTGGAAACAAATGAAAACAAAAACACAATGATTCAAAAACCTTGCAACACAGCAAAAGCAGTTCTAAAAGGGAAGTTTATAGCAATACAGGCCCACTTCAAGAAGTAAAATCTCAAACAACTTAACTTACACCTAAAGGACCTAGAAAAACAAACAAACCCTAAAACCAGCAGAAGGAAGGAAATTATAAATATATCAGAGCTGAAATAAATCATATAGAAACTAAATAAATAAAAACAGTGAAACCAGGAGCTGATTCTTTGGAAAAAATCAATAAAACTGATAAACCACTAGCCAGACTTATCAAGAAAAAGAGGAAGGAACCAAATAAATACAACTCAAATGAGAGGAGAAATAACAACAAACACACCACAGAAATACAGACAATTGTAAGAGAAAATTATGAAAAACTATATGCCAACAAATTGGAAAACCTAGAAGAAATAGATAAATTCCTACAAACATATAACCTACCAAAACCGAAACAGGAAGAAATAGAAAATTTGAACAGACCAACTACCAGCAAAGGAACTCAATCACTATCAACAAACTCTCAACAAACAAAAGTCCAGGACCAGATGGCTTCACAGCAAATTCTACCAAACATTTAAAGAAGATTTAATATCTATTCTTGTCAAACTATCCAAAAAAATAGAAGAGGAAGGAAAACTTCCAAATTCATTCTATGAGGCCAGCATGCTCTAATACCAAAACCAGACAAAGACAGCACAAAGAAAGAGAACTACAGGCCATTATCTCTGATGAACACAGATGCAAAAATCCTCAACAAAATACTAGCAAATCAAATCTAACAATACATTAAAAACATCATTCACCACAATCAAATGGGATTTATTCCTGGGTTGCAAGGTTGTTCAATTTTTATAAATCAATCAACACAATACATCATATCAGTAAGAAAAAGAACTATATGATCACTTCAATAGACATGGAAAAGCATTTGACAAAGTACAACAGCCATTCATGATAAAAACACTCAACCAACTAGGTTCAAAAGGAATGTACCCCAACATAAAATAGACCATATATGAAAAACAGACAGCTAGCATCATCCTCAATGTGGAAAAACTGACAGCCTTTTGCCTAGGATCAGGAACAAGACAAGGGTATCTACTCTTCCCACTTTTTTTTTTTTTTAATTTTTATTTATTTGACAGAGAGAGAGAAATCACAAGTAGGCTGAGAGGCAGGCAGAGAGAGAGAGGGGGGAGGAAGCAGGCTCCCTGCGGAGCAGAGAGCCCGACATGGGGCTGGATCCCAGGACCCTGGGATCATGACCTGAGCCGAAGGCAGAGGCTTTAACCCACTGAGCCACCCAGGCACCCCTACTCTTCCCACTTTTATTCAACATAGTGCTGAAGTCCTAGCCACAGCAATCAGGCAACAAAAATAAAGACATCCAAACTGGTAAGGAAGAAGTAAAAACTTTTACTATTTGCAAGTGACATGATACTATATAGAGAAAATCCAAAAGACTCCACCAAAATATTGCTAGAGCTGATAAATGAATTCAGTTAAGGAACAGGATACAAAAATCAATGTGCAGAAATCTGTTGCATTTCTATATACAAATAATGAAGCAGCAGAAAGAGAAATTAAGAAAATAATTCCATTTACAATTGCACCAAAAAGGGGCGCCTGGGTGGCTCAGTGGGTTAAGCCGCTGCCTTCGGCTCAGGTCATGATCTCAGGGTCCTGGGATCGAGTCCCGCATCGGGCTCTCTGCTCAGCAAGGAGCCTGCTTCCCTCTCACTCTCTCTTTCTGCCTCTCTGCCTACTTGTGATCTCTGTCAAATAAATAAATAAAATCTTAAAAAAAAAAAAAACAATTGCACCAAAAATAACAAGATATCTAGGAATAAACCTAACACAAAAGGTAGAAGACCTGTACTCTGAAATCTATAAAACACTGATGAAAGAAATTCAAGACAATACAAAGAAGCTCATGAACTGGAAAAACAAATACTGTTAAAATATATACTACCCAAAGAAATCTACACATTTAATCCAATCCCTATCAAAATACCAACAGCATTTGGGGCACCTGGCTGGTACAACTGGTAGGGCATGCAACTCTTGACCTTGGGGTTGGGAGCCTGACCCTCATGTTGGGTGCAGAGATTACTCAAAAATAAAATCATTGGGGCACCTGGGTGGCTCAGTGGGTTAAAGCCTCTGCCTTCAGCTCAGGTTGTGATCACAGGGTCCTGGGATCGAGCCCTGCATCAGGCTCTCTGCTCTGTGGGAAGCCTGCTTCCTCCTCTCTCTCTGCCTGCCTCTCTGCCTACTTGTGATCTGTCAAATAAATAAAATAAAATATTTTTTTAAATAAATAAATAAATAAATAAATAAATAAAATCTTCAAAAATAAAATCCTTAAAAATAATAGTAATAAAATGATAAAAAAATAAAATAAAATAGGGGCACCTGGGTGGCTCAGTGGGTTAAGCAGCTGCCTTCGGATCAGGTCATGATCTTAGGGTCCTGGGATCGAGCCCCGCATCAGACTCTGCTCAGCAGGGAGCCTGCTTCTCTCTCTGCCTGCTCTCTGCCCACTTGTGATCTCTTTCTGTCAAATAAATAAATAAAACCTTAAAAAGAAAAATTGGCTGACCAGGGGCACCTGGGTGACTCAGTCATTAAGCATCTGCTCAGGTCATGATCCCAGGGTCCCAAGATTAAGCCCCAAATCAGACTCCCTGCTTAGCAGGGAGTTGCTCCCTCTCCCACTCACCCTGCTTCTGTTCCCTCTCTCGCTGTTGTCTCTCTCTGACAAATAAATAAATAAAATCTTTTTTAAAAAATCTTTTAAAGATTTTATTTATTGAGAGCGAGAGAGAATGAGGGAGAGAGAGCATGGGGGGCGGTAGTCAGAGGAAGAAGCAGACTCCCTGCTGAGCAGGGAGCCTGTTATGGGACTCCATCCTGGGACTCCAGGATCATGACCTGAGCCGAAGGCAGTTGCTTAACCAAGTGAACCACCCGGATACCCCAAACCTTTTAAAAACATTGTTTTAATTAAAAAAATTTTTTAAATAGCTGACTAATGTAACAAACTATGCCCTTTGTTCATCAGCAGAAGTGATAGACTGGAAATAGAAATAAAACTTTCCTGATTAAGAATGGCGTAAGCAGGAGCCACTCTATCCCAAACGTGGCTCTACCAGATTCCCAGAGCTCAAAGTCACCCAATTACTGAAATATGTCCTAATTTCACAAAATAACTCCAAAGAAATATTTTCTTCAAGTGTTTGATAACTACATGGTCCTATACAATACTCCATCTCTCTGAATTTTTACACAGACAACTACAGTTTTGCAATATAGAGATAATCTTTAAGAAATCCTAGCATATGTTTATCAAATCATCATAAATGCTGATATAAGCTCCAAAACTAATAAAAAAAAATTAAAGAATTACCTAGCAAGATGCACTTAGGCTGGAAAGTCTGCTTTAAATGGTCAACTCTACCCTTTAAATACAGAAAAATGTGATTTTATAAATATAGCCATTCTTTTGATAAAAGGACTATATGGATAAGAATAGAGAAAAGGCATATGAAAGCCAGAATCTAGCATTACATCCGAGAACACTGAACAAGAAAGGATATATTATCACACACAAGCTGTCACTAAAATCTTTTCACACCATCATCTTGTGCTATGGTAGCTAACCTATTTCTAGCTCTAAGCCTGTATCTGATTGATTTGCAAACTTTTGGAAGTAGCTGGGCTTCAACTGACACCCAACATTAGAAGTATCTTTTTGTCTGAGTTATATTTAGCCTCTATTCCCACTCCTTTTCTGTTTAAGAACCGGAGGAAGAGGACACCTGGGTGGCTCAGTTGGTTGAGCGTCTGCCTTTGGCTCAGGTCATGATTCCAGGGTGCTGGGATCGAGTCCAGCATCAGGTTCCTTGCTCAGCCGGGAGCCTGCTTCTCCCTCTGCCTGCCACTTCCCCTGCTTGTGCATGAGTGTGCTCTCTCTGACAAATAAAATCTTTATAAAAAAAAAAAGAAAACAACAAAGAACTCAATCCAGGAAGGAATTATTGGACAGTAGTTATTAACAATGGCTGTTCCTATTGTTATTGAAAGCTTCAGCAGTGGAGGGGGCAAGGGAGATTTGATTTCTGACTAACATGAGGTAAGAGGGATCATATTATCTTCCTGGCAGAAACAACTAAAAAAACCAGACAAAATGGGTAAAACCATGGTTTTTAAGACACTGGACATCAGGCAATAACCAATAGGGATTCCTGAGAGATGGGAAACAAATAAGGTAAGTCTTAACATTACCCAAGCTTAATGCCTAGACACTGCTTCCAAGTAATGTCAAAAAAAAAAAGGTGAGAGGGAGAAGTCCAGGAGAAACCTAGGCCGAATCCAACATGCTCCCTGAGTGGAGAACACAGGAGTGAAAATCTGAGAAAGCAAAAGAGTCTAGAGTTCACAGAAGAGAGTATACTCCTGGGGAAAATATTTGTAAACCGTATCTAAGAAAGGAATTGTACCTAGTTATATAAGCAACTCTCAAAACTCAAAGAAACCATTAGGCAATGGGCAAAAGAGGGACGTCTGGGTAGCTCAGTTGTTACATGATCCCAGAGTCCTGGGATCAAGCCCCACATCAGGCTCCCTGTTTGGCACAAAGCCTGCTTCACCCTTTCCCACTCTCCCTGCTTGTGTTCCCTCTCTCACTGTCTTTCTCTGTCAAATAAATAAATAAAATCTTAAAAAAAAAAAAAAGGAAATGGGCAAAAGACATAAGCAAACGTTCAAAATCATTAGCCATTAGGGAAATGCAAAACAGATAAATTATCTCTATATATCTACCATAATGGCTAAAATAAAAAATACTGGTGCACCTAGGTAATTCAGTCCGTTAAGCATCTGACTCTTGCTTTCAGCTCAGGTCATGATCTTTCTCATAGGTGGCATGGGTCATGAGATCAAGCCCTGCATCAGGCTCCATGCTCAGGAGGAGTCTGCTTGAAGACTTTCCCTCTGCCCTTCCCCGACACTCTCACGTGTGCACACATGCACTTTCCCTCTCTGTCTCTCTCTCTCTCAAATAAATAAATAAAAAGAATGAAATAAAATAAAAAATACTGACAATGCCAAGTATTGACAAGAATTCAGAAAACATGGATCACTCATATATAAGTGATGGTAATGTAAAAATGGTACAGCCACTTTATCTAGTTTGGCAGGTTTATGTAATTACTCTTGGGCATTTATCCCATACAACTAAAAACTTACATTTACAGAAAAACCTGAACAAAAATGTTCATAGCAGCTTTATTCACAATGGCCAAAAATTGGAACCAACACGGAAGTCCCTCAAAAAGTGAATGCGTAGGGGTGCCTGGGTGGCTCAGTGGGTTAAGCCACTGCCTTCAGCTCAGGTCATGATCTCAGGGTCCTGGGATCAAGCCCCGCATCGGGCTCTCTGCTCAGCTCTCTGCTTCCCTCTCTCTCTCTGCCTGCCTCTCTATCTACCTGTGATCAATCTGTCGAATAAATAAATAAAATCTTTAAAAAAAAAAAAAGTGAATGCATAAACAAAATTAGAACAACCACACCAGACTACTACTCAGCAATGAAAGGATACAAACTATTGACACGTGCAGTAATTTGGATGGACCTCAAGGGAATTATGCTGAGTGGGAGAAAAAGTCAATCTCAATAGGTTATACATGGTATGATTCCATTTAATTAACATTATGACATGGTAGATTAAAAAACTGGAGAACAGACTGGTAAAGCCATGGTTATAGGTTTATGAATGGGGTGGAGGTAGGTGGACGTTGTTATTAAAGGGCAACAGGAAGAATTCTTATGGGAATGGAACTGTTCTGTATCTTGATGGTGGCTGTGGATATACATTAAAATTCCACAGAACTCCCCCAACACATATACCCATGCACAGAAAGGAGTACATGTACAATTGTCAAATCTGAATAGACTCTATGGATTGTAATAATATTAATTTCCTGGTTTTTACATGGTACTACAGTTACACAAGCTGACATAATTGGGAGAAACTGGGTGAAAGGCACATGGGATGGAAAATTGCTGTACATTTTTTTGGCAACTTCCTATAAATTATACTTATTTCACAATGAAAAATTAAAACAAATGACTGGAAGTGACAGCTTATAAAATAAGTAAAGAGCCAGCATTTAAAAATTTATTACAACTATATTCCGTATGTGTAAAAATCTAAAGGAAGCATGACCGGAGAAGAAGTAAAAAAAATCTCCAAAATGGTAGAGATAAAAAAACACTATGTATGACTAGTAGAAGATTAAAAACTGCAACAGAACAAACGGGGTGAGAAAATATGAAAACACAGCAAAGAAGTCAACCAAAATAAAACACAGAAATTAAAAAAAAAAAAACCACTAAAATAAAATGAACAAAGCATCCATGAACTGTGCGGGACAAATTCCAATTACCTAATAGGTGTCACTGGAATTTCTGAATAAGAGATGGGGGAAAAATATTTAAAGAAATAATAATTTCCAGGTTTCTAAATTATAATAAAACTATAAATACAAAGATCCAACAAGCTGAAAAAAACAAACCAAGACACACCATTACCAAACAACCTAACAGTAATATTACAGTAATACAGAGTAAATTTAAAAGCAGCCAGGAAGAAGGATATATTACATATAGAGGAACAAAGACGAAGACAATAACAGAATTCTCAATGGAAACTATTCAAATCAGAAGACTCCATATCTTAAAAGACTGAAAGAAAAACACTGTCAACCACAAATTCTATACTCACAGAAAATATCTTTCAAAAATGAAGGCAAAATAAAGACTTTTTCATGCATACAAAAGCTAAAAATCACCAACAGAAGACCTGTGCAAGTCCTTCAGGATGAATAAATATGGTAATAGATGGAAATCTGGATATGCACAAATGAATGAAGAGCATCAAAAATGGTTACAATGTGGGTAATCATAAAAATCTTTTTTTACTCATTATTTAAATATTTTTTCAAAATTATAAACTATTCAGAGCAATAATTTTATATTGTAATTTATATATATATAAGTATATAAATGCATGTGTATATGTGTGTATATACATATATGTGTGTATAAAATAAATAAATCTTCAAAATACACACACACACACACACACACACACACAAGTAAAGTGTATACCCAGAACAGAGCAATGGCCAGGAGGGGAAAAAAGAAGTATACTATTGTAAAGTTCTTATACTACATATGAAACACTGTAACATTACCATGAAGTGGAATGTATAGCTGGAAAAATGGCAATCAACAGAAACTCAGTTAGGAATCCTAGACACTAGGCTTTAAATCAGCCAATTTAAATAAGATCAAAAAAGGAAACTATGATTAAACAATTAAAAGAAAAGTGTAACATTTCAGAATTAGAATATTAATAGAAAGATAGAAATTACAAAAAGGAACCAAATAAAAATTCTGGATTTGGAAAGTACAATAACAAAAATGAAAAACATAAGTAGAGGGGTTTGATACAAGATATGAGCAGGCAGAAGAAAGAACCAACAAACTTGAAGTTAAGTCAATTAAGAATATCCAGTCTGGGGACACCTGGGTGGCTCAATGGGTTAAGCCTCTGCCTTCGGCTCAGGTCATGATCTCGGGGTCCTGGGATCAAGCCCTGCATCAGGCTCTCTGCCCAGTGGGGAGTCTGCTTCCCTCTCTCTGCCTGTCTTTCTGTCTAATATGATCTCTATCTGTCAAATAAATAAATAAAATCTTAAAAAAAAAAAAAAAAGAATATCTAGTCTGCAGGCACCTGGCTGGCTCACTCAGAAGAACAAGCAAACCCTTTATCTTGGGGTTGTAAGTTCCAGCTGCACACTGGGTGTAGAGATTACTTAAATAACTAAATAAAAACTTTAAAACAACAAATGAAAAGAATATCCAGTCTGAGGAACAGAAGGAAAAAACTTAGGGCAGTGAGACAATAAAAAGAAAGAAAAGGCATTCAGTGTGGAAGAGAAGTAAAACTTTTTTTCTATTTGCAGAGGCAGCTGCGTAGCTCAGTTGGTTGGGTAGCCGCCAACCCTTGATTTCAGCTCAGGTCATGACCTCAAGGTCCTGGGATCCAGCCCCAAGTTAGGCCCCTTGTTCAGCAGGGAATCTGCTTGAGGATTCTCTCTTCCTCTCCCTCTGCCCCTCCCCCCACTCATGCTCACTTGCTCACTCGCTCTCTCGCTCTCTAATAAATAAATCAATCTTCAAAAACAAAAAAAAAAAAATTTAAAGATTTTATTTACTTATTTGATAGAAGGAGACACAGCAAGAGAGGGAACACAAGTAGGGGGAGTGGGAGAGGGAGAAGCAGGCTTCCCACCAAGCAGGGAGCCCAATGCAGGACTTGAACCCAGGACCTGGGGTCATGACCTGAGCTGAAGGCAGACATGCAATGACTGAGCCACCCAGGCAACCCCCAATATTTTTTTCTATTTGTAGATGACATGATCTTATATATAGAAATTCCTAAGGAATCCACTAAAAACTAATAAACAAGTTCAGCAAGGTTGCAAAATACAAGGTCAACATACAAAAATTGATTATATTTCTATACACAGGTAATGAATATTCCAAATATGAAATTAAGGGAAAAAGTCCATTTACAGTAGTAACAAAAATAATACAATACTTAGGTATAATTTTAACAAGGAAGTATAATAGAATAGGATTTTTTTTTTAAAGATTTTATTTATTTGACAGACAGAGATCACAAGTAGGCAAAGAGGCAGGCAGAGAGAGAGGGAAGCAGGCTCCCTACTGAGCGGAGCCCGATGTGGGGCTTGATCCCAGGACCCTGGGACCATGACCTGAGAAAAAAGCAGAGGCTTTAACCCACTGAGCCACCCAGGCGCCCCTAGAATAGGATTTAAAAACCTGTAAAGCTTATATATTAAAAATTATAAATAATCGCTGATAGAAATTAAAGAACTTATTATTAAATAAGGGAAAGATGTCCCATGTTCATGGACTGAAAGATTTAATATTGCTAAGCTGGTAACACTCTCAAAATTGACCTACAGATTCAGTGTAATCCCTATGAAAATCCTTGCTGGCTTTTTTGAAGGCAATGACAATCTGATCCTAAAATTCATATGGAAATGCAAGGGACCTGAAATAAACAACAAAAAAAATTTTTTTTTAATTTAGATTTTATTTATTTGACAGAGAGAGAGAGAGACAGTGAGGGAGGGAATATAAGCAGGAGGAGCAGGAGAGGGAGAAGCAGGCTTCCTGCGGAGAAGGGAGCCTGATACAGGACTCGATTCTAGGACCCTGGAATCACAACCTGAGCCAAAGGCAGACACTTAATGACTAAGCCACCCAGAAGCCCTCTTTTTTTTTTTTTTTGTAAAGTAATCTCTACACCCAACATGGGGCTCAAATCACAACTATGAGATCAAGAGTCCCATGTGCTACCAAATGAGCTACCCAGGCCACCAAACAACATAATCTTGAAAAAGAAAAACAAAATTGGAGGACTCACATTTCCTAATTTCAACCTACCACACAAAGTGATAGTAATCAGAACAGTACTGCAATGGAATAGAACTGAAAGCCCAGAAATAAACCTTTACATTTATGGTCAACTAATTTTCAAAAAAGGAGGTCAAGACAATCAGGCCAAGGACAGTCTTCTCAACAAAAGGTGCTATGACAAGTGGCGAGCTAAACATAAATGAATAAAGTTGGAACCATATCTCATATTATACAAAAAAATTAACTCAAAATAGATCACAGACCTAAATATAGAGCTAAAGCTATAAAATTCAATATGAAACAGTGGAATAAATCTTCGTGACCTTTGGTTAGGCAAAACTTTCTTATACATAACACTAAAAGCATAAGCAACAAAAGAAAAAAAGATCAGCCGACTTCATCAAATTTAGAACTTTTGTCTGTAAACAATACTGTCAAGTGAGTGAAAAGACAACTCAGAATAGGAAAAAAATATCGGCAAAAGAACTCTTACAACTCAATTAAAAAAAAAAGACAAGTTATCCAAAAATACTACAAACGATTTAAATATACATTTCTTTAAATAAAATATACAAATGACCAATAAGTACAGAAAAAGAAGCTCAAATTCAAGATCATTAGTTGTCAGGGAAGTGCAAATCAAAATCATATTACTTGACACCCACAAGGATGGCTAGAATCAAAAGAAACACAATCAGTTTAGTAAGGAGAGACAAACTGGGACCCTCATATATTGCTAGGGGGAATGCAAAATTATGTAGCCACCTTGGAAGCGGTTTGACAGTTCTTCAAAAAGCTAAACGGAGTTACCATATGATCCAGTAATTACACTCCTAGATATATACCCCAAAGAAAATATATATCCACACAAAAACTTATAAATAAATAAACGTTCACAGCAGCATTATTCATAGTACCCAAGAAGTGGAAACAACCCAAACGTCTACCAACTGATGAATGTATTAGCTAAACGTGATATACCTACATGATGGACTATTATTTGGTCATAAAACGGAATAAAAGTACTGATACGTGCTACAACTTGTATGAATATTAAAATTATTATGCTAAATGAAAGAAGCCAGACACAAATGCTGATCCTTTTTATAAGATATATCCAGAAGAGGCAAATCCACAGAGACAGAAAGCAAATTAGTGGTCACCAGGTGATTTGGGGGGGGTGGCGGCAGGGGAATGGGGCGTGATTATTTAACGAGTATGAGATGGTTCACATGATGATGAAAAACTTTTGAAACTAGGGAGAGCTAGTGGTTGCACATCATAAATACAGTAAATACCACTGAACTACAAACTAAAATTGTTAATTATAAGTTACATGAATTTCACAATTTTTTAAAAAAGAAATTCCTTAAGGGAGGAAAAAAGTATATGCCCATACAAAGTTTTATACACAAATGTTTACAGCATAACTTTTAGCTGCCAAAAACTGGAAACAACCCAAATGTGCATCATCAAAACACAAATGGATAAACAAATTGTGTTATAGCTATACAATGGATTGCTACTCAGTAATAAACATGAACTACTGATATATGCATCAACATAGATGAATCTCAAAATAATTATGCTTAGTTTAAAAAAAGCCCAAGAAAAAAATAAATAAATGTAAGAGTATATACTTTACAATTCCATTTATATAAAATTCTAGACAATGCAAACTGTTCTATAGTGACAGAAAGTTCATCAGTGGTTGCCAAGAAACCACAGAAGTTGAGGGGAAGTATTAAAAATGGGGATAAGGAAACTTGTGAAGGTGATATTTTCATGATCTTTACTGTGGTAACAGTTTCATGGGTGAACAACACATATATCAAAACTTAACAAACTGTATATTTTTAACATGTACAGCTTACTGTATGTCAATTACAACTCAAGATTTATTTTGAAAAAGATGGGGAAAAGGCTAATAGGACAATGTATTCATGCTGACCACCCAACGGCTCTTAAGAGAGTGGTAAAACAGTTTTACTTTACTTTGATGAGTGTATAAACAACTCCTGGCAAAACTATACATGGAGAACCACTCACAGCAAGCATACAAATTTGAATTTTTGTAAATTTACAAATACTTCTATCAACCAACATTATAAGATCAGAGATGCTGAATCTTCATTTTTGACTGATTTTCAAGTACCGCTAAAAACCCTCTCAGTTCCAGCAAGTACTACCATTAGCATGATCTGTAAATAAACATTTAGACATACCAAGAAAGCTCCTACAAGAAGCCCTTATAATAAGGTTCCTTAAAGCTAAAACACCTGTGAACAGTATTTCATGTGTGACAAAAACAACACAAAAGATTCCTATTATCCATACTAATAATCTTTTAAGAATGCCCCCATTAGTATCTATTAACCTTTTGTAAGATAAAGTAAATATCTATTTTGTAAGGTAAATATCTATTTACCTTTTATAGATATTCACTCAAATTTAAACTATTTCAAACTTATTATCTTTCTAAAAAGCTAGAAAAGCCTTAAAATTAAAACTCTAACTAATCTAATCTGATTTTTAAAGAAAAATCTAATTGGATTTTTCTTTACCAAAAAGTATGTCCATTGTTTCAAAGACAAACAAAAAGTATGATGTATTCAGTAGTGAGAAAAGTTATGAAAATGAGGATGAAGTTCAGTTAAAACCACTTTATATTCATGTACTTATGACAGGTGAGGAATGACATCATCTAATTCAAGCTACCATCATCTCTCACTTCGACTACAGCAGTAGTGTTTTTTATTTCCTAATTCAGGTGAACTCAGTCTTGATACACTCTAGTCTCAGTTTCTTCATCTATTAAACGGATACAATAACACTTCCAACTTCATGAGGTTGCATGACAATTAAGAGAATATAGGTATAGCACTTAGTTTGTTGTCTAGCACATAGAAAGTGCTCTATAAATGTTACCTATTATTACCTGAATAAATGTTCAGCCTCCATGAGTCCAGTGCTGGAATGGCATCACGTAAGAAACAAGTCTAACCTCAAAAAAAAAAAAAAAAAAAAAAGTTAAAAGCAATTTCAATCTTAATGTAGGGAGACTCCCAAAGAAAAAGATCCATTCCAAAATCCACAGCAGCTTCTTTTTTTGGTTTTTTAAGATTTTATTTATTTAAGAGACACTGGGAGACAGAGTGCACACGTGAGCAGGGTTGGGGAGAAGGAGAAACAGACTCCCTGCCGACCAGGGAGTCCAAACTGGGGCTTGGTCCCAGGATCCCAAGATCATGACCTGAGCGGAAAACAGACACTACACTGACCAAGCCCCTCCACAGCAGCTTCTTTGTATCTTTTTTCCCAATTCCTTTTGTTCACAATGTTTCTCATAACCCTATACTTGCCCTGAACCCTCTATCCATTCCCTCTTTTTTTTTTTTTTTACATCCATTGCTTTAATGCACAGTTTTTTCTGTTTTGTTGTTGTTGTTGTTGTTGTTGCTGTTTTTAAGTAAACTCTACACCCAACATGAGGCCTTGAACTTACAACCACAAGATCAAGAGTCACATGCTCTGGGGAGCCTGGGTGTCTCAGTCTGTTGAGCAACCGACTCTTGGTTTCCACTCAAGTCATGGTTTTGGGGTCCTGGGATCAAGCCCTGCATCGGGCTCCAGGGTCAGTGAGTAGTCTGCTTGAGATTCTCTCCTCTCCTCCCTCTGTCCCTCCCCAGCTAGCATTCACACTCTCTAAAACATATAAAATCTCTAAAAAAAAGAAAGAGTCACATGTTCTACCAACTGAGCTACCCAAGCGCCCCTACCTATTCCTATTTTCAATTCACAATACAATACTCTACTCATCTGGCTATGTCTCCTCTAATGGTACCCTCTTCTTCTAAGCAGTTCTCGGTCCACTTTCTAAGTTAATCATCCAGTCTTACTCCTTGAAATTCTTCAGCTGTCTTCTACCCATTATCCTTTAAACTGAACTAGCAGACAGGTAATCTCTCTCAATAGATGAGAATATAGAGAAGCCAGAGACAGAATTTTCTTCTGTGAGTAGAAATAAATATTACAAACACATAATTTAATATCTCCCCTCCCTGACTACAATATTATTATTCTTGTCGTTGTTGTTGCTATTACAGGACTCTGAGAGCTGGCTGCTGCTTAATCCACAAAAGAAACTGAGTGCTGAATGCCACCTCTAGAACCCTTCATATGCCAAGCCCGTCTGTGTTCTTGGAACCCTCAAAATACCTAAGCCCCACCAGGTCCTATGCTGAAGTGAAGAGTATCCCTAACTCTTCATTTTGTTTTACAACTCTACCCATGAGTATCACATCGCTAAAGTCTGCCTTTCCAATATCATACTATATTTCTATGAAAAAGCTCTCTGGTTTCTTTATAGCCCCTGAACCTTAGGGTTCTGGCATTAGAGATGTGTGGTAGTTTGGTTAGGTTTGGGAAGCATGACCAGGATAATCACACTTCCCCTTTTTCACCACCAAGCTTGTCCTAAAACACTGTCTGCATGGTAATCCCCCCACCCCCAGGAAATGCCTTATTCTCCCCTCTGCAAAGAAATTACTAGTTGCTTTTCCCCATAGGCCCTCAAGGTATGCCCAGATGTGCCTGCTTTTTAAGTGGGCAGAGTGAGTTCATGTTGAGAGCCCTGTCATACCAAGAGTTCTCTCTCCATTTTGGAGTTAGAGAATCAAGAGCAACATAATTCAAAACACATATTAGTGCTTATTGATGTTATGGTTTTCTTGCCCTATTAGTAATTTTACCAAAATTAAAAGTGGAATACTTTCTGGAAGAAGTTCAATTCCTTTCTGCCGTCCATCCTCCATAACCCCCAAATAGTTCGCAGGTTTTTCATAAAATGCAATAGTCTCTTAACTAATCTCTCTACTTCCTTTCTGGGTACTCTGCTATCTGTTTTCCCCAGAGAAGTATGAGTTATCTTTTAAAACTGTAAATCAGATCATTTAGCTTTCTTTATCAACCAGCTTCTTTCTACCAATGGTTCTCCATTATCCTAGGTGAGGTCTATGGAGTCCTACAAAATCTGGCCCCTGCCTATTCTTGAAAATACAAACCACATACTCCCAATGAGGCCTTAGTATTTGTTGTTCCTTCTGTCCAGAACACTCCTCTCCCATCAGGAAATGCTGGTTCTGCCTCCCTTTAAGTTCACACGCCACTATAAAAAAGTATTCCTGACCATCCCATCTGACTATACCCCTCTCCCTTACTCTCAGTCACATCACATCTATCTTCTTCATACCACTCACATACTCACTCATGATCTGTAATTATTTATTTATTTGAAAACTATCTTCTCAAATGAAAATGTAAGTTCTTCAAGGACAGAAATCTTGTGTCTTATTCTTACCTGTACCTCAAATGTAAAATAGTGCCTGACACATAAACACTGTAATGTTTTCTAATTGTCTGATTAATTTACAAAGCTAAGTACTACCTCTGAGGTAAACTTCAGTTTTTAAAAGAAATTTTAAACTTATTTGTACAGCCAGGACACCTGGTGTCTCAGTCATTTAAGTGTCTGCCTTTGGCTTGGATCATGATCCCAGGAGTCCTGGAAACCGAGTCCCACACTGGGCTCCTGGTTCAGCAGGGAGTCTGCTTCACACTCTGCCCTCCCCTTCTGCTCATGATCTCTCTCACTCTCTCTCTCAATTCAAGTAACTATAAAAATGTTTTAAAAATTAAAATTAAAAAATAAACTTATTTGTACAGCCAATAGGATGGCCTAGCCATCATAACTCTGTGTTCTTGTGCTCATTGTAACAAACTGCCTTGTATTCAGGTTCCCCTTCTTTCTCTGAAGATAAAATAGGCACTCAGAAAATAAGACAGCAACCTTATCTGGCAGCAATGTTCTCTGGGTCTGAGAGACCCAAACCCAAGGTTCTCAGGCAACAGTTAATGACAAAGATCTGGTTACCAGCACTGTACTAAGGAGTGCCTCACAACCCAGAACAACCAGGTTAAACTGACAAAAGGTGCAAATGCCTGTGAGAGAACACAGTTGATAAAGAGTTCTGTGAAGCACTCCAAATGCCTTGGAGATAACCTCACAAGAGCAGGAAGATTCAGTTCAGCCATCTGACTGGTGGTGTGTTCTGTTAAAGCCTTAGTAATGACCCTGTCACCAGGAAAACAGATCAGCCTTAGCCTTCTAATCAGCTGCATTTAGCAGCCAACATCCATCTTTTGCAATAAAATGCCACCTCGAGAGTTCCTATTCCCATCAAATTATCACAGGTTTGGGAAACAGATAAATCAGAAACTATACTTAACAAATCTACTTGTCTGGGACCCAAGACAATTAATTAAACTTACTAGGAAAAGCAGAAAAAATAGCCTCCAGCCACCTGGAGACAAGTTTTAAAGATCCTAAAAACTGTTAACACTTGAGCACACCAAAATGGCTATAATCTGCAAACCAGCCACATGTCACTTCCAATAGTACTCCTACACTGAAAGTGACCTTCCCCCTCCAAAATAAATAACGTTTAAAGTCAGGTGAATCTTGAACAATGACTCTGACTTTTTTTCTAAAATAAGAGCTATGACAGCTACCTTAATGAGAGGCCTAATAAATTCAGGGTAAGGGGCTCATTGTGCTGACACTGTCACCTCATCTAGGACTTCAGCTGATTCATCCTGATGGGCTGACAGGTCACTGACATCTGCACCTCTCCCAAGATTCTTGTTTATTTCACATATAGAAACACTGTCTCCTCACAACAACTGCAGTCCAGACCCCTTCTCCTGCTGCAGAGACTTTCCCTTCCAGACTTCACTGAGACCTTGGAAAAACAGTTGTCAATTCAGGCTCATATTAGTAACTCTAGATGGCTAACAAGGCATGGAAGAGATGGGAATAGAGCTCATAAAAGGACCAATGCTAACATTCGGGTCATCAATTTTTTTAAAAAGGATGTAAAAAAAGATCAAAATCACTAGGGAAGAAACTAATCTCTTCATCATTAACAAATGGTTGTTATTATTATGATAATTGAGAAAGTCACAGTCAGGACCTGAAAATGTCTGGTCCTTGGCCACACCAAGTAATCACAGAAGACATCCTTTAAGTAAGCTTGTTCTAACACAAACTACAGGCAAATGATAAAAATACAGGCAATGATAAAAAAATCCACAAACTTCATTTAAAAGGAGTGATGGGGGCACCTGGGTGGCTTAGTGGGTTAAGCCTCTGCCTTCAGCTCAGGTCATGATCTCAGGGTCCTGGGATCAAGCCCCATATCTGGCTCTCTGCTTGGCGGGGAGCCTGCTTCCCCTTCTCTCTCTGCCTGCCTCTATGCCTACTTGTGATCTGTCAAATAAATAAATAAATAAAACCTTTAAAAAATAAAAAAATAAAAGGAGTGATGGAAAGAAGGGAGGAAGAGAGAGAAAAAGAGAAAGAAAGGAACAAGGAAGAACAATGAGGCCCAATGCTGTAGATCAAACACGCCCACAAATTATTTGCAGCAATTGCCATCAAAAAGTGGAGTTCATTTCCTCACCCTCGAATCTGAGCTGGCCTTGGGACTTGTTTTGTCCGACAGAATATGGCATGAATGACACTAATTTCTGAGCCCAAGTCTTAAGAAACCTTGCAACTTCCACTTTCGCTCTCTTGGGACCTAGTCACCATTCAAGGTAGCCAAGACAGACAGCAGGAGAGGCCAAGGCACCCTGGATGACAGCTCCAGCCTAATGATGGATAATGCCAGAGTGAGGCTATCCAAGTACAACCAGCCCCTCAACAACCTACCAAATGACCACAAACACATGAGTAAGACCAGAAATTCCATGTGCAATGAGGCAAGCCAGATGAGCCCTGTCCAAATTGCCACCCCACCTAATCATAAGCGAATAAACAGCTGGGGGGTTTGTTTTTTATTTTTTTAAAGATTTTATTTATTTGACAGAGAGAGAGAGAGAGAGAGAGCACAAGCAGGGGGAGAGGAAGACAGGGGGAGAGGGGGAAGCAGAATCCCCACTAAGCAGGGAGCCCTGTGTGGGGCTCGATCCCAGGACCTTGAGATCACAACCTGAACCCAAGGCAGACGCTTAACCGACTAAGCTACCCAGGTGCCCTAATAAATAGTTGTTTTAAGCCACTAAGATTTGGAGTGGTTTGGTCGACAGCAATAGGTAACAGAAAGGGGTGCCTGGGTGGCTCAATAGGTTAAAGCCTCTGCCTTTGGCTCAGGTCATGATCCCAGGGTCCTGGGATCGAGCCCCACATCGAACTCTCTGCTCAGCAGGGAGCCTGCTTCCTCCTCTCTGCCCACTTGGGATCTCTGGCAAATAAATAAATTAAAAAAAAAAACAGGTAACAGAAACACCTGCAATTAGCTGAGTCTAATTCAAAACATCAGTAGTGACACACTCAAAAGCACCATATGCACTGCTATCATGTAAGGGAACTAGACTCTCTAAATAATAATATACATAATCACTCTTTATAGATAAGATGTATATCACAGAATCCCAGCAAAACACTCATTAATAAATTTGTTCCATCATCTATCCTACACATAAACATCTGCAGAAGATATGTACAAATATATGCATCCCACAAAGGACTCATATATAAGATATAAAAAAAATTTCTACAAATCAATAAGAAAAAGACAACTTAATTTTTTAAATGGACAAGATCTGAAAGCACTGGGGCCCCTGCGTGGCTCAGTCAGTTGAGTGTCTGCCTTTGGCTCAGGTCATGATCCCAGAGTCTGAGGTTCAAGCCCCATACTGGGCTCTCTCCTCAGCAGGGAGCTTGCTGCTTCTCCCTCTCTCTCTGCTCCCCGCCCACCCCACCCCCGCTTATATATTCTCTCTCTCATAAAAATAAACAAAATCTTGGGGCACCTGGGTGGCTCAGTGGGTTAAGCCGCTGCCTTCGGCTGGGGTCATGATCTCAGGGTTCTGGGATGGAGCCCCGCATCGGGCTCTCTGCTTAACGGAGAGCCTGCTTCCTCCTCTCTCTCTGCCTGCCTCTCTGCCTGCTTGTGATCTCTCTCTCTCTCTCTCTCTCTCTCTCTGTCAAATAAATAAATAAATAAATAATCTTTTTAAAATAAATAAATAAATAAATAAATGAACAAAATCTTTAAAAATAATAGTAATAATAATAATAAAGAGTTGAGGGGCACCTGGGTGGCTCAGTGGGTTAAAGCCTTTGCCTTCAGCTCAGGTCATGGTCCCAGGGTCCTGGGATGGAGCCCCGCATTGGCCTCTCTGCTTGGCAGGGTGCCTGCTTCCTCCTCTCTCTCTGCCTGCCTCTCTGCCTACTTCTGCTGTCTGTCAAGTAAATAAATAAAATCTTTAAAAAAAAACAAAGAGCTGAAAGCACTCCACAAAAGAGGATCCTTAAAAGGCCAATATGCATATAAAGATACTCCAAATCAGTGGTCATCAGGGAAATGCAAATTAAAGCCACAAAAAGACATCACTACATCCCCAACAGCTACAATTAAGAGGAATGACAATACTAAGTATACTCAAAGACACAGCACAACCAGAACTCTCATACAATAAATTAGTATAACCACTTTGGAAAACTGGTAGTACTTATACCCCATGAACTAGCAATTCCATTCCTGGGCATATAACCAGAGTGCTTACATCTATGAAAAGATATGCACAAAGTGTTCACAGCAGCATTACAGTCCCAAACTATAAATGACTCAATAGAAAACTTATGATATAGTCAGAAAATGGTGTATTATCTAGCAATGATAAAGAATCACTGCTATAAGCAACTACATTCATGAAATTCAAAGACAATGTAAAGCAAAAAAGACACAAGCTTATATACTATATAATTCTATCAACATGAAATTCAGAAACAGATTAAAACTAATCTATGGTAATAGAGGTCAGATTACTGATTCTTTGGATACAAGAGTATCTGAGGGGATAGCTTATAACTGACATGATGATGGATGCAGCTGGTTATGTACCTGAACAGCCAGCCAGCCAAGAGGTGCTGCTAGGCTTAGTTCTGCTTTAGGAAGGAAATATTCTAACTCCTCCCCTGGTTTGTACAGCCTGACCTCCTGTGGTTCCATGACCAAGTCAGCGCCTTAGTTAAAAACCTCATCATTTTCCACTGGTCTCCTTACTACAAGACACACTATGGTAAAGTGATCTTTAAAAAATACGAGGGCATAATCCACCCACACCCCTACCATACACACACTCCCCTCCTTAAAATCCTTCAAAGACTCTCCGTTTCTTTTACAATAAATTCAGCACTCGTTAGCAGGATACTTAAGTTCCTTTATGATCCGGCCCTTGACTACCTATTTTCTTTCTCTCCATATATCCTGAGTTCCATAACAAAATGCTTGCAGTTGACCTGAAAGCTGTTTTTTCTCACCTCAGTATCTCTGGCTATGTAATGCATGCTCTACCTAGAAGAGCAGTTCTCGAAGTATGGTCCCAGGAGGCCTAAGAGGTCCACCAGTTTCACAACAAGATCTTATTTTTCATAACAACACTAAGAGGTTAACTGCCTTTTTCACCATGGTGAAATGGTAGGTATAACTGCCACTGCCTTAGCATATATCAAGGTAGGGGTATCAAACTGTACTAGAACTATCATATTCTTCACCACCTCACACCTGCAGTTTAAAAAAAGAAAAATTTTAGGGCACCTGGTGAATCAGTGGGTTAAGCCTCTGCCTTTGGCTAGGTCATGGTCTTAGGATCCTGGGATCGAGGCCTGCGTTGGGCTCTCTGCTCAGTGGGGAGCCTGCTTCCTCCTCTCTCTCTGCCTGCCTCTCTGCCTATTTGTGATTTCTCTGTCAAATAAATAAAATATATGAAAATAAAATAATAAAAAAAAAGAAAAAAGAAAAATTTTAGGGGCACCTGGGTGGCTCAGTCATTAAGCATCTGCCTTTGGCTCAGGTCATGATCCCAGAGTCCTGAGATGGAGTCCCGCATCAGGTTCCCTGCTCAGTGGAGAGCCTGCTTCTCCCTCTCCCTCTACCGCTCCCCCTGCTTGGTGTGCTCTCTCTCTATCAAATAAATAAACAAATAAGATCTTTAAAAAAGAAAAATTTTACTTGTAAGTGTCTTTAATAAAGCAGTAAAAATAATTTTATTAGCTTTCCACTCTTGAGTACATGTCTTTTTAATAATCAGAATGGCAAAATGGAAGTATAAACCAGTTCTGTAGCGTATCAATAAAAAAAAAATAAGATGCTGAAAAAGCATTTGACAAAGTACAGCATCCCTTCCTGATCAAAACTCCTCAAAGTGTAGGAATAGAGGGCACATACCTCAATATCATCAAAGCCATCTATGAAAAACCCACCGTAAATATCATTCTCAATGGAGAAAAACTAAAAGCTTTTCCACTAAGGTCAGGAACATGGCAGGGATGTCCATTATCACCACTGCTATTCAACATAGTACTAGAATTCCTAGCCTCAGCAATCAGACAACAAAAGGAAATTAAAGGCATCCAAATCGGCAAAGAAGAAGTCAAATTATCACTCTTCGCAGATGATATGATACTATATGTGGAAAACCCAAAAGACTCCACTCCAAAACTGCTAGAACTTGTACAGGAATTCAGTAAAGTGTCAGGATATAAAATCAACGCACAGAAATCAGTTGCATTTCTCTACACCAACAACAAGACCGAAGAAAGAGAAATTAAGGAGTCAATCCATTTACAATTGCACCCCAAACCATAAGATACCTAGGAATAAACCTAACCAAAGAGGCACAGAATCTATACTCAGAAAACTATAAAGTACTCATGAAAGAAACTGAGGAAGACACAAAGAAATGGAAAAATGTTCCATGCTCCTGGATTGGAAAAATAAATATTGTGAAAATGTCTCTGCTACCTAAAGCAATCTACACATTTAATGCAATTCCTATCAAAGTACCATCCATCTTTTTCAAAGAAATGGAACAAATAATTCTAAAATTTATATGGAACCAGAAAAGACCTCGAATAGCCAAAGGGATATTGAAAAACAAAGCCAAAGTTGGTGGCATCACAATTCCAGACTTCAAGCTCTATTACAAAGCTGTCATCATCAAGACAGCATGGTACTGGCACAAAAACAGACACATAGATCAATGGAACAGAACAGAGAGCCCAGAAATAGACCCTCAACTCTATGGTCAACTAATCTTCGACAAAGCAGGAAAGAATGTCCAATGGAAAAAAGACAGCCTCTTCAATAAATGGTGTTGGGAAAATTGGACAGCCACATGCAGAAAAATGAAATTGGACCATTTCCTTACACCACACACGAAAATAGACTCAAAATGGATGAAGGACCTCAATGTGAGAAAGGAATCCATCAAAATCCTTGAGGAGAACACAGGCAGCAACCTCTTCGACCTCAGCCGCAGCAACATCTTCCTAGGAACATCGCCAAAGGCAAGGGAAGCAAGGGCAAAAATGAACTATTGGGATTTCATCAAGATCAAAAGCTTTTGCACAGCAAAGGAAACAGTTAACAAAATCAAAAGACAACTGACAGAATGGGAGAAGATATTTGCAAACGACATATCAGATAAAGGACTAGTGTCCAAAATCTATAAAGAACTTAGCAAACTCAACACCCAAAGAACAAATAATCCAATCAAGAAATGGGCAGAGGACATGAACAGACATTTCTGCAAAGAAGACATCCAGATGGCCAACAGACACATGAAGAAGTGCTCCATATCACTCGGCATCAGGGAAATACAAATCAAAACCACAATGAGATATCACCTCACACCAGTCAGAATGGCTAAAATCAACAAGTCAGGAAATGACAGATGCTGGTGAGGATGCGGAGAAAGGGGAACCCTCCTACACTGTTGGTGGGAATGCAAGCTGGTGCAACCACTCTGGAAAACAGCATGGAGGTTCCTCAAAATGTTGAAAATAGAACTGCCCTATGACCCAGCAATTGCACTACTGGGTATTTACCCTAAAGATACAAACGTAGTGATCCAAAGGGGCACGTGCACCCGAATGTTTATAGCAGCAATGTCCACAATAGCCAAACTATGGAAAGAACCTAGATGTCCATCAACAGATGAATGGATCAAGAAGATGTGGTATATATGCACAATGGAATACTATGCAGCCATCAAAAGAAATGAAATCTTGCCATTTGCGACAACATGGATGGAACTAGAGCGTATCATGCTTAGCGAAATAAGTCAAGTGGAGAAAGACAACTATCATATGATCTCCCTGATATGAGGAAGTGGTGATGCAACATGGGGGCTTAAGTGAGTAGGAGAAGAATCAATGAAACAAGATGGGATTGGGAGGGAGACAAACCATAAGTGACTCTTAATCTCACAAAACAAACTGAGGGTTGCTGGGGGGAGGGGGTTGGGAGAAGTGGGGTGGGGTTATGGACATTGGGGAGGGTATGTGCTTTGGTGAGTGCTGTGAAGTGTGTAAACCTGGCGATTCACAGACCTGTACCCCTGGGGATAAAAATATATGTTTATAAAAAATAAAAAATTAAAAAATAATAATAAAAGAAAAGAAAAAAATAATAACTGTCTCAAGGAAAAGCAACTGAGCTGCAAGCTAAACTAGCCAATTTTTTCATGAGACACTATTACTTTCTGAGCAGGCAACTGACAGGCAAACTTTGGTTATCTAGCAATGTTCTTCACAAAATGAATAAAGTGAGCCTGTTCCTTCAAAGAAAATAAGTGGTAGCATTTGTTGTCAGTGATAAAATTCAAGCTTTTCAGCTAAAATCAAAATTCTGAAAAAGTGTATCTTCTGCGAGCTTGATACCTTCTTAATACTTAAGACTTTTCTGATGAGGGCACCAAGGTGGCTTAGTTGGTTAAGCACTCCCTTCAGCTCAGGTCATGATCCTGGAATCCTGGGATCGAGTTCCACATCAGGCTCCCTGCTCATGGGAAGTCTGCTTCTCCCTAACCCCACGCCTCTCTCATGCTTTCTCTCTCTTATTCTCGCTCTCTCTCAAATAAATAAATAAAATCTTAAAAAAAAAAAAAAGACTTTCTGATGAATGACAGCGATATTCATGGGTGTGATTTTTTTTTTACTTGTATAATGAACTGTGTCAAACATTTGGAAGATCTGCATAACTCAGTGACTCGTATTTTCCAACTGACAAATTCATGATAATTCAAAATCATACGTGGGTAAAAGATCCATTCAATGTACAAAATAAATGAATTTTTTATTTTTTCACTAAGTACAAAAGTCACTAATACAAAAGTTCATTAATATACTTTCAGATTCTACACTGCAATTGGCCTTTAAGGGAACTACTACATGTTGAGTTAGGGTATAGTACCAAAGAATATCCAATTACCCAAAGATATTAAAATACTTCTCTATTTTCCAACTACGTATCTTGGAGCCCGGACTTCTTTTTCAAATACTTCAACTTAAAATGACACACTGCAACACACTGAATGCTGATGCAGATGAGAATGCAGCTGTCTTCTATTAAGCCAGACATTAAACAGATTCGCAAAAATGTAAAACCATGTCTGTTCTTCTCACAAAATCTTTTGTTTTGGGGCGTCTGGGTGGCTCAGTGGGTTGGAGCCTCGGCCTTTGACTCAGGTCATGGTCCAGGGTCCTGGGATCAGGCCCTGAATCGGGCTCTTTGCTCAGCGGGGAGCCTGCTTCCCTCTCTCTCTGCCTGCCTTTCTGTGTACTTGTGATTTCTGTCTGTCAAATAAATAAATAAAATCTTTTTTTTTTTTTAATCTTTTTTTTAAAGAAAGTTTTTCAGGGCACCTGGGTGGCTCAGTTGGTTAAGCATCTGCCTTTGACTCAGGTCATGATCCCAGCATCCACACTGGGCTCTCTGCTCAGTTGGGAGCCTGCTTCTCCCTCTCCCTCTGTCTACTGCTCTTCCTACTTGTGCTCTGTCAAATATATAGGTAAAATCTTAAAAAAAAAAAAAAAAGGGGTTTTCTTTCATTTAAAAAACGTGTTTTATATATACTAATATGTAAGGAACTTACTATTTTTTAATAAATTAATAAATATTTAAATATTTTCCTAGTTTTGATATCCAATACAGTAAACACTGGCAAATACAACCCACATAAATAAAAGCTCTTTGGAGTCTATAATAATTTTTCAAAGAATTGAGAGGTCAGACACCAAAAAGTTTGCTAATTTAGAATTTCCCCTACCACTCTCATCCTTCAAGGCCCTCAGAGCTTAGGTTAAAGTTAACCTGCTATATTTGCATATAGTGGAGAGCAAAGACTACACTCTTTCATAGGCACTCAATTAATGGTGTGTTAAACGAAGGCTAAATGTAATTTGATGCCTATGCCAAGTGCTCCACTATAAATACACATGGATAAAAAAATTTCAAATTGGGGGCGCCTGGGTGGCTCAGTCTTTAAGTGTCTGCCCTCGGCTCAGGTCATGATCCCAGGGTCCTGGAATCAAGCCCCTCATCGGGTTCTCTGCTTAGCAGGGAACCTGCTTACCCCTCTCTCTCTCTGCCTCTCTGCCTACTTGTGATCTCTGTCTGTCAAATAAATAAATAAAATCTTAAAAACAAATAAACTTTGCCCCCTCTTAAAAAAAAAAAAAGTAAACTGCCTACATTCTTATTTTTTATGCCTACATTTTCAGAATGAAATTTTACACAATGTTTAAAAATTGCAGAAGTATACATTTACCTTAACAGTTTATTATTCCAAATATGGATAATGACATATGTACAAGGTTATTCATGTAGCACTCTTTGTAATTGCCAAAGACTGGGGGAAAAAAAATCAAAATTCTCTTAAATAGAAGAATTATAAAATAAGCAGTACAAACATATCCTGTAATACTCTTTAGACATACTCAAGAATAAGGAAATTCTGATAAGTTATACTGCTAAGTAAAAAAAGCAAGACATAGAACCATTTTTGTAAAATGGGAGAAACAAAATATATATATTTACATATATAGTATATTTTATGCTTATAAGAACATGGGATGCAGGGCACCTGGGTGGCTCAGTCCGTTAAGCATCTGCCTTTGGCTCAGGTCATGATCTCAGGGTCCTGGGATAGCCCCGCATAGGGCTCCCTGCTCAGTGGGGAGTCTGCTTCTCTCTCTACCTCTGCTCCTCCCCCTGGCTCCTGCTCTCTCTCTCTCAAATAAACAAAAATATCTAAAAAAAATTTTTTTAAAGATTCTATTTCTTGGGGCGCCTGGGTGGCTCAGTGGGTTAAGCCGCTGCCTTCGGCTCAGGTCATGATCTCAGGGTCCTGGGATCGAGTCCCGCGTCGGGCTCTCTGCTCAGCTGGGAGCCTGCTTCCTCCTCCCTCTCTCTCTCTGCCTGCCTCTCCATCTACTTGTGATTTCTCTCTGTCAAATAAATAAATAAAATCTTTAAAAAAAAAAAAAAAAAGATTCTATTTCTTTATTTGACAGACAGAGATCACAAGCAGGCAGAGAGGCAGGCAGAGAGAGAGGAGGAAGCAGGCTCCCTGCAATGCACGGCTCAATCCCAGGACCCTGAGATCATGACCTGAGCTGAAGGCAGAGGCTTTAACCTGCTGAGCCACCCAGGCACCCCCTAAAACTTTTTTTAAATTAAATTTTTTAAAAAAGGATACAGAATGCACAAAAACAGGTAAAAAACTGGTAATATTAGTTGCCTCTGGAAAGAGGAACTCACCAGTTTGGGTTACAGGAACAAGAAAAAAACTTCACTCCACTTTTTTCTATCCTCAGAATTTTGAACCATGTAAGTATAATACCAATTTAAAAAGTAAATATAAAAATATGCAAAAATCTTCATTTCACAGAAGGAATAACATCTTATCTTTTATTCTGCTAGCCTCAAAAAATATCGACCCCTAATTTTTATTTTTATTTTATTTTTTTTAATATTTTATTTATTTTATTTGACAGACAGAGATCACAAGTAGGCAGAGAGGCAGGCAGAGAGAGAGAGAGTGAGAGAGAGGAGGAAGCAGGCTCCCTGCTGAGCAGAGAGCCCAATGCGGGACTCAATCCCAGGACCCTGAGATCATGACCTGAGCCAAAGGCAGCGGCTTAACCCACTGAGCCACCCAGGCGCCCCTCGACCCCTAATTTTTAACTGTATATTCAGTGCTGCCTAAACTAAGTAACTATAATTGACATAAAAATAAAAGCTACCAGTATGACGCCTTTGGATTAATGTGTTAAGTGGTTAACTAGTGATTTGGGGGGAAGGTCAAAGTCTTCACCTTTTACCTTATATACTTCTGAATTACTTAGATTTCTTACAATGAGTACATACTACTTTTGTAATTTGAAAAATGTCAAGATTGAAGATGCTATATTAAAAAATCTATAGTTCTGAGTTTGAATTGGAAATATTAATATGAACCTGTAATATTGTTTAAAAAAAAAGCTACCTTCAGGCTCCTGGGTGGCTTAGTCATTAAGTGCCTGCCTTCAGCTCAGGTCCTGATCCCAGTGTCTTGGGATCAAGTCCCACATCAGGCTCCCTGATCAGCAGGAAGCATGTTCTCCCTGTCCCGCTCCTCCTGCTTGTGTTCCCTCTCTCATTGTGTCTTTCTCTGTCAAATAAATAAAATCTTAAAAAAAAAAACAAAAACAAAAACATCACCTTATTTCCTAGCCTTGTTCACTGAAAACAGAAAGAAACAATGACCAACCCACTAAGCAATCAGTACCTCTTACACACAGATTTGTCTCTAAACTTCATTTCCACAAAACAGAGAAGGTATCATAGCTATCAGGAGCACATCAAAATGACTATAATAGAGTCCAAAAAAAAAAAAAAAAAAGGCTGGAGAAGCTGCCATGTGCAAGATGAGGCAATCAATGAAACATCAATACAGATAAAACTGAAATGGGCTGAGACACATAAATAGGATTAAATTGCATTTTATAACAACAGTTAAAAAAAAAACACTTATCAGTCACCTTTGCAGGGTGTTAGTGAACAAAGTCATTATCTTGAAAACAGTAATAACTGTTAATTTAAAAGAAAGACTAAAGCATTTGTCTCACCTTTCCTGTGCAAGATGTACCTCACAGTAACCAAACAGATGATGGAGAGGGTATCTCTTTATAAAAACATTCCAGCTAAAACAAATTAAGAAATGATAGAATTTGAGAATCACCATTTATAACACCTAATGAAGTTCAATGAAGTAAAGGAAATGTCAACAAGGATCATCAATGGCTGCTGACATCACAAAATTAGACTACAGACATCATACACCTCCTCCTAATAGAAGTGCATTCTAAAGTATTCTAGCCAAAAACACTGAATCTGAACCTGGCCAAGTCTCTAGATTTAACTCCCAATTTGAAGGAAATGTTAAATGACACTATTATGTTAATCACCAAATCCATCTATGGGAAACTAATGAGCAGATGACTCAATCCTTCAACAAAATAAACTGCAAAGAAAAAAGGTTGGGGGCGGGCAGGGGGTGGGGGGAATCTTTCAGACTCAAGACTTTAAAAATACAATGACCAATTACAAAGTACAGACTATTTGGATCCTATTTTAAACATATACTCTGTCTTAAAAAGTTATGATATAATCAAGAAAATAGGAACACCAGATATGTATTAAGAAATTATTGTTTATTATTTTAGATGTATAAATAGTATTGGTGGTGTTTTTAAAAGCCCTTACTTTTTAGAAATATATACTGAAATATTTATGGATGAAATAATACGTCACAAATCTGTTTCAAAACAATCAGGAAGCAGGGGTAGGAGCATAGACAAAACCATGTTAGCAATAAGCTGACAACTGTATATGGGGGGTTCATTTTACTATTACCACTGCTTTTGGATGTTTGAAATTTTCCGTAATAAAGTTCTTTTTTTTTTTTTTTTTTTTTGACAGACAGAGATCACAAGTAGGCAGAGAGGCAGGCAGAAGAGAGAGGAGGAAACAGGCTCCCCGCAGAGAAGAGAGCCTGATGTGGGGCTCGATCCCAGGACCCTGAGATCACGACCTGAGCCGAAGGCGGCAGAGGCTTGACTCACTGAGCCACCCAGGTGCCCCATCCATAATAAAGTTCTTTAGAAAGCAAATCTCAGGGTGCCTGGGTGGCTCAGTCAGTTAAACATCTAACTCTTGGTTTCAGCTCAAGTCATGGGTTGTGGGATTGAGCCCCACATCAGGCTCCACACTCAGTGCGGAGTCTGCCTAAGGATTCTCTCTCTCTGCCCTTTCCTCCACTCAAAAAAATCACCTTTAAAAAAAAAAGATTTTTTTGAGAGAGTGTGGGTGCATAAGCAGGGGGAGGGGCAAAAGGAGAGGGAGAGCAGGGAGCTGGATGTGGGGCTTGTTCCCAGAACCCTGAGATCATGACCCAAGCCGAAGGCAGATGCTTAACCAACTAAGCCACCCAGGAGCCCCTCAAATAAATCTTTAAAAAAAAAATTTTAAATAAAAAATAAAAAGCCAATCCCCCCCAATATATATATATATATATATGAAATACAACCAGTAAAATGTATTTGGATAGTAATCTTCTATTGAACCCCAGTTCCATACCTACCTCTTTCCCTACCTTTCTATATTGGTTTCTCTCTTTTGTGTTTCTTTGTACTGAACAATTAGACTCAACTAAATTATACTGCCTTCTGTTTATACTACAGAATCTAAAATCCATTATATCTACTGTTTTGATCATCAAATGTTCATGTTTTATCTCCACGGCCAGCCAGTAAGGTCCTTTAACACAAAGAAAAAAATTTAGACTCCACAGCCCTAGAATGATACTGAACATTCTAATAATCCTAAGTACCTTATGTGACACTTAAGTTGTCTCTGGAAAACCCTAGGACCTGCGGAAAAATGTAATACTCTTCTTTGTCAACCTAAGGGCCATTGTGTGGTAAAATTAAGTTTTTATTCTAGTAAAAGCACATAATATTTTCTTCAAATTTTACAGGGATCCCCTTTTGTGACATCAAAATGCTGTTTCTAGCAGGTTTAGGCAAGCTACTAAGCACAAGTTTTTCCTTCCAGAATTCAAATGGGCATATATTTACAAGGCTTCAAAGAAACAAAATTATATATTATTAGTTTTTTTCTAAAAGATTTTATTTATTTATTTGAGAAAGAGAGAGCACGTGGAAGGGAGAGGCAGAGGAAGAGGAATAAGCAGACTCCCCACTCAAGGGGAACCCCAACTCAGGTAATTCCTGATATCAGGATCAGGTAATGATCTGAGCCAGGTCAGGTAATCTCAGATCAGGTAATGATCTGAGCCAAAGGCAAACACTTAACCAACTGAGCCACCCAGTGGCTATATATTACTAGAACTAAATACAAATTTTGTTAGTTAAGTGATTCGTTAAATGAGCTGAAGTCATTTAATAAAACTTCAGCTGCAATATAAAAAGAGAGCTTACCCAAAACAATAGTCTCAAAGCCCAGAAAACAACTCACTACCTAACTGGAGACTAATCACTAGAAAATAGATCTATTGGGGGTGCCTGGGTGGCTCAGTCTGTTGTACATCTCTGCCTTGATCCTGGGGTCCTGGGATTGAGCCCTACATGGGGCTCCCTGCTCAGCTGGGAGCCTGCTTCTCCCTCTCCCTCTGTCTGTCCCCCCTGCTTGTGCTCAATCTCTCTCCCAAATAAAATCTTTGATAGAAAGGAGGGAGAGAGGGAGAAAGGGAGGGAGGAAGGAGGGAAGAAAAACCATTCTGTTACCTCCTTCATAATATTTTGTCTCAATAAATAGTAAATAGTAAATAATAGTAAATTCTTTGAGGGCAGCTCATTTCTCCAAGGAATTCTAGAATTCTCCAAGGAATTCTCCAAGGAACTTCTAGAATTCATCTATGGGAGCCCCAGCAGGAAGGAAGGGGAAAAAAGCACACAGGCTTAATTCAACAAGAGTAATACATGGATTTGTTGTCAATTTTTTTTACATTTCACCATATTCATAAATCTAGGGTCAGAAAAAAACATACATTCCATTTGTATGGATTTTTCTTGGTTTACAATAATTTTATTGGCAGGGTTTACAATAGTTTTATTGGCAAGGTTCACAATAATTTTATTGGCAGGGTGCCTGGGTGGCTCAGTCATTAAGCATCTGCCTTTGGCTCAGGTCATGATCCCAGGCACCTGGGATCAAGTCCCACATCAGGCTCCCTGCCGGGCAGGAAGCTTGCTTCTCCCTCTCGCACTCCCCCTGCTGTGTTTTCTCTCTCACTGTGTCTCTCTCTGTCAAATAAATAAAATCTTTTTAAAATAATAATAATAAAAATTTTATTGGCATTTTCCCAGCATCCTTAAAATGTCTTACTTTAGAAGCAAAAAAGTCCTATATTTCCACTCGCCAAATCAGGTAGTAAACATCATATTCGCTCTAAATGTAAAATTTTACTATTTTAACTTATATTTAAATTAGTTACTTAAAATAACCATTCCTTTCATTTCTTTTTTCTTTTATTAAAGTCCTACCAACTCCATCAACAGATTTCTGCATTTCATGTACAGTTAAACATACATGGAATTAGTTTCTCCTCAAAATATTCCACAAAATTCTGAATTCATACACATGCAAAACAATTCCATGCCCTAAAATTCACCCACAAGTACCTAAATACAATGCTCACCTGACCTCTAGCTCAGATGTAATGCCCCATCCATCCAGGTAAGGTATAAGAACTGTACTTATCAAGCATAATGTGGGAGACAGTAAGAAAGAATAGTGAGTAGCTTCCAGCAAGTCAGCCAAGAGGGGAAAAAATTATCCCCTCCACACCCAGAGCCTAGGCTCTAACAAGTTTTCAGCAACAGTCAAATAAAATTCTCAGAACAGTCCTGACTTTTCACTGGACTCTGTCTTAATTAAGTAGTCTGAGTGACAGTGCAAAAATTAATTTGAAGCTACCTTTCCTCTTCTTTACTCTGAAAAGCTGAATATTGTCTGTCTTGACTATTAAAATCCCCAGAGATTTCAGTTCTGCAGGAGCTCTACATGGTTCTAAATTTAGACAAGTAATGGAAATAGTTGGAAGGCAGGCAATTCATTTTAATATCTGAACTTTTATGTTGCCAGGCAGCTAATTTCTTAAGTAACCTTAGAGCAGTCATCCACATAAGAGAATAAATACATAAGCCATATAATTACTGATAGGCCAGTAATGGTGTTAATTAAAACATTATCTATAACTTCTGGAAATGACCAACACACCCCTCCCCCAAAAAACAGGCTGTATTTCCTCCACAAAGGAAACAGGATTTTAAATATTTCAACAGAACATGTTAATGGCACATCATCACTTTCCTTACAGTTTATGTTTCCACACCAAGGGAACATATAGATAGGTTTAATCGGTTTAATCTTTAACATAAAATGTTCTTGTGGAAGGAAGTGACGTATCTTGTTTCACGGAGAGTCCTAGAGCAGGATGTTCTTAAGCTCCTGGACCATAAGCGATTGGGGCATACCAGATCCCAATTCTAAGCCTAACTATTTTGGATTCTCTAAAACATTAAACCTCGTAAGGACCCTAACCATGTCAGTTTTCCTAGATTGTACTCAAAGTCCAATATACAGGTGAATGCAAGTTCAAGTTCAAAGCACTAAGTATGAAAGACCTGGTTTGGAGTTTCCCTATCCAAAGACATTTTAATTCAGACAGCAGAAGACAGAACAAGGGAAACAACTCTTTAAGTGGCTGTACTACAGGAAGAAAAGATCTGGATTACATGAAAGTAAGGATATGAAAACTTATTTTCACCTTCACACCAAGTTAGGAAAAAAAAATCAATACAATGCCAATTTTCTGCACAATATTTTGCCTCCCATAGCAAGTCATCAGAGCTGCCCCTCACAGACTTCATTCTGAGAAATAATTCCGTTTAGACACTTTTTTATCAGGTACATCTGAGAAGACACAGAAGGGTCTCAGATCTGGAATTCACTCTCTTTTTTTTTTTTTTAACTGGAAATAACTAGTATCATAAAGATAGCAAAGGATAATTAAGAAAAGAAGTGGTTCTCCTTTAAAGAAATCATTTGCCACTAAAGAAATCAGGATTTCTTGCAGAAATGATTGCTTCTAGGTCTGAAGCAAGTAAAGCACAAAGTGAGCCCAAAATACCTGGTAGTGGCACAGTGTAAGGAAGTGCTCAAGACCTCACTGGGTCATTTTAAAAGGACATAGTAGTCAGTTTGCTGGAGCTCCCACTGACCAAATTTACAACTGCTATTTTTTTATGTTTATTTATTTTAGTAACCTCTACAACCAATGTAGGGCTCAAACTCACAACCCCAAGAGTCATTCACTCTTCTGACCAAGCCAGTCAGGTGCCCCATTGTATTTTTAATACTGAATATTATCAGTATTTTTGACAGCAATGAACTGTAACATACTCCTTTTTTTTTTTTTAATACCCCATCAACAGTGATCCTCAAAAACAACAACAAAAAAAAAAAAAAAAAAGGAGAAAAATGAAAGCTCTTCCTTTTAGAACACCATCAATGAGAAAATGTAGAAGTAATGAGAGAATCAACATTTTCCAACCACCAATGTCATAACCAATTCAGCCAAGGATCTTAAGTGCATGTTAATACAACTGGGTAAAACATAAAGGAATAGAAAAGTCACACATTTTTTTAAAAGTATCATCCACAGACTGTTTCTTAACCACAAAGGGAAAAAAGTACCTTAACAAAAAAGAAATGTAGCTGCCATCAACTAAGTGATCAAACTTTCTATCACCAACAATAGGACAAAAGGACATTATGCACAGAGACAAACACAAAGTCATCTTGTCAAAAATGTTTAACCTGAATCTAATCATGACAAATCCAAATTTTAAAACATTCCTCAACATATGTACCCCAGGGCGCCTGGGTGGCTCAGTGGGTTAAGCCGCTGCCTTCGGCTCAGGTCATGATCTCAGGGTCCTGGGATCGAGTCCCGCATCGGGCTCTCTGCTCAGCAGGAAGCCTGCTTCCCTTCCTCTCTCTCAGCTTGCCTCTCTGCCTACTTGTGATCTCTGTCTGTCAAATAAATAAATAAAATCTTTGAAAAATAAAACAAAACAGGGATATTACAGTACTACTCCATGAGGATTATTTCTCTCAGCATTTTATTATCCAATAAGTGCTATTATTATACTTACATAATATCACATTCTTTGTTGTAAGTATGGGGAAACTGGACCAATTTTTAGTCTTTCTGTGTCTTGGCAAGAGTTTACAATCAACAGTAACTTTATTAAAATTTTGTGAGGGGCGCCTGGGTGGCTCAGTGGGTTAAAGCCTCTGCCTTCAGCTCTGGTCATGATCTCGGGGTCCTGGGATCAAGGCCTGAGTCAGGCTCTCTGCTCAGCAGGGACCCTGCTTCCCTCTCTCCACCTGCCTCTCTGCCTACTTGTGATCTCTCTCCATCAAATAAATAAAATCTTTAAAAAAAAAAAATTGTGAACTGCCAAATACATCCAAATTCAAATGAAAGAGTTAAAATGCATTCCACCTAAGGACCAATAAAAATAAATCCACCATTAGCACAAATAACAGAGCTAGTATACTCTCCAGTACCCATCAATGGTTAAGCAACAGCTTCTCACAGCTTGTATTTACTCCTAACCCAAATACTACTCACAGGCTTGCCTTGGTCCAAAAAATGTTGAACTTTACATTCAAATCCAAAGCCATCAGGCCAGAAGTGCCTTTCAACTCCTATTTCCTGGAGCTTCATCTCAGCTCTCATTACTCCACAAGTTTGCCCGGGTGATCTTATATCCTATTCTGGCTTGAATCCCCTTCAGTTGCAAATCCTAAACAACCCGCCTCTCTCTAGAGCTCCAGATTCATTTACAAAATTAGCTAACACACATTTCCAAAGGTGAACTCTCTACCAACACTCTTCTAACCCCAACCAGAACCCCTTTTAGTGATATAACTGACATATAACATTAGTTATTAGTTATTAGTGTAAAACATGACAACGTATGTCTATGTGGCAAAATGATCACAGTCTTATTAAATCCATCACCAGACATACAATTTTTTTCTTATGATAAAAACTGTTAAGATCTACCGTTAACAATGTCCAAACACATAATACAGTATTATTAACTATTAACTATACCTTTTGTACCTTTTCTCCATTTTAACCCATTTTGCCCACTCTCACTCCTGCAACCACCAATCTGCTCTGTAGCTGTAAGGTTCTGTGGGTTTTTTTAGATTCCACGTAATTAGTGAGATCATAGAGTATTTTGTCTTTCATTAACTTATTTCACTTAGCCCTCAAGGTCCATCCATACTGTTATAAATAGCAGGATTTCCTTTTTTTTTAATGATTTTTTATTTATTTGAGAGGGAGACAGAGAGAGTGAAGCAGAGGGTGTTGAGAGAGACCACAACCGGGAGGGAGAGACGGAGGGAGAAGGAGAAGCAGGCTCTCTCCTGCCCAAGATTTCCTTTTTTATAGCTATATTATACTCCACTGTATATACATACAACATTTTCTTTACTATTCATTTGTTGCCAGGCTCTTAGGTTGTTTCCATGTCATGGCTGTTGTTAACGATACAATGAACATGTAAGAGCAATACTCTTAAAGATACTGACTTCAGGGGCACCCGGGTGACTCAGTCAGTTAAGCATCCAACTCCTGATTTCAGCTCAGATCATGATCTCAAGGTCATGTGATTGAGCTCCACACTGGGCTCTGTGCTGGGCATGGAATCTGCCTGGGATTCTCCCTCTCCCTTTGCCCTTCCCCCTGCCACTTGCACCCACTCTTAAAAAAAAAAAAAAAAAAAAAAGAGTAGTCCCCTTTTCTCCACATCCTTACCAACACTTGTTAGCTCATCTTTTTGATGAAAGCTCTTCTAACTACAGTATGAAGTATTATCTGTGGTTTTGACTTGCATTCCCCCAGTAATTAATGATGCTGAGCACCTTTTCATGCACCTATCGGCCATCTGCATGTATGCTTTAAAAACAATGTCCATTCAGCTCCTCTGCCCATTTTAAAATCAGATTGTGCTTTTTCAGGCACCTGGGTGGCTCAGTCACTGGGCATCAGCCTTCGGCTCAGGTCACGATCCCAGGGTCCTGGGATCGAGCCCCACATTGAGCTCCCTGCTCCACAAGAAGCCTGCTTCTCCCTCACCCACTCTCCCTGCTTGTGTTCCCTCTCTCATTGTGTCTCACTGAATAAATAAATAATTTTTTTTTTTTTAAAGGTGTGGGGTGCCTGAGTGGCTCAATGGGTCAAGCCTCTGCCTTCAGCTCAGGTCATGGTCTCAGGGTCCTGAGACTGAGCCCTGCATCAGACTCTCTGCTTAGCAGGGAGCCTGCTTCCTCCTCTCTCTCTGCCTGCCTCTCTGCCTGCTTGTAATCTCTGTCTAATAAATAAATAAAATCTTTTTTTTTTAAGATTTTATTTATTTATTTGACAGAGAGAGAGATCACAAGCAGGTAGGGAGGCAGGAGAGAGAGGAGGAAGCAGGCTCTCCGCAGAGCAGAGAGCCGGATGCGGGGCTCGATCCCAGGATGCTGGGATCATGACCTGAGCCGAAGGCAGAGGCTTTAACCCATTGAGCCACCCAGGCGCCCCAATAAATAAAATCTTTAAAAAAAAAAAAAAAAAAAAAGTTGTGTTCTTTCTATTGAGATGTATGAATTCTTTTTTTTTTTTTTTAAGATTTTATTTATTTACTTGACAGAGAGAGATCACAAGTAGGCAGAGAGGCAGGCAGAGAGAGAGAGGAGGAAGCAGGACCCCTGCCGATGCGGGGCTCAATCCCAGGACCCTGAGATCATGACCTGAGCCGAAGGCAGTGGCTTAACCCACTGAGCCACCCAGGGACCCGAGATGTATGAATTCTTCATGTATTTGAGGATATTAACCCTTTACTAGATATATGATTTGCAAAATTTTTCTTCCATTCAGGTTGTTCATTTTGTTAACAGTTTCCTTTACTGTACAAAAGCTTTTTAAAATTATTTTTAAAATAATTTCTATGTCCAACATGGTGCTCAAACTTGATGGAGATCAAGAGTCACACGCTCTACTGAGCCAGCCAAGCAACCCCCATGGAAAAGTGTTTTGTTTGATGTAGTTCCACTTGCATATTTTTGCTTTTGTTACCTTTGTTTTTGGTGTGAAATTTTAAAAAATCATCACAAAAATGCACATAGCAAGGAAACACAATGTTCTCCTCTAGGAGTTTTATGAATCCAGGTCTGTTTCCTGGATCTTTAATTCATTTTTTAATTTTTATGTATGATGTAAGATAGCTGTCCAGTCTACCCAACCTCATTTACTGAAGAGACTATCCTTTCCCCACTGTATATTCTTGGCTGCTTTATCATAAATTAATTGACCATATATGCCTGAGTTTGCTTCTGGGCTCTATTCTGTTCCATCAATCTATGTGTCTGTTTTCACACCATTACACCATTTTGATTACTACAACTTTGTAACATAGTTTAAAGTCAAGAAATGGGATGCCTTTAGTTTTGTTCTCAAGCTTCTTTGGCTATTCAGGGTCTTTTGTAGTTCCATACAATTTTAGGATTGTTTGCTCTCTCTGTGAAAAATGCCAGTGGAATGTGGATAGGGATTACACTGAATCTACAGATTGCTTTGCGTAGTATGGACATTTTAACGATATTAATTCTTCTAATCCATGAAAATAGACTATCTCTCCATTTATTTGTATCTTCAATTTATTTCATCAATGTCTTAGAGTTTTCAATGTAATGGTCCTTCATCTCCTTGGTTAAATTTATTCCTAGGTATTTTATTATTTTTGATAGAATTGTAAATAGTACTATTTTCTTAGTATTTCTGATAGTTCATTATTAGTATATAGAAATATAACTGACTTTTGTATATTGATTTTATATCCTACAACTTTACTGAATGTATTATTAGTTCTAACTTTTTTTAACTTGTTTTAAGGTCTTCTACATATGTTACATGCAGAGACAGTTTTACTTTCTTCCTTTCTGATTTGGATGCCATTTACTTCTTTTTCTTGCTCAACTGCTCCACTTATAACTTTCAGAAGTCACTATGCTGAATAAAAGTGGCAAAGAAGAGGCACAGCTGGTTAAGCATCTGACTCTTGGTTTGGCCCAGATCATGATCTTGCAGTTGTGAGATCTAGCCCCACACCACTCTGTGTTCAGGGCCGAGTCTGCTTCAGATTCTCTTTCTCTCCCTCTCTGTTCTTTTCTTGCTCTCTCTCTAAAATAAATAAAATCTTTAAAAAAAAAATTAAAAGGTGGCAAATAAAAGCTTTCAGTTATTCACTGTTGAGTATAACATAAGCTGTGGGCTTGTGATTTACTGAGTTTTTATCATAAATGGATGCCAAACTTTGTCAAATGCTTTTTCTGCATTTATTGAGGTGATCATGTTTTTTAGCTTTCATTTTGTTAAAGAGGTATTATCAGACTGACTGACCTGTAAATGCTGAACCATCCTTGCATCCCTGGAATAAATTGGACTTGATTACAGCCTATGTTCCTTTTAATGTATTGCTGAATTCAGTCTGCTAATATTTTGTTGAGGATTTTTGCATACAAGAGGATTCATTGGAGATATCGGCCTGTAATTCTCTTTTCTTATAGTTCCATTGTCTGGCTTTGGTATCAGGGTTATCCTGGCCTCTGAAAATAAGTTTGGAAGTATTCCCTCCTACTTTTTGGGATAGTCTGAGAAAGACTGGTATTAATTCTTCCTTAAATATTTCACAGAATTCACCAGTGAATCCATCTGGTCCTGGGCTTTTGTTTCTTGCGAGGCTTTTGATTACTGGTTCAATCTCCTTACCAGTAATGGGTCTGTTCAGATTTTTTACTTCATGATTCAGTCTTGTTAGGTTGTATGTTTCTAGGAATTTATCCATTTCTTCTAGGTTGTCCAATTTGTTGGAATATAATCATTGATGGTATTTCTTAGGATCCTTTATTTTTTTGTGGAATCAGTTGTAATGTCTTCTCTTTCATTTCTGATTTGAAGCTTCTCTCTTTTCTTCTTGGAAAGCCTAGCTAAAGATTTGTCCATTTTGTTTATCTTTTCAAACAACCAGCTCTGTTTCATTTATCTTTTCTATCACCTTTTTAGTCTCTACTTCATTTACTTCTGCTCTGATCTTTGTTATTTCCTTCCTTCCACTAACTTTGGGCTTAATTCAACCTCTTCTTTTTCTAGTTTCTTTTTTTCTTCCTTTTGGTGGGCACCAAAGTTTACTGAGCGATAGTAAAGTGATTAGTACAAAGCTCTCAAAGAGGGAGGGGACCCAAGAGAGTTACCCTTTTTTTAGTTTCTTGAGGTATAAAGTTAGATTACTTGACATCTCTCTTGTTTCTTAATGTAAGCATTTATCACAATCAACTTCCCTTTTAGAACTGCTTTTGCAGCATCCCATAGGTTTAGTATTTTGTATATTATATTTCCATTTTCACTTGTCTCTGGGTATTTTTCTATTTTTCTTGATTGCTTCTCTGATCCAATTGTTGTTCAAACAAGAGCATGTTGTTTAATCTCTAAATATTTGTGGATTTCCCAGCTTTCTGCTTTTTCTTTTACTTTTTTTTTTTTTTTTTTTTAGATTTTATTTATTTATTCGACAGAGAGAGAGATACCACAAGTAGGCAGAGAGGCAGCAGATGGAGCAGCTCTCGGCTGAGCAGAGAGCCTGATGCGGGCCTTGATCCCAGGACCCTGAGACCATGACCTGAGCTGAAGGCAGAGGCTTAACCCACTGAGCCACCCAGGTGCCCCTCTTCTTTTTCTAATAAACTTTTTTCTAAAGATTTTATTTATTTGACAGAGAGACAGAGGGGGAGAGCACGCACAAGCGCACAAGAGGGCGAGCCGCAGAGGGAGAGGGACAAGGAAGCTCTCTGCTGAACAGGGACCCCAGTGCAGGGCTTGATTCCCTTAACCAAGTCATCCAGGTGCCCCTCAGTTGTTGTTTTTTGTAACTAATTTCTCGTTTCATACCATTGTAGTTGGGAAAGATTCCTGATATAATTTCTATCTTCTTAAATTTATTAAGACTTGTTTTGTGGCTTAACATATTATCTGTCCTGAAGAATATTCTGTGAGCACTTGAGAATGTTTTTTCTCTTGATTTTGGATAGAATGTTCTGTGTATATCTGTTAAGTCCATCTGGTCTAACATGTCACTTAAGGGAATGCTTCCTTACTGATTCTGTTTGGATTTCTATCCCTTGATGAAACTAGGGTATTAAAGTCCCCTATTACTATATTGCTACTTCTCCCTTTCTCTGTTAATATTTGCTTTATACATTTAGGTGCTCCCAAACCTACCCCTTTCTTATTTCAGTTAACAATACCACCCATTTACCCAAGACAGAAATTGAGAGTCATTTATTCACATTATGCACCATCTCCTTGATCCCTCTGATCTCAGCTCCTATCCCCTCTTCTCTGCTTCTATCATTTCTGAGCAAAGAATTTAGTTAAAGGGGCAAGACCTCCAGAGCTCTTTTTTGCCTCCCACGGAGCAGCTGGCTATGTTCCTAATGGTAACTGCTCTATTGGCCTCTATCACTCAATAACTAAAAGCATCTGACCTACCCTTGATGGACGTGTAGCACGAATGAGAAATAAATCGTTGTTTCCAGCTATTGAGAGTGTGGGTTTGTTTCTTACCCAGCATACCCTGGTCTATCTGGATTTCAACTTCTTCTGCATGGACTACAACACCAGCCTCCTAATTAGTGTTTCCCCTCTACTCTATATCCCCTATAAGTATTTCTCCAGGGGCACCTGGGTGGCTCAATCATTAAGCGTCTGCCTTCAGCTCAGGTCATGATCCCAGGGTCCTGGGATCAAGCCCCACACCAGGCTCCCTGTTCTGCAAGGAGCCTGCTTCTCCCTCTCCCACTCCCACTGCTTGTGTTTCCTCTCTTGCTGTATCTCTGTCAAAGAAATAAATAAAACCTTTAAAAATACATAAATATATTTCTCCAAATTGCTACCAGAGCTACTTTTGTAAAACAAACATTTCTATGACTAAAATCTTCCAGGATGCCTGGGTAGCTCAGTCGATTGAGCATCTGATTCCTTGGCTTTGACTCAGGTCAGGATCTCATGGATTGTGGGATTGGCCCCATGTCAGGCTCTGCGCTCAGCAGGGAATCTGCTTGAAGATTCTCTCCCTCTGCACCCCGCCCCCCCTTCATATGTTCTCCCTATCTCTCTCTCTCAAATGAATAAATAAAGCCTTTTAAAAAAAACCTTCAGAGATTTCTCTTTGCCTCAAAATATTCCACATTCCTTAATATAGCTCTTAAAGTCTACCATAAAATCAGGCTCTCTATATATCCTCTCCAGCTATTCAAAATAATGCTATATCTCCATACATACCATATTCTTTAATATTCCTAGGTCTTCACTCAGGCTACTCTATCAACTTGAACTGCCTTCCTACCCTCACACCACCTCCCCCAACTCTGCTTGCCTACCTATACAGGACTGCTGGTCAGCTATCCCTCCCATTCTCTCAACAGCTACTCAAATTTGGCTCTCTTCTCAAGGCCCCTAAGGCCCCTATTTTAACAACCCTTTTCAATACATCAGGCCCCTAACTCAAAGTATAAGTCTCCTTACAACACAAGGAATAGTCCTTCAAGTTCCTTTGTTCAGATATCAAACATTTGTCCCCACCCCTTTCTTCACCTTTTCCTTCTATCTTAATAAAGAAGGTAACAATTCTACCTCTGTTCTGGATTTCATCTTCTCTACATGCTTCAAAACTTCACTCCATTATGACCACTCTCTATTGTCTTGCTCATTCCCCAAATATATAAATATGATCAAGTCTCTCATCTTAAAAAAGCTCTTCCTTGAACCCCACAATCCCTCAGTACTATCCTCTGTCTCCACCTCTTTTTTTTTTTTTAAGATTTTATTTATTTATTTGACAGAGAGATCACAAGTAGGCAGAGAGGCAGGTAGAAAGAGAGGAGGAAGCAGGCTCCCCACTGAGCAGAGAGCCCAATGCGGGGCTCGATCCCAGGACCCTGAGATCATAACCTGAGCCAAAGGCAGAGGTCCAACCCACTGAGCCGCCCAGGCGCCCCGTGACTCCACCTTTTTGTTATGATCTTGAAAAACAGGGCTTGGGGTGCCTGGGTGGCTCAGTGGGTTAAAGCCTCTGCCTTCGGCTCAGGTCATGATCACAGGGTCCTGGGATCGAGCCCCACATCGGGCTCTCTGCTCAGAAGCGAGCCTGCTTCCTCCTCTCTCTGCCTGCCTCTCTGCCTACTTGTGATCTCTTGTCTGTCAAATAAATAAATAAAATCTTTAAAAAAAGAAAAGAAAAGAAAAGAAAAACAGGGCTTATTTGCCTTTATTTTCCTCACCTCCTATTTATTACTCAACCCAATACAATTTGGTCTCCGCCTTCATCACTCCAGTGACCCTACTTTCACTGATGTCACCAATGACCTGAGTGCCAAATCCAGTAAGTTATTTTCTGTCCTTACCACACTTGACCTTTCTACCCCACTTGACATAATTTCCTCCCTCTGCCTTCAAACTCTCTTCTCTAAGGTCCTGTCCACATATTTTATTGGTTGTCCATTTACCTTCCTCACTTCCTCAATTTTCTTCCAAGACTCCACTGCCATTAGTCACAACTTTAACTGTTAGTGTTCTTCAAGGCTCCCTCCTCAGGCTTCAATTTTTCAGTTTCAAAATGATCCTCAGATGACCCAATCCATTACTTCAACTACAGCGTATATACTGTTAATTCACAAATGTCTCTCCAGCCTCAAATTCTCTCTCCAATTCCAACCTCATACACCAAACATCCTTTCAGGCATTTCCTATGTAGTTCCATAGGTACTTCAAATTCAACCAGCCTAGAACCAAACACCTCACCTTTATTTCCAAACACACAACTTTCTGTATTCCCTAACTCATCAATAACATGACCATCCACCCTGGTATGGAATCCAGAAAACTAGGAGTCATCCAAAAGCTCATCCCTCTCAGCACTATTCATTCTCTCTCTCTCTCTCTCTCTCTTTCTCTCTCACATGAACGTACACACACACACACACACACACACACACACACACCCCTCAAATTCTAAGTGGTTCTTCCTGCTAAATTTCTCTTGAATCTGTCCATCCCTGTGACTTGCAGGACCATTTCAGAGCTTACATCTTACTTAGATTATATTGACTGCCCTTAAACTGGACTCGCTGATTCCAGTCTATTTTGCAATCCAGTTCCCAATTTGTCACAAGGGATCTTGGATTTATTTATTTATTTAAAGATTTTATTCATTTATTTGACAGAGAGAGAGAAATCACAAGTAGGCAGAGAGGCAGGAGGGGGTTGGGGGGGCGGGAAGCAGGCTCCCCGCTGAGTGGAGAGCCCGATGTGGGGCTCGATCCCAGGACCCTGAGATCATGACCTGAGCCGAAGGCAGAGACTTAACCCACTGAGCCACCCAGTCACCCTGCAAGTGCCTCAGTCGGTTTAGCATCCGCTTTCAGCTCTGGTCATGATCCCAGGTACCTGGAATGGAGTCCTGCACTGGGCTCCTTGCTCAGCAGGGAGGCTGCTTCTCCCTCATCTTCCCACCCCGCCCTGTTCATCCTCTCTCTCTCTCAAATAAATAAAATCTTTAAGAAACAAACAAGCCTGGATTTTTTACTGGGGGAGGAGTCGGGGTGGGCCCATAACCCCCATGTTGTTCAAGGATTAACTGTATTTTTTTGTAATGTATAATAAAACATGAACTCTTTAAGGATAAGGACAATGTCACTTTTTTTTTTTAAGTTTCTTTGGCATATAACACAATATCTAACAAATGGGCACTTAATAAACAGCTGAGTGAATGAATGAGTTGGGTCTTTTCATAAATTTTCTTAATATTAGGAATTGGGAAGCAGTTCTATAAACCTCACCTGAAGATCCCTCTTTCTATTATAAAAATACAGAAGAACAAGAAGCTAAGAGAAGATCTTCTAACAGAGACCCATTCTAGGAAGAAAACATGTAAGTGACACTTACTTTAAACACAGACCAATAATAAACAGATAAGTTTCCTTATTTCTAAGCTAATACTATACGATAGGCTTGCAGTACACCAAAGCAGCCTAAATAAAAGAACTTAATCTGGGGGCGCCTGGGTGGCTCAGTGGGTTAAGCCGCTGCCTTCGGCTCAGGTCATGATATCAGGGTCCTGGGATCGAGTCCCGCATCGGGCTCTCTGCTCAGCAGGGAGCCTGCTTCCCTCTCTCTCTCTCTGCCTGCCTCTCCGACTACTTGTGATTTCTGTCAAATAAATAAATAAAAATCTTTAAAAAAAAAAAAAAAAAGAACTCAATCTGTGTTAAGTGAAAAAAGCTGGGCTGGTAAAATCAAACAGTGGTAAGTGAGTTCCTATAATTATTTTCTTTTTTCTTCTTTTTTTACCTTCTCCCCTCTCCCCGTAATTCTTATTTTTTTTTTCTTATTTTTAAAGATTTATTTTAGGGGCACCTGAGTGGCTAAGTGGGTTAAGCCTCTGCCTTCGGCTTGGGTCATGATCTCAGGGTCCTGGGATCGAGTCCCATGTCGGGCTCTCTGCTCAGTGGGGAACCTGCTTCCTCCTCTCTCTCTCTCTGCCTGTCTCTGCCTACTTGTGATCTCTGTCAAATAAATTAATAAATTCTTAAAAAAAAAAAAAAAGATTTATTTTAGAGAGAAATAAAGAGAAGGAGAGCATAAGGAAGAAGAATAGAGAAAAGCAAACCTGAGCCAAAGGCAAACATACAACCAACTGAGCAAACTGGGTGTCCCCTCTCTGTAATTCCTCCCTGAAAATCTACCATCTTTTCAGGGGGCCTCATTTGGCAGAATGCCTTTACTGTGGACATTGAGCAAAACACAAGTCAACAATAAAGGATAAGATGAAACAGAACAGAATCTTGTGGCCTAGAACACATTATGGATCTGAATAGATCCTATGTCTGTTTCCAGCCAGTCCACTAAACTGAAAAGACAACTGCCATTTCCCAACCAAGACACAGAAAAGCAGTTATGAAAGCAATGTTAATTCCAAAGAGAAAAAAGGAAGAACATAGAGCTCACAGGAATAAAGCAGCATTTTTCAGAGCCAACATTAACTTCAATGCTGTTGTGTTACTTAACAGCACTGGAGAACATTATTTAGAACCTAGTAATTTGATCACGTTTAATACAGACTGTCCTTCTATGAGACAGGCTATGCTTGCTGACTGTGGCCACCAAGCTGGTATAAATAGAACTCAGCTACATGGAAAGTGTGCTCAATATCTACAGATACCTCTTTGTCCCTCTTCTGTATTGTTAAGATTCCCTTTTATTATTCTGAGAGAGAGAAAGCATGTTGAGAGCATGAGAAGGGGGGAGGGTCAGAGAGAAAAGGAGGAGCAGACTCCCTGATGGACAAGGAAGCCCAATGTGGGGCTTGATCCCAGGATCCTGGGATCATGTCCTGAGTCAAAGGCAGCACTTAATTGACTGAGCCACCAAGGCACCCCCCTTTCCTGTATTATTAACTAAATATAGGTGAAGTAAAATACTGAAACTAGCTTAAGAATCCATTAAATGGAGCTTCAGTCTCAAGTGTCCATATTTTTTTTTAAGATTTTATTTATTTATTTGAGAGAGTTGAACAGACAGATAGTGAGAGAGAGCATGAGGAGAGGGAGAAGCAGACTCCCTCGGAGTAGGGAGCCCGACACCTCACTCAATCCCAGGACTGTAAAATCATGACCTGTGCCGAAGGCAGCAGACACTTAACCAAAGTGTCCACATTTTAAATCATCAGATCTATCACAAAGAATTATTGTACCTAACCTTAAGAGATACCTCCAAAAGTTAAGTTTTCCTCTACCCTAAAAGGAAGCAGACTATCAACTCCATTCTACATACGAAGACAATGATTCAGTCCAATTATTGAGATTAAACTCAGAAAAGTGTCAGAGAACTTTAAACAGGATTAAAAATTCAGAGTTTTGAACAGTGGCTTTGATTTGACTTCTCATAAAGCCTATACAGAAATGAAACAGATTTGTGTTCTTTCAACAGTCCTATCTCTGGGGCGCCTGGGTGGCTCAGTGGGTTAAAGCCTCTGCCTTCAGCTCAGGTCATGATCCCAGGGTCCTAGGATGGAGCCCCGCATCGCATTGGGCTCTCTGCTCAGCGGGGAGCCTGCTTCCTCCTCTCTCTCTGCCTGCTTCTCTGCCTACTTGTGATAAATAAAAAAGTCCTATCTTGTTAGTCAAATATACATAATTTTTCAGCCATCACAGTCATTCAAAAAGAAAGAAAAAATATTTCTGCCTTACCATAAAGGAAAAATACTGCAAAGCATAAAACCCTATTTTGACTTCATAAACAAAAATACTGACAGGATGGAGAGTAAAACACAAAGATAAATTTTAAACCAAGTAACTCTGAAGGGAAAATAAAAAGACTGGAAAGGGGGTAAGTAATATAAGGCTGAAGATATATGATAATACGAAAGGTAAAACTTTGATGTTACTAGCTAAAAGGGTAAAAATGTAGCTCGGGGTTTCAGTTACTGGTCTTAGAATAGCTCTGGTCCAAATCTAGACTCAAACAATGTTCTCTCGGGAATGGCATTAACGAGGAGAGGCAAAACAACTGGTAACAGCACAATCTAGAACATATACCTCTAGAGCATATGCCTCAAATCATCTAGTTTCTTTCTTTCCTTCTCTTCCTTACAGTTAGTAAAGGAATAAGACAAAAATCACATGTTTTAGAGAGCTCTTTTGGCACAAGAGAGATCACGATCCTAGCAAATTTAACTTCAGTGTGAGCAGAAACTCAGAATGGAATACAAAGAGAGAAATATGGTAAGGTAAAGACAAAAGGGAACCCAGCATTATGGAAACTGGTTCAAAACACACAGACAAAATAAGAGCTTTAGGATGCCTTGAAAGGGTTCCAGAACATGATACCCAAACCAGTGAAGGTTTTTGTTTTTGCTCTTTTGGGGAAGAGAGGCATTCAGGGAAAACAATGCTTTAGCCAAGGCAGCAAGGTAAGAGAACAGGGAGGGTGAAAGAACAAGTAATTCATCTGTAGCTGATGCCTAAGCCTGAAAGCAAAAGACAGACAGCAAAATATAAGGCAGATGAGGTTAAAACACTCAGGTTAAAAAAAACCAAAACAAAAAACAACCTCTGTACTGGGAGCAAACAGAAGACATTAAAAGGTTATAAGCAGCAGAAAATAATAGATTTTAATCTTCTCTCAGCTGAAGGGTACAGAACTAAATGAAAGATTAGGAAAAGCAAGACTAGGACAGGAAGGCCAGTTAAAGCCCATCACAGTTTCTGGGATGAGAGAGAATGGTCTCCTGAACTAAGAAAGTGGCGACGCTGATGGAGAGAAATGGAAAGATTCAAGACAGACTGAGGAGGTTAAAAGTCTACATAACTTAAAATTACTGGGTGTTAAAGAGTAAGGACTCAAGTCTAACACCGAGGTTTCTTGGCTTATGCACCTGGGTGGTATCATTAACAGGAAAGAAGAACTCCGAGGAAAAAATTTCCATGGTAAAAGTATTTTTGCTTTAGTTATGCTGAATCTAGGAAACTAGGTGGCAATCAAATGGAGATACTGAAGAGACTACTGAAGAAATGAGCCTAGAGCTCAGGCAAGACATCAGAACTGGAGACACAGACTCACAAGTTGTCAGCTTATAGTAAAAGATGCTAAATGAAGCCATCAGGGTCTATGAGACTGACTGCCTGTGTAGAGCAAGGTTTTTCTAAATATCATCCAAGACAACTGACCAGAGACATCAGAAACACTTGGAATGTTTGCTAACGTACGAATTCCATCCCAAACCTACTAAACCAAAATTTCTGCAGATAAGACCCAAGAATCCACATTTCATTCATTCAACATATATGTACTGCATGACTATTCTAGGCCTTAGGAACACAGCAGTAACCAAATAAAAAAGGTCCCTGTTCTCACAGGGCTTAAGTTCTAGGTGTGAAGCAGACTACAGACAAGAAAACAAACAAGATAACTTAAGACAGTGGTAAGTGCTATGGAGATAATAAACAGAAGAATGTGATAAAGCACAAGGGGGAGGTTAATTATTTTGTATAGGTGGTCAGGGTAGGTCTATGAAGGAAGCATGTGAGCCAAGACTTGAAAAATAAGAAGTAAGGCAGGTGAAGATCTGGGAGAATAACATTTCAGGCAGAAGGAATTATAAGTACAAAGGCCTTGGGGCAGAAAAAAGCCACTATGGCTACAGTGTAGTAAGAACAGTTAAGTGTAATACAAGTTAGGTTAGAGAGGTTAGCGGGGCCAGATCATGAAGACTTTTGTAAGCCACACTCTTAACAAATTCTCCAAAGCAGTGTTTATGCCATTAAAGTTTAAGAATGAGAGGGGCGCCTGGGTGGCTCAGTGGGTTGAGCCTCTGCCTTAGGCTCAGGCCACGATCCCAGGGTCCTGGGATCGAGCCCCACATCAGGCTCTCTGCTTGGCGGGGAGCCTGCTTCTCTCTCTCTTTCTGCCTGCCTCTCTGCCTACTTGTGATATATTCTCTCTCTCTCTCTCTCTCTGTTAAATAAATAAATAAATCTTTTTTAAAAAAATAAATAAAGTTTAAGAATGAGAGAGAGGGGGCGCCTGGGTGGCTCAGTGGGTTAAGCCGCTGCCTTCGGCTCGGGTCATGATCTCAGGGTCCTGGGATCGAGTCCCACATCGGGCTCTCTGCTCAGCAGGGAGCCTGCTTCCTCCTCTCTCTCTCTGCCTACTTGTGATCTCTCTCTCTGTCGAATAAATAAATAAAATCTTTAAAAAAAAAATAAAAAAGAATGAGAGAGAGGCAGAATTCAACTGAAATCTTAAGGAAAACACACACTAAGAAATGAAAAGGAGAAAAGGAGCCAGGAATCCAAGTGGAAAAGAAATTAGTGTCACTGAAACGTTTCAATTTCAAGAGAGGGGGGTCAACACAAATGCTGCAAAAAAACTGAATAAAATAAGGATAAAAAGGATGAACAAGGTCTACCATGTTCTTCCCACTGATTTTGATGGCTGCTGGGAGCCACCTCCACCAACAGCATTAGAAACAGTAAGTGCCCACTCCTTGTGCAGGTATATATTCACCTGCTACCTACCCACATTATTTCCTAGAAGTTATCAGCTGATTACTGTCCTAGATTTTCTTCTTCCCTTTTCCCAAAGAATCACAAGGGAAGAGTTAGTAAAAAGAACAATTTGTGAATATAGGGAGAAATTGTATTTCAAATATATTAATTATTAAATTTCAATTGTCACTGCCTTGATTACTTTCCTCCTAATTCTCTGTTATGAAACTTATAGAAGCTTTCACAAGTCTAATCCAACTAGTTCTCCAAAGGACAAAGAATAACCTGATGCCCATAAGGCTGATCACATGCCAAAACCATGCATAAATTCTTACAACTGACATATGCAACAAAAACACTGCCTCCACAAAAAACATGAACTATATAACTTGGAAAATTTGGTCATTTAATATAATGTTGACACCACTTTAATTCCAATGAGCTTTTAGTAAAGAGAAAGTACTTTGCAGGTATGAATATGATTTTGATTATTAGTAGTAATAAATACTGCAGCACAAATATTATCAACATAAAATAGGCCAAAAGCAACCACACAAGGAAGATAACAAAGCGGTAAAGCAAACCAGTTAATATACTTAAAACAGTCTATCTGTATTCTGTACATCAGACAAGAACTGCATAGAAGACTAGTATCGACAGGGGCACTTAGATGCTTCAGCCGCCTGAGCATCTGCCTTAAGCTCAGGTCATGATCCCAGGAAGCCCCGCATTGGGCTCTCTGCTCTGTGAGAAGGCTGCTTCTCCCTCTCCCTCTGCCCTACACTAAGCTCCTGCTCTTGCACTCACTCTCTCTCAAATAAAATCTTTAAAAAAAATTTTTTTTTGTTTTAAAGAAGACTAATAACAAGAGCAAAATTATCTTTAAAAAAATCTAAATAGAAGAGGTAGAATAGACAGCTAAATAGCTGACCAAAACTTGACCAGCTTTTCTTCTCCCACTACCGACTCACAATTAATAAATACCAATTAGAAATAAACTGTGTTCGGGGCACCTGGGTGGCTCAGTCGTTGGGCGTCTGCCTTCAGCTCAGGTCATAATCTCAGGGTCCTGGGATCGAGCCCCGCATCGGGCTCCCTGCTCTGCGGGAAGCCTGCTTCTCCCTCTCCCACTTCCCCTGCTTGTGTTCTCTCTCTCTCTCTATCTCTGTGTCAAATAAATAAATAAATAAAATCTTTAAAAAAAAAAAAAACTACGTTCTTTTAAAACCTGCTAATGCTTCATTTATTCTTATATTCTAGCTCTATAGGATAAGGACTTAAGCTGAGATCTTTCAGAACCTTTGACGAATCGTATAGGTGCCAAACTATAGTTTTTAACTTGCCTGAAGAAGTTTTTGAGATATTCAATAGGGAAAAAAAAAATAGCTGTACATAGTATTAACAGCTATAGAAAAATGGGAGAATCAGAAAAATAGAAGAATCAGAACATTGGTCTCAGGGAAGAAAGGTTACAGAACACTTAACAAGTTTCACTTTTTTCCCAAAAAAATACCCCAAAATGACAGCAAATTGTTTTCCAGGAAAAACAAAACTCTGACAATTTAGAAAACTCAGAGTGTGACAAGTAAGCAAGCAATTAAAAGGAATGAAAGATTTTTGATGCTTTTGTGGTTAACAAACTGAGGAATAGAATAAAATGAGTCCTTAAAAAATACCAGAAGTGTTTTGGAGACATGACTACCTGAGGATTTTGCACCTTTTTTCTCATCTCTCCTGGGGTTCCCAATTGGGTAAGTTCTTTTTTTTTTTTAAAGCAAAGGAAAGTACTCTGGGAAATTTACTTTCAAAATTAGAAAAGTAGAAACAGCTTTCCCAGCATAGGCTCAAACTGAAAAACTCACAAGAGACCCTGAAGAAAAGCAAAAGAATACCTGGATTTAGGAAGCATCCCAGAATCTTTCCTATCATACTTCTCAAGTGAAAATGATGAAATCACCACAGACTATTGTAATTAAGAGCTTTTAACATCAATTTTCTTTTTTTTTTTTAAGCTTTTTTTATTTATTTGAGAGAGAGCAAGAATGAGAGATAGGGAGAGCATGAGAAGGGGGAAGGTCAGAGGGAGAAGCTGACTCCCTGCCGAGCAGGGAGCCTATGTGGGATTCGATCCCGGGACTCCAGGATCATCACCCGAGCTGAAGGCAGTCGCTTAACCGACTGAGCCACCCAGGCACCCCAATTAACATCAATTTTCTTTTAAGATTTTATTTATTTGAGAGAGCGAGCAACCATGGGGGACAGGGAAACACCCATTGAGCAGGGAGCCCAATATGGGGCTCGATCCCAGGACCCTGGGATCATGACCTGAGCTGAAGGCAGAGGATTAACCAACTGAGCCACCCAGACACCCCAACCTCAATTTTCTTTTAAATGTTGGAGAAAACAGATACATGCTAAGGAAATCTAAGGGAACTCTGAAAGGAGTTAAAACAGATCAAGGTTAAGAAATCTTTCCTATCTCTGTTTTCAGAAATAAATTCAAAGCTAGGAAGTAGTGGACAAACTTCACTGGAAAGATGGAACACGTGCTAAACTGCTAAATCAGCAACCATGGGGGCACCTAGATGGCTCAGTCAGTTAAGTATCTGCCTTCAGCTCAGGTCATGATCCTGGAGTCTTCTGCTGCCCCTCACCCCACTCATGCTCTCTCTCTCTCTCTCTTGCTCTTGCTCTCTCTTTCAAATAACGAAAATAAATAAATAAATAAAACTAGCAATCGTGGTAAGAACAAAAGTTAACCAACCACTAAAAGACTATTAAGAAAAATGTTTTCGGGGCGCCTGGGTGGCTCAGTGGGTTGGGCCGCTGCCTTCGGCTCAGGTCATGATCTCAGGGTCCTGGGATCGAGTCCCACATCGGGCTCTCTGCTCGGCAGGGGGCCTGCTTCCCTCTCTCTCTCTCTATGCCTGCCTCTCTGACTACTTGTGATTTCTCTCTGTCAAATAAATAAATAAAATCTTAAAAAAAAAAAAAAAAAAAAAAAGAAAAATGTTTTCTACACAGAGAGTAAGGATACAGCTGGAGGAAAATACTGAGGCCATGGTGTATGAAGGTCTCTAAAATTAGACCCACCAACTGTATTCATGCACACACATTCAAGCCATGAGTCCAGTTATTTTTCCTACTTGCAAATTGGGAGCACATTTCACACAAGGACACTCGGAGTCCCTTATCCAAGGAGGCACAGAGAATCCTTAAAAAACAAACAAACAACAGCATACAGTTTCACAAAATTCTCTCCTCCTGAACTTCCTGAAATCATGCAACCAAAAGGCAACACTTTTTAATCCCTTCTTCAAAATATGCTTTTTCCTGAAAACTTTCCTTGAGTTCATGAAAAGATCTGGCATAGGAATAAGCACTGCATCATTCAGAAATCATTACCTACACTTTGTAGTAATTTTGTCAGTATTCAGGTTTATCTATCAGAGGTGAGAACGTGGTTTAAGTATCTCTGGAGCATGAGAAAGACTTCCTAGAAATTGTGAGGAAGGATTTAAAAGGGGACAACAGGAGTGCCTGGGTGGCTCAGTGGGTTAAAGCCTCTGCCTTCTGCTCAGGTCATGATCCCAGAATCCTGGGATCAAGCCCCACACATGGGGCTCTCTGCTCCTCGGGGAGCCTGCTTCCCCCCCCGCACCCCGCCTGCCTCTCTGCCTACTTGTGATCTCTGTCTGTCAAATAAATAAATAAAATCTTAAAAAAAAAAAAAAAAATCTACTCTTAATAAAAAAATAAAAGGGGACAACAGAAGTTTAATAGAAGTATTTATCAATCTACCTATATTACGTCAGAAATTATTCACAAAATAAGAACTACTAATATATCTCTGATTTTGTCACTTCTTTACACTAATATCAGAACCACATCCACTCCAACAGATACAAGATCCCCAATTTTTCCACCCTCCCACAAACTGTTCTCTCATAGCCCTGGCAGCTTTCAATGTCCTGGCAAAGGTTTAACGAAAAACTTAAGGCTTTGCCACCAGCATTTCCACAAAGTGTTAAAACCCCTATCTCACACCCTTACCTTCCTAAGCTGGAGAACAGTGGCCAGGACTGCCACAAAGAGAAACCTCATCTAGGCGACTCTAGCCAAAAGGTCAACAAAGGTAACAAATGCACCAAACAAGAAATGAGAAAGGAAAAAATAAATGAGGGATAATCCACAGAACTCAGGCAGGCCTGCTCCTTTTTTCCTCAGACTTAATACAGAATTTAGTTGCTAAAAATGCCCCCCCCCCGGGACGCCTGGGTGGCTCAGTTGGTTGGACGACTGCCTTCGGCTCAGGTCATGATCCTGGAGTCCTGGGATCGAGTCCCGCATCAGGCTCCCAGCTCCACGGGGAGTCTGCTTCTCTCTCTGACCTTCTCCTCGTTAATGCTCTCTCTTACTGTCTCTCTCTCAAGTAAATAAATAAAATCTTAAAAAAAAATAAAAATAAAAAAATAAAAAAAATAAAAAAAATAAAAATGCCCCCCCCAAATGGATGGGGGGGGGAATCAGATGTTCCCAGAATGAACCACTCCATCATTATTAGAGAAAGCTATTCTCATAGTTTTTTTAACTCAACTGGCTCCACATGAATGGGGGGGGGCGGAATATAACCCATACAGCCCACACTGTAAATATTAACATCTTCAGTCTCTGAAAAATTCAAAGGGGAACTAGCCTGTTCAGTGCCTTGGGGCCAAAGAGGTAAGGATGGTAATAGCTGTCTCATCAGGGAAATGAACACACATCAAGGGAAGAGCCTGATGCAGGAGGTAAAAATTCTAGTCACATGAGAGTTTACAACAATCTTCGTCTAGGACCACCAACACCAAAGATCCCCTGTGCTTCACCCCCTCTGCCTTAGAAGTGCTTCCATTCAATGAACTGAAAGTACAAGACTTCTGTCAAAAAGAGAAATGCGGCAAAAAATGACAGAAAAAGAATCTCAAATTTTTCCAATGAGTACCTCACAAAATCTTAGTGATAATTCATTCCGCACTTGCCAGGACAACCAATAATGACCAAAAATTCATAACAAGGAGAAAACTGCTGAGCATCCAATGCATGGCAACTTCTATGCTAGGTGCTGAGGACATAGCAAATAACAAACAAGCCTATTTATTCTCATTAGGCTTACTTTCTAGTGGGGGACACCAAACATAGGTATGTTATAGGGCGCCTGGGTGGCTCAGTGGGTTGAGCCGCTGCCTTCAGCTCAGGTCATGATCTCAGGGTCCTGGGATCGAGTCCCGCATCGGGCTCTCTGCTCAGCAGGGAGCCTGCTTCCTCCTCTCTCTCTCTCTGCCTGCTTCTCTGCCTACTTGTAATCTCGCTCTGTCAAATAAATAAATAAAATCTTTAAAAAAAAAAAAAAAACATAGGTATGTTATAGGTTGCTAAGGGTAAGGAAAAAAATAAAGCAGAAAAGTAGGATAGAGAATTATGTAAAGGGGGGGTTGCAATTTAAATAACCAAGGAAATGTCACTGTTTGAGTGACAGTTGAATAAAGAACTGAAAGAGATGAGGGGACAAAGTTATGCGTTTTTATAATGAAAAAGTAATCCAGGAAGATCTGGGGAGTAAATGCATAGCCCCTGAGGCAGAAGTGAGCCTGGTATGCTCAAGGAAGGGCTAGGAGATCATAGGAGTATGTTGAGGAGGAGGAAAGGGTGTTACAGATCTAGGGCTTTGAAGGCAATTGTAAAGTCTTTGGTTTTTGTTCTGAAAAAGCAAGGAAGCTATTTCTCCTTCAGACTCTTTTCCATTAAAAAATATCAGGCACCCCATTTTTACATACACAAGTTTTTAAAATTTTTGCTTTAAATTGTGGTATTGGGGTGCCTGGGTGTCTTAGTCAGTTCAGTGTCTGCCTTTGGCTCAGGTCATGATCTCAGGGTCCTGGGATGGAGACCTGCAATGCATGAGCCCCGCAGTGGATCAGGCTCCCTACTCAATGGGGATGCTGCTTTTCTCTCTCTCCCTCTGCTCCTCCCCCTGGCTCATGCTCTCTCTCTCCCTAAATAAATAAATAAAATCTTTAAAATAAATAATTTGTAGAGATCTACAATATAGATCCACAGTAAATGCAAAGACAGCTGGAACTGCAACTCTGAAATTTAACTTTTGCTGACAGTTCATCAGACATTTCACAAAGATTCTCTGTCCTCTCAACCCTATGGTAAACAGCAATGGAGGAAGAAAAATACAACTATAAAGTGAACCTAATTAACCTAACCTACCACCTGGCACCCTATTTAAGTCATTTTTGTCTTGAAGCTTCCACAAAGGGGGAAAAAGGAAATATTGGAGAAAGGAAATGGGGGAGGCAGGGAGCATGAGAAGAAAGAGGAGCCACTAACAACTAATTCAAGTGCCAATCTGACTATCCAAAAATACAATAAAATGCTAGGAATGTGTAATATTCCAGAAGTAGAACCCGTCACCTCCTTCTTCCCCAGTCTCCATGTGACCACCAACATCAGACAGAACTCAGGCTTCTCTATTTCAGTTAAGTCTATTTGAAAAAGATTTATACAAGAACATTCATCCAACTGGGATCTGAATTTAAATTTTCCCACACCAACAAAACACGACTCGGAAAGCGATCTGAACACCCACGCTCATAACAGCATTACTGACGTTGGCAAAGACAGGAAAACAACCTAAATGTCCATGGATGAATGAATGGATAAAGTTGTGTGTGGGGGGGGGGGGTGTATACATATAAAACACACATATAATGGAATATTAGTCAGCAATAAAAAAGGAGGAAATTCTACCATTTGTGACAACATGGATAGGCCTGGAAGGCATGTAAGTCAGAGAAAGACAAACAGTATACAATATCACTTATGTGTGGCATCTAAATAAACAAATGAAAAAACAAACGCCATGCTCATAGAAAAAGAGATCAGACTTGTCCTTACCAGAGGCAGAGGGTAAGGTGAGGGGGAACTGCAGTAAGGTGGACAAAAGGCACAAATTTTGTTATAAGTAAGTAAGTACGAGGGATGTAATGTACAACATGATGACTATGGGTTGCCACTGCTATGTGATTTATAGGAAAGTTGATAGAATAAATCCTGAGTTCTCATCACATAGACATTTTTTTTCTTTCCTTTTTTTTTCTTTTTGTTTCTATACAAGAACGATGGATATTAGCTGAACCTATTTCAACAATCATTTTACAAAATATGTAAATCAAACCATCACGCTGTGTGCCTGAAACATAAACAGTAATGTATGCCAACTACTTCTCAATAAACCTGGAAAACATGTGTCATCATTATCCAAGAACAATTCACTGAGTGAACGAATAATTATTCTGCGGAGTCACCAAAATAAGTAAGAGTTTTAAGAGGCTCAAGTGTGAGTTATGAGCCTAATGTAGGCCCAACTTTTAAGCTCCAGAAACATCTCCCTGTATGTTCCAACTCGGATCCCAGCACGACTTGAAACGCTTCAACACGTTTCCCTCCGTTTTTCCAGGGCTCCAAGGTAAACGGAAACCCAAGAAACACATGGAGCTAGTCACCCCCAAGCACTACAAGAGCTCAACAGTTCTTAGGTCCCACCACACAGGCCACAGGTGGCGCCAGCCCCCCCGCCCTCTGTCCCGTGCCCCCACTCCCCCGCTTCTCGCCTGCGCTCCCCGCACACACTCGGGGCGTCTCGGGCCTCGGGGCCGTCCTTCACGGTGGGTTCCGGCCCTGACCCACTATCCCCAGGCCCGGGTAGCTCCAGCGCGGGGAACCCGGGTCTGGGGGCCGCCGCCCGCCAGCCCGCGCGGCCGCCACGCCCCCTCCCCGCGGGCCGCCCGCGCCGCCCGCCCCCTTGGCCGGGAGGTGGCCTCACCTAACGCGCGGGCCGTAGCGGGGACGGCGCCCGCGTCTCCGCCCGCCGCCCGGGCCCACGGCCGCTCGGCTGCGGCTCGGCCCCGACGGCCGGCGGCGGCGCGCTTCTGGGGGCGGGCTCTTCTCGGCGGGGGTTTCCCCCGGACCCAGGCGGGGGAGCAGGGGGGACTGGGGCGGGGGAGGGGAAAGGGGCTTGGGAAGGAAGGGGGAGAGGGGGAAAAAAGGGGGGAACCAAACCCGGAAAGGGAGAAAAGGGGGGAGGGGGAAAATCAGAAGGGGAAGAAAGGCCCTGAGTCCGCCCCCCGCTGCGGCCTGCGCGCTACGTCACCACGTCCGGCGTAGTCGTCAGCGCGTCCTGCGCCCCGCGCGTCTCTGCTTCCCCTGTGTCTCTCTCGGCTGCTGCAGACGCCCCCTATCTAGGCACGCACTCGCTCCGACTACCCACACGTTCTCCTCCCCCGCGCACTTGCACGGGCCACCACACTCTATATGTCTCGCTCGCTCTGCGTTACTTGTGCCTCAAGCCAGCAACCCTGATCCACTGCGATCCCCTCAGTCCCCCTTAAGTCCATCAGGCCTGTCAGAGTCACCCAAGATTTAAACATAATACTAATTACTATAGAGTAATTTCAGTATACAGAGCACATTCAAAATAGCCTTACACGCAGGACGGTAACTCCTGTAATAAATATTTGTAGTATAATTGGACAAAGATCATGTGGTAGGTGGATGTCCATTTTTCCAGATGTAAAAATTTAATTCTATAAAAAGGTTTAAGTCCATCTTATTAAAATCACTTGCGGGACACCTGGGTGGCTCAGTTGGTTGGGCAGCTGCCTTCGGCTCAAGTCATGGTTCCAGCGTCCTGGGATTGAGTCCCACATCGGGCTCCTTGCTCGGCGGGGAGCCTGCTTCTCCCTCTGCCTCTGCCTGCCATTCTGTCTACCTGTGCTTGCTCTCCCTATCTCTCTCTGATAAATAAATAAAATCTTAAAAAAAAATAAATCACTTGCCAACTCCTTCCAAGATCTAGTTCTTTTCCTTAAGAGTCACTTGAGTTTGCAACTTCCCCCGTTCTGTCCGTTCTAGGCAGAATCAATTTAGTTATTGACCAGATGTATTTGGATCATTTACTCACTGCCTCCCTCAAAGAAGCACTGTAGTCTTACGTTGATAGAATTTGGCTATTAAATATTTGCTATGTTGCAAGAACTACAGGCAAAAAAATAAATAATTACAGTACAATGTAAGTGCTATAAATAGAGATATGTTCAATGTGCTGTGGAAACAAGGAGCAATTGGTTGTTAGAGGTAAGGGAGACTGAGTAAGCTACGGAGAAGTTATATGCTGTGTGCCTTAAATATACATGGTGATGTATGTCAGTAAATTCTCAATAGAATGGGGGAGAGAGGATTCCCACACTTTTAAACACTTATATTATAGATCAGGCACTGTGTGCGATGCTAGGAATATAATAATATAAGCAACAAAGATGGCCGGCTAAGTGACTGCACTGCAGACAGAAATTGTGGGCATGGCATCTAGGAAGGAAGAGTCCAGAAGGGCAAATACTGGTGGAGGTACTCTGGCCCACAAGCAAACCTGTGTAGCAGAAATAATAAACTTTTTTTTTTTTTTTAGATTTTATTTATTTGTTACAGAGAGAAATCACAAGTAGGCAGAGAGGCTGGCAGAGGGGGAGGGGGAAGCAGGCTCCCTGCTGAGCAAACAGCCCGATGTGGGGCTCCATCCTAGGACCCTGAGATCATGACCTGAGCCGAAGGCAGAGGCTTAACCCACTGAGCCACCCAGGTGCCCCAGAAATAATAAACTTTTGTTAAGCCCCTGCTCTGTGCCAGTCATTGTCAGTGCTTTACAAAATTATTTAAATCTCAAAACTGTGAAATAATCATTACAGATCTATAATCCCATATTCAAAGTCCATCGGGCCAGCCAAATTTCAGAATTCAGAAAATTCCAAGTTTTAGAAAGGTAAAATGATACACATACTGTATATTTTATAATACCTCCAGGGGTATCCCATAATCAAATAATTTGTATCTCTGGAATAAAAATGTGTAAATAGTCTCAGTACAATTTTTTAAAAGATCATAGATAACCTCCCCTCTGTTCAGGTCACCATGAGAGTTACAAAAAAACAAAGTGGACTATGGGGGTTTTTTGGATTTTGTAATCATGGGCAATCATTTTTACTATTTCTCCAATGAAGAAATGAAAGCACGAGAGGTCAAGTAACTTGCCTAGAGTCACACAGCTGATAAGAAGAAAGAGATAGAATTCTGACCAAGGTCATCTGATTTAAAAACCTATCCTCCTGGGGCACCTGAGTGGCTCAGTGGGTTAAGCCTCTGCTTTAGGCTCAGGTCATGATCTCAGGGTCCTGGGATTGAACCCCTCATCAGACTCTCTGCTCAGCTGGAAGCCTGCTTCCCCTTTTCTCTCTCTCTGCCTACTTGTGATCTCTGTCTGTCAAATAAATACATAAAATCTTTAAAACTAAATAAATAAAGTCTTTAAAAAAAAAAAAAAAAAGAACTATCCTCCTAACTCCACCCACCATCCCTGCTATGAGAGCCCAGGCCCTTCCCTGAAGAGCCACTGGTGAGGACCTTTGGAAAACCAGGGATTCTGAGAAATCTCAAAATTTCTTTTCCTAAGTAGAAGAATCCCCAAAGGGTGAGCAAATCTAGCTCTCAAGTCCTTTTCCCTCCTTCAGACTTCCCTCTGAGGAAGCAGAAGACCAGGCTTAGAACACTTACCTTCCTTTCCCTTAGCCTTCATACTGGCTACTTTTGAGCCGAGTGGAGTGGGGATGGGGGGAGGAGGTGTTGGTTAACAAAGGAGTCTGCATTATGAGCCTCTGGGAGGAAGAAAGGGAGCAGCGAGACTTTGAAAAGTACCTGGCAGAGGGAAATGAAACTCTCAACTATCTGCATGACAATGACATAAAGTGCCCTGCCAAGGACCCCTCTTGTTTGAGAGTCACTCTTTAACACTCTGTCTTAATACCTCTCATCTCTCCCTTTACCTCCAGGCTTCCCAGCAAGGCCTTTGATCTGAAGAGGAATTTCATCTCTAACCTTTGTCCCCAGGCCCGGCAGCTTACATGGGTAACCCACTGTCTCCCAACATTGGCCCAGGGACATTTCTTTCCCCAAACTAAACAACTCACATCCCCCACTCTGTACTTTCACTGACTATGTGTTGGAGCCTTCTGCCAAGTTCTACCTGTTACCAGCTTCATCTCTCAAGTCAGATGTTTGACTGCTCTATCCCCTGCACAAGGAGTCATGCCAGCTGGACACACTCTTCTTCCAGGGCCCCTGGCGGCCAGGTTGGAGTTGAGACCACAGCTGTTGAGATCCTGAGCCCCAGTTTTACGGCTCTGTCTCAACCATATCACTAAAAGAGGGCCTCCCCCAGCCATGATCTCTCCATTACTCCTGGCCTTCCTATTCCTGGCTCCGGCTACAGTGGCCATTCCCAGAGCTTCTGACAGCCAGTGTCCAGCATGTAAAGGACCCGCTGTGGACTTGGATCACCAGCGGGAGCTGCTTCTTGACCTGGCCAAGAGACGCATCTTGGACAAACTGCACCTCAGCCAGCGCCCGACACTGAACCGGCCTGTGTCCAGAGCTGCTCTGAGGACTGCGCTGCAGCGCCTCCATGGGCCCCCACAGAGGACGCTTCCAGAGGCTGATGGGGAACAGGAATATGAGATCATCAGCTTTGCTGACACAGGTGGGTTCCTGCTCTGTACATCTTCCCCCAAGGATAGAAAAGTCTCCTCCCTAGCCTAACCCCTGACTCCCTCCCCCAAACCCTCCCAACTCTTGCTTCCCAGTAATCTCCTAATCCCAGGCTCCCCCACCCCACCCCACCCCTGCTCTCTCTTATTTAAACTTGACCAATGGGCAGCAGGGAAGTGGGTAGATTTCACTTCTTTTGAGACTGCCTGCCTGCATCTCCTTTGGCTCCCCCAAATTTCCACAGGCTGTGGTGTGAGCTCATCCACTTCCTGGGCCTGGCCCCTGAGGCTGGGAGCTAGGGAGTCTGTCCTTTTTCCGGCCCCTGTCTCTCCCAACACTCAGATGCCTCATCTGAGTAAAGAGGGAAAATGTAAAACACCGGGACGATAGTACTCCTCCAGCCTACCCCTGCTCCCCCATCTTAATACCTTGGGTCCTCACATCAGAACAACATCAAAATGGGACTCAGAAAGATGGATAAAGGCAAGAAGATAGTTACTTGGGATACTTGGGATAGTTACAGGGAAAGTTACTTCCAGAGAGGAAAGAGAAGTTGGAGAATTTAGTGGGTAGCTGAAGGCCAAGAATTTGGAGACAGGACCCTAGGAACAGAACACAAAGTGATCTCTTTGGCCTCTGAGCTTCTTAGGAGCTCTTCCTTGGGTCTGGAAGGTCCTTCCCATTCCTGGCCCCTTTCCCTGGGTCAGCACCGACTCCCCTTTCCCTTCAAGAGCCAGCACTCCAATACTCAAAAAACCCACCCTGACATAAGGATGAGGGGCTTTCTCTCTGGCGGCTCCCCTAACCTCACCCAGAACGTGAATTCTGTGTGGAAATGACTGTTTCCAGGTTTTCTGTGAAGTCTGTCTTCCCATATATGTTGACCCCTTGAGGTCAGGATCTATCATTTATTCCTCATGTTATCACCAGAAGCTAGTGTATAGTAGAAATAACTAACACTTTTATCTATTTACATTATTCTAAGATTTTTTTTTTTAAGATTTTATTTATTTGACAGACAGAGATCACAAGTAAATGGAGAGGCAGGCAGAGAGAGAGAGAGAAGCAGGCTCCCTGCCGAGCAGAGAGGCTGATGCGGGACTTGATCCCAGGACCCCGAGATCATGACCTGAGCCGAAGGCAGCGGCTTAACCCACTGAGCCACCCAGGCGCCCCTCTAAGTTTTTTACATACACTAACTCCTTAAGATCCTTGCAACAACCCAGTGAGACAAGTATAATTGTTATCCTCATTTTAAAGATACTGAAACTGGGGCACCTGGGTGGCTCAGTGGTTTAAAGCCTCTGCCTTTGGCTCAGGTCATCTCAGGGTCCTGGAGTCGCGCCCCGCATGCCCCCCCCACCCCCCTGCATCGGGCTCTCTGCTCAGCAGGGAGACTGCTTCCCCTACCCCCTCTCTCCACCTCCCTCTGCCGGCCTCTCTGCCTACTTGTGATCTCTGTCTGTCAAATAAATAAATAAAATCTTTAATTTAAAAAAAAAGATACTGAAACTGTGGGGCACCAGGTGGCTCAGTCAGTTAAACATTCAACTCCTGATTTCAGCTCAGGTCATGATCTCAGAGTCATGAAATTGAACCCAGAGTTTCAAGTTCAGTGGGGATTCTGCTTGGGAATTCTATCCCTCTGCCCCCTCAGGTGCTCTAAATAAATGAGTCAATGAATGAATGAATCAATCAATCAATCTTTAAAAACAGTTACTGAGGGGCACCTGGGTGGCTCAGTGGGTTAAAGCTTCTGCTTTCAGCTCAGTTCATGATCCCAGGATCCTCAGATGGAGCCTCACATCGGGCTCTCTGCTCAGCGGGGAGCCTGCTTCCCTTCTCTCTCTCTGTCTGCCTCTCTGCCTACTTGTGATCTCTATCAAATAAATAAATAAAAATCTTAATAAAATAAATAAATTAAATAAAATAAAAGCAGTAATTGAAACTGAGGCACAAAGAGGTTAAGTACTTGGGGCACCTGACTGGCTCAGCTGGTAGAACATGCAACTTTTGATCTTGGGGTGGTGAGTTCAAACCCCACATTGGGCAAAGAGCTTATTTAAAAAAAAAAAAAAAAAGTTGAGTAATTCTTCAAGGTCATATGACTGGTAAGTGGTGGAGCAAGATAGCCTAGCTACCGAGTAGCTACAGAGTAGCTACACTACTCAGCATCTCATGAACATACTAGATATTCAATAAGCATTGGTTGTTTTAAACAACCAAACCATGCTGTAAGTCAGCTTGAATGCAGTGTAGAATCCCCAGTGATGTGTGAGACCCTATTGTAATTCAAAAGGGGGCTTCTGCCTATGACAAATATTTATTTATTTATTTGAGAGAGAGCAAGAGCAGAGCATAAACTTGAGTTGGGGGAGGGGTGAGAAGGAGGAAGAGGGAGATAGAGAAACTTAAGCAGGCTCCACGCCCAGCACAGAGCCCAATGCAAGGCTCCATCTCATGAACCTGAGATCATGACCTAAGAAAAAATCAAGTCAGATGCTTTTTTTTTTTTTAAAGATTTTATTTATTTATTTGACAGAGAGAGAGAGAGAGAGGGATCACAAGTAGGCAGAGAGGCAAGCGGGGGCGGGGGGGGGGGTGGCGAAGCAGGCTCCCTGCTGAACAGAGAGCCCGATGCACTGCTCGATCCCAGGACCCTGAGATCATGACCTGAGCTGAAGGTAGACCCTTAACCAAGTGAGCCACCCAGGCGCCCTGCCTATAAGAACACCAACTTTGGAGCCAGATAAGCCTGGGTTCAAATCCTTGCTCAGTTGCTTATTACTGTATGACCTGAGTTGTTAATAGTTTTCTCATTTGAAAAATGGGGATAGTGAGAGGGTAGTTGGGAGAATTAAATGAACTAATACAGGTAACGTTCTTAGAAGGTTAAGGTGGGAGAGAGCAAGAAATTGAAGGCTGAGCTCCTGCCATGAGGGTTGTAGTTGCTGGGAATAAATAATTAGAAGGTAAAACAGAATGAAATAATGCTAAAGGAGGGCGCATTGCTTGCTGGGCCAGGGATTATTCATCGGGCCTAGTGAGACAGGGAAGTCTTTCAGAAGATTGCAAATGGACTGGTGTTGTAGAATAAGTTTGGCTTCGATGGGTAGAAAACAGTAAACAACATTCTATACGGAGGGGGGAAATGTAAATAAAAGTCTGAAGGAGTAAATTGCATTTGGAATTGAAAAGTAGCTTGGACTGGATGAGTACAAGGTGGACAGATGAACACGAACCATGACTTCTTTAAACACCCAGATTCTGGGTTTTTGTTTTATTTTGTTTTTGTTTTTGTGCTTACACCTTTGTATCTCTGACAGCAGTTCCTGGCAACATTGTGGCAATAATGATGGCTACCTGGTATTTAGTATGCCTGTCTCATCTCACTTAATCTTCAATAACCACCCCACAAAGTGGAGTTTATCATTCCCATTGCAGAAAAGCAGACTGACACTCAAAGAAGATCATTTATATGGCCAAGGTCATATAGCTTGCAAGGGGCAGAATTCAAATACTGTTCTCTCTGACTTCAAAGTCTATACACTTTCCACATATTTGCTAATCAATGAATGAGTACAACATTCAGACTGAGGGGGCCCGATCTGAGATGACATCATGAGAATGACTGACACTTGGATTGTACCTTTTCTTTTTTTTTTTTTAATATTTTACTTATTTATTTGAGAGAGAGAGCACAAGCAGGGGGATCAGCAGAGGGAGTGGGCAGACTCCCTGCTGAGCACAGAGTCCAATGCAGGGCTCGATCTCGGGACCCTGGGATCATGACCTGACCTACGCTTAACTTACTGAGCCACCCAGGCACCCCTGGATTCTACCTTTTGCATTTGGATATGCTAGCTTGAAGTTTTTATTCCAATTTAAGCTATCATCCACACAATAGTGTGAAAGCAAGACCTGAGTATTGTTCTTGCTGGAAGTAAGAGAGCTGGGGGCTCTGGGGAAATGGGGGTGGGGGCTTCAGTAATGTACTGGAAGTGACTTATACGGGCTCATGAGAACAAATTATGAACATCTCCCAGCTCCGCATCCAGTGATGTCACATGAATAATTTGAAATTGGCCGTGGTGGGAGAATTTAAACCACAGAAATTGGCAAGCACTACGAATCGGGATTTATTTCCCTCTGGAATCCAGTTGCTAAACATTTACCAGCATACCACTGCCTGTGACCTAAAACTACAAGTTATCTGCCTCCCACACATCTAACATACAATGCTCACACAGGGACAGGGTCACCATAACAGATACTCCTGTTCAGTACGGGAGACGGGGAGTGGGGGACACAGACCAGTGACTGATCCATGAAAGTTCTGATATCCAGCCAGGCACATATCTCAAGTCTCCCCTAAATCCAGAATTCCCTTGGTTAGGGCTTAGTTCTACTTCTAGGATTTTTCTCGCTTCTTAAAGAGAGCCCACCAGTGTTCTCCTTGACTTCTAGAACTGTTTCAGCCCTTGGCTCCACCCTCTGAGGTGTCTTTCCTTTTAAATTGGAAATAACGGGTGTCTGTGGCTGAGCGGTTTTCTCAGCCTGCTTCCAGGCCAAAGAGATTGGGGGCCCAGAGACCTCTTTTCACTTTGAATCATCTCTGGCCCTTTTAGTCCAAACTTGTGCTGCTTTTGCTACTAAAATTCTCTGTAAAACCCTGTGGGTCTTCTAAATAACAAATTGTAATCTACTCAGTTAGACAAAAAGGCACTCAACTTGGTATCAAGACAGACCCCTCTTTAGGTTGCAAGTCAAAGTGTTATGGACTGATAGATACTCTTAAGATTCTTAGAAACCCTTTTGTCTAGTTGACAGGATCTATAGAACATCATCTTAATTTTTTTTTTAGTTTTTGACAAAGTGTTAGATCTTAACAAAAGGTCTTATAGTTGTCCCATTATTAAATGTTTTGATCTTCACTCTGAGGCCATATATTACTGGCAATTCCCTGGATTTGATTTTTGCCTCAAGATCATTTCTTACTTTAAGAATCTTTTGCCAGACAAAGAGGTGAGGAATGAAAAAATATCTTATTGTTCAATCTAGCAAGTCCTGTTGGAAATATTTTCTCTAAATTCTGCTTGAAAATTGAACAGTTCCTTTTTTAGTTCATCTCACTCCTGAAATGCCTTATCATAGGCAGCTAAAATAAGCCAATTGGCACTTTCAGCATTCTGCCTGGAAATATCTTTAGCTAAATTCACAACTTTGTTAGATGCCATTTCTAGCTTCCAAGTTACCACAGATGATAGCCAATACATAACACAGGTTCCCCTTTCTCCAGGATCTGATAGCAATTTCTTCACTGCTCTTCCTACCTTCACTAACAGTCTCCTCACCATCCTTCCAATCTCTGCCTGCCACCCAGTCCCAAGGCCAAGGCTACAAATTTTACGTCTTTGCTATGGAGCACCCAAGCACTCTGTTACTTATTTCTGTTTCAGTTACCTATTAATATAACTAATCGGCACAAACATAGAGGCTTAAAACAAGAAATTCGATATTTCTGATGATTTTTGTGCTTTGACTGGACTTATCTGGACAGTTTTTTATGTCCATCTGAGGAGTAGCTGAGAGCACTGAGGTAACTGCCTTCAATCAGGAGCTTAGATGGGGCTAGAACATCTAAGATGGTCTCTTATCCTCAAAGTCTCTCTCCACATGGCTCCTCATCATCCATTAGTCTAGCCCAAGTTTCTTTAAAACATGGTAACTGGCTTCCATAAGGGTGAAACATCATTATGTAAGTACTTATCAAGTGTCTGCTTGCACTGTGGTTGCCTATGTCTCATTGGCCAAGTCAAGTCACATAACCATGCCCAGACAATATGGAAAGGTATGGCACAAAGCCATCAATATTGGGAGGTGTTCTTCACTGGGGGCCAACAATGTAATAATCTACCATAGCCCCTGATGTTTATTTGTTCTGCCTTCCATAACTAGGGTAACTTAAGAAATTCTAATGGTAGGGGCACCTCGGTGGCACAGTTGGTTAATTGTTGAACTCAGGTTGTAATCTCAGGATCATGAGATTGAGCCCTGCGTCTGACGCCATGCTCAACATAAAGTCTACTTAGGAGTTTCTCTCCCTCTTCCTCTGCCCCTCCTGCTTGTGCTCTCTCTCTTTGTCTCTGTCTCTAAAATAAATGAGCAAATCTTTAAAAGAGAGAGAGATTCTAATGGTGGGGTGCTTAGTGACATAACAAGATAAGTTGAGCCAATCAGACTTTTCATCAAGGATTTGGAAATTGGGACACTGGAAGATTATGTCACTTTAGTTTAAAGGAGCTGAGTAAAACATTCTGTAGACTCAGGAACTGGGGCCACCATTTTAGGACCTGAAGAAACTGTCAAGCAGAAGAAGTAGATCCACAGGAAGAGAAGAATGGAATAGACTTATTTAGAGACATCAAGATGGGAGACATCATGTTGAGTTTGAAAGCTGTCAAGAGCAGCGTTATTCCTGACTTTCCAATTCACACGAAGCCTAGTTGAACTTTCTGTTCATTCAGCAATTGTTTATTGAGCTTATTATGTACTAGGTACTAGAGAAACTGGTAAACCGTACAGGCATAATCTCTACCTTCATGGAGTTTACGTTCTAGATGGAGGGGTAGCGGGGAGGAGAAGAGGGGAGGGGAAGCACATAGTAAACAAATGAACAAAAAAACAAGATGACTACAGAGAGTCATAGCAGCTATAAAAATAGTTAAGCAGGATGATGCGTTAGAGAGACAGAGGTGGAATTAAAGGCTGCTTTAGATAGATTTGTCAGAGAAACCTCCACAAGAAGGAGACATTTGAGCTGAATGCCAAAAAGAAGCCAGTCAATCAAAGATCTTGGAAAGACATTTCAGACAGGGGGAAGCACAAGTGCAAAAGCCATGAGGTGAGTCCATGTTTAGTGAGTTCAAGGAGCAGAAAAAAGACAGTATGGGTAGAATATAGTCATTAGATGGCAGAATGCCTAATCATACAAGTTTTCTGTGTTAAGAGGCTTAGATTTTATTCAAATAGCAATGGGAAGCCTTTGAAGAGTCTGAAGCTGAAGAGATTAAGCTGATCAGACTTACGTAATAAAATGCACTCTGGCTGATGTAGAGAGAACGGTTTGGAGGACAAGAGTGGACCACTTGGGAAGGTATTGTTATAATTCAAGAAAAAGGTGATTGTGGGTTGAACTAATATGTAGTAAAGGAGACAGGTATAAGTGAAATTATTTTATGAACTGGAGATAGAGTTGGCAGATCTTGCAGATAATTTTATTTTTTTATTTTTTAGAAGATTTTATTTATTTATTTTGAGAGAGTATGCACAAGCGGAGGGGAGGGGCAGAGGCAGAGGGAGAGGAAGAATCTCAAGCAGACTTCATGCTGAGCATGGATCCCAATGCAGGACTCCATCTCATGACCCTGAGGTCATAACATGAGCTGAAATCAAGAGTCAGATGCTTAACCAGCTGAGCCTCCCAGATGCCCCAGATCTTGCAGGTAATTTTAAAGTGGGGGATGATGGGGCACCGGGGTGGCTCAGTGGGTTAAGCCGCTGCCTTCGGCTCAGGTGATGATCTCAGGGTCCTGGGATCGAGTCCCGCATCAGGCTCTCTGCTCAGCAGGGAGCCTGCTTCCTCCTCTCTCTCTCTCTCTGCCTGCCTCTCTGCCTACTTGTGATCTCTCTCTGTCAAATAAATAAATAAATAAATAAATAAAATCTTTTAAATAAATAAATAAATAAAGTGGGGGATGAGGGTAATCAAGGTTTTGGCTTAAGCAATGCATTTATAGGGAATTGGGTTGGAGAAGGAATAGGTTTGGGTTGGGGAGATAAATCTAGAGTTTATCTGTGAACATGAAAATTTTGAGATATCACTAGATAACCAAATAGAATATCAGCTCAGCAGCTGGAAATAGAAGCCCTGAGGATCAGGGAGAGGTCAGGGCCAGGGATATATATATTTGGGAGTCATCAGCATACAGATGGAATAGAAAGCCATGGGAACTGACGATAGCCTTCTAGAAATGAATATACAGAGTGAAAAGAAGGGAGTTCAGAATCTTCAACATACAGAGGTCAGGCAGAGGAAGAGGAGCTGTCAACAAGAGACTAAGATAAAGTGGCCAGAGTCACAAAAACCGAGAGAAGGAAATATTTCAAGGAGGGAATGATAAATGTGTCAAACACTGCTTAAAGATCAAATAAGATGAATATAAAGAGGTGAAACCATTGGAATCGGCAATATGGAAAGAGTTGGTGATCCTGACAAGAGCAGTTTCAGTGGAGTGGAGGGAACAGAAACCCAATTAAGGTGTTTCGGTAGGGGCAGGAGAAGGATGAAGAGAGAAAATTGGAGAAGAGTAATAGTGACAGGAGACATACATAGATTCATTGTGGTGAAAGACTGGATATGGGCAGTGAGAGGGTGCTCACAGAGTTTCTAGTGGTGATAAGGAAGGTAGTGGTGCCCCCAATTCTAAGAACAGAAAGAGGGGCGGATAGCAAGGAAAAGGATTTCCACTTAGGAAAAAATTGATTTGAATGTGCCGGCAGGACATTCATGTGACAAAATTAAGTAGTTAGAAATTTACACCTGAAGCTTGTTGATTTCCAGATCTATATGTCCAGTCCAGAGGTGCAAAATGGTCTGGACTAGACATCCAGATTTGGGAATCACTGCCATAGAAAGTGTGTTGGCTGACCATGAGTGTGGGTAAGAACTCCTTTCAGTGTAGAGCAAAAGGAAATGAAGGTCAGAGACAAACTTTGGAGAACTCTTGCACTGAATGGAAGGCCAGAGAAAGAAAAGCCAACAAAGAAAATCAAGGAATAATCATAAGAGTTGTGTCATAGAAGCCAAGAAAGAGAAGATTTTCAAGAAAAAAAGGGTGGTCAACAATACCGAGGGCTGCAGAGTTCCAGTATGCTGAGAATAACAAGGTAGCTGATAGAATTGACACTCAGAAGGCCATGGTGACTGGGGCTTCTTGTGTTCACAGGCCTCTCCAACATCAACCAAACTCGTCTTGATTTCCACTTCTCCTCTGACAGAACTGCTAGTGGCATGGAGATCCAGCAGGCCAGCCTCATGTTCTTTGTACAGATCCCTCCCAATACCACCTGGACTCTGAAGCTGAGGATCCTTGTGGTAGGCTTACGTGACACCAACCTCACCTTGGCCACTTGGCACCAGCTGGAGGTGGATGCCAGTGGCTGGCAGCGGCTCTTTCTGGGGCCTGAAGCTCAGGCTGCCTGTAGTCAAGGCCACTTGACCCTGGAGCTGGTGCCTGAAAGCCAGGGAGCCCAGAGCTCCATCATACTGGGTGAGGCTGCCCATAGGCCTTTTGTGACAGCCAAGGTCAAAGTTGGGGGCAAGCACCGGCTTCACCGGCGAGGAATCAACTGTCAGGGTGGGTCCAGGATGTGTTGTCGGCAAGAGTTCTTTGTGGACTTCCGTGAGATTGGCTGGCACGACTGGATCATTCAGCCCGAGGGCTATGCAATGAACTTCTGCACGGGGCAGTGCCCACTGCACGTGGCAGGCATGCCCGGCATTGCCGCCTCCTTCCACACCGCAGTGCTCAACCTCCTCAAGGCCAACACGGCATCAGGGACTGCGGGAGGGGGCTCATGCTGTGTGCCCACGGCCCGGCGCCCCCTGTCTCTGCTCTACTATGACAGGGACAGCAACATTGTCAAGACTGACATACCTGACATGGTGGTTGAGGCCTGTGGCTGTAGTTAGTCCGCGTGTGGATGGGCAGCCCAAGGTGGGAGTAAGCAAACATGCCCTCACAGAGGTACCGTTCCTGGAGAGGAGGGAATGACCCCATTACTGCTTCTGTCCAGAAGGAGGACTCCCTCTTCCTGGGAAAACTGTGGAAATTATCCCATCTGTGGCTTGAGGAGATCTTCATCTAAGGAGAGTCACTGTACCATCTTCGTGACCACCAGTTTCTCTCCTAGGGCACAGTCTATCCAGCAAGCCTCCCAGGCTCAAGTGCCACCCCAGGGACTCTGATCCCATCTGCAACCGTGAGCAGTGCCATCTAGATCCCAGGCAAAGCCATCCATAGCCCATCCTTAATCCATCCCATAATCCGCGGTACTTCCCTGCTCTTCCCACTTGATGGCGGTCACTCCAGGAGGAGTTGACCCAGCTCCTTCCCCTGATTTTCTGGATTACCAGAGAGCTCCTTTCTTAGATTCACTGAAGATTAGATCCCTGCTGTCCAAAGTTACTCTTCCCTGTATTTCGAGCCCCTTATTGGCCCTGGTGGGTTGCTAAGGCTCTCTTGGCACACCCTCATCCATTCTTTGTCCTTCTCTGCTCCACTCTATGCCCTTAAGGGCTGACTCACCTCAGCTTCTTTGGTCCCTGGCTTCCTGCTGAATTTGGCTAAGGGCTGACACAAGCAGGAGATCAAAGGATAAGGGGAGATAGAGGTCAGGATATTTCTTATTCCTGTTCCCTCTGCCTAGGTGCCATGTATCTGTGTGACTGTGGTTGTGGTCTGTCCCTACAGCTCCTATCTGGCTCCCCCTGGCCCTAGTTCTACCTAGATTCTGATATCACTGCTTCCGCACTAGGGGCTTATAAGGGCTTTCCACTCTTGCTAGTCTCTGGGAGCCTCAACATTCATCCTTCATTCTCTTAACCCTGCCTCCACATCCATAAATAAGGTCTTCATTAAGTCTTCTTAGTGATGCAAACACAGACAACTGAATGGTTCTTTTGTCTCTTGCCGGGACCCTGGCTGAAACCGAGGATGACCCAGTGTCTACCCACCTGGCCCACTTCTGCTCTCTCTCACCCAGGCTCCTCAGGGCCGAGCTATTATGTCTATCCCACATTTCATGCCTCTTCCTTTCCTAGGCTTCCTCCTCTTCTTTCTTAGGCCTCCTCCTCTGCCCCAGAACCATCTTTGCTGGTCTTAGAACCAATAAAGACAGGTTTTATCTGCTCTTCTTTTCCCTCCATACTCACTCTAAGAGATGAAACAGATCATTGCTCAGTCAGCAAGTAGGCTGACATCCTAGGAGCACACATGTTGGGGGAGGCAGAGGCAGGGCTCAGAGTTGGCTGGTGGCTTTCCCTCACTGACCCCCAGGCCTCCATCCAGGAGACCTGCCCAGAAGCTGGAACTGGCCAAGAGTCACTTGCATAGGACAGGGAGAAGAAAAAGAAGGCATGGAATGAGGAGGGGCGGTATTTGCTCTGAGACTCGGTCCCCTCTAGACCTTTGCCCTTCTTTCCCCATCATCCCCTCCCTTTGGTTGGACAGCCCTGAACCATGGGGTCGATATTGTCTGCAGCCCAAGGCCGAGTTTGCGCAAAACCCACGTGTCCTTTGGGTAACATGATGTCTGTGTTTGCTCAGTGTATAGCTCCCTCCTCCCAGGGTCTGAGGTCCCTGGAAGAGGAACCATAGAGGAGAAAGTCTGAAGGGGGTCTTCTTAGGCGACCTGCATATCTGAGACGTGGGACTTCCTGAACAACCCACAGAAGTCATGCCACCTTTGCCTGGAGATCTTCATCTAAGGAGAACATCTAAGGAAGTCTTCTGTGCCCCTTCCTCCCCCTCCCACGGTGTCTCCTCTCCTTACAAGCCACCTCTTCCCTAGATCTGACCTCTCTCCCTCCAACTCCAGCTTCAGTCCCCAGGGCCAAGATTAAGGTGAGGTGAAGTAAGGCAGTCACTTTGGGGGACAAATTATAAGGGGATGCCAAGAAATTCATCAACTGAGATAAATAATATCTCAATGCTATGTTTTTAAAGCAGCAAAATGAATGCCAAAAAGATCCATCATGAGCAAAACAACAAATTTTAAAATAAACACAGAATCAGTATTAACTCTTTTTCTTTTTGGCTCTGCCTGTTGTAAAAGGGAAAGAGTGGGTCTGTCTTCTTCCAAACCTTGGCTTCCAGAGCCTCTTGGCCCCTAACTCTAGACTGTGTCAGGCTTCTCTCATGTGGGCAAGATAACCACTCGGGCTTCTTCTCCCTTCTTACCCGTCCCCCGAGCCTGTCCCTCCCCCCCAGCACCCAACCAGGTTGGTAGGGCGGGCCTGTGAGGCAGATGGCTGGGGTATTTATAACCTGGGAGAACTTCTTGGGGAAAGTGACTAAGATGCTAAGAGCATATTTATAGCTGGGTTCTGACGTAAGTGTCAGTGGGGAGGTAGGGCCAGGCCAGGCACAGCAACAAGAGGGTAGGAAGAGCCGAAAATTGGGGGCACCTGATAGAGGGTAGGGGAGAAGAGGAGTCAGTGACTCCTGAAAGCACTTGATGCTGCTTCCCTTGACTCTGTCTCCTGGCCCCAACAGATAAGCTCTCTGAGACACCACTATGGGCAGAAACTTCTTTGCAGTTTGATGTTCCAGACCCCAGGGGTAGAGGACTCCTTCTCACCAGCCTCAATCAACAGAGAGGTTGCTCAGAACGGGGAAGGAGAGGACTGGACAGAGAACTTGAATATGTTTCCGCCTGGGGAAAAATGTAGGAAGGACAGGAGGGTTTAAAAGTCTCCTTGTCTCTTCTCTACCCCAGCGTCCCCCGCCCCCCAGCACACAGTGCCCTGGGTTTCTAGGACGTGCCTGTCACCTGTCATCAAGCTCCATCGCCACGTGTCAATGGGACGAGGTCTAAAACCAAAGGTAGCGGTGATTTGGGGCCTGACAACAGCTCTGCTCTTTGGTAGTGGCGAGAGGGGAGAGCACGGGGACTGGCTTCTCTGTTTTCTGTGGGAGAGGCAGGGTTCCCAGAGGGAGAGGTTGGAAAGCCCTGTGCCGCTCCCCACTCCTCAGAGCAGCCCATTCCCTGCTGGTCAGCACTAAGCCAGCGGCTGTCCAGTGGCGCTACACTGCCACATGCTGGACACCGCCAGTACTGATCCCCAGTCCCCAAAGCGCCACCTTTCTCCCCCTGGTGCCAGATCTGGGAGTCTCTTGGCAGCCCCCCCACTGGCTACACAGGTGGGAGCTTAATAAGATGGAGTCGCGGCCTGTGTCCAAATCACAGTCTTCTAGCTTCTTGAAGAAACTGCGGGCATAAGGAGAAAGGACAGCATTAAGTCTACCATCTTAAGTTCAAGGTGGAGGGGCCATGGCCTTCCCATTTTGTCAGTGAGGAAGGGCTGGGATTGGAGCTAATGTCACCCCACTTATCTTGCTTTGCTCTTCAAAGTCCTTAAACCTCCCATGTCCTGCCCCCTTTCATGGAGGCCTCCAGCCACTCCTAGGATGTCCCGAATTTACGTAACTCTCACAGTCCCCTTAAAGAGACCCCGTATGTAGGTATGGGTGCTCCCAAGTCCCGCGCCCTTCTGCCAACCTTGCTAGACTGTGTCCTGCTGTAAGACTGCATCCCTGCCGCCCCTACCTCTCTGGGTTTCCCCCGACATCATAGGAACACGCCCTCCCTACCCCCACCACGCTCCAGCCCTCCTCCACGCCGTGCTCCAGTCCAGCTGGACTCTGGGCAGCCAGCATAAGCAGGGTCAGGAGGTGACTTCTGTGCCCCGTGGCACTGCCACCTTGGCCTGGGCAGGAGGACTCCGTTCCTCTCCCCCCGTCCCAACCCCATTGCTAGGAAGAGAGAGACCAGAGTTCTTCAGGCCCAGAGACCATGGAGAAATGACCAGTGGAACTAACAGCTTCCTCTAAGAACTGCTGCAGCAAAGGTGTCTGGGTAAGCTAGAACAACTAGAGGTATGGGGGGGAAATTGCCCTCCCCACCTTGCCCCTATGAGTCCCTCCCCCGAGCCCCAGACCTTGGGGACTGAGCATGTGAAATCATTCTCTTTCTTGCATCATGCGTGTTAACACTGCACCCCCACCCCCTTACCCATACCTCAAACTCAATGACCAGGCCAGATGGTGAAACCCGAGCTCCCCGGGGGTGGAGGGGGACCTCCGCCCCCTGCAGGGCCCTGATGGGCAGTACAGCCAGCCAATCCCGGGGCTCAGAGGGTAGGTCAGCTGGCTGACCACTAAGTGAGGGAGCCCCGGGTTGTGGCTCTAAAGAGGCCCCAGTCAGCTGTGAGGGTCAAACTGGCAGACTGCGCTAAACACAGCCACCCATAGGACCATCCACATACTGCCTTCCTGAGTCCCAGGCAATAGAAGGCAGGTGGCTCTACCCTTGGCCGAGGCTAGGTGTGGCACAGCCGCTGCTGCCCCTGTGCCCTCATTGGCTTCCACGCAATTAGATCAACAGAAGGAGCACCTGCCATCCGAGGCTCCCGACCCAACCCAGGGCCATTCACCGGGAGCATGGGGCTCCCTGATGTCCAGCCCCAGCTGGTGCTGCTGTGGGCACTGGTGTGGGCACAGGGGGCAGGATCTGTATGTCCCTCCTGTGGAGGTCCCATGCTGGTGCCCCAGGCAGAACGCGCTTTGGTACTGGAGCTAGCCAAGCAGCAGATCTTGGAGGGGCTGCACATGACCAGTCGTCCCAGAATAACTCACCCTCCACCCCAGGCAGCGCTGGCCAGAGCCCTCCGGAGACTGCAGCCAGGAAGTGTGGCTCCTGCAAAAGGGGAGGAGGTCATCAGCTTTGCTACCATCACAGGTGGGTGAGGGAGGGGCAGGCAGAGAGCAGACAGGGAGAGGGAAGCGGAAGGGGAGACCGACAGAAAAGGCAGGGTGTGGGAGGAGGAGGAGTTGACTGGTTATGCAGGACGGAGCACACAAGGCAGTCCCTGTGTCTTCTAAAGGGGCTCAGGAAAGCAGCGGGCGGGGGTGGCAGGAGTCTCAGAGGAGAGCTCATCGCTGCTCACATTCCTCCATCCCTTCTCCATCTCTCCGGCAGATTCCTCCGCTTCACCCTGCAGCTCCGTGCTCACCTTCCACCTGTCCACAGCTCAGTCCCACCACCTGTACCATGCTCGCCTTTGGCTGCACGTGCTCCCCACCCTTCCTGGCACGCTTTCCTTGAGGATCTTCCAATGGAGCCCAAGGAGCAGGCACCCAGGGTCCCGCAAACTCCTGGCTGAGCACCAGATGACAGCCCCGGGCTGGCATGCCCTCACTCTGCCCCCTAGTGGCTTGAGGGCCGAGGAGTCCACCGTCCTGAAGCTCCAACTGAACTGCGGACGCCTAGAAGGCAACGCCACCTCTGCCCAGCAGCCTCTGCGGCTCCTGGACACGGCGGGAGACCAGCGGCCCTTCCTGGAGCTTAAGATCCGGCCCAATGAGCCTGGAGCAGGCCGGGCCAGGAGGAGGACCCCCACCTGTGAGCCTGAGACCCCCTTATGCTGCCGGCGAGACCACTATGTAGACTTCCAGGAACTAGGATGGCGGGACTGGATCCTGCAGCCCGAGGGGTACAAGCTGAATTACTGCAGTGGACAGTGCCCCCCACACCTGGCTGGCAGCCCTGGCATTGCTGCCTCCTTCCATTCGGCTGTCTTCAGCCTCCTCAAGGCCAACAACCCTTGGCCCTTGGGTACTTCCTGCTGTGTCCCTACTGCCCGAAGGCCTCTGTCTCTCCTCTACCTGGACCGGGATGGCAATGTGGTCAAGACAGATGTGCCAGATATGGTGGTAGAAGCCTGTGGCTGCAGCTAGCGAGAGGACCTGGGGATTTGGAGTAAAGAGATCGGTTAGGGGTTCCCAGGCAGAGGGCGTCTGTGGCGGGAGACATTAGATTCCTGATCCACACCCCCACCTAACAGGCTGGTGGTCAGATGACCAGGGTGATTCCTAGGGGACCCAAATGGGCACTTGTTTGTCCAGACTCTTGCCTATTCCAGGCTAGCTGATGTGTAGGGAGATGGGGAAAGTGTGTTCTCTAAAGGAGTCTCCCCAGAAAGCACGGTTTCCTACCCTAAGCCCTCTGAGAAGGCGGCAGAGGTGAGGGAGGAGTGGAGGAAAGGAGAAGGCAGAGAAAAATTAGTTAGTCTCTCACAAGAAAAGAAAGTCCTCAAGTGAGGGAAGCAGGCTTGGGACAGGGGAAGCAGGCATGTCCAGGCTAGGAACTATGGAAGAGCTTCCAGGGAGGGTCAAGAAGGAGATGGGCAAGGGGCTAAGAGGAAGTAGGTTAGGAGAGCCCAAGAAATGGGAGCTGGGTGAGAGGGGTACTGAGCCTAAGAAGTTCCCTGGTTTTTCCCAGTTTTGGAGACAGGACCCACGAGGGAGACAAATGTTTATATATTCCTAATTAAAAATAAGGGGGAAAATCAACAAGTATGAGTCATAAAGAAGTGCTGGGGTGATAGTCCGGAGGAATAGTTTTCAAGGTGAGGTCTGAGGACCTCGGGAGGTCCCTGAGACCCCTTTCAGGAGTGTTCACAAGGTCAAAACTATTTTCATAATACTAAGATGGTATTTGCCTTTTTTATTTTCATTATCTCAAAAGTATACAGTGGAGTTTTCCAGAAGCTATGTGGCATGTGATTACATCATCTTTTTGACATCACTGTTGATGGGATATGTGCTTGTATATTGTGTTACAAACTGTTTTCAGTTTTAATTTCTAAAATAGTAAATTGACATGAACCACATAAACAAAAATTCAATAAATTTTAAGAGTGTAAAGGCAGGGTGACTGGGTGGCCCAGCGGGTAGAGCATTTGACTCTTAATCTCAGGATTCTTAGTTCAAGCCCACTTTGGGCAGGGAGCTTATTAAAAAAAAAAAAAAAAAAAAAGGCACCTGGGTGGCTCAGTCAGTTAGGTGTCTGCATTTGGCTCAGGTCATGATCTTGGGATCCTGGGATGGAGCTGGACATTGCACTGGGCTCCCTGCTTGGTGGGGAGTCGGTTTCTCCCTCCTCTGCCCCTCCCCCCTGCTCTTGCGCTCACAGAATCACTAATCTGGAGACCTGGGTGAGGAGGAAAAACCAGTCTGCTTTAAAAGAGCTTCTCTGAAAAGAAAGGGCAAATGGCTGGGACAGGACCACTGGTCTTGCCTGACCTTCTGGGTATAATTGGTGTCCAGGCCAAAGTCATATGGGGGAGAGAGGGTCAACTAGGACTCCTTACTGTTCCTCTACAATTACTACCCATATTGGTAGGGCCTCAGACCTCTTCCTAATTTCACCTTTTCACCTTTTCCCCTTAGTTAACCTACTAACTCTCCAGGCCCGAGGAGGTGGTTCTTGGAAGCAGAGCTAGGATGGGAGAGGCCTGTCTTCCTAGCAGAGCTAGGAAGAGGAGGGGACTCCTTTTCCTCACATTTTTTCTCCCCTTTCTCATAAAGATCAAATGGACTGAAATAGCTGCCCCTTCCCCTGCATCCACAAATCCGAAGGGGCAAGGCACTCCCCTCTCAGACACTACCGTTCTGTACTAGCAGCCTCTTCTAGTGAGGCTTTCCGTTTCTTTGGGCTCATGCAACCCCCTTCTTGGGCTCCTAACTGGGCTTTGGTGTGGTGACCCTTAAAGCCTCCTACTTCAGCTCCCAGGGCCGTCTCTGGGAGACTCCGAGCGTGTCATGTGCCAGAACGGCCAGCAGAGGGAGCAGACAGCCTGGAATTGCAGACAGCGGGCGGCACCAAGGTGCAGAGGTGCCCGCATTCTCCAGAACTTAAGAGATGAAGGAGAGCGGGGGTTCTCCGCGGAACAGTGCTTCTTTTCGGTCGCGTCCCAAGGTTCCTTAGTAACCTTGTGAACCGCATACTCTGCACCCAGAGCCTCAGCCACGGCTCGTCTCTTGTATGCGCTATAGACCCTTCACTTCTAAGTCAACTCTGTTCCAGTCCTCTTTGCACCAAACCCCAAATCTGTCCTAACCCCTTCATGTTCCACTGAAAGAGTGAGGCCAGCAGTGATATACTAAAGGATGGCGGAATGCTCAGAGAGCCCCAACCAAAATCAACGACGCTACCTCCAATAATATCTTTCTCGGATGAACGTCTTCGTCGCCCCCCACCTGCCAATATATTTTTTTAGTTTTTTTCCTAGCTTGAGGATTGGGGGTAGGGTGTGTGTGGGGGGGCCTCTTCGTGGGCAGCCGATCCAAGGATCCATGCCGGGATTTACTGCCCACCACCAGCAGCGTGTCGGGGGGGGGGGTAGGCAGTATAGGGTCCCTCAAGGGAGGGGGAGGATCCTGGGGGTCCTGGGGGTGCAATAAGCCCGGCACCCCCTCTCTTGCTTTTAGCTACCCCGCCTCATCCTCCAGAACGGCAAGAGGGAGGGAAGTAGAAGGGAGGTGAGAGGCGAGCGGGAAGAGCGGCGGCGCGCCAGCTGCTTGAGCGAGAAAAAGTTTTTGCAAAAGGGAAAAAAAAGTTTGCGCTTCTCGCGGGTGGTCCCGGCTCGCGGCCCGGCGGGCTGGGCCGGCGGGAGGGCTGGCGGCCAGGTTAGTGGGGGGTGGGGGTGGCACTGAGGCTGCGCTGCCGTGGCCCTGTCCGCCCCCCCTCCCCACCGCACACCCCCCAGCCCAGACTCTAGCCCTGGACCGCGCATCCCGAGCCCTGCGCCCAGAAGGAGGTGAGAAGGGGGGCCGGCGGGGGACCACCTGGGAGCAGTGGGGGAGGGGGCCCGAGGGGATGCCCTGTATGCGAGGGACTCTGCCCAGCCAAGAGGGAGACCTGGGGCATAGAGGCAAAAAGGGGGTGGGAGAGCCTGCGTGAGATATAGAAAGTTTGAAGAATTTTTTCATTTGTATTTTCCTTTCTCTGTATCTTTTTTTTTCTTCTGACAGTCTCTGTGTTTCTGTCTCAGACAACCGTGGATCTCTTTGTCTGTCTCCGCCTCTTCCATCTATTAGAAACATCTCACTTTCATGAGTTTGGGATGAAGAGGCTGGAGGGACTGCTAGCTGGAGGTCTGCGTGGTAGAGAGGGAGCTCCAGGTGTGTCCTGAGCGCCGGCAGGAAGACGTCAGTGTTTCTGCAAGGAGGGAACAGCTAAGGAGAGAGCCCTAGGTGGGGTGGAGATGGGTGTGTGTGAGGCGACAAACCGGTGGGGGACGGGCAGTCTTGAACCCCTGACCTGTCTTGTGACAGATGAGCTTGCCGGTGCATGTGTTCCCTGGGAAAGAAGTGTCTTCCGGATAAGGAAGGGGGCTGGAGGGGCCAGCGTCTCCTTTAGGCCCTAGAAAGACTCCTCAAGGAATCTGGACTCCTGAGTCCCCAAGGACTGTGGTCAGGGTGCTTAGGAGGAGCGGAGACCTTGTCTTGACCCTCTGACCTCAGGACCACCAGGACAGCTGGGCCAGCCGCAGGGAGACCCCTACTGGGACTGGGCGGGACCACTGGCCACTGACTGCCTGTGTATCCCCGTTGGAACCCCCTCCCCAACGGGAGCGGGGGGGGGGGCGCCAAGGCCCCTCCTCTGGCTCAGACCACCCTGCCTGCCCTTGCTCCCCGCTCTGAAGCCTCTTTCAGGCCCGGTGACCCCGAAACAATCCGCCCTGGGCAGCTAGCTTCGGGGACAGGATTAGGGAAAGGGGATCCCAGAGTGACTGGGGACTTAAGGTTTTCGGGGCTAGAGAACTGGGGTCTTCATACGATAGGTCTTTACTGTCCAGTGGAAAGAGAAGGCGGGGCAATTTCCCGGGGGAGTTGTAAGGGCCGGAATTAGGGTGGTTTTCCCTATGGAGGCGGGGTCCGGAGACACCCCCCCCCAATTATCTCTCCGGAATCCCCAACCAGGCGGTACAGACCCCGCCCTTGACGTCACTGAGGGGTTCCCGGGGGTCTGGAGGGGTTAACCCTTGGGAAGCCAGCTGTGATTATCAGGAACCTAAGGTGTCCTTACCCCTTTCTCTGGCCATACACACCTTATTTTATTTACCCAGCCACTCTCTGTCCCTATAGTTTCTGGATTCTTCTTTCTTTTCCACCCCGCCATGGGCACCTCTACGCTTCAACAGTGCCCCCCGCCCCCCGGGCGCCACTGCCAGCTTTCTGGATGCACTGAGGGGAGGAGGGAAGAATGTGTCCCGCCTCTCAACTACCCACCCCTCCCTCCACCGCGGCTCGCTCGACTGGGCTCCCGGGGCGGGCGGGGGAAGCGGAGCCGTCTGCAGCCAGAGCCTGCGGCGGCGACTTGGGTGGGCCGAGGAGGCACGGGGGCGGGGAAGGCGGGACCGGGAGAAGGGGGCGGGGCCTACGCCTGGGAGTTGGGGAGCGGGGGTGCGAGGGGGACTCTGGAAAATAGGGAGACACAGAAGATGATTCAGGGCTCCAGCAGGGCAACCCTAGGGCTCCCTGCCCCATCTTGCGCTCTCATCCACACTCCAGAAAAACTTAACTGAAGCTGGAAAAGTTGGCGAAATTTTCCTGTCACTAGTGTGACAGGGAGACGTGGGTGGGCTGTGGCACGCGTGGGCGAGGAGGGATGTCGCCCCATTTACATCGCGGCTCTCCTGCGGCTGGGCAGTGGCACAGTAAGATGACTGAGCAGGCACGTTTGGGGGTCTCTTTAGTGTCTGGGGGGTCGTTTGCGAGCCCCTGCCTCTTTCCCCTGGGTGAGTCATAGAGGAAGGAGGAGGAAGAAGTGTCCCCCCCCATCCAGCTGCCAGCCAGCTGTGCCCCCCCCACACACACACAAAGTGCCAAGGTCGAGTTGGGAGGTCTTGGATGCAGGATCCAGCTCTCCGCTGGGAAAGGAGGAGTTAGGAAGGGTACAATCCAGGCTGCGGGGCTTGGGCTGGGTCATGGGGTCCGGGTTCCTCTCCCCATCTTACCCCGCCCTCACCCTAAATCCCAGCATCCCGGGATCACCCACCGCGCCGGCCGGCCCGCTCCCGGTCGTTCTCCACCCTACCCCGCCCCACCCCACCCTCAGTCCCGGGAGACCAGAAAACCCGGGGTGGAACAAAAACTGGAGTTTGAGGAGGAAAGCGGACGGCAGAACCCTCTCCCTCACAACTCTTCTCTGATGGATGATGACTTTGTTTTTTCATTCTCTCAAAGCCTTCTCTTACAGTCCTTTCCTGCTCCCCCAAAACAGACCAAGTAAGGTGGGCGCCCAGATTCAAACTACCCCAGGATAACACCAGTTTCCACTCTTTGTACTCAACAGACCCGGAGGCTCCCCTCAGAAACCTTATCCCATTTCATACAGTTTTCTGCCTTAGAAAAAGATCATCTGCGCTCGCTCCTGGCCCCGCCAGCCTCTCCTTCTGGGCTGTGGCGAGAGCTCCCTCTGCTGGATACTGGAGAGGTTGTAGAGGGCCTGTTGCTGGGCAGGAACGAATGAAGGCAAAGGGGCTCATCATGAGTTCCCCCATCCTACCCCTCAAAGCTGGCCCATGGTCAAAGCCAGAAGAAATGGAGGGCTATGGTATAAAATCACTTGAGGCTCATACTGGCTCAGTTAGTCCATAACACTCCCCCCTAAACACACACACACACACACACACACACAGGCACTTAGGCCACCCAGGCAAAGAACCCACTCAATTCCCACAAAGATCCTCGAAACAGCCTCTGCCTCTTTGGGACTCTCCTTTCCCTCACCCTGGATGAGTGATGCTCACTTCACTTTGATTTCCCATGGCAGATGTCTTCGAGGTTCTATACCTGAATTAGTTATCTCATCTTATTTCCCTCCTGCAGAGTCCCCACACTCTCCTCTCAGACACCATGTTCAACTCGATGACCCCACCTCCGGTCAGTAGCTATGGCGAGCCCTGCTGTCTCCGGCCCCTCCCCAGTCAGGCCCCCAACATGGGGACAGAAGGTCAGTGCAAATTCCAATCTCCAGGCCTTGAGGACTGGCAGCTGTCTCAATTAACCCCAGGGAATCCCTCTTCTATCTCCTACCCCATGCCAGTCTCTAGTCCACAAGAAGATTTGAGGTTCTATGTCTTATAGGGTTGGAATATGGGATCGGGCCTCTCTTGGTGGTTCAAAGTTTGGTCTTATGTGTCCCTCATTCCCATTCCCCATTCTGGCTATCTCTCTTTTCTAGGACTGCCAGGTCTGCCCTTCTGCCACCAGGCCAACCTCATGTCTGGCCCCCACAGTTATGGGCCAGCCAGAGAGACCAACAGCTGCACTGAGGGTGAGGCCTCAGGCAACATTACTTCCCTTCCTGCCCTTCTGGAACTTGCTCTAAAAGAGAAAGTTGTGTTGGAGGTGGGGCGGGGGGAAGGCAGGGGATCTAACTTGGAAGAGGAAATGTTTGGAGACTGGAGCAAGGGGTCAGAGCACGATCAGGAGGTCACAGATGGGGTCGGTAGGGCAAAGCAGAGTCAAGTGTCATTTTTTTTGTTGTTGAGAATCAGGACCCATGGGTTGGGTGTATGGAGACAGGCCCCATTTACCATAGCTGTCTCCCCTGTTTCCTGCCCCAGCCCCACTCTTCCCTCCTCCCCGAAGTGCAGTCAAGTTGACCAAGAAGCGGGCCCTCTCCATCTCACCTCTGTCAGACGCCAGCCTGGACCTGCAGACAGTCATCCGCACCTCACCCAGCTCCCTTGTGGCCTTCATCAACTCACGCTGTGCATCTCCTGGGGGCTCCTATGGGCACCTCTCCATCGGCACCATGAGGTGCAGAGAGCCTTGGGCTAAAGACCTGACCAAACCCCATTAAAAGCCTCAAGCCCTCCGAAGCACCTGACCCTATCCAAATCCTTATCATTTCAAAGGTGTTGAAACCCCCTTTGGTGGTTTCCTGGGCCTGCCTCAACCGCGTCCCATACCATCTTCCAGAAACACTCCAAAATAGCCCAAGGACTCCTGGAATTCTTTGAGTTGATAGTCCTAAGTAACTGCCTCTCCTCCTCCTCCTCCTCAGCCCATCTCTGGGATTCCCACCCCAGATGAATCACCAAAAAGGGACCTCACCTTCCTTCGGGGGCCAGCCCTGTGGTCCCCATGACCCCACTCAAGGTGGGATGATGCCACATCCTCAGTCCCGGGGACCCCTCCCAACTTGCCAGGTGAGAGTCCTACTGCCCCCCAATTTCCCCCAGCTCAGGGTGGATTTTATGGGGAAAGGTGAGGAAAGGACAGGGGATCTAAAAGTTTTCAGCCGCAGAAACATAAAGGGGTATGGCTGCTGGGGTTCACTCCTTGGGGTTTGAATCAGACTCTTCCAAATGAGATACTGCCTTATGCCCATCCCAGTGCAGTCTGAGGAGGAAGTCTCTTCCAAACTCAGGGGTTCCAGCTGCTTGGGTGGGGGCACTCGGGGCAGGAAGACCTGGCTGGGCTCTCTCTTCCTTCTGCCCACTTCTACCTTCATCACCCTCACCTCTTCCCTTGCGGAAGCTGAAGTCTGAGCTGGACCTGCTGGTTAGCAAGTGCCCAGAGGAGTCTTTGGAGGGCGATATATCCAGCCCCAACTCCACAGGCACACAGGTAAGTGGGGGGTGACTTTAACTCTGAAACCTGAACTAAACAAAAGCTATCACCCCAGTGACACTAGGAAGGCCTCTTCTGTCGTAGGATCCCCTGCTGGGGATGTTGGATGGGCGGGAGGACCTGGAGAGAGAGGAGAAGCCGGAGCCTGAATCTGTGTATGAGACTGACTGCCGCTGGGATGGCTGCAGCCAAGAATTTGACTCCCAGGAGCAGCTGGTGCACGTGAGCCCCAGGGGGTAACAGGAATGCTGGCTGGATCTTATAGGACATTCTGGTGGGACACTGCGGAGTGAGGCTAAGAGCAGGGGGTCCCAGAATACCGAAGTCAGAAGCTGAGTGGCCAGTTGGGTTGGTAGAAACTCGGGAGCTAGCTCTGTTTTAGAAACACGGGAGAACAGGGGGGCAGGTTGTGATGGTCTTTCTGCCGCCTCTTCCCCTATGAGGTGGAGACTTGGAGGAATCTGGGGGCGTGGGTGGCAGAGAGGTCCAGGGAAGGTCTGGTTTGGGACTTGGGAGCAGAAGGGAATCTCAGAGAGCCTCTGTGTCTCCTCCTTCAGCACATCAACAGTGAGCACATCCATGGGGAGCGGAAGGAGTTCGTATGCCATTGGGGGGGCTGCTCCAGGGAGCTGAGGCCCTTCAAAGCCCAGTATATGCTGGTGGTCCACATGCGCAGACACACGGGCGAGAAGCCACACAAGTGCACGGTGAGGCGCCCGCTTCCCAAGCCCAGGGTCCCTCCCTAAACCGGGGCTCCCCACGGTCAAGGCAGAGCTCCTGACTTTCATGGATCCTAGGCACTTTTTGCCACCATAAACAAATATTTTAAAACTATCTTATGACTGGGTTAGTATAAAGATGAACATATTGATGTGGTATATTAGGACATTTTCTTGGCCCTAAAAGCTATTTTTCCCTTGCTTTTAAAAGAAATTGAGATATTTCTGGGATGCCTGGGTGGCTCAGTTGGTAAAGCTTCTGCCTTTGGCTCAGGCTCAGGTCACAATCCCAGGGTCTGTGGGCATCCAAAAGTACTCTGGGCCCTAGACACTGCATCTGCTACTCGACCTAATGGAGAAACTTGGTGTCAAGGACATAAGACACTCCCAGACTGACCCCATCCTGAGCCAGTCTAAGATCCCCATGCAGGGAGATCTGCTCTGGCTTGATGGGGAGATGTTTGCTGCCACACCTCCTCTGGCTTTCGGTTTGCCCAGCTCTTGCCTACCCTTGTCCCTGAATTTTGGGACTTGCTCTCCCATCTTGAGTTACAGTCTCTGATGGAATGGTCCCTTTTGAGATTTACAGTTCTTCTGATCTCCCTGTCCTTCTGTCTGAGAGCTCTCTTTTGACCCCAACATCCCCTAGTTTGAGGGGTGCCGGAAGTCATACTCACGCCTCGAAAATCTGAAGACGCACCTGCGGTCACACACGGGTGAGAAGCCATACATGTGTGAGCACGAGGGCTGCAGTAAAGCCTTCAGCAATGCCAGTGACCGAGCCAAGCACCAGAATCGGACCCACTCCAATGAGGTGAATCCCCACCTAAGAGACCCTCCCCACTTGAGAAGCCAGCTACTGGGGAGATTCCCCCATAAGAAATCCCTTAGCCCAGCACCCACTCCACAGAGGTGAGTCCCTGGCCCCAACCGAACTCACCCGGATAAGGGCGTTCTGAAACCATGAACCTCCATGTAAACACCACACTCCCTACCTTGAACCAGCCAAAGGACAGACCTAAATAGACCCATTCGACCTGGAGGGGACCCGCAGTCCCTTAACCCCTGACTTTATGAGGCCTCACAGACCTGGGCTGTCAGTTTTCCTAATCTTTCCCTTGATCCTCTCATTTTTTACTCCAAGGGCCCCACTCTCTCCTTAATTCCCTGGGTGCTGTGTGTTCCTCCCTGCCCCCTCATCCCCAACGGATGCCATGTCTTCTTCCCGTTCCTTCTGCACTCTCCTGCTCTGATTCCTTTGCCTGGTGTCTTCACTGTCCACCCAACAGAAGCCGTATGTGTGTAAGCTCCCGGGCTGCACCAAACGCTACACAGATCCTAGCTCGCTCCGGAAACACGTCAAGACGGTTCACGGTCCTGACGCCCATGTGACCAAGCGCCACCGAGGAGACGGCCCCCTGCCCAGGGCACCATCCCTGTCCACAGTGGAGCCCAAGAGGGAGCGGGACGGAGGCCCCGTCAGGGAGGAGAGCAGACTGACCGTGCCGGAGGGCGCTGTGGTGAGCTGACCCAGGCAACCCCTGCCTCCGTGCCCCGCCTGCCCCGCCTTCATCCTTCCAGTCCCCTCCATATTCTTCCAGGTCCTCCTCTCTGGCCAGTCCTCCAGTCTCTTATCCCAGTGGTGCTTCTTGGGTTACCCCAAATGGAGAGATTCTAGTATAATTAATGACTGAACTGGTTCAACAAACTCTTATATGGGGCTTAGTGTATTATCCTAATTTATGTATAGTTTACATGTACAATTCACACATAGTATGATTACACTGCATGATTATAATTTCATATACTCCTCACAACAAGTTCGTGAAAAAGGAACTTACTCTCCACATTTTCAGATGATGAAACTCAGGCATATAGACAAACGGTCCAAGGTCACAGGACTGGGTGCGAATTTGAGCCCAGGCAGTCTGTGCTCCAGCCTAGGCCCTTCTCTTCAACATCGCTCCAGTTTGCCCCCGACCTGCACCTGCTCAGCCCTCCCTACATCTGTAAGCTTCCCCTTGGTCCCAGCAGTCACTGGGACACAGGCTTGAGCCACTCACCAGTTCAGGGAACTGTGGGGCCGTGGGGAGGGGCTGCCCTCAGCCCTCATTTTCCAATCCCCCACCCTTCACTACCAGAAGCCACAGCCCAGCCCTGGGGCCCAGTCATCTTGCAGCAGCGACCACTCCCCAGCCGGCAGCGCAGCCAACACAGATAGTGGTGTGGAAATGACTGGAAATGCAGGGGGCAGCACTGAGGATCTGTCCAGCTTGGATGAGGGGCCTTGCATTGCTGGCACTGGTCTGTCCACTCTTCGCCGCCTTGAGAACCTCAGACTGGACCAGCTACATCAACTTCGGCCGATAGGGCCCCGGGGCCTCAAACTGCCCAGCCTGACCCATACTGGTAAGACCTGGGTGTGGGGATAGTTGTTGGGCTGAGACCTGGACCTTCTTTGAAGTTGGAAGGAGGACTTCCCTCCTAAGGGTTGCCTACAGCACCTTTGTACAATTAGAGAAAGACCCCCCTTCCTCAGACACTTGCCTTCCACCTATGAGGTAACTGTGCTATACAAAGTATAACATGAATTCTGCTTCTTAGGGCTGTGCAGTGTGCAACGTGTACAACTGTTCACAGGCAGCAGTTCTGAACCCCTGGTGACGCAGACGTAGAAAGGGCATGGGAGGAGACAGAACTGAGTGGTCAGAGTGAAGGAGCCTATCCCTGGGATTCCAGGACAGGGGCGTCCCATGGGGAAGGCAGGGTGAGATTCAGAGGTTTCCCTGACCACCTTGCTTTTTCTTCTTATCACCTGTAGGCACCCCTGTGTCCCGCCGCCTGGGCCCCCCGGTTTCTCTTGACCGCCGCAGCAGCAGCTCCAGCAGCATCAGCTCAGCCTATACCGTCAGCCGCCGCTCCTCCCTGGCCTCCCCTTACCCCCCTGGATCCCCACCTGAGAACGGGGCATCCTCTCTGCCTGGCCTCACGCCAACCCAGCACTACCTGCTCCGGGCAAGGTATGCTTCAGCCAGGGGAGGTGGTACCCCCCCAATGGCAGCACCCACCCTGGACCGGATGGGGAGCCTTCCTGCACCTCCCTGGAGAAGCCGAGCTGAATACCCAGGATACAATGCCAACGCAGGGGTCACCCGGAGGGCCAGTGACCCGGCCCGGGCTGTTGACCGCCCTGCCCCAGCCCGAGTCCAGCGGTTCAAGAGCTTGGGTTGTGTCCACACACCCCCCACTGTGACAGGGGGAGGACGGAACTTCGATCCCCAACTCCCAACCGCTGTCTACTCACCACAGCCCCCTAGCATCACTGAGAATGTCACCATGGATACCAGAGGGCTGCAGGAGGAGCCAGAAGGTGGGACCTCCATGATGAGCAATGGTCTAAACCCGTATATGGACTACCCACCTACTGATACTTTGGGATATGGGGGACCTGAGGAGGCAGCAGCTGAAGCGTATGGAGCTAGGGGTCCAGGCTCCCTGCCTCTTGGGCCTGGTCCACCCACCAACTATGGGCTGAACCCCTGTCCCCAGCAGGTCTCCTATCCTGAGCACCCACCTGAACCATGGGGTGAGTTTCCTTCCCACTCTGGGCTGTACCCAGGTCCCAAGGCTCCAGCTGGAGTCTACAGTCAGTGTCCTCATCTTGAACATTATGGACAAGTGCAGGTCAAGCCTGAACAAGGGTGTCCAGTGGGTTCTGACTCCACAGGACTGGCGCCCTGCCTCAGTGCTCACCCCAGTGACGGGCCTCCTCGCCCACAGCCTCTGTTCTCCCACTATCCGCAGCCTCCCCCTCCCCAATATCCCCAGTCAGGTGCCTACACCCAGCCACCCCCTGATTATCTTCCTTCAGAGCCCAGGCCTGGCCTGGACTTTGACTCCCCCACTCACTCCACAGGACAACTCAAGGCTCAGCTGGTGTGTAATTATGTTCAGTCTCAACAGGAACTGCTCTGGGAGGGTGGGGGCAGGGGAGATCCCCCAGTCCAGGAAACTCTCTACCAGAGTCCCAAGTTTCTAGGGGCTTCCCAGCTTAGCCCCAGCCCTGCCAAGGGACCAATGGCCACGTATGGACCTGGCTTTGCACCTAACTTGCCCAATCACAAGTCGGGCTCCTACCCTGCCCCTCCACCCTGCCATGAAAATTTTGCAGTAGGGGCAAGCAAGACCCCTCATAGGGCAACAGCACCACCCCGACTTCTGCCCCCACTGCCCACTTGCTATGGGACCCTCAAGGCAGGGAGCACCAACCCCAGTTGTGGTCATCCTGAGGTAGGCAGGCTGGGAGGGGGTCCTGCCTTGTATGCTCCTCCTGAAGGGCAGGTGTGTAACCCTCTGGACTCTCTTGACCTTGACAACACTCAGTTGGACTTTGTGGCTATTCTGGATGAGGCCCAGGGGCTGAGTCCTCCCCCTTCCCATGATCAGGGGGACAGCTCTGAACATACCCCACCTCCCTCTGGGCCCCCCAACATGGCGGTGGGCAACATGAGTATCTTACTGGGATCCCTGCCTGGGGAGTCACAATTTCTCAACTCTAGCGCCTGAAGAGTGAGGAATCCAGCAACCACAGATCCATTTCCTAAGGGGTTTCCATCCCCTCAGAGAAGTTGGGAGGAGGAGCCAGAGCCCCGTGGGATACCCCAGAGATGGGAGGTATGGGTTGGGGCTGTATACCTTCTGTATATGTTCTGGGGAGGAATTTGATAATGACACTGTTTCTGGATAATAAAGGAACGGCTTCAGAAAGCACCCTGCTTTACACTTTACTGTCTTGGGGGTGGGGGGTGGTGGTGGTGACAGTGAACAAGAAGAGAAGTAGAGGTTAACCCACCCACTTCCCTTTTTTGGGAGGTTCCCCCACCCCATCCCAACCCCTCAGATCATACTCACAGAGACAGTCATCTGGGAGACACAGGATTTAATGGGATGTCCTCAAAACAGAACATCCACTATTCCCACCCCCACCAAAGGGTAGCCATCAGAGATCAGCGGAAACAAGTTTTTGTCTTCTTCCTCGCCCCAGTCATGGGAAAAGGCTGGCGAAGTCAGTGAGCATGAGTTGCACTAGCTGCCCAGGGTAGAGGGCATGGGCGGCTGGGTCAGATGTCTCCTGCTCTGGCCGAAACAGGGTTGGCCCAAACACAATTCCCAGGTTGTGCGGGGTCATGCGGTTCTTATCCGAGTGTGCTATCACCCTGTAGACAAAGACCAAGAGGAAGAGCTATAAGGTAGCAGCTTCCCCACTTCAAATAAATCTAGCCCTTTGAAGGGATGAGCAGGAAAGAGTTGAGGTGGTGGCTGTAGGGAACCTAGCAGAGAGCTGCAAGGTGGGACCAGCAGAGAAACCTTCAGGATACAACTTGGGAGAGACAACCCAGGAGATGCCTGCCTCTTCCCAGCCTCAGAGACTGCCCCTAGTCTCCTTGGCTCCCAGGTTGGGCGGCTCTAATTCAAACAGCTTTCCTCTCTCAGAAGTCACTGCCCAGGCCCAGTTCAGCCAAATAAGCCATGAGCACAGTCCCAACAGGAGACAAAGAGGCCTGGGGAAGGGAGCGGTGGGAGGGCCCTCATTTCTCTCACAGCATCCCTGGGCATCTCTTGATCTCCATTTTCCTCACTTGATGTCCTGCCCAGAGGTAATCTGTTTCCTCCCTCTGCCCACTAAACAGGAGAGAAACGTAGGTGTCCCCTACCTTCCCAGCACCTGAACACAGTCCCCGGCGCATGCCCCACTCCCCCCTCCCTCCCCATGCAGAGAGGTCCAGTCTCCCTGACCTGCATAAATGTTCCAGGAGGCACTGCAGAGTGTCACGGTTGGGCTTGGGCATTGAGCCTATTAATTCTCGTATTTGAGAGACACGCTGCTCTGATTCGGAGAGTGCTAGAGAGAAAAAGGGAAGGGAAAGGCATGGGGGTGAGGCTAGGGAAGATGCTAGGGCAGGGTGGGTAAACTTGCTACTCTTTTCCAGGGCCATGGAAGACACCATTAATGTACCACAGCTTGCTTTCCCACAGAGCCCAACTGCAGCTTTATTATTATTTTTTTAAGGTTTTATTTTTAAGGGATGCTTGGGTGGCTCAGTCATTAAGCATCTGCCTTCAGCTCAGGTCATGATCCTAGGGTCCTGGGGTCGAGCCCACATCAGGCTCCCTGCTAAGCGGGAAGTCTGCTTCTCCCTCTCCCACTCCCCCTGCTTGTATTCCCTCTCTTGCTGTCTCTCTCCCTGTGTGTCAAATAAATAAATAAAATCTTTTATTTTATTTATTTATTTTTAAGATTTTATTTATTTATTTGACAGAGAGAGAGATCACAAATAGGCAGAGAGACAGACAGAGAGAGAGATGAGGAGAGCCAGGCTCCCTGCTGAGCAGAGAGCCCAGTGCGGGACTCGATCCCAGGCCCCTGGGATCATGACCTGAGCCGAAGGCAGAGGCTTAACCCACTGAGCCACCCAGGCGCCCCAAATAAAATCTTTTAAAAAAAGATTTTATTTTTAAGTAATCTCTACACCCAACATGAGGCTCAAAGTCACAACCCTGAGATCAAGAGTCGAATGTTCTATTGACTGAGCCAGCCAGGAACCCCCCAACTGCTGCTCTAGAATTCTTCTTTAGTCAGCCTTCTGAACATTCACAGTCAAAAGAATAACTGGAGTTGAAAGGTGTTTCCCATCTCCGTGCTCAGGATGGGATAAAAGGGTGTAAGGGAAACTATTTTTTACCTTTCATGCCCCACCTCCATACCAAGGGTATTGCCCAAAGTTCTCATCCCTTACCAAGGGCAGCACGAAAATGGGGCAGCAGCAATGGGGGCACCAGAGGCTGGGGTAGCTCCCTGAGAAAAAGCTTCAGAGCACCAGTGACCACGTGAATATCATCCCACTCAGCACTGTCCAAATCTAATCGGCCTTCTGGGAAGAGAAGGAGGTACAGAGGGGCTCAGGGCTCATGAAGGGCCAGAAAGATCCAGAGACTGAGAGGTCAGTTAAGGCAGACCACAGAAACCTGGGAGGAGATCCAGTTAAGGCAGACCACAGAAACACCTAGGAGACCCACCATGGGGCAAAGCAGCAGAAGTGGGGATGGGGACAACCCACCCAGGAGCAGGACATAGAGGAATCCAGAAGGAGCACAGAGGATGTCAGATGGTTTAAGGGTCTGAGGGGACTTCCATGTAAGTACCTTGTCCTGGCTGTTCTGGGAACACATACCTCCCATCGGAGGTGACCGCCCGCTCTGCAACATGGATGAGAAGGGATCAAGAGCTAAGACATGCAGCTCTAGCCAGACCTCACTGTTATGTCAGTTCCCTAAGAGACTACCTTGGATCTGAAGCATGAAATTCGAAGTCCCACCACATGCCCACAAGCTTTCTCACCTCTGTCCACCAGGAAGCGAAGCTTCTGGACCACCGCCAGGTTTCCACTCACCCGGTAAATGCCATCCACATCTAGACCTAGGAGATGAGGCAGGAAGCAAATAAGGATTCCTGCTCCAAACTGTGTAAGGGGAGGACTGGTGAGAGATGCAGGGGTGGAGGGTAATAAGGCAGAAAGAAGACTAGGGTGGGGGAGGTGGGGAATTCTCCGCCTTGGCCTGTTGGAAGGGGAGATGGTGGGGTCTCTGGAAAAGTGACCTCTCTTATCCACAGCAGCAATGCAGAGCCGCACAAAGCTGGGCACGGTGTCCCCTTCCCTCTGGCACAGTGATTCCAACTGGCAGCCGAATACCTGGTCTGGAGAGGCACAGGGTAAGGTGGAAAGCCAAAGGCAGCCTCACCCATGAAAGGTCTTCTCAGCACAGGTTTTCACCCCAAAGTTGAGCTGGCCCTCCCGACCACCTTTTCTAGAGCCCCGCCAGGAGGTACACCCTTTCTCCCCCAGACCACGCAGTAGAAGAGCAGAAGACAGCTAATTTAGTTACGGGAAGTTCTACTGTGATTCTCACTTAAGTTTTCTCATCCACGAAGTGGGCTAATGCCCAGATCAGGAACATAAAGGTGCTTGCAAAAATACTACAGCAGGTACTAAGGAGAAGGGGGCCCGCTGGCCCAGCCCACCTCACCTCGGAGCAGCCCACGCTCCTGCAGGCTTTGCAAGGGTGGTCTCTTTGCGATAAGCCGCTTCAGTTTGTTCCGAACGCGGTTCTGCTCTGTTCCTTCAGGACACCGACCTGTAAGAGCAGGTGGAATGAGGGCAAGCAAGAGTCGCGGTGGGGAAGGAGCCGGGAGACGCGCCCCCGGGCCCCGCCCACCAGAGCCCCGCCCCTCACTGGAGCTCCGGCGGCCGCCGATCCGCAGCAGTGGCTTGGACACCGGTTCCGAGTCCTCTTCGTCGTCCTCCCCACCGCTCAGCTCCTCCAGCTCTGCGGGTCCCGAACCTGACTGACGCAGTTCCAGGGGGTTCTCTCGATCCTAGACCGGGAAGGGAGAGGTGGGCCGAGTCGAAGATTGGAAGAGAGAAGAAGAGAAATCTGCACCCCCTGCTCGACGCAAGGAGAGCCTAGCCGGCTGCTGGGTTCCCACGTCCCAGCTCCACCACAGGGTGGTCTACACTGCGACCACCTTGCCCCCTACCACCCCAGAATCCTACTGTTCCTTCCCCACTCCCTCTACCCTGCCCGGGCCGAGCCTTTCTCCGGGCTCTGCCCCACCGTCTCCCACCTATCTCACCAGGCGTTCGATGACCGCCCGCAGCGCGCGGTGCCAGGCTCGCCACTCGATCTCCTGGTCTGATTGCAGCAGGAACTCGTGGCCAGGGACCGTGCGGATCTGAGGGACCAGCGGAGACAGGGCTTGCTTGAGTCAGCGGGGAGAAGCACAAAAAGCTGGGAGGCGGAGCGGGAGACCGGTGCGGGGGAAACCGGGCGCACCTTCTGGTCGGGTGTAGCTTTGGGTACGCGCGGGAGGCACTCACGTGCAGGACGTTGCGGCGGCTGGACAGGTGGCGGCCGTGGGCCAGGGCTGCTCCGCGCAGGTCCACGCTGCTCTCGGGTCGGCTACCCGCTGGTCCCTGGCAATCGGGAGAAACTGAGGACACGGCGCTGTTCCCTTCGTTGCCTCCCTCCCACCCGGGGGACCGCGAGGACACTGGAGGCTGTGCTTCTTCCCCTACTCCCCCCTGCTCCACCTTCGCCCCACAGTTGGCCTGAGGCCGTAGGAGTCGGGCCTGAACCCCTCCGGCACGCCCCCTCCTCCCCTCCCTCACACTCACCCAGATTGAGGAGGGCGCGGTGGGCGGCGGCTCCCGGTAGAACACCAAGCTGTTACCGGCTAATACCACCCAAGACGAGCTCCAGTTCTTCCTGCATGGCAGAGGGGGCAGTGGAAGTGGTGCAAAAGTCAGTTGGAATCGTCTGGGGCAGGCGTTCTCCCCGCACTCGGCTCTACGGAATCCAGCCGCCCAGGCCCCCCGCGGTATTCCCGGGTCTCCTCACCTGAGCTTCCGCCCCCCCTGGGCGATCTTGGTCACGTTGAGCAGGCCCGACTTTTCCACCTCCTGGGGAATGGGGCGAGGGGTATTATTTATAAGCCACCCAGAGCCCCCCACAGCCGCCAAGGCTGGGATGACCCAGGAGTGAGGTCCTTTACAGTTGGGGTGGGGGTAGGCTGCCTAAGAGAGGATACCCAGAGAACACTCAGAAAGAGGAAGATGTTTCTAAAGGAGCAGGAATTGGGGGGTGGGGCAGTGAGGATCTTGGCCTGCACAAGGAAGTGAGTGACTTACATGGGGGTCGTCCAGGACCTGGGGCAGAGGTCGAGTGGGCTGCAAGGCTGAAGGCTGGTCTGAGGGGTGGAGCTGGAAGGTGTTGGGGCAGATGTAGGGTGAACCCTGGGGGAGGGGATTGGAGAAACAGGTGGAGGAAACATCAACTTAGGAGTCCCCCTATAGGGGGGACAGGGGTGCGGATGTGGGTGAGAGGCAGGGGGTGGGATGGGTAACAGATGAACGTCTTGCATAAAATAAAGTAGTAAAAAGATAGCTCTTCCTGCATGTGATCAGGAGGAGGGGGGAATCTCACCTGGGGGCCAAGCAGTTCCGGGGTCACCTTGTCAGATTCTGAGCCCTTTGCCTGAGGTTGCGGGACACCATTGTCCCTATTCAGGGTCTGCGTCCCCTCCATGGAGCCAGTGTTCTGGGGAGTGAGGTGAGGAGCAAAGCTACAGCCAGCTGCCACCTCAACCTGCTCTTAACACCCTTCTGGGCAATTTTCTGATGGCAGTCCCGAGAGAAAACACGCCGCTTTGGGGTTCAGTAGGGGAACGGAGGAGGTGGAGGGGACACAGGAACAGGCAGGAGGTAAAGTCTCACCCTCTCCCGCACTCGAGTGCGGCGCGGAGGCTTCCAGGACTTGCAGCCGGTCAGCGAATTTATGTAGAAGCAGCGTCCGGAGTTAGGGTCCAAGTGTTGCTCCCAGGAGTCCAGCCTCTGTAGTGGGGGGCACGCAGGGCTTGTGGGAGGAGACCGGGGACAGCGGCGAAGGTCCACTAGGTTGCAGTACACAGGGTGCTCTGACATGAGGGGCTGGGGTCTTGCCTGACAGGAAAGGGGGAAGAAAAAGGTGGTTAATTCTGTCGGTTCTCTTCACCTAACCACCTCCTCCTCTCTCCCCCACAGTTTTCTCACCCCCAGCTCCTGGCCGGGGTAACCCAGGTACTGGGGAAGAAACTCCAGTCCCCAGCTGGGTGCTTTTTTTTCTCTCTCCTTCAGTCATTGCTTTTCTCCTCCTCACTTCCTGTTGCCAACTTCCCTCCTCCCCCACCCCGCCCCTACCCCAGGGCCTCAGGAAAGGGGAACCGGCTTTTTGTGTGTGTGGTGGGGGGGGGTTGTTGAGGAGAGCGCCCTACCCACACATTCTCCAGAGTGAAAAGAAAGAGAGGGAGAGGGGGTCAGGGACCCCTACTGGGGGAGTATGAGAGAGGAGGGGCCATTTTAACCCACCAGCAAGTAAGAGAGAGGGGAGGAGCTGAGTCTTCAAGAGCAAGGGAGTTACATCTCTGAGTGGGACTTGCTGGTGACCTGAGCCAGCAAGATGGGACACAGGAAAAGCCCTGCCCCGGGCCTGGAGTCAGGAGAAAGAGAGAAAAACATAGCTCTGTGGCTTTCTCTCAGTCCCTCTGTCATCTGCCAGGTTCTGTGTATCCTCAGGCTCTTTGCTACTTACTATCCCTCAGCTAGAATTCCTTCTCATTTCTTAGTTGGGTTCAGGCTAGTTCTTCCTCCTCCTCATTCGGATCAACTACGTATCATTTTCTGGGAGATGCTTTCCCAGATTACCTCCATCACTCTCTACATTCATGCTTGTCCCTAACACTTACCAGTACCAACAGTTACTAGTTCCTGTGTTTGTCACCCCCATGGGAATCTCTTGAGGGCAGAGATTCTGCCTGTCTTATTTACCATTGTGCCTAGAACAGGGCCCAGCAGTAAATAACTATAATAAATAACTGTTTACTCTTTACTCCACTCAGAAGGGCTGTGACTCACCGTGTTGGCACTGGCCTCTGGCAGTAAGTCTTCCTGAGAGAGGGATCTGCTACTTGCTCCTTCCTGGAAGGGCTTCAGGAGGGTAGGCCTCAAATTGGTAACACTGACGCTTCTACACATTTTGGGGGGAAGAGGAGGAGGCCGCTTAGAGGTGGTCTGGGTCCTGCCTGGGGGTTCCTGAGACAGGCACAGCTCCTCCGTGGAGCCATGAAACACCTTTGGCCCTGGAAACAGAGAAATGGGAAGAGTGGGGGCAGGTGATCAGAGGGGTGATCTTGGCTGGATCCCTCATCCTGGGGATTCACAAGGAAGGCAAGAGCGGGGGAGGCTGTGCAAAAGTTCATGAGACCTAGAAAGTGTAAGAGTAGAAGGAGAGGCAATGGGGACACTATGACGGATATGAAGAGTAGGCTGATCAGAGGGAAATAAGAGAAGGGGGTCAGCAGATGCCTTGAGGGAGAGAGAGCCTTCCAATAATTCCTAGAAGCCAGGGAGGCGGGAAGGGGAAGGGAGTACTCACCAGGTGTCCAGAGGGATTGGCTGGGGGCGATGGTGGTTGGGCTCTGGCATGGGATAGATTCCTCTGTCATGTAGGCAGCTGGGACAAAGATGGGTCGAGAAGTGGGGGGTGCTCCCAGGCGCCTTGCCAGCCACCAGTCTGAGTTGGTCTTTCGAAGCAGTAGAAACCTGTCCCCTTCAGCTAGGGACACTTGCCGGCCATCTGCCCCAGTGTAAGTGAAGGCATAGAGGGCACAGAGCTGGGATCCCCGAGAAGGGCTTTGGGGCCCCAGCCCAAGGCTCCCCCAGGTACTCGACCACCACCGGCCTGACAGCATTGTCGTCAGTACTGTCACCTGTGGAAAAAAGGGGTGTTGGAAATCCAGCAAAAGATGCGACTGGCTGCTTCCAAGCAGAGAGACATGGTTCTAAGAGCAGCGTAGGGAGATAGGGAGAAACGTAAGGACAGGAATCTCAGAATGAGAGCAGAGGGTAAAGCAGAGAGCCTGGGTGGGGGTCATCTACAGGTTTAGGGGACTAAGAACTCCCCAGTGATATGACTGGTAAGGAAGTATATAAGTAAGGTGAGAGAGGATGTGGTCAGCAGAGCTAAGAGGCAAGCAGGGCAGGAAATCAGGGGAGAGAGGCTAGCTCGGTGATTGTCCTCCAAGAAACTTTCTGGGGCCAGTCACAAAATTCACAGGCAGGAGGAGCGGGTCCTGGGTAGTGGTAGGATTTTTGAGCTGGACAGAGGAAGATGAGGAGAGAGAATCAGGCCCGAGACAACACACAGGCAAAGAAACAGGAATTAATGACAAAGATAAAAAAAAAAAGCTTGTGACCTTTATTAAATGTACACAGGCACCAGTGTTTCCGTCCCCAATAGCCTCAGACCCAAAGCTGCGTGCTTCCTGTGCAGACTCTGAGAGACACCGAGACAGAGAAACCAGAGCCAGAGAACTGTAAGACCAAAGTAGAGAGAAAGAGAAAGTGGCTGGGAGAAACACAAAGGGGTTCCAAGTTAGAGGAAGAGGTGAAAATACCACCATCCTCTCAATCCAGGGTATGTTTTGGGAGCCTAGAGGTCTTGAAACAATACTCTGTACAGAGCCTCTGAGGTGGAGTCCTACTTTATTGTGTGGGTCCCTTCATTCATTCTCTTAACAGGGATTGGCTGAGCACCTCCTGCATGAAAGGAATGGTGTTAGGTCCTGGAGATAAGAGAGGGGAAGGAGTTAGACACAGCCCTTGCTTGCCCTTGTGGAGCTTAAGGATAGATCTTAACTAATGACACAATACATGTATTAACTACAATTGAATCAAGGACTCTGGACAAATATTACAGTGTGCCGTGACCGCCCATAGGGGTGGATGGGGGACTGATGTTGGCTTTTCCTTGGTGGAAGGTGGGAACTGACGTCCACTGTCCATTGCCAGGCCTTTAAAACATACCCTGATGCTTGCCCCTTACCTAACCACTCTTGTTTTGCCCTTCTTTCAGTTTCCCCACTGCACAATGTGAGGCTCTGGGTCTGGCTTTGGAGAGGTCGGGTTTGAACTGCTCCTCCACCTTGGCGACATCCGAGAGCCAGCTCTCCCCTCCTCTGATGTGATCCGAGGACTGGTTCCCAGCATCAGATTTGGCCTCATTGATCTTCCTTTTTAGAAGGCTCCACTTTTATTTACCATGTAGAGAACCCTACCCCTCAAATATTCCTTCCCACCTCCACAGTAGTCCCCAACTTCATCCCATTCGTTCTTCATTCATTCATCTGGTGTTTGCTAAGTCCTCACATCTCCTCCTCTTCTGCCTTCTCTGCCAACTCTTGCACTTTATCCTCTCCCTCTTTATGGCCTCCTTCCCCTAAGCTTTTTTTTTTTTTTTTTAAAGATTTTATTTATTTATTTGACAGAGAGAGATCACAAGTAGGCAGAGAGGCAAGCAGAGAGAGAGAGGAGGAAGCAGGCTCCATGCTGAGCAGAGAGCCCGATGTGGGACTCGATCCCAGGACCCTGAGATCATGACCTGAGCCGAAGGCAGCGGCTTAACCCACTGAGCCACCCAGGCGCCCCCCCTAAGCTTTTAAACATATTCACGTCTCAGCCATTTTTAGCCAAACCCCCCTTTTCTATACGCCTGGGTTACCACCCTATCCTTTTCTATTCCTCTTTACAGTCAAACTTCCTGAAAGTGTTGCCTACATATAGGAGTCTCCATTTCTTCTCCCCTCACTCCCTCACCTCTGCGAAGCTCCTCTTCCCCCGACTTTACAGGAATGTTTTGCCGGCCTTATATTGTTTGGCATCTCAGCAGCAGCCAACACAATTGACTATTCTCTCCTACAAACACAAAGAAGGTGTCCTTACCTTCTTACCAGTCCCTTCTCCATTGCAGAAGGAAGGACTTTGCTTGTTCCTTAAACCCCAGAGGTCTGTCATAGATTTTGTGCCCTTTGAACTCTATACACCCTATATATATATAGTCTTATTTTCTCCCCAGCTTAAATGACATGTGCTGCTGAGTACATTATCTCCAATCCAGAACTTTCTCTGGAGTTCCAGTTTAATCCACTGTCCACTGAAAAGTACTTGGATATTTCACAGTACCCGAAGTAGCACAAATGTAGTATGTTCTAAACTGAAATTGTCAGCTTTCCCCACAAGCCTGTTTCTCCTTCAGTACCACTATTTGGTTAAATTTGAGTTCAATAAATATTTATTGGATGCTTGCTACCATATGTGCCAGGCAGGAAACATGTGCTGGGCATTGTTGATTAAGAGGACAAATATGGCTCTCACCCTCTCATAACAAATACAGTGTGATATCCATTATGATAGGGAAAATACTATCATCTGTTCAAACACATACAGTACCAATTGTGCATGCCAGAAGGCTGGTGGCCAACCGTAACTTCTTTTGTTTTCTCACCACTCCTATTTAACCAATTACTACATCTTTTCAACCTACCTACTTCCTTTCATCTCTATAGCTATCATCATCCTTAGTCTGGATGATATAGCCTCCTAACTGGTCTCCTTGCATATGGTTCTCCTCATCTCCAGTCCATCCTGGCACAGCACCCAGAGTGAACTTCCTAAAGCACAGAAATGCCTTGCCATATCCCTGACTTAACCTTTCATAGGCTTGGGGTGCCTGGATGGCTCAGTGGGTTAAGCCTCTGCCTTCGGCTCAGGTCCTTATCTCGGGGTCCTAGGATTCAGCATGGCATCGCATCAGGCTCTCTGCTCAGCAGGGAGCCTGCTGCCCCCCCCTGCCTACTTGTGATCTCTCTCTGTCAAGTAAACACATAAAATCTTAAAATACAAACAAACAAACAAACAAATTTTCAAAGTCTTCTCATTGTCCTCAGAGTCAAGTCCAAAATTTACAGTATGGTTTACAGAGACTTTCTCCCTTGAGCCTAGCCTTTTCATGCTCCCTACCACAAACTCCATATTTTTACCACACACTAATTCCTCAGATTCTTAAAATGCACTGAGGTCTCCAGTCCTTTGCATATGTATTTTTCTGCCTCTGCCTGAGATACTTCCTCTCCAATCCCACCAATCTTCACCAGCTAACTCTTACTTATCATTCTGATCTCAGCTGAAAGGTCATTTGCACAAGAAAGTCTCTCTTAAGCACTTAGAATTGGGCTGGGACCCTAACTAGGAGCTCCATAGCAAGTTTTACATCATCCTATTGTGATTTTCATGAAACTTTAAAGATTCGTTTATTTTCTGACTTCAGAGGAAGTCTGTGAGCTTTGCCAAGGAAGAAGCCTTTCTCTGTTCTGTTGATAATTGAATCTTTAATGCCTTGTATAGTGCCTGGCACAAAGTAATTTCTCTGGGCCTCAGTTTCCTCATCTATAAAACAAGAATGAGAGAACTGAGCTCATTGTTTGCATTTTGTTGAATATTCTGCATTTTGTTGAATTTTCTTATAGCTCACAATTTTATGGGACAGAAATTTGGATAGGACTCAGGTGCGTGATTCTTCTAACCCGGTGGCATTGGCTAGGCTCATTTAGTAATATTCAGCAGGCAGATGGGTTGGTTTGGAGGGCTTCACTCCCATGTCTGACGCCTTGATGGGAATGATTGGAATGCTGGGATCAGCTGGAGCTGTGAGCTAGAGTGTCAACATGAGACCCCTCCAGCATGGCAGTCTCAAGGTAGTGAAACTTCTTACCTGACTGCTCAGAGCTTCCAGTGTTCAAGAAGCCTGGGCAGAACCTGCAAAGCCTAGTTTCAAAAGGTGCAGAATCTCCAGAGGGTTTTTTTGAGAGTTAAAAGTACTTAGAACAGTGCTTAACTCATAAGTACTATTAGTTATTCTTTTTTTTAGTTTATTTATGTTAAATTTATTTATTTAAGTCATCTCTATATCCATCATAGGGCTGGAATACATGACTCCAAGATCAACAGTCCTATGCTCTTCTGACTGAGGCAGCCAGGCGCCTAGGTATTAATTATTGCTAAAGGGATGCGAAAGTGAATAAGAAATCTTCTTTTCTCAATTAGTGATATGTACCTCCTCGTAAAATAAATACTTACTGCCAAACTCTTAGCCTTCTTACTTCCCTTCAATCTGACCTTTTCCCTACACATGCTCCCTTACCTTCAGGGAAACTGTTTAGTGCAGACAGGCATTAAATATTTATCAATATTTAATGGTCACATGTTTTATTAATAAGAAATCTACATTAATTTCCATTGTATCACTAAAGTAAGTTCATCATAATTCTCAACTGTATAATTCCTATTCTTGTGAACCCGAATCGAGAGTCGGCCTTTGGTAGTAGCCCCTGTTATGACAACGCCACTTCAGCAAGACGAGAGGCGGCCTGGGTTTCCGTCACCACCCCCCAGCTGCAGTAGAAGCTTCAACTGCGTGCCGAGCCCTCCGCGGAATCCTTTCCTCTGGCCCGCCCACCAAAAAAGTACCACTCTAGCACAGCCTCTGCGCCCTCTTCATCTCTATGATATTCTTTTCCTGTTTCCTGATGTTGCATGACGGGAGAAATAGTCTACTTTCCTCCAGCGGTGCCCAGGGAACGACCTAGTTCAGAACTCCATTTCCCGGCGTGCATTGCTGCGTACTCTCAGCCCGCTGGCAGGAGGCCGGTTCCGGTTGCATCAGCGTGGGACCCACGGCGAAATGAGACTGTTCGTGAGCGAGGGCGCCCCGGGGAGCCTGCCGGTGCTGGCCGCGGCGGGCAGGGCCCAGGGCAGAGCGGAGCTGCTTATCAGCACCGTAGGCCCCGAAGGTAGTCGGGCTGGTGCTGGTGGGCGGTAGATGAGGGGGGCGGGACCGAAAAACACGCTCGACATCCATCCCGCAGTTGTCTTCTCCAAACCTCCACCGCGACCATGCACTCCCGTCCACCTCAAACCGCTCCCCCCCCCATTATTCTTGGTCAGCCCGTCCCTACCCTCCTCGTCACATCTTTTCATTAATGGCTTCCCTCAGTTAACCCTCGGTATACCCCTTCCCTCATCTCTAGCCTCTACTTCCATCCCCTCCGCCAATTTTCCCGCATCCCACCTCACTCCAGTGAACCTCTCTCCTTTACATCTTTTCCCACACCCGTCGCGCACCTCCGACCCCCATACTCTCTCTAGTTACTCATCACAACCCCCAGGCATCCCTCATTCACTCCTTTCGGTTTACCTCTTCTTTCTAACCATCTGTTTTGGTACCTCTTAAAAGTAGTTTTCTTGTCAGTTCTTCCAATTCTTTAGATCACTGTTACTCTCGGTTGCTTCAGTGTTTGGCTGCTGCACTGTCCCAATACCACCAACACCGCCCCTCTGCAGTGCCCATCTGTTGCTTCCAACTGGCGGTCTCAGCTGAACACCTGCTAGTCTGTCCAGCTCATTCTGGACCCACCCCCTTGCAGTAGTCCTATCCAGAAATCTTTCCAGTGTCTTTCTTCTGCTTTTCCCTGAACAATGAGATGTTCTTCTAAGTTAAAAAGTTTTTGTTTTCTTTGTTTTTTTGCTCCCTTTCCTCTTCTGCATCAGAGTGCGTGGTCCCGTTCCTGACACGGCCTAAGGTGCCTGTTTTGCAACTGGATAGTGGCAACTACCTCTTCTCCACTAGTGCGATCTGCAGGTCAGTATTGGTCCTTAAGGCAGGGAGGCGGATGAATAAAATCAGGGCTTAGTGTCCGCTGTGTGGCTTTCTTTGAAAGCACTATTTCACTGTGGGAAGGAAATAGCCTAGACAGATGGGCCCCTCTCATTCCACCTTCTGTTGCTCTCTTCCTGGGCAGATACTTCTTTCTGTTATCTGGCTGGGAGCAAGATGACCTCACGAACCAGTGGCTGGAATGGGAAGCTACAGAGCTGCAGGTGGGCCTGAGACATGAGGGATGGCAGGCAGGCCCTTGCTCTTTATGGCCATCCTGATCTGTGTCCCCTACATTTTAGCCAGCTTTGTCTGCTGCCCTGTACTATTTAGTGGTCCAAGGCAAGAAGGGGGAAGATGTTCTTGGCCTAGTCCGGAGAGCCCTGACTCACATTGACCAAAGCTTGAGTCGTCGGAGCTGTCCTTTCCTAGCTGGGGTGAGTTGGGCTCTGAGATGGGGATCAGGGAAAATTATATGATAGAAGAACTAAGATGGAAGGCTATATTCAAAACCCACACTGCCGCTTGTTAGCAGTGTAATCTTGAAAAATCACCAGACTCTAATCCTCAAGTTTTTTCATTTTTGAAATGAGGTAATATTAGTAGGTACCTCAATGGGCTATTGTGAGGATTAAGTGAGGTGACTTAAGGGGCTTAATGAAGTACTTGACACGTAGTAAGTGTTTAGGAAATGGTGGATAAAACGTAGAAAATAAAAGATCAAAAAAAAAAAAAAAAAAGGAAATGGTGGATATTAATGTATGCACTGGGAAGAAACAGTACTTTACCTGTAGACCTTTTCCTTTTCTTTCCTCAACAAAGGAGACAGAATCTCTAGCTGACGTGGTTTTGTGGGGAGCTCTCTACCCATTACTTCAAGACCCAGCCTACCTCCCTGGTGAGAACTCTGCATATCACTTCATCTCCTACCCTAGCCCAGGAGCTTGGTGGAGGAATTATAGAATGGGCAGTACAAAATTGAGGATCCACTTTGAGGCGTAGCTTGACAGGGCAATTACAGCATAAAGATGGTTGAGGGAACTGGGGAAGAGAACTGGAGACACTTCATGAAGAAGGGAGGAGGTCCATTCTTGCCTGCCCATTGCAGATCTGGCTGATTCCCTCTTTTCTCCCATGCCCACAGAGGAATTGGGTGCCCTGCACAGCTGGTTCCAGACCCTGAGTTCTCAGGAGCCATGTCAGAGAGCTGCAGAGACTGTGCTGAAGCAGCAGGGTGTCCTGGCCCTCCGGCCCTACCTCCAGAAGCAGCCCCAGCCTGGCTCCTTTGAGGGGAGGGCTGTCAGCAATGAGCCTGAGGTTTGGAACAGCAGTGGCATGGGGGTGGCTTGGAGAGGGACTTTGAGCATCACCATTAACTCTTAGTTGTTGGAGACCAAGAAAAGTTTCTTTAGTCTGTGAGTTTCCTCACCTGGTGAGAGATTGTGTCTGCTCTCTTCACAGGAGGAGGAGCTGGCTACTCTCTCTGAGGAGGAGATCGCCATGGCTGTAACTGCTTGGGAGAAGGGCCTGGAAAGCTTGCCTCCACTTCGGCCACAGCAGAATCCTGTGTGAGTAGGCACTGAAGAGCAGGCTTTGTTTGTTTTGTTCTGTTTTGTTTTTTAGGTGGGCTCCACACCAGCATGGAGTCCCACACCGGGCTCGAGCTCACGACCCCTGAGATTGAGACCTGCTGATATTAAGAGTCAGATGCTTAAGCTACTGAGCCACCCAGGGGCCCCGGGGCTTGGTTTCTTAAGTGGAAGTTACTGATAGTGCCGATATCTGTCTGACAGCCCCCTTCACTGACCTCTTTAATTTCCATCTTTTCCTTTGGCACTTTGTACCTCTCGCTTATATAGTTATATAATAGAATGTAAGTCCCCCAAGGGTAGAACCCCAGGCCTGCTCCCATTTATGTCTGCCGTGGTAGGAAGCACACTCCTGATGAAGAGTGAGCACCACACAGCGGTGCTGCAGAAGTGCTTAGGGCCTCGGGGTACAAGGATGACTGGGTGGAAGGCCGGTCATTCATGAAGGGGCTGATTTCTCAGCTGGATTTCAGAGCAAGTGACGGCATTCAGTTACAGGGAGTAAAGTCAATGAATGCAGGAGAAATCAGTGAGCTCTCTTCTAAGGAAATGATCTAGAAGACATTCCAGGAAGTAGTTGGAACTCGTAACTGGAGGAGTGAGATTAACAAGAAGAATCATCTGAGTCTTTGTTAACAGTGGAAACCACGGGAATCTGTGAGCTCTCAGGTTGGCCGAAGTTGAAGGACTCAGTAAATGGTGGGAGCGAGTGACTGTAGGCTGAGAATGGTTGGAAAGATCAAAGGAGCCCTGGCAAAGGGTCAGTGCCCAGGAGGGGTGAATACAGGGTGTGTGCAGCCGAGCTGTCGGGTGTGAAGCAGGGGAAGAGCGGAGTGGATGAATGACTGGAGACAGCAGATTGAGTGGCATGACTGGGCCTGATCTGGGAAAGGGTGGGGGCAATGGCTAGGAAGGCAGTAGCTGATGGCTGTGGGCTTGAGTAGGGCCACAGAGATGACTGCCATGGGCTGCGGAGGGGGATGTTGGGTAGGGAAAGACTGGGAAGACATTATGCGGTGGCAGCCTTCGAGTACTTGAAGCAGTGACTGAAGGTCATGCTTCCAGCTGGGAAGAAGGGGAGAGGGCAGTGCTGGGAAGGTGTGCTTGGGTGGCTTTGGGAGTCTGGGGGGTGTGGTGGTTGGACAGAACCAGGAAGAGGGGAGTTGGTCCCTGAGAATGAGCTGGCAAAAAAGAAGCAGTCATGATAGCAAAGTGAGAGGTCAGTGTGGAATGTAGGTGCCTGGCTTTGCTTACTGTGGCAGGGCCCTGCACTTTGACTTGGGGTGGGGGGTTCTCTTGGCTTTTAGGGGAGTTCATGATCCTGTGGTTTCCCGTGAGGAAAAACTTCCGAGATACCTGAGTCTGCAATGGTAGAACGGATCTGTGTCTGGGTGTTCTGTGTGCTCTTGGTCCCTCTGGCTTCTTCTCCATGGACTGTTGTCTTTTTCTTTCCCTACCAGGCTGCCTGTGGCTGGGGAGAGGAATGTGCTCATCACCAGCGCCCTCCCATATGTCAACAATGTCCCACACCTTGGAAACATCATTGGTTGCGTGCTGAGTGCTGACGTCTTTGCCAGGTGGATCCAGCTGCTGGGGGAGGGACCTTTTGAAGGAATGATGGGCCCAAGGGAATAGAATGCCTCAAGGGTGGGGGTTCAGAGGATTCTGGGGACATGGAGGGGGCCAAGATGGGACCCCTGTGATCACCATATCCCCTTCCAGGTACTCCCGCCTCCGCCAGTGGAACACCCTCTATCTGTGTGGGACAGATGAGTATGGTACGGCGACAGAAACCAAGGCTATGGAGGAGGGTTTGACCCCCCAGGAGATCTGTGACAAGTACCATGCCATACATGCCAACATCTACCGCTGGTTTAATATCTCGTTTGATATTTTTGGTCGTACCACTACTCCACAGCAGACCAAGTAGGTTTCCTGTAATCAGGCAGGAATGGAGGGTGAACACTGGGTCTGGGGGCAGTGAGAATGTCCTGGAGACAGAAGGAACCAAAAGTATTGTTTAGACATCCACCCCCATCTCTGCCCCCAAACTTAGGATCTGAATAATGCCCTGAAGTGGATCCCAAGCATGGGGATTCCATAGATGCGGAAGTTGCCCAGGGGCTGAAGGAGTAGTGAGGAAGGGAAGAGACAGGACTTAGACTCGTGGGAACTACGAGCCTTTCCTCTGCTACCTCCCAGCTCTTCCTGGCTGCTTTGGAGTTTGAGGGACATTCCCTCCCACTCCCATGTGGGCTTATAGCAGATGCACTCATTCTTCCTCTGCCTGATACTCATCCTTAATAAAAACTGTGTAGTGGGCAGGTTGTCAGCTTAATAGTGTTAAGCAATTTAGCAGATGGACTGATGAATTTTGATTCTGGGACATAATAAGAAAGAGTACAATCCTGTCCTTTTAGAGATTTTTGGTAGTGAAGAGTACAAAACTGTTAAGTTTATATTTGACAGACATAAATTAAATTCTAGAGTGATGAGGGAAGAGATTGTGTAGGGGAGTTGGGGAGTACATATGAGGGGTCTGGGTCATCTATGAGGACTCCCTAAAGAGGACTAGATGGCCTTGGCCTTGAGGGGCCTTCTGTTTGATTCTTGGGACACTGGGACTGATGTGGGGCCTGGGTGGAGTAGCAGGAGGGCGGGGTGCACTCCTTCCTCTGACTGCCTCTGACCTGGCCCTCCCCTCTGCCTGTCTCACCTTGCCAGAATCACGCAGGACATCTTCCAGCGGTTGTTGACCCGAGGTTTTGTGCTGGAAGACACTGTGGAGCAGCTGCGGTGTGAACGCTGTGCCCGCTTCCTGGCTGACCGCTTCGTGGAGGGCGTGTGTCCCTTCTGTGGCTACGAGGAGGCCCGGGGTGACCAGTGTGACAAGTGTGGCAAGCTCATCAATGCCATTGAGCTCAAGGTGTGAGAGGAGGGTCTCGTGGAAGAAGGAGGAGGGAAACAGTCTCTGTTGTTCAGAGACTGTTCAGAGGTCCCATTTGGAGTTTTATTTTAGCATTCAGGTCCTTTCATTGGTGCCTTTTTATTTTCTTTCTTTTTTCCTTTTTTTAAGATTTTATTACTTAAATTTATTTTAGAGAGAATGAGCAGAAGGAGGAGCGGGAGAAGCAGATTCCCCACTGAGCAGGGAGCCCAAGGTCTGGCTTAATCCCAGGACCCTGGAATCATGACTTGAGCTGAAGGCAGCTTCTTTTTTTTTTTAAGGTTTATTGTGATTTTTATTTGCATCTCAGAAATGCACTTCTGTAGTGCAAGGAGGGAGCTATGTGTCAAACAAACATCCATTGACAGGGAATTCCCCCCCTTCTAATGTTTATCTTTAGTAATTTTTTTTTTAAATTTTTAAAATTTATTTTCAGCGTAACAGTATTCATTGTTTTTGCACCACACCCAGTGCTCTATGCAATCCGTGCTCTCTCCAATACCCACCACCTGGTTCCCCCAACCTCCCACCCCCTGCCCCTTCAAAACCCTCAGATTGTTTTTCAGAGTCCATAGTCTCTCGTGGTTCACCTCCCCTTCCAATCTCCCTCAACTCCCTTCTCCTCTCTAACACCCCATGTCCTCCATGCTATTTGTTATGCTCCACAAATAAGTGAAACCATATGATAATTGACTCTCTCTGCTTGACTTATTTCACTCAGCATAATCTCTTCCAGTCCCGTCCATGTTGCCACAAAAGTTGGGTATTCATCCTTTCTGATGGAGGCATAATACTCCATAGTGTATATGGACCACATTGAAGGCAGCTTCTCAACCAGCTGAGCCACCCAGGCACCCCTCATCAGGGCCTCTTTTTACCCCATCTCATCGCTCAGTTCATTGGACACTTACTGAGCATTTACTACGTGCTCAGCATTGTGCTAGGTGATAGACAAGATGAAGGCGTGCTTCCTTACCTTTGCTCCTGCTTCAGACCACCTGATCTGCGTTTTTTTTTAAAGACTTTATTTATTTATTTATTTGACAGACAGAGATCACAAGTAGGCAGAGAGGCCAGCAGAGAGAGGAGGAAGCAGGCTCCCTGCTAAGCAGAGAGCCTGATGCGGGGCTTGATCCTAGGACCCTGAGATCATGACCTGAGCCAAAGGCAGGCGCCACTGAGCCACCCAGGCGCCCCCTGATCTGCGTTTTTTAATTAGTTCTTTCTCTCTTCCATAAACAAGTCTCCTCTTTTCTGTGCTTACTCATTGGCTAACTTAGTCATTCACTTATACAGCACATGTTTTTTGAGTCCCTATGATAGGGTGGTCACTGGGGACTGCTGGGGATGTAGCAGTGAATAAGACAGATCTTTAGTGTGGGGACGAGACCAACCCTAAAGACAATAGTGTATATATAAGACAAACTGCTGGGAGGCTGTGACAGTGGCTTCTGGGGAAAGGTTTTTAGCCAGGTGATTAGGGAAGGCTTGTCAGAGGACGTAACACGTGAACTGAAAGTTTAACTGAAGAAAATGAGAAGGAGCAAGCCAGGTGATGAGAGGTTTAGAACATTCCAAGAAGAAGGAGCAGGAAATGCGAAGGCGTGCGAGGCAGCAAGCAGCTGAAAAGGCAGAAGGGAGAAGGCCAGCGTAGCTGTAGCACAGTGAGAGGGAGGCTGGATTGAGATGAGGTCAGAGAGGTCAGCGGTGACCAGATGACCTAGTAAGCCAGGGTGGCAGCTGGATGGTAGGCTGTTCCATGGAAAATGGATGGGAGGGAAGCAGGAGAGAAGGGGAGAGACAAGTTTGGAGGCCAGAGTGGTAGCTCAGAAATGGGATGATAGGTTGGCCTAGGTTGGTAACAGCAGGAATGCGAAGGGAAAAAGGATTTGACACAGGTTTCTGAGGCAAACTCTGTAGAACTGGATAGGTGAATTTAGGCTGAGGGGCCGTCACAAAAACGGTGACTTGGAAGTTTCTAGCATGCACCTCTGTTGTGGACAGCAGCAACATCTACGAATGTGGGCAGGCTCGGATGAAGGACAGACACCCGGGTTCCCCTTGTGGTGCCTGTCAGACATCCACACAGAGGCATTAGGTAAGCAGTTGGAGATAGGCTTGGAGAGTTCAGGACAAGGTCCCGAGAGAGTTCTCATCACCTAGCTTCAGAAGCCTGGAGCCTGGCTGGCTCAGTCAGGAGAACTTGCACCTCTTGATCTCAGGGTCGGTCCTGAGTACAAGCCCCACGTTGGGCATGGAGTCTACTCAAAAAAGAAAAAGATTCAAAAGCCTAGATCAAAACTCACTGGGAAGCTTTCATTGATTGGCCCTCCCTTCCCCCAAACTGTTGAGTCCTCTTGCCGTCATCCGCCAGTGTTTGCATAGTCAGCGTGTGCTGAGAAAATAACTTTTTTTTTTTTTTTTAAGATTTTATTTATTTATTTGACAGAGAGAAATCACAAGTAGATGGAGAAGCAGGCAGAGAGAGAGAGAGGGAAGCAGGCTCCCTGCTGAGCAGAGAGCCCGATGCGGGACTCGATCCCAGGACCCTGAGATCATGACCTGAGTCGAAGGCAGCGGCTTAACCCACTGAGCCACCCAGGCGCCCCAGAAAATAACTTTTTTTAAAGAAATATTTATTTATTTGCCGGGGGGGTGCACACACAAGCAGGGGGAGTGGCAGGCAGAGAGAGAGGCAGACTGCCTGCTGAGTAGGGATCCCAATGTGGGACTTGATTCCAGGACCCTGAGTTCATGACCTGAGCCAGAGGCAGGTGCTTAACCAACTGAGCCACCCAGGCATCCCCAAATAGCTATTTCTTGACGTTTTGCTTTGGAAAGGCCTGCACTTGTTTCTCATGAGAAGTTCCTTGGGGAGAAGAACTGTGTGTCTCCACTCCTTCCTTCCCTCACGCAGCTGCTTACAGTGCAGTGCTCTTTACTTAGCCTGTGCTCAAAAGAATGCTTTTTCCTGTTCTTTGCAGTGACAGGACAGAGTCGTGAAACTCTGAGCAGCAAATGCTGTGCTCTGTGGACTTGAGTCTTCAAGTTCACAGAAGGCCCAAGAAAGCATGAAGCTCAGTGAGATGGCTTACTGGGGAGCTCATCCCTTTGTGCGTCCCTGCTTGCTGCACAGTTCCCTTTGGCCTGAAGTCCTGATCCTACCTCACCTTGGACAACCCCTTCCCTTGAATTTCTTTTACAGAAGCCTCAGTGTAAAGTCTGTCGGTCCTGCCCTGTGGTGAAGTCCTCTCGGCACCTGTTCCTGGACCTGCCTAAGGTAAGTGGGCCTTTGCCTCAAGCTAGTCTGCATAGCCTCTTTGGCTTCCTCTGCCTCAGCCACAGATCTGTACCAGGCCATGCATGAATGTTTTTAATTTCCCTTTTAAAAATATATAGGCTTACTGTAAAAAAGGCATAACAGATTAAAGGGGACAGAATGCAAGGCCCAGGCCCATTCCCCAGAGGTACTAACTACTGCTCATTTTCCTTTGTGTCTATGCAAGTAAACATATGCATATGAAACTATTTTCCTGTTTTTTTCTTTTTCCTAATATAAATTAGATCATGGCATTCATATGGTTCTGCACTCTCTTTTTTTACTTTATAATGTGTTGAGTGGATTTTCCGCATTAGTAGGTTTGCCTTCTTTTTTTTTTTTTTTTTTTTTAAGATTTTATTTATTTATTTGACAGAGAGAGAGAGTAAGAGAGGGAACACAAGCTGGGGGAGTGGGAGAGGGAGAAGCAGGTCTCCCACCGAGCAGGGAGCCTGATCGGGGGGCTCTATCCCAGGACCCCAGGATCATGACCTGAGCCTAAGGCAGACACCCAACGACTGAGCCACCCAGGCGCTCCAATTTGCCTCCTTATTAAGTTTGGAAATAATTTCAAGTTCACAAAAAGAGCTGCAAGAATAAACAGTTGCGCCATAAAGAACCTGGTGTGCCCATTACCTTGCTTTACTAGGTGTTCAGATTTTGCTCTTTTTAGCACATCCTTGCTCTTTGCACATATGTGTGTGCATACATAGCCTCTTTAATCTTTCTCTTTTTAAATATTTATTTATTTGTTGAGAGAAGGGAGCATGTACACACTCAGTGAAAAGGGGCAGAGAGAGGGGAGTCTCAAGCTGACTCCGCTGAGCGTGGCGCCCAATGCCGGGCTTGATGCCATGATCCCGAGATCACTGTCTGAGCCAGACGCTTAATGGACCCTGCCACCCAGGTGTTCCATGTCATCTTTACTCTTAAATAGTTAATTATGTTTCCTAAGGAAAAAAAGACATTCTTGCATAGCCATAGTAAACAACTGCAAGAAATTTAACATTGATACAGTTGTCTGATCTACCATATTTCGGTTTTGTGAGTTATCCCAATAATATCTTTTGTAGAGTTTTTTTTCTTTTAGTACACAGTCTAGTTCACGGTCATGTATTGCATTTAATTTTTCTCTTTAGTTTCCTTTAATGTGAAACAGTTCCTCAGCCTTTCTTTATCTTTTGCCTTTTCACAGTGTTTAAGACTGTGGTCTCTGCCCTTCCCCCCGCAATAGAATATTCCTTATTTTGGTTTGTTCCCTGTTTCCTCATGATTGAATTCAGGTTGTGCATTCTTAGTTGGAATACTACCTAAATGATTGTGTTCTTTCCAGAGGTACATGATGGCCATTTCCCCCTCACTGGTGATGTTAATTTGTCTAGTCAAGGTGTTACTCATTTCCTCTACTATTCAATTAACATTTTTCCCTTTGCAACTATAAGCAATCTGTGGGAGTATATTTTTAAAACATACAGATACCCCGTTCATTATTAAAAGGTGCTCTATAGATTTAGCATCCATTTATTTAGTCATTCTTTTTTGTTTTTGTTTTTGTTTTTTGTTTTGGGGGGCGATTTTATTTATTAAGAGAGAGCGAGCAAGCACAAGCAGGGGGAGGGGCAGAGGGAGAGAGAGAAGCAGGTTTTCCACTGAACAAGGAGCCCTCTGCAGGGCTGGATCCCAGGACCCCAGGATGATGACCTGAGCTGAAAGCAGACACTTAAGCAACTGAGCCACCTAGGTGCCCCTTAGTTAATCATCTTATATCCTGAACCGCTTTTCATGAAGCTTTTCCAACTCTACCACTCCTACACATGTACCCTTCTCTTTTGCTCATTTATTAGTTATCCATTTTCAGTGTGGGCTCATGGATTTCTGTTGTTTTCAGTGGTTTGCAAATGGTTCCTGTCATGAATAATTTTCATGTTCACATTGTCCCCTCATTTGGCTGGTGGGAGTCTTTTTTTTTTTTTTAAATGATTTTATTTATTTATTTATTTGAATGAGAGAGAGAGCATGAGAGGAGAGAGGTCAGCAGGAGAAGTAGACTCCCCACCAAGCAGGGAGCCTGATGCGGGACTCAGTCCTGGGACTCCAGGATCATGACACGAGCTGAAGGCAGCCGCCCAACCAGCTGAGCCACCCAGGCACCCTGGTGGGAGCCTCTTTTTTTATTTTTTTTTTTAAGATTTTATTTATTTATTTGACATACAGAGATCACAGGCAGGCAGAGAGGCAGGCAGAGAGAGAGGAAGGGAAGCAGGCTCCCCGCTGAGCAGAGAGCCCAATGCGGGGCTCGATTCCAGGACCCTGGGATCATGACCTGAGCCGAAGGCAGAGGCTTTAACCCACTGAGCCACCCAGGCACCCCTGGCAGGAGCCTCTTTAAGATCATTTCTCTGTGTGTTTTTGACATCTCCCACCTTTTAGCTAAGAGCTTCCTTATTTCCTGGCATAACAAGGTATCTAGGTTCATCTATTACAGCCTAAGAATCAACCATTTCTCCACAAAGCCCTGGTTCATTTTAGTAGAGAACGGCATTAGAGACCCAGATCGAGGCGTGTGGTCATTGTGGGATGTCTTTGCTCTGGTCCCTTCCCCCAAAAAGTGTTAGGCATTCATCTGAAGTTCACACTAACTCCGGTGATTCTAGTCCATCCCTACAGAGGTCTTTCCCCACTTCCCTTATTTCGTGTTTGTATCTCCCTTCTAACACAGTAAGTACCTGGCTCCTGACCTTTACTCCTTTCCTTGATCCTTTAGTACACCTAAAAATAATTTCAGAATTGCTTCATAGTTTCCAGTAAATTGTGATTATAAATAATGCTGCAGCAGATAACTTTGTGCTTGTGAATTTTTATACTGTTGGAAGTGTGTCTGCAGGATCAATTCCTTGAAAGTGATTACTTGCATATGTAGTTTATTGCCAGATTTTCCTCTGTAGGTGTTTTGTTTTGCCTTCCTTCCAGCATTGTGTGCACCTGTTTCCCCACAGTCTCACCAGTAGAGGTCTTGTCAAGCTTCAGAAGCTATGGTATTTATGTGCATAAATCACATGAACCATTCCTTCCAACAGATTTATCTTTGTTTTTCTCCTTATAAAAGTGAAATAAGCTTGTTTCTAAAATTCCAGGTAGAAATATTGTATAAAAGTGGATGTCCCATGTAATTCCATCTGATACATATTTTTCTTCACGGTTTTTCCTGAGCTTCTGTTCATCTGTATGCTATTATTTTTAGAATTTATATTCTCTAGTATTTTGTGGTTTGCTTTACTTAATAAACGTGTCTTGAAGATCTTTACACGTCAGAACGTACAGATCTAACTCACTCTTTAATGGCCTTAAAAGTATTTCGTTGTTGGGGCACCTGGGTGGCTTATGGGTTAAAACCTCTGCCTTCGGCTCAGGTCTTAATCTTAGGGTCCTGGGATCGAGCCCCGCATCAGGCTCTCTGCTCAGCAAGGAGCCTGCTTCCTCCTTTCTCTCTCTCTGCCTGCCTCTTTGTCTACTTGTGATCTCTGTATGTCAAATAAATAAATAAAATCTTTTTTAAAAAATGTGTTTCGTGGGCGCCTGGGTGGCTCAGTGGGTTAAGCCGCTGCCTTTGGCTCAGGTCATGATCTCAGGGTTCTGGGATCGAGTCCCGCATCGGGTTCTCTGCTCAGCAGGGAGCCTGCTTCCTCTTCTCTCTCTCTGCCTGCCTCTCTGCCTACTTGTAATCTCTCTCTGTCAAATAAATAAATAAAATCTTTAAAAAAAAAAAAATTCTTAAAAAAAAAAATGTGTTTCGTTGTATTGATACACCATATTTCTTCAAACCTCTACTGAACCATAGGAGTTGATTGCAATTTTTTTGCTATGATGAATAGTGTCTTCCTTATATATGCATCCATGCACTTTTGTGTATTTTTTTTTAAAGATTTTATTTATTTATTTGATAGACAGAGATCACAAGTAGGCAGAGAGGCAGGCAGAGAGAGAGGGGGGAAGCAGGCTCCCCACTGAGCAGAGAGCCCAATGTGGAGCTCAATCCCAGGATCCTAAGATCATGACCCGAACTGAAGGCAGAGGCTTAAACCACTGAGCCACCCAGGCGCCCTCACTTTCGTGTATTTTTATTTCAAAAATTTCTACCAGTGGAATTGCTGTGTCAGAGTCACTAGTGATTTAATTCTATATTGCTAAACTACTCCAGAGAGGTGGTACATGTTTATCCTTACTCAAACTAGTATGAGACTCTCCTAAATCAGCTGACTTTCTCTGCCGTCTCAGCTGGAAAAACGACTGGAGGAGTGGTTGGGGAAGACATTACCTGGCAGTGACTGGACACCCAATGCCCGGTTCATTATTCGTTCTTGGCTTCGGGATGGCCTCAAGCCACGCTGCATAACCCGAGATCTCAAATGGGGAACCCCTGTGCCCTTAGAAGGCTTTGAGGACAAGGTAAAAACCCTATGCTTTATTCATATGTCCTATTATTCTGCCTTTTGGTTGAGACCCTGAGCTAGCAGAATAGACTGTTGATTATGTCTTGCTTCAGTTGGAAACTGGGTTGGTGAGGTTCTCCCAGTGTTCCTTCATCCTAGTCTCTCTCCTTCCTCCTGGCCCTCCAGGTATTCTATGTCTGGTTTGATGCCACTATTGGCTACTTGTCCATCACAGCCAACTACACAGACCAGTGGGAGAGATGGTGGAAGAACCCAGAACAAGTGAGTTCTTGTTTAGCCTGTCCATGGGAAGGGTGTGTGCATTGGGTGGTTAGGGGTGGATATCTGATCTTTCTTGGGCCTTTGAAAAAGATCTCAGGAGTTTTGTTTCCCAACTGTATTCTGTAGGTGAACCTGTATCAGTTCATGGCCAAAGACAATGTTCCCTTCCACGGCTTAGTTTTTCCATGTTCAGCTTTAGGAGCTGAGGACAACTATACCTTGGTCAGCCACCTCATTGCTACAGGTACCCTGGAAGACTGAAGATGGGGGGATTCCTAGGGAATGAGGGCTGAGGCCTTCCAGAATGAAGATCCTGGAGAGGTCCTCGATCTTGAGTTTGGAGGTGAAATGATACAGGAAGTTAGAACATGAGAACTTAACCCAAAAGAAGGGAACAGGAACCTAAAGAAAGCATAAGTCTGAAGCTAAAATTCTGTAGTGAGTAAAAGCAAAGGGAAAAAAGTCGAAAATGGAGAGGAAGGGATCCCCAAGTTCTTTGCAGGCCTGCTACTCAAGAAATGTTGCTGGACACCCGTAGTTGAGGTTGAGGGAGAGGAGGAGTTAATGGGTCAGAGAGGGAAAGGTGTGATTTGAGCACATGGTTCTCATTCTACTTCTCTGTCCAGAGTACCTGAATTATGAGGATGGGAAATTCTCCAAGAGCCGGGGCGTGGGAGTGTTTGGTGACATGGCCCAGGACACAGGGATCCCTGCTGACATCTGGCGCTTCTATCTGCTCTACATTCGGCCTGAGGGCCAGGACAGTGCCTTCTCTTGGACAGACATGTTGCTCAAGAATAATTCTGAACTGCTTAACAACCTGGGCAACTTCATCAACAGGTGGGACTTGGGTGGGGGTGTGTCAGAGTTAGTGGATGAACTGTGGGCAGAGCAGGGTGGAGTGGTGGCTAGCTCTGCTCCACTAGGCGGGAGAGATGGGAGAGATGGGGGTGACGAGGCGGGAATGAGCAGGAGCTGTGAGGGATTGGGTGGACAATGTGGAAAGTGGATTTCTAGCAAATCGTACCCCATCCTGGAACATAGTAGGATACGTTTGCTTGGGTGAAGTCAGTTGTATGGGTGTGCTTTAGCAAAGTTGGTCATAAAGTGAATTTTTTTTTTTTTAAAGATTTTATTTATTTATTTGACAGACCGAGATCACAAGTAGGCAGAGAGGCAGGCAGAGGGAGAAGAGGAAGCAGGCTCCCCGTGGAGCAGAGAGCCTGATTTGGGGCTTGATCCCAGGACCCTGGGATCATGACCTGAGCTGAAGGCAGAGGCTTTAACCCACTGAGCCACCCAGGTGCCCCCATAAAGTGAATTTTTGAAAACTGGTATCATTTTAATATTCTTTATAGAATTGGAAATGTGTTCTCTCCTAGCAAAAAAATTCACTTGCAGACCATTAGACAAGTTTGGCGGAAGAAAAGGGTTATTTTAGTGTAGAGGTGGGAGACGCTTCCTGTATTTTGGGGGTTTTGTTACTCGAGGCTCACACTCCATCAGCAGCCCCACCTCTACTCTTCTGCTGGCTGGTTCCCATTCTCTATGGCCCCCGCCCTCTCACATCTGGCTGTCAGCAGTATTGCGTAGACCGTCTCTGAGAGTATTGGATAGCAAGTTACCTGTATTTCAACTTGATCGTTCTTTGCATCACTTTCTTAAAAATCAGATGGACGTTGCTTCAGTTTATCAGGTTTCTTATTCTTAGTGGGGAGAGAGAACAAGGAATGGATTTGTTAAGCTTTGCTTTCTAACTGGAGGGAGCCAAGAGGCGTCCGTCCTGGGAGAGTGGAGAATTAGGAAAATCAGGTCAGATTTCTAGGAGGAGACTGGGCAGTAATTCCTTTTTTCTCTTCCCTTTCCTTACTCCCCTCCCAGAGCTGGGATGTTTGTGTCTAAGTTTTTTGGGGGTTATGTGCCAGAGATGGTGCTTACTTCGGATGATCGGCGCCTGGTGGCACATGTCACCCTGGAACTCCAGCACTACCACCAGCTGCTGGAGAAGGTCCGGTAAGCAAGGAGGCATTTGGGTCTCACTCATCTTCCCTGAGCTGTGCCAGCCGGTGAGAGCCCCCCGCTGGTCACTCTCAGGCTTTACACTGTGGCCTGGCCCCTCCCTTCCCAGGATCCGGGAGGCCCTCCGCAGTATCCTAACCATCTCTCGCCATGGCAACCAGTACATTCAGGTGAATGAGCCTTGGAAGCGGATTAAAGGCAGTGAGGCTGACAGGTAAGTTTGGCTACAGGAATAACATGGCAGTGGGCCATGTCCTCCTGGAAAGTCTAACATCTCTTCTTCTGCAGGCAGCGGGCCGGGACCGTGACAGGCCTGGCAGTGAACATAGCTGCCTTGCTGTCCGTCATGCTGCAGCCTTATATGCCCACGGTCAGTGCCACCATCCAGGCCCAGCTGCAGCTGCCACTGCCGGCTTGCAGCATCCTGCTCACAAACTTCCTGTGCACCCTACCAGCTGGACACCAGATTGGCACAGTAGGTCCAAGGGCTGGAGGGGCTGGCCTCTGAGCATCCCTGCCTTTGCCGTGCAGCCTTTGGGCTGAGGTCAGAGAACTTGGACATAGGACTCTCATAGCTGTTCTCTGAACCCTTACCCCACGCCTCCCCACTCTGCACTTACGCTTGTTTCTGATAGAAAGTCCTTGGTATTGCTCACAAGCCCAGTATCAGCTAGCCCACGTGCCATCATCGCTCTTCACACCAGAGCTCAGGACCTGGCATGTAAACTAATTGGTCTTCGGTAGGTGTTTGGAAGAAACATCACAGTCCCCTGGTCTCCATAATGCCGATAGGCAGTAAGCAGGGAGAAAATACAGGATAGCCGTTTCCCCTTTGATACAAGAGGAGAAAGTCCACCTCTGTACCCTTGTCATCCCAGCATCCTCAGTCTTAGACCTTGCTGATAGTTTGGGCTTTCAGAGTGCGTGCCAGTGCTTTATCTGGATTCTTTACTCAAGTCGGCAGCTATCTGCTCATTTGTTTCTTCTAAAACTACATATGTAGAGTCTCAGAATGCCAGTGATTGGGGACAGAGAGGCCCTCTGTATGGTCTGGCAGGGTTTCTCCCTCATCAGTGAATGATTATGGAATTCTTTCTTCACAGGTCAGTCCCTTATTCCAAAAACTGGAAAATGACCAGATTGAAAGTTTGAGGCAGCGCTTTGGCGGAGGCCAGGTGAGAAAGCCAGACTGCGCTGTCCCCCCAGCAAGAGCCACAGTGTCTGGGTCCCTAAGTAGCTCTCAGTACTCTCCCTCTTCTGGGCCTGCTGCTTCCTTCCTGGGAGTTAACAGCAAGAGCCCTTGCAGTGAAATGTCATCACTGTCCCCCCCCACCCCCCACCCCTGGGCTGTGAGGTGAAACTCGAGGCCAGGGCTGTTTACAGAGCAGGTGCTAACAGTTGTCCTTCTCCAGGCCCAAGTGCCCCCCATGCCAGTTGTCGTAGAGGCTGCGGCCACAGCTGCTCCGCGGCAGGTACAAGTGCTCATGGATGAAGTGGCAAGACAGGTACTCGGCAGAAGCCCCGAGGGATTGCGGAAACACGGACTCCTCAAAAACTTCTCTCTGGTCTCACTACTCTTCTTCCCCCACCTATTCTGCTCTTAGGGCAACATTGTCCGAGAACTGAAAGCGCAGAAGGCAGACAAGAACCAGGTTGCTGCTGAGGTGGCTAAGCTCTTGGATCTGAAGAAACAGTTGGCTCTAGCTGAGGGGAAACCCCTTGAAACCCCTAAAGGCAAGAAGAAAAAGTGAAAGAGGCTGGCTCATAGAAAGTTACTTTAATGGATATGGACAGTAATAAATAAATTTACAATCTCTATATACATGCTCAGACCCTTTCCTGTTGTCTACCCCAAGCTTTCCCGCCTCCTGAATAGATGGGGTTGAGGGTCACATCATTGGCACTGGAGAAAGATGGTCAGCGGCCACTTTTGCGAAAGGTAGGTGGTGGCCCGAGGGGGAAATGATGGTCCCAACTCTTCATGCTTGGTGCAGATTAACCATTCGGTCAATGAGAGCTCGGCGAGTCGCCTCTACCTCCCTGGTCAGGCGCTCGATTTCCTGCTTGAGTCGTTCATTCTCTTCAGCTAGCTGTGCCACTTTCCTTTCATTCTCTTGTTCTTTCTCCTTCATGCGTTGCTTTCCAGCCACAGCTGGGGACTGACCACTCTGTTTCCGCTTCCTGGGTCTTCTCTGGTCTTCCTCTTCTTCCTCCTGAGCCAGGGAGCTCTGACTGGAATCTGGAGAGCGAGGGCTCTGGGAGCTGTTTGTGACCTCTGCTGGTCCTGGCTCCTCAGTCAGCCAAGCCAGAGAGGCAGGGTCAAGAGTGGTGAAGGTTTCTGATTCTTCCTTCAAGGGAATGAGGAAAAGGTAGGATAGGTATTAGTTGAGAAGCGAAGGGCAATGCCCCCCACCTAGCTTTAGTCATCACATTCTCACCTCCTTGTTTCCAGAGGGGGAAATGTAGGTACCCCCATTTTCATCTGAGGACAGCACTTCTTGCAGGTCCTCATACCAGGCTTCCAGCTCCCAGCTGGACAGTGTCCCGAAGGAAAAAGGCAAGGACTCAGCTGCCATCTCTGCAGTTTGATCACGTTCTGGAAAAGGACATACTCAGGATGAGGGGTTGGGGGGAGAGGAACAACTCCATAAAGCAATCAGATAGTCTATATAGGTTGGCAAACTTGCCTGGTACCTGTTTGCAGATACAGTTTTACTGGAACATAACTACATTCATTTATTTACATATTGTTTATGGCTGCCTTCATGCTGTAAGAGTGAAGACCTCAGCATCCAAAATATTTACTGTTTGGCCCTGTCAAATGTATCAATTGGTCTGTATCAATATTCCCTCTTTGCTGCTTTTTGCCTGGCATTTGAAGAAGCATGGGTCTACCACATACATTCTTATGGGATCCTGGTAAAAGTCCTGAGCCTCCCTTGAGGAACTCTGTTGGTAGTTTTCAGGGGGCGATTATCAGACCATCTTGTGTTCCTTTCTCCTCCTGTGAGGGGAGTCCTCTGGGTGAGTCTAATCTTGATGGGGGCTGAGGTGTGGTAAGACCAAAAAATTAACTTTGCTGGGGATGACTGCTCACTCAGCCAGCTTTCAATTAGGACATGCTCTAAGAATAGTGATTTGGTCACCTAGATAGGGGCAGGCCAGGAAGATGGATGTGGCCTGTCAGCAAATGTCTGCTCAGATTCAAATCCTCCTCTCCTGTTTTCTTTAGCTGTTTTCATAACTTAGTAGGGCCCCAGTACAGGGACCCTAAGCAGCATCTCTTAAGAATTGGTTTTGGGAAAGGGATGGTAAAATTACCTGCTCTCAAGTGTGGTGATGTATGAAGATACACTTCCTTCTGGAACACTGTGGGGATCAAAGACAGATGTTAGCCATTTTTGGAAGGAGAGAGGCAGCTCTTTTTATTTCCAGCCTCCTGCTGGTCTTTCCTTACTTCCTGTCTTTGAGGGTGTGGACGGTCAGTGGTCCTTGCAGTCATTTCCAAGGACAGAGGAGAGCCTGACCTTTATTTTTAGTGGCTGACATTTGTAGTCCCAATTACATAATAGAAAAGTCACGGCCAACTCCATGGCTTCAAGGTAGGCCTCAAACCTGCCAGGGTAAGGACTGGACTACAGGGAAGGGAAAAAATCAAGTGGTATTTCTCTAATTCCACTCACACCCTGACATATTCTAAATGCACATTTCCAGTTTCGGTGTCTCCTGGGACCTCCAACTGTGTTACATAATTGCTTATTTGAATCTCCTTCTGGGTATCTAAAAAGGCGTCTCAGACTTAATATGTCCAAAGACAAATTCTGGTCATCTTCCCTTCCATGGTCTTCCCCAGGTCAGTAAATCAGTAAATGGCAACTCTACTTGCTTAAGCCAAAAGCCTTAGCACTGTCCCTGATTCCTCAGTCACATCCCACAAGTCAAACCACCAGCTAAATTTTAAAACTTATTCTTCAAAAACCCACAACCCAGTTGCATTGTTTTCAATCTGGATCAAGTTATTATCCTCTCCGTTGGATTACACAGTTTCTGCTCTTGCCACACCTCCCCAAGTCCATTCCCAACAAAAAGCCAGAATGAGCCTTTAAAAACCTGTCAGGTCCTGTCATGTTCAAAACCCTTCAATGACTTCCAATTGCACAAATATTAAAGGCTAAGGTACTTAAAATGGCTTCGCAGACCTCACACAATCTACTCTTCTCATTGACCACTTTCCCCCTTAACTCACTCTAGTCCAGCCACCTGGCCTCCTGTTTCTTCCCATTCCCATGCTCCCAACCTAGGACCTCTGTTCTTGCTGTTCCTTCTCCTGGAAAGCTCTTCCTTTCACATACCTGCGCGGCTTACTCCCTTGCCTCTTTTTAGATCTTTTAAATGTCACCTCATTTAAATGCGAGAGAATCCCTAGCCATCCAAGGTAAAACTGTAACCCCACCCTGAGCACTGGCTACCCTTCCATGCTTTGGTTTTCTCCACTGCACTTGTATTTGTTCACCGTGAACCTTTTCCCACTGAAATGTAAGCTCTGCTAGAGCAGAGATTTTCTTGTTCATGGATATATCCTGGGCCTGAAATGCATGGCACACAGTAGGTGCATGGTAAGTAATTTGTAAGAAAAGCACGGACAAATTCTCCCTGGTCTCTTACAGGGAAGGGAGGAGGAAGCCCAGAAGCCAGAGCAGCAGCTGCTTATCCCTAGGGACTGGAGATGCAATATCGCCCAGAGTGTTTCTCTTCAGGGCTGTCCTCCCTGGGGAACCCTCCTTGCCTTCCAGTGTGTGGGATGCTGCTTTCATCAGCACTGGAGTCCCAGACCAGAGGGCTGCAAAGCCAAACAGGGGGCTGGCCTGATGCAATGGTTACACACACAGATTATTAGTTGGAGACAGGACAAGGGGAAAGAGGCAGGGACCTATCTCAGGGGAAGGACCGTACACTGGGGAGACCCCAAATGGCTTCCCACACTTAAGAAATTCAGGATGCTCTCTTGTGCAGGAGGCCCAAGGACCTCTGGGGGAATGGGAAAACCCATCTCCGCTCCCTATCCATCGGCACCCCTCCCCTCAGTCTTGGGTCAGTCTCCTTAAGGTTCTCTTCTTCATTAGGGTGTGGAATGGCTGTCCTGTGGAGGATCCAGGAGCCCCAGCTATCGACGTGGCCACTCTGGCCCTGAGACGCTAGGGCTGAGACAGGACTGGAGGTGGGGTAGGGGTAGTGGCATTTGGTGGTGGTAAACGGGAGTCAGAGTCATGAACTATGGTCTTCCAGGCCTCTCGGCGTGGAGGAGTGTCCTGTTGCTCCGCCTTCCACCGGACAGGCCCAACGAGGAGGGCTGGGGTCAGCAACGGAAGATGATAAACCTTCCGAGGGCATCCGGACCCCTTGGCCCAACGGCACCGAGCAAGGCCCATGCTCCGGGCAGGGGTGGGGGTGACACTACCGTCCGAAGGAAGAGAGGTCTGTGAGCACCACTCCTAAATAAAGGATGCTCCCCATCCCTCCCTCGGACTGTCGCTGACTTCATCGGGGAAGGGGTGGGGCCACATCCTAAAAAGCATATGCCCCAACTTTGAGGGGCCAGCCAGTGTTCCCCAAGAATAGGAGGGTAAAAAGTAGATGGGGGATCAGTACTCGCCTCTCTCCTCAGGTTCCGGATCTGATTCTGGCTCTGTGGCTGCCACCCGCTCATCTTCAACATGATATTAACTGGGTCTCAGACTCAAGCCTCTGACCTCGGTAGCGCCGAACACTGATCTTTTAAGAAGGTCTTGCCCTCCTCTCAGGGGTGGGTCCAGAAGCTTACCAGTCAGAACGCGGCACGCCGGCGCTGGCCCCGCCTCACCCCTTACATCCGCCACTCAGAAGCCCGCGCGGCACCGCCCCCAACGCTCCCTCCCGCTTGGTGGTAGACGTTGTGTTGGACCCGGAAGTGGCTTTGGGTCACGAGGCTTCGCGGAGGAGGTGAGTGAGTCATGCGCGCGCGCGGAGGGGAGAGCAGGAGGGGGAGGGGAGGAAAGGGGGGCGGGGATGATGCAATGTTTGGCAACCGGTGTCTCCGCGCGCACGCGCAGGGGACTACAAGGGTGGTGGGAGGCGCGGGGGGTGGTGGTGGTGTAGGGGAGAGGAGAGGGCGGGGCGCCAGCGCCCGGCTCCCAACGGCCTCAACGGCTATCAACCGCGGCTGCCCCTTTGCTGCCTAAGAAGCCTCAGGGCAGCTTGTCTTGCTCAGGAGTTCTTATTACGCCCACCTGGCATTAGCCCCTGTTGCACCTTCTCCATAAGGGACTCCCATTTTGCTTGGTTCCCTCCCATTTAATAGGCACAAGGTCTTTTAAACCAGCCTCCTTTGAAAGTTTGCATCCAGCCACAGGACTGCCTAACGTCTTCTCGAGTATTCTTCTTGAGAATCTCGAGGTCTTTTAGCCCCTTAAATCCCCCAGAGGGACCGAGGAACTTGAATACTTTTGATAGTCATTTTCAGCTCCTCGCAGAAAAGCACCCTTAACTTCTATCTTGGTGAAGTTTCTAATGCGCCCTCAGCATGCCAGAATTCATGTCCCTTGCCCAGTGGATGCGATTCGCACTGTTTCCCCACGCGTCATCCCCTCCACCCCAGCGTTCTCTGGTGCTCTTCACCAAAAGATCAAGACCCGCCCTTTTCACTGGACCAGACGCGCAACTCCTGTGACTCCCTGCCGTGAGGAGCCAGTGCTCAAGCCTCCTGCCTCCTAGGTGCTTGGGCTGCATTAGCGCCCTGTTGCTTGGGACATTGGGTGCACTTGCGCGCACAACTGCCTTGGACTGGGTTGTCAGGAGCCCAGATTCTAGCCTCACCTGCCCCCCCCCACTTGCCCAGGCATCCTAGGCCAGCCACCTAATTTCTCTCTGCCTCAGCCGTTCTTGTTTGTAAATAAAAGTAATGAGTTGTGAAGGTAAAATGGGAGAAGTATGAACTTGGAGGGTGCTTCAACAAAAGTGAAAAGCACCACTTAAAATGCAAAGTATTAAAAAAATGCAAAGTATTTTTCTTGAGCCATTAGGTAGAAAAAAGATGCCATGTGGCGGCCAGTTACATATACTGTCATACCCTCGTGGGGGCAGCCAGAATTAAATAGTATCTGTCACAAGGTCGGTTGTGGCTGGAAGGCAGGTTTAGGTGGTGGTGTGACAGTGACAGGTCCTTGGCTAGGCCTGCTCCGTTGCTCCAGACCTCCATTTCCCCTTTTGTAAATGGGGGTGGGGGGTGTGTTGGACCAGATGGTCTCTCCTGGCCCGAAGACATGACCAGGTTGTCAGTGACAGGCAAAGGTCATGTGACTTGACAGGCTGAGGTCGTGTTGTGACATGTTGACCTGGGGAGGCGGGTCAAGTCCCAGCACACTAGCCGGGAAGCCTTTGGGGCGGGGCAGGGCAAGTCGCGACTTTCATCTTTTGGGGCCGGCCCCTCCCGGACCTGACATTCCTGGCTCCCCCAACAGACTGTGGCTTTGGAAGGGGCCCCTCCCCGGGGAGGGCTAGGATTGGCCACCAGTGGCCTGGGAAGAGGCTCAGATCCTTCCGCGGAGGGAGGGGGGGGCCGCGTGGGGTGTTTGTTCTCTTGGGGATTAATGGGGGGTTGTGGGGGAGGGGTAGGCGCGCTCCCGCATGCGCACTGCGGCCCCTCCTGTTGGCTCGTCGTTGTCCGCTGGGCGGGGGCCCGGCCCCGCCCCTCTCCCGTCCGGGCAGCGGCGGCGGCGGCGGCGGCTGCGGCGGTGGCGGCGGCGGCGACGGCGGCGGCGGCAGGAGCCTGCGCGGTGCCTTCTGGGAACGGAATCCCCAGGGCTGCCCCTGGCCCCCATGGCGCATGCGCGGGAGGCCGCTCGGTGATCCGCGGCGGCGGCGGCGGCGCTTCCTGCTAGGACCGGCCGGGGCCGTACCGGAGGCTCGGGCTCCACCGACCCTCCTCCCACTCCCTCCCACTCACCCTCTGGGCCGCGACTGCGCAGGGCGGGGCCGGCCGAACCATGGGCCGCGGTGAGTGCAGGGCCCGGCCCCCCCCACCCCGCCCCTCCCCCTCCCCTCCCCTCCAGTCCCTACCCTCTGCCCCCTCCGCGTCCTCTCGGCCCCTTTCCCTGGCCTCATCCCCACTCCCCCGCCCTCACCTGCCCCCGCCGTTTCTCCCTCTCAATGCTTGACTTTTGCCTTCTTCACCTCCCTCCCCACAGTGCTTCGCCCACCCTCCGCCCGCCCTCTCCCCAAGTTCCTTCCTACTTCGTGCGCCTTCCCCTCCTCCCCAAGCTGAGGGAAGCAGGCTGGGTGACAGGGCGCCTTGTTATGAGAGGGAAAGTTTAGAAGCCGCCTGTGTAGGGTAGGAGCGATGGTGAGGTTGGAGAGGATACTTGCAGGGTTGGGGGGGGGCGTCCCCACATATCAGAGGAGAGTCCCTTTGGGAGCCAGTCTGAAGCCAGTGGGGTAGGAGGTGCTGAATCCCCCTGCTGAGGCTTGGGGAGAAATCAGGAGCTTCTCGACTCTGGGAGAAGACAGCTATAATTCCAACCTTTCTTAAGAAAATCCAAATGAACTAGATCAGTGATTGTCTAATGGAGCAGGCATGGGGGGTTCCGTTGGTACCACCCCAGAGGGCAGTTGGGCAATTGCCTGGTGACCTGTGGGGCAATCTGTACTTTTTATATGATCTTCCTGGGGGTAGGGAACAGTAGGGGCCCAGACTCTAGGAAACTTCCTAGTGTCTTGGCGTTATGGGAATTTGCCCATACTCCAGGGTGAAGTCTTCTGTCTCTGATGGGACAAAGGGGCCTTGCCCTTTATGTCTAGGGATTGGGCTCTGATTCCCTGGTCCCTGGGAGTTGAGGCTTTGATCCTCTGCTTCCTAGGGCCTGTATATGGAAAGGATGGTTGTGGACTCAGCCAGCAGATCCCTGAGATCTGTGTGTGCACTTACCTCAGAGGGTTAAGGATCTTACCCTTGAGAGTGTCCTGGGCTTTGGTTCTCTTCTGCGTTGGGCAGGTTTCTGACAGTCTCTTCTCTTTCCTGTGTTGCAGGTGTGGGCTAAGCCGGAGGCCCCGGCTTTAGACTGGACCCCACAATGTTTGCAGAGATGTTCAGGTAGCCACAGTGGGATGGCAGCGAATTCTTCATTTCTCTCCCAGCTCTCCAAGGGTTTCTCCATGCCCCTGAGTTCTTTTGGGTCCCCCCACAATCTTTGCCTTCCTGGAGTACTCCCTCAGGTACCCAGTGCAGTTTAATCCTCCTAATGCCCACATGGATGTCTGTGTTATCAGGCACGTGGGAGCTGATTACACACAATGAATGGGGGCAATGAGAGCAGTGGAGCAGACAGAGCTGGGGGCCCTGTGGCCACATCTGTCCCCATCGGCTGGCAGCGCTGTGTTCGAGAGGGTGCTGTGCGCTATATTAGGTATGGCTCCTCAGAGTTCCAGAGCTCTATCCCCAGGCCCTTCAGTGCCTGCATTTTCTCTCCCGCTTCTCCTCTTAGTGCCCAGCTGATACCCTATTGCTCTCCTCTGTTCTTCCTTCCTCAGCCTTTCTGCTCTGTGTATGTCTGGCCCTTTAACTATGTTCTCCCTCTTTCTCTTTCCACATTCTTTATCCTGTGTCCTTCTTAGGAAGGTCTTTGAATAAGGAACTGTCCTTTAGGCATGGTTTTCTGATTCAGTGTCAACTAACTCCGTCTTTTCTGACCCTGTGCTCTCCCAGCCCCAGTGGCACAGAGCTGTCTTCCTTGGAGCAAACCCGGAGCTACCTCCTCAGCGATGGGACCTGCAAGTGCGGTCTGGAGTGTCCACTCAATGTCCCCAAGGTCAGAGTGGTGAGGGGTGTCAGAGAATACAGGGATAAGCCAAGAGACTTAATACAAGTCACCGACCGTGGTAGCTCTTCTGCCAGTTTCCACTCTCTCAGGGGCCCTGCCCATGACTCCCACCTTACAGGTTTTCAACTTTGACCCTTTGGCCCCGGTGACCCCGGGTGGGGCCGGGGTGGGGCCCGCATCAGAGGAGGACATGACCAAGCTGTGCAACCACCGGCGGAAAGCCGTTGCCATGGCAACTCTGTACCGCAGCATGGAGACCACCTGCTCACACTCTTCTCCTGGTGAGGCTTCTTCACTTTATGGATAACTGAGGAAGGCTTAAGGGCCTGGAAGAGGGATGGTGGGAGGAGCTCTATGAGAGGGAGCAAGGAGAAGGGTGGAGTGGGGAGTTGCTTGAGAGGAAGGCACAGGGAGGTTGGGAGTTTATGGGATATGGGATGGAGAAGACAAAAGAAAGTTGTTGGAAGGGTAGCCACAGGCTGATCCTTCATTTCTCATTTATTGCAGGAGAGGGAGCGAGCCCCCAGATGTTCCACACTGTGTCCCCAGGGCCCCCCTCTGCCCTCCCTCCCTGTCGAGTCCCTCCTCCAACTCCACTCAATGGGGGTCCTGGCTCCCTTCCCCCAGAACCACCCTCAGTTCCACAGGCCTTCCCCCCTCTAGCAGGCCCTGGGGGGCTTTTCCCACCACCAAGGCTTCCTGACCCAGTCCCCTCTGGAGGCAGCAGCCCCTGTTTCCTCCCAAGGGGCAATGCTCCCTCTCCAGCCCCACCTCCTCAACCTGCTATCAGCCTCAATGCTCCCTCCTACAACTGGGGAGCTGCCCTCCGCTCCAGCCTGGTGCCCCCTGACCTGGGCTCTTCTCCAGCCCCCCATGCCTCCTCCTCACCACCTTCGGACCCTTCTCTCTTCCACTGTAGTGATGCCTTAACGCCCCCTCCTCTGCCCCCAAGCAATAATCTCCCTGGTCCCCCTGGCCCCCCTGGTCCTGCCACTCAGCCACCAGTGTCTTCAGCCACTATGCACCTGCCCCTGGTCTTGGGACCCCTAGGAGGGGCCCCCACGGTGGAGGGGCCCGGGGCACCTCCCTTCCTTGCTAGCAGCCTACTCTCTGCAGCGGCCAAGGCACAGCATCCCCCGCTCCCCCCTCCCAGCACTTTACAGGGCCGAAGGCCCCGTGCCCAGACACCCTCCGCTTCCCACTCCTCATCACCCCGTCCCTCTCAGCGTCGTCCCCGCAGACCCCCAACTGTACTGCGATTGCTAGAAGGGGGAGGCCCTCAAGCCCCTAGAAGGAGCCGTCCTCGGGCCCCTGCTCCTGTCCCCCAACCCTTTCCTCTCCCTGAGCCATCCCAACCGATTCTCCCTTCTGTGCTGTCCCTGCTGGGACTCCCCACCCCTGGCCCTTCCCATTCTGATGGAAGCTTTAACCTTTTGGGGTCAGATGCACACCTTCCTCCTCCCCCAACCCTCTCCTCAGGGAGCCCTCCCCAGCCCAGGCACCCTATCCCACCCTCCCTGCCTGGGACCACCAGTGGCAGCCTCAGCAGTGTGCCAGGTATGTGAGTGTGGTAGAGCTCTTCCTCCTCTCCCGGTGGAAAAAGGCAGCCAAAGCACTTAGGGGAGTTTAGAGAGCTCTTTGGTGGTTTTCTGGGTTGGAGGCAGGAAGGTTGGGTTCTTTGGATGCTGGGAGAAAGGTCCTCCCTTGAGCTGAATTTCTCTTTTCCTTTGCAGGTGCCCCTGCCCCACCAGCTGCCTCCAAAGCCCCCCTGGTCCCCAGCCCTGTGCTTCAAAGCCCATCTGAAGGGCTTGGGATGGGGGCGGGCCCAGCCTGCCCTCTGCCTCCCCTAGCTGGTGGGGAGGCTCTCCCTTTCCCTAGTCCTGAGCAGGGCCTGGCGCTGAGTGGAGCCGGCTTTCCTGGGATGCTAGGGGCCTTGCCTCTCCCTCTGAGTCTGGGGCAGCCTCCACCTTCTCCATTGCTCAGCCACAGTTTATTTGGTGTGCTGGCTGGGGGAGGGGGACAACCTCCCCCTGAGCCTCTGCTACCCCCACCAGGGGGACCTGGCCCTCCCCTAGCCCCAGGCGAGCCTGAAGGGCCTTCGCTTTTGGTGGCTTCACTGCTTCCACCAGCCCCTTCAGACCTTCTTCCACCCCCTTCTGCACCTCCTAGCAACCTCCTTGCCTCTTTCCTGCCCCTGTTGGCCCTGGGCCCCACAGCTGGGGATGGGGAGGGATCTGCAGAGGGAGCTGGGGGTCCAAGTGGGGAGACATTTTCAGGTTTGGGAGACCTGCCCCCGCTACTGTTCCCCCCACTTTCAGCACCCCCCACCCTCATAGCTTTAAATTCTGCGCTGCTGGCTGCCAGCCTGGATCCCCCCTCGGGGACACCCCCCCAGGTGAGGATAGGGGGTGAGTGGGTGGGACAGAACAAGAGGTAGAATCAGGGATGGGAGCTGGGAATCAAAGGCTTTCGGTTTCATGCCTGAGCTCTTCCTCAGGGCCTTTGGGGAGGGCTTAGTTCTTGGCTGGGGGTAGGATGGCTGCAGGAACTGGGTCTGTATTTAATAAGCGTGGCCTACTTCACGTGAGGCTTCAGTGAGATCGTATATGTGAAAGTAGTGTATGTTTATGAACTACTTCACATAGTGTCATAATTGGTCTTTGTTCTTAGCCCTGTGTCCTGAGTGCCCCCCAACCTGGACCACCTACCTCCAGTGTCACCACGGCAACTACTGACCCGGGGGCCTCCTCTCTGGGCAAGGCCCCCTCCAACTCAGGGAGACCCCCCCAACTCCTTAGCCCTCTGCTGAGTGCCAGCCTGCTGGGTGAGTCTGAGGGAAAACTGGTGTGAAAGAGAAAAAAAGGAAGTAGAGGAGAAGCTGGATGACTTGGGGAGGAGTTTTTGATCCTGGGGTTAAACCTAAGAGGTAAATAGGGTCTGTTCAGCCTAGCCGGGTTGGGTTGCGGGGGGAGATGCCTGACCTTACAGCTTCTCCATAGGTGATCTGTCTTCGCTGACCAGCAGCCCTGGAGCCCTCCCCAGCCTGTTGCAGCCTCCTGGCCCTCTTCTCTCTGGCCAGTTGGGGCTGCAGCTCCTCCCTGGGGGGGGAGCTCCTCCACCCCTCTCAGAGGCTTCTAGTCCCCTAGCCTGCCTGCTACAGAGTCTCCAGGTGAGGGTATGTGTTGGGGGTGGGGGGTGGGGTGTTGCGGACAGAATTTTTTCCCAAATTGGAAGTGGATGTTTTGAGATACAGTAGCCAAGGAACCATATTTGGGACTAAGATTTTATTTTTTGCCTGCAGATTCCTCCAGAGCAGCCAGAAGCCCCTTGTCTGCCCCCTCAGAGCCCCACCTCAGCCCTGGAACCAGAGCCTGCCCGGCCTCCCCTCAGTGCCTTAGCCCCACCCCACAGTTCTCCTGACCCCCCAGTCCCTGAGCTGCTCACTGGGAGGGGGTCAGGGAAACGGGGCCGGAGGGGAGGAGGGGGTCTTAGGGGCATTAATGGTGAGGCCAGGCCAGGCCGGGGCCGAAAGCCTGGTAGCCGGCGAGAGCCTGGCCGACTGGCCCTCAAATGGGGGGCACGTGGTGGCTTCAATGGACAAATGGAACGGTCCCCAAGAAGGACCCACCACTGGCAGCATAATGGGGAGCTGGCTGAAGGGGGTGTTGAGCCCAAGGATCCATCCCCTCCTGGACCCCATTCTGAGGACCTTAAGGTGAGTGTGGGGTGATGGAGGTTTGGGCTGAAGGGTTCTGAGGAAAGGCTGGGAACACGGTTCCTTTTCCTAATTTTTCCTACACATACAGTCTGTGTTTTCCCAGGTGCCCCCAGGGGTAGTCAGAAAGTCTCGTCGTGGCCGGAGGAGAAAATACAAGTGAGTGTTGGGCCTACCCCAATCCCGGCCTTTTGCTATTTGATGGTTTATAGAAATGTTTAGAGTGGCTTGACTTTCAAAAAGGCACAAACTTAAATATGGATGGGGATATTATGCCTTTATTATCCAAAAGTAGAAGGTTTCCCACCCAAACTCTGAGCTTCACGTGGTGCTTGGGAAGCGTTCCTCATCACCCGTGCCCTTACTGCAGCCCTACCCGGAACAGCAGTAGCTCCCGCCAGGACGTTACCTTGGACCCCAGCCCTACAACCCGCGTAAGTGTGTGTCAGGGTTGGCGGGGGGCGTTGTAAGGGATGAGGCAGAAGAGGAGTAGAGGGAGTGGGGAGAAAATAAAAGACTTCCTGATACCTAGCTGTTTGATCACTTCTTTCAACTTCCCCTCTTGTATAGGCGGCTGTCCCTCTGCCTCCCCGGGCCCGCCCTGGCCGTCCTGCCAAAAACAAGAGGAGGAAACTGGCCCCTTAGCAGCCATACCTGGAGCTGGATCTGACCCTGATTGGGGAGAGCTGAGTGCTGAGCCTTGGGAGCCCCTGCCAGCCACCTGCACCTGTGGACAGTGGGTGGGGGCACTACTCCCCACTCAGAGCACAAATGCAAGCCCTTCCCCTACAATCCCATCCTGAGCCATTGCAGGGGGTAGGGAAGCTCACCCCCTCCCCCCCAAAGCCATGTCACTGAAAAGGCCTGGGGGGGTGGTATATGGCCCTCTCCCCACCAGGCTAAGGGGAACACCCCCTTCCCCAGGTCTTTTATTTGTTTAAGTTATTTTTGCACAAATGACTCTTTTATATTTAATTCGACTTCATTGCCTCCCTTCTTGAAGCCAGCAGGCTCAGTTTACAAACCTGTGAGCTACTGTTGGCTGCTGCCCTCCTTCCCAGTGAAAGGTACAAAGCAATAAGCATCATGCATTCCCCCCTCACCCCTCCAACACCCCTCTGCCTCTGGCTCAGGTTGCTCAAAGCACAGATCCCCCTCTTACCCCTGTCCCCAGGTTTGAAACACATAGCCTCATTTCAAGGTGTAGCCAGCTTCCCTCTACTTTCCTCTGGGATCTAAAAGGGGGTAAGGGGGCACAGAGAGCCCACTGGGCCTCTCCTCCCACACACACTACACTGCCCCTTCTCCCCCATCGGAATGCTCAGAGACGTTGTGATGATGCGACCGAGGATTATGCAACGTGGTCCAACCGGAGCGGCCAGCACGACCCGCTGTCCAGGGGCTGCCTCCTGCCTTTTCTTTTGTAAAGACAAGACCCTTGGGAGTTTTAATTCTGTTTTGTACTTGCCCTGTGGGGCCTCCACTGCTTTTCTATGGGAGACACTCTTAATTTAACAGATGAGAATATTTTGAAACTCTGGCTCTGACTCTGTACTCATTTTTTCCTTAGTTCTTTAGTAAGAGCAGGTTACAGTTTAAATCCTCTCGTAGCAGAGAGGGGCTGAGGCTGCCTATTAGGCTGTGGAGGTCTGTCTCAGTGCTGCCTCTTCCCCAGGAAACAACAGCAGGGGCCACACAGAGTACAACAGCATTTAATGGTCAGAAACAGTTGTACAGAACTGCAACCAGCCAGGGGAGCTGTGCTGGAGGACAGGACCCAATCCTGCCCCGCCCCAAGCAAAGCAGTACTGGACAGGAGCTGGCATGTGGCAAGGCCCACATCCCCGGGGCCTGAGGGGAGACCACTATCTAATGTCCCCCAGCTACCACTCTGTATTCCTCGGAGGAGGGGTGTAAACCCCACATGCAAGAAGAACCCCTTTGCCCCCAGTGTCAAATGGTATGGGGATGCAAGAGTTATAATTAAGGGGAAACCCTATGTAAGCTGTTAACAGAGTTCAAGGGGGTAGGGATTACCCCCATTCTCCATCTCCTAAAGGTGCTCACTTTCCCAGCTTCTTCATCCGTTCGTCAATGTTGGCAAAATTCCCCTCAACCGTGGACAGGTTCTCACGCATGGTTTTCTGCACCTAGAAAGTCACAGAGATGTTTTACTCTATCAGGCCCAGGTGCCTGCCTGGGTGAGCACTTGAAGAAATGCTTTTGGAGAAGACAAGAAATGGAAGCATAGCTTACGGGCCCCAGAGTGGGCATGTTATAGTAGCTGTTTTGGTCTGTTTTATATAATGAGGAACAGGTATGATTTTACTGGAATGAGAGTTTTACTGGCTCAAAACTTTAGAAAACAGCTCTAGAGGCAGAACATATTATACTTTATATATTTCTTCATTCATCTTGATGGTCCTGTGGTGTTGGGTCTCTCCGCTGTAATTCTGCCCTCAGCACTGAAAACAGTGCCTCCAAGAGAAACTGAGGACCATGTGCTGGGCACTGCTAAGAATGAAGGTGAAGTTTACTGCCCAGTGTCAGAGAAGAGGAAGCGGCAAAACAAGGTTGGAGCCTGCTGTTCATTTCAGAGTCCATACTCCTCCCAGTGTGCTGTGCTCTGGATACAAGCACATCTGGCTGAGGACCCAGGGAGGGAGGGGAAAGCTAAGCTGAGACTGTAGAGGGACTGGGTAGGTGCTGTAGGAAAAACAGGTTCACTGGAACTCTAACAATTCACTCACAGTATTTCACCTAATCCATACAACCCTGAGGTAGGTACAGTTTTCCAGATGGTAAGATGGAGGTTCACAGGTTAAGTAAGTTGTCAAAGGTCCCACAACCACTGACAAACAGTAGAGACTCAAACCAAGCCCCTGCCACGTCCCGTTACGACCTGGGCCAAGGCAGAACCCAGGCTGCTAGAGAACAGAAGCAACAGACCAATAAAGGGGCACACACCTGGGTCAGGAGGGTGGTGTTGTCCTTGAGGGAGCTAGCAATCATTTGCTGTGTGGTGTCCAAGTGGGTCAGGAGCTGACCGAACTGCATGGCTACAAAAGAAGGTAGAGAAGATATGGATGACGTCAGAATCCACAACAAGAGGGGAGGAAACAAAAGCTGCCCACTGTCCAATCCCCCCCCCCACCCCCCGGCAGCAGGCCTCCCACCTTGCTCATGCAGTTGCTTGATGGTGACAAGTCTCTGCACCAGCTCTGGAAGGGTGGAGGCGATGGGGCTCCAGCGCTGTACGGTGTCGTATAGCTGGTGCACCTGGTGGGGACAGGACAGGGCCCTAAGGGGATGGCCAAGTGAGGTACACAACGACCACCTGGCGAGGGTGGGGTGGGTGAGGGCAGGCCCCTCACTGTCTCAGCTGGTAAGAGCTTACGAAGACAGCACCTCTCAAGCTCAGGTAAGACCACCAGAAGGACTCAGAAAACAAGAGGGAACAGGAAAGGATACAGAACTGGGGGGAAGGGCTCTTCCTGACCTTGCTTTGTGTATCTGCATCTTCTACAGAAGCTTTATGCTTGGCAATCTCATTCACCTTTCCCAGGACACTCTGAAAACACAGACTTCAAGGTCGATAGGGCACCCAGGGTTTCTGAAGTCCCAAGCTACCTGTAATCCAGTTTGCCCTCCATTTAATACCTGTAGCCGAGCCTCCACTTGGTCCAAAACTGCAAGGTCCAGGGCATTCACCTTTGCTTGCAACAGTTCTACAGTCTCCTGGGGGTGGAGGTTGGGACAAAATTCATAGAGGGGAAAGGATCAGACTAGGAAGACACCACCACGTATTCCACTGGAGGTGATTAATATACAGCTATGGACCCACAAACCCAACCTCACTATCTCCTCTGTAATCCAACACTCTGGTTCCTTGTATACTCACCATGAGACAGGCTCCCTGAACACCTGCTGAAAGGGGATTCTGGCGGAGAAGAGGAGGAAAGAAATCAGTGGTTCTTGTGTCTCCTCACAATTACTACCGTCTCCCATCCTTCCCGGGTCTAGCCAGCAACCCACTGGCTGATCTGATAAATGAAAACCTTCCCACTCTCCCCGGGGTTCTGTGGAATGCTCTGAGTGTCAGGGAAGAGGGCGCAGGATGCAAGGTCAGACTCAGTAAAGGAGAGCACCTAACCTGAGCATCCTGATCACAGCGTACAGTTGCTTCCAGCTCTGTCAGGCGCTTCTCAAGTTCTGCAACCTAGGATGAGGAAGGGAGTGAAACTCGCCACCCGCCTGCCTGCCGCTGCAGCAGGCACTAACATCCCACTCTTCTCTGCTTGTCCGCTTGCCATTCCCCTCCCTCCTCCTCTCCACTCTGCCAAGGGACCACTTTCTCTGGAACACAACCTGATCACATTCTTAAAATCTTCAAAGTAGATGGGTGAGGGAAACATGGAGAATGAAACATCAAGAGGAATCGGAAGCATTCCCAGCACCCTGATATCTGATCCCCTGGAGGGAGGTAGGAAAGTCTTCAGGGCCATGCTACCCCAGCCCCCCAACCAACCATACATACTTACTTTGGCAGCTTGAGAGAACTTGTCCTGTTCAGGCCGAGAATGTAGTTCGTAAGTGACAAGGCTACTATCTACAAGAGTTCCACTGGTGGTCTTTCCCCCTGAACAGGTTCCTTTGCTGTTTTTGGTTGCCTCCAGCTGCAGAAGCAGGCGCCTGGGACAGAAGACCAAGTAATAAGACCAGAACTTGAAGGATGTGGGCAAGCCCAGCCCTCTCTCATTTCTGCCTTGCGCTCAGCATTAAGGAACAGCTAGGGTACCTCTCCCCTTAGTATCCCGGCCAATACCTGGCTGAGTGTCCCTATGCCCCAGGCAGCAATGATTTCCCAACAAAGCAGGACACCCACTTAGCCAGAGCTCCATCAGGGTCAGTAAGGTTGATGGCTGCATCTGGTCCCAGCAGCTTCTCCAGGTGGGAAGCAACTAGCTGCTGCTTCAGGGCAGCCAGCTGTTTAGCCAACACCACGGGGGTCAGCTTCTCTTCAGTGGCGGACTCCTTCACCGTTGCCTGGTATGAGAAGAAGCAGTCAATGAGGGGTGGCCAGGGGAATCAAGACCAGAAAAAGGGGGTGCCTGGATGGCTCAGTCAGTTAAGTGTCCGCCTTCGGCTCAGGCCATGATCCCAGAGTCCTGGGACTGACCTCCGAGCCTGGCTCCCTGCTCAGTGGGGAGTCTGCTTCTCCCTTCGCCCCTTCCTCTGCTCATGCGCGCACTTGCTCTCTCACTCTCTCTCAAATAAATACAATCTTAAAAACAACAACAACAACAGAAAAAAGGATCAAGGCCCTTAAGAATGGCTGTGGCTGGAAGTTACTGGATGGTTCTTACCCACCTATGGTACTGAATATAGATCTATTTACACCCCTAAACCTAGGAACCCCAGCTTCCTTACCAAGGAGCCTTGGGAACCTTTTTCCTCCTGCTGTGAGGTCCTACTCTGCTATGTAAGTCAGGGCACAAAGAAGAGAAGGGAGTTTACAAGTACCTTGATTTTCTCAACTTCAGTTGTCAGCTCCTGGACCTCGTGCAATAGTCGCTGGTACTTTTGTTGCGGTGTCTCCTTCACTCCCAGGCCCTCTCCAAGCTAGACAGCAAGCACATATAGTGAAGTTAAATCCCTTGGTACAGGGAGCCTCCTCAAGAATTTATCCAAACCCTGAGCTTAGGTTGTAAGGATATCCCATCCAACTCAGAATGCCTGGTACAGAACACCCTGGTACAGAAAAACTGGAGGCCTGGAGACTCTCCAGAGCAAACAGCAGGGGGCCTAAGCATCCTCAACTGTGTCCTGTTGGATTTCCCGGGAACCCCAAAGAGAGAAAAACCCAGAAGTCTGACTGTGTCCCTTGATGTCCCTCCTAACCAGGTTCACGGCACCATCACCATCAACACACACACAACAAACCAGCTCATATTCTCCAGATTCATATCCTGTTCTCTTGGTTTTTCCAATACGATCTGAGAAATCTGCCAAGAAAAGAAGATGGAATTGAGGGCCTGATCTAGGCCCAGGGCAGTCACGGTCTCAGGTGACTGTCGGGGCTACCATGAAAGATCTCCATGAAGACCTTCTCCCCCAAAGCATGCCACTATGGCCCAAGGACAGACCTCCCCCCATCCAGTTTCCAGCCCAGTCTCACCAAGTCCCTTTGTCCCCACTCTCTTGTCTTTGAACTTGTCATAGGCGGCATTGGGATTGACAATGATGTGCTCCACACTTGTGCTCGTCAGCTCCTCCTGCAGGAACAGGGAGTTCAGGCCAGGGGCAGATTCATTCTCACCCTAGACTTCCCTGACCCCACAAAACCCCCAAGCCACTAGAGGAGATTGGGCCCCACATTCCCAAGAGAAGAGAAGGGCGGCTCCACTCCAAGTTGCTGACCCAGGCTCAACCTAGGGAACGGAAGCTTCCTGGTAAATTGGAAGTCTCAGTTGTATAAATATTAACACCCTGATTCAAGGAACAGAGGTAGCATAACCTCCCCACCCACTCTGTACATAAGCCTCCCCCTCAACCCCCACCCCACCCACTGGGGCCCTCCCAGTTACCTAGCACACACCATGCACTCAGGCCAAGAAACTAGCCTGACCTCTTTGAACCCCCCCTCCCAAAAGTAAATCTCCCTGTTGCTGAGGACGGACATTTCAAGCTAACCTCCCATCCTTGCTGGGAGGAAAGAGGAAGGGTGGCAGACATTCCAGCTGCTAACTCTGACGGTGAATATGCTGCTGAAGGGAAGATACCAGCTCTGAGATACAAAAGTAAGGCTGGGAGAGGACATGACCAGCAGTCCAGTGCCAAGGCTGCCATTAGGCTGGGGAGTTCAGGATGCAGAGAGAAGAGGCAAAAGATTACTATATATTTTTTAAGGGATGTCTTAGAAACAATAAGCATAAGCACTACCTGCTTGCCAAAAGGACGCCCGGGTGAGGGCCACGCCTATATCCTGACATGGAAGTAGCCCAGCAGCTTCTCAGAGAGAAGCCTCTCGAAGAGAAGCCACAGCACCCGCCTCTTCTCCCTGCGCCCTCTGCTCTTGTATCAAGCACTGAAGCTCTCTCCTTAGCAGGGAGCATGGGGAAGAGTGTAATAAAGAGAGTTTACCCTAGCAGAGTGGTTCCCTCCTTACTAGATACTGACTGGCTGTTCAGATTCCAGTAACTACACCAAGATCAGGCACTTTACACTACACATCTCCTTCCCTTGTCAGCAGTCCGGCAGCTCTCACTGTCCTCGTGAAAGAGGGGGAGGGAGGCCAGAGGATCTTGTGCTCTTGGGGGACGACAGCTCCACCTTCTATAGAAGGCAGCTGGCAAAGTGAGTCTTCTTGCCTTTAACTAGAACAACAGTTCTCAACCCTGCCCATGTATTTGCACCACTTACAAAATGTAAATTAAAAATAAATTAAAATAAAAAAAAAGTGGAAAAAAGGCCTGGGTTCTCTGTAGATTTTGATTTCATTATTGTTCTGGGGTAGGGTCAGGAGAGTAGGCCGGCTGAAAAGCTACCCAGCTGATTCTAACATGCAGCCAAGACTGGTCAGAGAGTCTCTGCCTGTGTGTGGGCATTGAGGGTGGGAGCAGGGAATGATAATGGAGAGGCATCATGAAGAGCAGCAGACAGAAGCTCCATCCTTCATCTCTGATCTGCTATTAGAGAAGGAATCAGTGTGAGTGGCAGCTTTAAAAATAGGGAAGGGAGGGAGTAAGGAGAAAACATCAACTTTGACCTTTACCTCTTCTTCAGGGAAGTGCTGAGCAGCTAAAGATTAAGGGAAAACCAAAGGGCTCAACATCCTATGTGCAAGGGTAAAGAAACAACTGAGCCCCAAATTATTCTGTCTTTAATCTTCTCTGAAATGTATGGCCAGAGCACCCACAGGCCAAATAACTGTGCGGTCTCCGGCCTCTGCAAAGTGTCTGAGGACTCCCAATGAGGAGAGAGGACCACCTTCTCTTAAGTTCACACTCCTCCCTGTGACTGCCCCAGTCAAGGCCAATGAGGTAGAAATCCATTTTAAAAAATCCTCTTAAAAAGACAAATGGGAAGCATAGTCTATAGACCAAGGAAGGAAATTAATCATGGCTGCCATCTATTAATACCCTCATTATGGGCCAGGCACTTTGCTGATGAGAACCTACTTTCCTAAGTAGGTAAGGGGTTGGTTGAGTAGAAAAGGGTCAATGTACAAAGTGTGGGCCTCAGAGGTCCTGGACAGTGGCGGGAATTAATAGCACTTTCATCTCACTCTTTCCACTTTGGTCATGGTCTGGGTCAGGAGAGCTGCCCGACACTGGCATCCCCTTAGAGCCTCTCCAAGGATGTGGTCCCAGAGACTCAGATGGCCAGCACCCTTCTGTCCTCCAGTGGCACCCATTCCACCAGTGCCTCAGAGATCTGGGGGCATGGGCTGGGGGCAGTGTCACTACAGTGATTCATAAGATGGGAAAAGGCTGTCGCCGGGGGGTGGGGCTGGATAGAGGGATTAAAGATTTAGCAGAGACAAAAGGACAGAGAAACAACTGCCCATCACAGCACACCCCATTAAAAAGCAGATGAAAGGTCAGGCTTCTTACCAGCTCCTGGTGGTTTTCCCCAGAGGTGAGAAAATCAAAAGAGTTAAAAGGAAAGGGAGTGGGGAAATGGGGGTGAGGGAGGGGGAAAAAAAAGACAAAATTGTTATTAGCAAATTGTCACATGCACTATATGATAGCTTCAAACACACTGCACCATAGGGCCCAGGGGAGCCTAGCAAAATTTGGGGGCCCAGAAGTTTCAGCTGGAGCCACTACACACCCCAAGAGAAAGAAGACCTTGGGACCCTTTCCTCTCTGGTGGTGAGAATGTCATGAAACTCTGCCATTAGAAGCAATGTAAGATTATCTGAGAACTAGTGAGATGGTGCAAGCTAGTGGCAGGAACAGGAAAGTGGGGGTGGGGGCAGACAAGGCAGAATGTGAAGCAGAGGCTGTGGTGATTCTAAGGACACGAAGCTGACTGAGGGGCTTCTTAGTCCTTCTCAAGGGGGGACTTCATGGTTCAAGTCTGTCTCTTGGCTTCTCTAGTCTTGAAGAATGAGATGTCTGGATGGTGGAACTGGTTGCAATGAGGGTGCCCGTAAGGGTAGCGTGACAGGACTTTAGGTTAAGCAGAACAAAATATGTCAGGAGATGGTGAGTGTCAGGAAACATGAAGCACCCGTTCTCGCTCTCCACTGCCAGAGGAGAGGCAGGGCACGTCCCGGCCCCTCGGAAAGTCCAGTGTGTTTGCATCCACCTTGATTAGTTGGTACTACCCCCACAGCCCCAGGGGAACCAGAGCAATTCTGCTATGACGTGTGAGCACAAAGAACCCAGAGGATACCAAGATTCATAGGTCCCAGCCCATGTGCAGAATATGTTTCTTCCACCTTCTGCTCACAAGATTCACAGAGGTTAGAGCGTGGAAAAGGGGGAAAGGTGAGAGTACTCCAAAGAGGCCTTCTTTTAGTCCAGATACACAGACAAGGCTCTCGCTTTTAGGCAAGACGAGTACAGAACGACCAGGAGGGAAATCTAGCGTTACGCCCTGCCTCTCCAGGAGCTCTACTGATGGGCACGCAGAATCGTGGAAGCTTAAAGATGGTTATGTATATATGACAATGCGCGGTGGGACAAAGACAAGTGCTTCCTGCCTCAGAGATTTCACCTGGAAACGCCTGAGCCTCCACCTCTCCATCCCCTGTCTGATGCTAGGGCCCAGTTAAGCCAAGACTCCTACTTCAGATCAGGGTCAAGGCAGATCCAGACCCTGTGGGTCTACACTGGGAGGTCTCTGCACAGAGGGAGTGTAAGCACTCACAGGTGCACACAGGCGAACACACAAGGGGAGGCACACACACACTACCTTTCTCTTATTTGCCCCACCAAGCTAAAACCAGCCTGGGAGAAACTCAAGGAGAGAGAGACAATGAGCTGTAAGTTCAAATTCAAATCATGAGGAACAAGCAGAGTGGGGGAGGATAGAAAACCAAAGAAAAGGAAAAGTGGCATATTAGTCTGTAAACCGTATACACCACCTCCAGGTCTGTCCTTTGGGGGCACTGTGGGATGATGAGCTTTTAGGCATAATTCCTATAACCTGGAGTATTAACAGTCATCACAGAAACAGTCCACCCAGCCACCTTGACTGAAAAATTCCAAGTGCCCTGATCCCAGGTACCAGTTTACCTGGTACATGACTCCCAGTCCCTCTCACTAATGGACCCCCTGACTCCCCAGGGCTGTTTGGCTAAATGGCTGTGCCTCAGAGGGCAAGACCTGAGGTCTAGATCAGACAGGGAAAGAGGCCACTGCTGCTCTCTGAGCCCGTTAAGGCTCCTTGCCAACACTGCAGCCAGGGGGACTTCAGAACCATGCTGACAAGGAAGTTAGAGAATGCTGTAGAAGAAAACTGTCCAGGATGGATCAACATAATGCTGACCATCCACCCATTCCTAAAGGAGGGGTACAGAAACAAAAAGACTCGTGAAAGCACAAATAATCCAAGTTACTACCTTAAAATTACATGTAACACTCCTTTCCCATCCCATTTACTTTTATCTAAAGGCTTAACACAGGGAACATTAAAATGAGTATTTCCCAGGGATAGTCTACACACAGCTAAGAAGTGAGGACTGTGACTGTCCCCCTTGTTCTCTACCCTTGTCTAGAATGGCTAACAGTTACTTCTTTTCTCTTAATTCATTTCAGTCTGAGGAGGAGAAAGCCAACCCCTTCTAACTCCAGCCCCTAAATGCCTCATATGCAAAAGCATTCCTAGCCTCCATGTTTCTATTCCATCCTCCATTGGACAGTTTTATTCTGCAGACCTCACAAGGAAAAGAGACAATGACTCATGAATCAGACTTGTACTTCCAAACCTTGATTAATGATTTTTAAACATAAGGTCAATAGGCCCCTTAATGACCCAGCTAGGGACTCGACAGAATTCAAAACGATTAGCTACAACAATAGTACAGTGACAGAGCATTGCATGCGAGATGGCAGATGAAAAAAAAAACATGCAGAGAAGAAGCATCGAATGGTCTTACTTGTGCAAACTAGTGTCCAGGCAAGGTGGTGAGGAGGGAGGATGGGGGAAGCATTAGGAAAAACTCAGGTAAGTTCAAGAGCGCCAACAGTCAATGAACACAATCAAGCAAACTCTATGGTATCTCAAACTGTAAGGAAGACAACATACTGTTTCTCATCTCAAGCTGGTGGAGTGTCCAGCAGTATCTTCCCTTTGGAGAACAGCCTCTGCCAGGGCCCTGTCAGACTGTGGCTAGGTCATTTTCTCCCCTTTCACATGGCACTGGAGATCAGTAAGTCATCAAGGGAGAAACTATAGCCTGTTTCTAGGGAGATTTTCTAAATTTACTCTCCTTGCTCCAGCAGTTCAAAAGCCAGAAGCAGAATGCCTCACAGACCCAAGGTAGACTGGGGGTCCAGCAGGGAGGAAATTCCAGTCGGGAATTAGCTTTCCTGACAAGACATTTTAAGAAAAGTCTCCAAGTAAGCCCATCGTCCAAATCAACCTAGGAGTGTCTGAAATGCAGAGACGAGATTCTCTTACATTGAAGAGGAAAGGGCTAGCGTGTGCTGCTGTCTGGCCCATTTACCTTAGAGTATTTTCCTTCCTGCTAAAATTGTTTTAAAGGAATAGTAGGAAAATCAGGATCATCTTTAGCAAAACTAAAACCTTTTATACTACTTTCCTCCACCATCCCCTCCACTATAGGAACTGCAATGCTTTTATGATTAAATTAAACTAGCAATGACAATCTTTAAGGGACATTATTTCCTTCAGCAGCTCAGTTTTTTCCACAGTGGAGCAATCAGAGGAAGAAGGTTAAAAGACAGTGAGGGTCAACACTCTGATTATTCCTTTAAATAAAAATCTGGAGATCCCCCAAAAGGTTCCTTTAGAAAATGATCATATTGTTTGTCTTCAGGGAAGGGACCTGGGTGGTGGCAGGCAGGGGTGGGAAGAGACTTTTGTTCTATGCACATATATTATCTATGTAGAAATGAATCAAATTAAAGTTGAAAATAATCTGGAGACTAAGGCAAAACATTCTGTTGCCAGGAGTTAAGGTGACTGAAAACCTCACAGTTCAGCCACAATGCTGGTTACATGTTGTCATCAGTGCTACGTCTTGGGAAGGGAGGGGACAGGCTGCTAGTGAGAATTCAGGCCTCACAGACATGAGGTTTCTGGACTAAGTACAACCCACTTCTCTTCAAGCTGCACATTTACATCAATATTAAGAGCAGGAACAGGACCATTACTCAGCTGACTTCCCGAAGGCTGCCTTCCTAAGGCCTACAGGGACACCCAGAGGCCAGAGACATTAGCTGACATCAGTAAATATCTCAGCGCCCCCCTCCTTCTGAAGCAGCTGAAGGTCTCCCCACCCTTCTCCCTCCCACCTAGTGATGAAGATTCATTTAGCTGTGTCTTAGGTGATGGAGGAAACTCGACTCTTCTTGTATTTACCAACCAGCTCCTATGCACTGCTATACCATCATCCTGAACAATATGCTGCAGGAAATGAACACTTCTGGAATCCCTCCCTATCAGCCATCCCACTAGGTATTACTGAAATAGGCTGCTCAGGCACCGCAGGGAAAAACAGCCAATCAGGGCTGCACATTCAGGTGCTCCCATCCATGCCTGTCATCTTCTTCTTAAGAAACATCCCAGGACTTTCAAAAGGAAAACTACGCATGTTATTTTTTTCTTTTGGGAGGGGGATTGCTGTGATACTGCCCATTCGTATCACAGTCAGTGACAAACAGACAACCTGCCGTTAATTATCTCACCATGAAGTTGTGACACTTTATGGGCAGAGGCCTAGGCCAGAGTTGAACAGTCTCTGAAATGGGTCAGAGGACTGAAGTCCTCAGCTTCTACACTCATGCTCTGTGAGGTCAAAGACAGCTTCCTAGTAACATACATCTTAGACTGACAGGTGCACTCCCAGGTCCTCGAGCAATGACAACATCTGCATTATCTCCAGATATTCAAGCTGGGGGACAGACTGACATGCCAGCAAGTACAGAAGCCACAAGGAACACACCACTGAGAGAGGAGACAGGGAAGGTGTTCCCACAGAATAGGAACCACTTCCACATGGGGGAAATCAAATAAGGAATAAGTGAGTACGCCAAGCCATACATTAGAAGCCAGCAGCCAGCATTCTCCAGGACTAACCAGCCCCACCAGACATAGCCACAGGACTTGGAGACACACATACGGAGCCTGCTTCATCAATGTGATCTTAGCCCAGCTCTCTCTGGAATAGAACCTATAACACATCTTGTAAAAAATGCTAACAGACCTTTGTTCCCCTTGACACTTACATACAAGTTTTTACCATGCTGATTTCTATTCACTCCATTTTGTTTATTCCATGTTTCCTAAACTGTATGTATCCTAACTCCACCATTAGACTGGGGCATCCTTAAAGGCAGGGACATTTCTTCCTCTGCATTGCACAAAAACCAACATAGAATGAACACATTCAATCAACATGCTCAGTGGTTCCCCTCATGGTTAAAATGTGTCCACAGCTCATTTCCTCCTTAGAGTTCTTCTTAGGTCCTGAAGTGCTAAGGGACTCACTCTCTTTTGCTGTAGGAAATATTTACATTCTTCCTCAAATTCGTTTTGCTCTGGGGCGCCTGGGTGGCTCAGTTGGTTAAGCCACTGCCTTTGGCTCGGGTCATGATTCCAGGGTCGTGAGATCGAGTCCCACATCAGGCTCCTTGCTCAGTGGGGAGCCTGCTTCTCTCTCTGCCTCTGCCTGCCTCTCTGCCTGCTTGTGCTCGCTCTCTCTCTCTGATAAATAAATAAAATCTTAAAAAAAAATTTGTTTTGCTCTGACTGGATCCCTTATCTTTCTAAAATCTCCACATCACTTTCTCACTCCTTGCTCAACGGATACTGGGTATTCAGGAAAAAGACTATTCCTCTATACTTCAAAATCTAGCTCCTGCTGGATACTGATGAACATGCATCAAGTGAAATATTTTATGAAACTGAAGGCTTACATCCTAACCTCAAGGAGTTTATAAGTGCTCAGGCTTCAGGATTCATTACTATAGACTAGTACCCAGAGGCCTCCCTAAATCACTGGCTCCAAACAAGACTGTCTTGAGATATTTCAACTTTTATTTAAAAAGACCCAAGTCAGGTCTTGTTAGTTGTGATTCCACAGACAGGGCTCTCCTTCCTAGCATTGTTCACTGGTGGCTGTACGCCTGCAACCTACATACCTCCCAGGCTGGGTTGGCATACCCGCTTATTGTTGTGGCTCCCCAGTAAAGGGAAAGGGTCAGCCTGGGGGAGAGAGGTCAGGGTCTGTAAGAGTACTGAAGCAGCACATAGTCTTACCGCATCAAACTCGGCTTGATCATCCTCAGGCAGATCGCTGGTTTCATAAACATCTGGCTCGTTCCTGGCCTGCAGACAGAAGCAGTGACCACCCTACCTCATTACCCAGCATCCACCAATACTCCTGACCCACTCCATTTCAGTAAGCTAACAGAGAAGACAGGTTGTGAGGCCAGGATTCTGTCGCTTCTCTTCTACCTATCCAGTGAACTGTATAATAGTTCCCATGTCTTAAAGGGGTGAGAATGACAGAGGGCACAGTTGGGACCTCATGGTAAGTGGTGACTGTAAGTGATGACAAAGATGTGACCCTGAATCTGAAAGGGTGCGGGCTCTTGGCAATCATTATGCTCGAAGTAGGAGAGCGTTATCTTCCAATTAGGCCCTATACACCGCTACCCTGGCACAAAGGTTGAGAGTGACTCAGTACAAGGTCCTGTGACCCAACCCCCACCCTTGAGAATTCAGGCAAGGCAGCACAAAAGGAGGGTACAGGCCGGCATGTATGGGGCGGGGGGGGGGGGGGGGAGATACAGGGGGGCGGAGGCGGGTTTCCCGGGGGCAGAGTTCTCTATCTGGTACTAGAAGGGTTCTGCCATGGTAACCTCTTCTTTGGCAAGGTGAAGGCCATCCCCAAGTGGCCTGGTATGTGTGTTTGGGGTTGGGATGGTGGGGGGAGGGGCCTTATGGGGAGATAGGAGAGATACGGGTGGTGCTGACATGGATGGTAGAAACACTCGGGCTAAAGAGCTAAGCGCCCAGAGACGATTTTGGGGCGGAGAAACGGCGACTGCCGGAAAAAGGCCCGGTAAGTCATTCCGCGGCCGGGCTAAGTCAGGTCGTAAGAATCCGGAGGATGCTGTGGCCCGTCGGGGAGCCAGAAGCTAGAGCCCTGAGGCGGAGGAGGAGCTGCAGGCGGGAGGGGTCAAGGGTTAGTGTCTGTTGGGGGTCCTTAGTAGGTCGGGGGTGCGGTCCTGGGGAGCCGGGGTTGGCCCTGTACTCACAATGCCGGGAAGGTCGGCGTATTTAGGGTCCGCCATGGCGGCGGCGAGGCGGGGTTGGGGGACCGGGGCCTCGGTGGAGCCGGGGCCGGTGTTCGGGTAGGGGAGAGGCTGGGTCCGGGTCCCGGGCTTAGGCGGCGGCAAAGGGAGCGGCGGAGGAGGTGGAGGAGCAGGAAGTCTCGCGACAGGAATCGTACAGGAGCGAGAAGGGTAAGGCAAAAGTCGCGAGAACACCCCGCTACCACACCCCTGGAGAGGCCTGGATTGGCGAGACTGCTGCCAGGGAATGAGGTAATGGCTGGGGGGACGCCGCCTGGGATTGTGGGATGTGTAGTCTTGGCCCACTCCGGCTTGGACGGAGAACGACAACAACGCGCCTTGGGAGTTACTTCACACAACTTATTTTCTTTCATTTTTACATCAAGTCTATAAAAAATATCTTGTAATTCCTGTTTTTCAGGTGAATACGTATGGGCTTCCAGAAATTAAATGACTAGGTAAAGATAATACAGCCTGTCGTGCTGTGGCACAGAAAGAAATTCAAAAACAATAATTGCAAGTAAAATTTAGTAAGGGCTTAGTCATGTTAGGAATGAAAACGTTAAGTAACGTTAAGTAATCTTCAAGTTAGAGCTATCAAATAAATATAGAGCACCTAGTTAAATTTGAATTTCAAAGAAACAACTAATAAGGTTTTTTTAGTATAAGTATGCCCCATATCATATGTGGGACATACTAAGACACACACACACACACACACACATTATTAGCTTTTTAATCTGAAATTTAAATTTAATGGGGCATCTGTTTTTGTTTTTCAAATCCGGCACTCTTATTTCAAGCTCAAAAGTAGGTAAGTGGTGACTGTATATCTGTTGGAACACCCTCTGTGCTCTTAACAACCGCACTAATAGTTTTCAGGCTTCTGAATTACACAGTTCAATAAAATGAAAACAACAGCAACCCTAGGGCGCCTGGGTGGCTGATGATAAAGCCTGTGCCTTCAGCTCTGGTCTTGATCCCAGGACTCTGGGATCTAATCCCACCTGGGGCTCCCTGCTGAGCAGGGAGTCTGCTTCTCCCTCTGTGCCTTCCCTCCCCTGCTCATGCTCTCTTTCTCACTCTCAAATAAATAAAATCTTAAAAACAAAACAAATAAACAAACAAACCCAGCAACCCTTTTTGAGGATGGACGTAGAACTGCTACCTTTAAATTTTGCCAACTAAGGGACGCCTGGGTGGCTCAGTTGGTTAAGCAGCTGCCTTCCGCTCGGGTCATGATCCCAGCGTCCTGGGATTGAGTCCCACATTGGGCTCCTTGCTTGGCAGGAAGCCTGCTTCTCCCTCTGCCTCCCTCTGCCAGTGCTCACTCTCTCTCTCTCTTTCTCTCTGACAAATAAATAAATAAAATCTTATTTTTTTTTTGCCAACTAAGTGCATTAGAAAAAGAAAGCCTACTGTTTACTATAGCCATCATTTCTCACTAGAAAAGTAAGAAGGACATACTCTCAAGATTGAAAGACAATCTTTTGAAATTTAATAAATCTAGCTTTATGAAAAGCTTGCCACATTGTGTATGGATGTTTTTTGTTTGTTTTTTTATTTTTTGTTTTTGAGAGGAGGGGACACCCAGTAAGATTTTTTCCCTGACCCTCCATAGGCAAGATTTTTTCTTTTCTTTCTTTTCTTTCTTAAGACAAGCATATTTTGAAAGTCCATTAGGGCTGCCACCCTGGAGCCCCTGGGGGCCCGAGTTTGGGATGTTTTCCATAATGTTTCCTGAGCTTGCAGGATGCTGCAACACTTAGAAATAGTGCCAGACCAAGTGACTGGAGAGATGCTTGCGTTCCCGAGTTTGGAACTCATTGTCATTCTATGCATACTCCCCTGGCTCCTCCCCAAGCCTCTATCCAGCTTCCTATAGAGTCTTACTGCCTTCCCAACCAGTTTCTTTTCTTTTTTTAAGATTTTATTTATTTGACAGACAAAGATCACAAGCAGGCAGAGAGGCAGGCAGAGAGAGAGAGAGGGAGGAAGCTCCTTGCTGAGCAGAGCCAAAGGCAGAGGCTTAACCCACTGAGGGGTTAAGCACCCCTGCACCACTTCCCATCCAGTTTCTTATTCTGGACAAGTTTCCTTCAGTTTCCTTAAAACTCAAGGTGGGTAAGAGGTATAGGCCCAATGTGTGGAAGCCCTCATCTGAGTTCTGAGTGGTTAGTTGTCTGGTCAGGCCACCATTCTCTCACTCTTGCCTCATAGTGTCCAAGTGACCTTACACAATTGCTAGGCAGAACCTCCATCCCCTCCTCCCTTCTTCCATCATCATGCTTCTTCCTTTGGCCTAGAGCCTCAACTTCTGCAGTCCAACTCTCTATTAGCCAGCAGAGGCCTGTGACGTGAAGAAAAAAATCAATTTGGCCAGCTTCTGGGTGGTTCTGCCCAGGGTCTGCAGCAGGAGTCTGACCTGAGGGGAGGAAGGACAAAGAATCTCTAAGGCTTGGCTTTTTCTTTTCTTTTCTCTTCTTTCTTTCTTTCTTTTTTTTTTTTTTTTTTTTTTTTTTTGCTAGGGAAGAGGGAGAAGCAAAATAAGCCCTGAGAAAGGGGCTGGGGTGTTGGGACTCTGTCCAATGGTAATTTGGACAGGAAACACACTTACCTAGGCGCTGAAACCTGTCTGAAACCTAAACCTAAATGCAGATGTCTGCCCTACTGATTCTCTCTCAAAGCCCCTGTGGCCTTCCCCATCCCCACCATTACTCCCCTTCACTGTTTTCTGACTCCCTTTCTCTTGCAAAATCTCCTGCCCACCTGCATCTGCAGCCCCGACCCATCAGGCAAAATGAGAATTTTATCTGTGTCTGAATTCTGATAGCCCAGAATCCGAGTTTGCCTTCCTTCACATTGGGGACCTGGTGTGTATACTGGGGAGATGGTGCACCTTTGGACCTAAAAGGGGAAGGGAATTATAGCCTTTCCCCTGACACTGCTGGCAGCCGCCCTTGAAAGTTGAGTGGGTTGGGAATCTGTGTGAGGGGGTTGGGGATGGGGAATGAGAAGTGTGCTCTCAATTTGGAGAGGATGGTGACAGGGGCGGGGCGGGGGTGGGGGAGGAGGGTGTCCCGGAATAAAAGGGGTGGAAGCGCTGTCGGCTCTCTTCCCTACCCAGGCGACTGGCCCACCTCAGCCCGCTTACCCCTTCCAGAGGGGTGGAGTCCGAGGGAGGGGCAGGCCGTGGAGGTGGGAGGTGGGATGCGAAGAGGGACTTGGGTGGGGAAGGGGTGAGGGCGAGGTTAGCTAGGAGCGTCAGGGGTGGGGGAGGAGGCGAGAGGAACGGAAAGGTGCCCCAGCGGGTGGAAGCCGAGCGGGAGGCCCCCCGCGAAGGAAGCCCCGCCCGACCCGCGGCCGCCGCCCCGCCCAGGCCCGCAGCGCGGCGCTGCAGCGCGAGGGGCGGAGAGGCAGAGCACGGAGAGAGGACCAGACGCCCAGGTCGCCCGCATCCCCGTGCCGCAGGAGCGAGCAAGCGCGTCCCGGCCCCGCTCTCCAGCCCTCGCCCGGGCGCCCCACCTGCTTTCTCGGCTCCAGAGACCGAGCACCTGTCCTCCGCCTCGGCCCCGGCTGAGCACCCCTCCTCCGGAGCGCACACCCGCCCCTGCAGCACGAGAAGTGCCCAGCCCGTCGCCGGCGACCACCATGGCGGAGACCAACAACGAGTGTAGCATCAAGGTGCTCTGCCGATTTCGGCCCCTGAACCAGGCCGAGATTCTGCGGGGAGACAAGTTCATCCCCATTTTCCAAGGGGACGACAGCGTCGTTATTGGGGTGAGTGTCGCCCCGGGAGGGAATTTCGGGGAGGGATCGGAAAGATGAATCTTCCCCGCCCCCGCCGTGTCTTCGCCCCTGGCTGTCACTCTGCGCCCCCTCCCCGCCGCTCAGCCTCCAACCTCCCCGCCGCAGCCCCTCCTCTCCCCTGCATCAGGATGGCTGGGTGTGGCCTGGCCTGGCAGGCGGCCAAGTCTCCGCAGAGTGGGAGGGGGCTACTTCCTCGCAGTCAACGGACCAAACTCCCCTTTGCTGCTCGCTGCAGCGTCCCCACCCCTTAGAGCCAGTCCCGTGTTTTTCTGATGTTTTCCCTCTCCCCTAGGGAAAGCGCATCTTCCCTTTGTTATTGGCTCAGATCTCTACCCCGACCTCTCAGGACGGGAGGGGGTAGACTAGTGGATCGGCTAGATGGGAGGTGGGCAGTCCAGGGTCTCTGCGGGAGGAGGTATGAATGAGAGTGGGCTCTAAGACCAAGCCCTCCATCAACCCCTGAAGTAGTCACAGCCTAGACTTGGGCTGAGGGCACAGGTCTGATGAAGGGTTTTCTGGGAAAGAAATGCATTGATGCCACACCCAGTCTGGGAAGGGGGCTCTGGGGTCCTAAGGAAATGTCTGCCTTTCCCTCCCAGGTACAGTAGGAAGAGGCTTCAGACACCCCAGTTTCCCCTGATAAATAAAAATAACCAAATCCTGAGGTTTTAATAGGTACTTGCTTATTCATCCTTCCTTTTGATGATCTAGTAAAAAGTATCAAGCTGCTTCTACCTCATCATGATAGCTCTACCCACGAGGAGATCTTATTAAGAAGGGGAACTAGTATTTACTGTGTGTTTATTACTGGACATGTATTATTTAATCTCAAAACAACACTCTCTGAAGTAGGTATTAATATTTCCATTTTACAGATGAGGAAATTGAGGCCCAAAGAAGTTGAATGACTTTCTCAAGGTCACCCTGTTAATTCATGGATCTGAACCTAAATCTCTAACTCCAAAGCTCATGGCTTTTCCTTTATATCACACTGCCTCTGCAGATTTCTCTTCTCGACCATTATCTGTGCCCAAAGGGAATTCTTCACCCAACCCTCCTTTTCCAGTTTGGTAGGGATTGTTAGGCTATAGGGTGAAAGGACCTGAGGTTGAGTCCTATAGGGCTTGAGGGGTGCTGGCCAGGAAACTGTAGCCAATTTGAGAAGGGAGCAGCACATATGATGGTTGTCCTCAAGGTCAGGGGCACTGTTTATATATCTTTGGTCCATAGTGCTTGACATAAGGCATGCTTATTAAACGAATGAAGGAAAGATGAGGAGGGAGCATGGGCCTCCGAATCAATGAGAATGGGACTTTGTGTAAACATGCCTTAAGAAGAGCCTGCTTACATGTCCCATCCCCAAGGGCCCCAGTCTGTCACTGTGCTGAGCTCTCACCCACTGAACTCAAATGGGTGCTTCTGCCTTCTGTGGGTGCTTACATATGTGCATGTTCGCCACATCTAGAGGATCCCTGTCTCTTTTGGCCTCAAGGACCTTAGACCTTACACCCTGGTCAGTGTCACCTGGCTAAAATAATCGGTCCTGGGGGCTCCTCTCCAAGTAGTCTGGACAGCAAGCATTAGCTGTGAGAATTGGAGCTTGAGGTTCCCCTGAGACACGAAGGCTGAGAAACAGGAGGGAGATGGTCATAGGGGAGCACATCCACAAAAGGCTTCTACTTTGAAGCCTAGTTTCCTTGGTTTAGTTCTTTCAGGTAAGTCTGAACAAACTCCTTTAGGTTCTCAGGCCATCCTGGTGTGATGGGCATGGGGGATGGGGTGATGTTGGGAGAAGGAGTGGTGGTATTGATCTGTCCAGTTGGTGAAACAGGAAAGACACCATAGAAGGGGGAGAGGGAGAGAGGGAGAGAGAGGCCCAGGTCCCCCTGCCAGTTCAGATTCTATCTTAGTTCCACAGCTGGTCCTTCCTTGCCTGTCTTGCCTGATATTTGCGGGGCTGCACCTTTGTCTCTCTGTGTATCTTCCTTTGCCCCAGCCCTTCCTATCAATCTCTCCAGCTGAGAGAGATGCTTGTGGGGGGCCATTTTGTCTCAGGCAGTGTCCTTGGAACTTGCCTTCCCAGCCTGACTGTTCATTGCTCATTTGGAAAGAGGAGGGCTCTAGGAGAAGGGATTTGGAGGCAACCCTTGAGGGTACCGTAAAGGGAAGGAAATCTCCTACCCCTTCTCCTCTTTCCTCCTCCCGTTCCCTTTGGGACCCAGCATCTGAGGAATTAATGGAGAAAGCTGCTTCAGGAAGGTGAGGGAAGAGGGAAGGGGCAGACAATAGTCTCTCCAAACCTAGCCCCTGCTCCTTTCTCTGGTGGCTCTCCTCTCTGCCTCTGCAGCACTGCGGCTACCCCAGGGCTTCAGAGTCTCAGATGTTCCTGGGCTTTTTCTGCCTGGCAGAGGGTAGGAGAATAAGCTGGAAAGACAGCTCTTTCAACCTCATCCCTCCCCAACTCCTCTGACTTCTCCCAGGAATCTGGGGGATGGGGTTTAGCCAAAGTTAATGGCCTGAGTCATAGTGGAGGGGTGTCTGGGTCACTGTCTGTGTGCTGTGTACCTTGTTTTGCTCTTATGTCACTTAGAATCCAGAGTGACTTTTTCACTGTATGCATTTAAGTGTCTCTCGGCCTTGGTCTTGTGGGCAGAGTGCCCAGGTGCCTGCTGTCTGGGTTGCTACTTCTATACCAGACATGGGAGGGATGACAGTGAGGGAAGACCCATACATTCTCTCCCCCTTTCCCAGTTCCTCTCCTTCATTCATTCAAGTGTCCACTATTCTTCCTCCCTCAGATCTCCTAATGGGTTAGCAGGTTCTTGAGCAGGTAAAAATCCAGGCCTGTCAAATACCTCATTAGGAAAAGCTAGGTTGGGACCTGCAGGATTACTGGACCAGAGTCAATATTGTGTGGGGTGGTGCAGGATTCCTTTGAAAACTGAAGAGGGGGAGCAGGTCTCCCTTTAGCTTTGGGGGAGTCTCATAAAGGAAAACAGAGAGTATATACCATGGCCAGTGTCTCTCTAGCATTACCATGGCAACAATCCCCAGGGGTGTCACCATGGAAATCAGGCCTGGTGCTCAGAAGTTCAGCCTCTACCAAGTGCTTTGCTGAGGGTTGAAAAGGTTGGTCATCTTGGGACCCTGGTCTTTGGCCTTCCCATTAGCTTTAGTCAGCTAGCATAATGGAAAACTACCGAAAGGTGCTGGGAAGCACAAAAGGACAAGGGAACAACAAGGAGGCTTGGGGTGGGTTCAGGGAGACTGGAGCCCTGGGCTGCAGGACACTGAAAGGGAACTCTCTGGAGAAGGCTATGAGGAGGGCTTAGATTGCGGTGGGTGGAAGGGGGAGTGGATCTCAGGGGAAGTTCCTCAAAGGTGGTGTGTCTCCCTTAGTGTTTCTAATGAAACTGGTCTTCCAGTCTCTGACGTTGGCATGGTGGGGAGGGGGTTCCTGGGAGAGAATGGGTGGGAGAACTGCAGGCTTCTGAAGATGGGGTTGAGGTTGAAAAAAGGGAGTGATGGAGGGCTCCAGTTCTGTCAGAAAACATTTGGAGAAATGTCCAAATGGGGGTGGGGGTCATGTGGAAAAAGCCATGAGAAGGATTTGACACCATGTTCAGTGTTCAGGCACTTCAGTCCTTGGATTACTGTGGCACTGTGGATCTGGATTCAGATTGCTTGGGTTTGAGACTGTGTGCTACCATTTCTCAGGTGTGTGTCTGTGGGCAAGCTACCTTACCTCTCTGAACCTCAGTCTCCACAGGTATAAAATGGTATAACAATAGTACCTTCTAGAATTGCTGTGAACATTAACTGAGATAATGCATGTAAATTGCTTAGCACAGTGACAGGTGCGTAATAAACTCCTGGTAAGAGTTAGATGTTATTATTATTTCTAATATATGCTGTCTCTCCATAAGCTAGCCTTTGACACACTGGGAAGGAGTTAACCTTTCCCCTTCTTACTGGTTGTTTCATCCAAACACCCAGGGTTCTAATATCTTCTTACTCTCTTCCTCCATCAATGTCTGTGTTTTTGACAAATATTTATGAAGGACATCCTGTGGGCCAAGGACGTGCTTGATGTTGGAGATTTACAGGGAATCCCTGCCTTCAAGAAACTCTTGGTCTACTTGGTGATACAGACTATAGAGTGGTCTGGGCAGAGGCCCAGGAGGGGCATCAGAAACAGCTTAAAAAAAAAAAAGTGGCTTTTGTAATCTATACACACACAGATTCTAGTAGGAAATCTCCCACAACATCTGACAGTCCAACTCAAAGTAGTTGTGTGTCATGAGAAATAAATAAATAATGGTGATATTTCCCATGTGAGCAGTCTAGAGGCAGAAAAAGTAGAAAACCACTGGTCTAGTTACTCTCATCAAAAGATCTGATGAACAGGGATGCCTGGGTGGCTCAGTTGGTTAAGCGGCTGCCTTCGGCTCAGGTCATGATCCCAGTGTCCTGGGATCGAGTCCCGCATCGGGCTCCTTGCTCGGCAGGGAGCCTGCTTCTCCCTCTGCCTCTGCCTGCCTCTCTGTCTGCCTGTGCTCACTCGCTCGCTCTCCCTCTATGCCTGACAAATAAATAAATAAAATCTTTAAAAAAAAAAAAAAGATCTGATGAACAAATTCATCTTGAGTATAATCAATGGAAAATTAAAAAGAAATTCACAATTTAACAGAAATAAAAATAAAAAGATGAAATAACAAACTAGATAGAGCTGGAATTTAAGGACCTAGTCAAGAGTCAGGAAGTGGTAGCAGGACTTTCCAGAACCTCTGAAATTATCATCTGTGTCTGTAGCTTTCCATGGTCACGAGTTTACAAAGTTAACCCATTTTTAGTTCTTGGGTATCTTTTATCCTCACAGTACTGAGAACACCCTTTTACTCTCTCTGGTCTCTTCTTTCTCCCCAGTCTAGGCTGAGTTCCTCAGGCCAGAATTGCCTTCAGCACTTGGATAGCGCCCTCCATCTTAATGCCTCCTGAGGCTTCTCTGGAATCCTACCGCTGGGAATGTTTGTGAGAGAGAGAGGAGGAGAAAGACCAAGGGAAAGGCAGAGAAGGAGTTGGTGCCCATGTTCCCAGAAGGGAAGAAGGGAGGGGCAAAGTTGGCTTGAGAGTTATATTTAGTCCCCTTTGGCTGCATTCCTGGCTTCAAGAAGCATAGATAGACATCACTGGTGGAGAAGAGGCGGGAGTCATTGGGCTGAGATAGACGTGTTTTGTTTGTTTCTGTTTCTTGGCCACTGGATAGAGGCAACACTGAGTTAGATTACAATTCAAGAATCAAGTTTCAACAAAAAATAAATTAATCAAATTTAAAAAGAAAGGTATTACCACTGAGGAGGACAGGTATCAATACCACTTTAAAGCTCTTTTCTTCTAACACTGTGTGATTTTATTCTATGTAAGAAAGATATTGTTTTTTATAATGCAGTATAATGATGAACCGTTCAGATAACAAAGATGAAAAATTCACAAAAGCCCTATGAATACCTCATAAACTCACTCAAACCTTTAAAAAAAATCAAGGTAGATTTTAATTTTTATTTATCTTTATTATTTTTATTTTTTTAAAAGATTTTATTTGTTTGACAGACAGAGATCACAGGTAGGCAGAGAGGCAGGCAGAGAGAGGGGGGGAAGTAGCTCCCTGCTGAGGAGAGAGCCCTATGTGGGCTCGATCCCAGGACCCTGGGATCATGACTTGAGCTGAAGACAAGAGGCTTAACCCACTGAGCCACCCAGGCACCCCTCAAAGTAGATTTAAAAAAAAATACTATTAAACATATCCTGATAACAATACTAGTATGTTTTAACTGTTGACAAAATTAGAAACAAAGAGAAACTAAAAATCACTCAAATTGCTACCACCCCAAGAAAAACACTGTTAACAATTTAATATATTTGTTTCCACTGAGTTTTTGTTGCATATATATATATATATATAAATTTTAATAAAAGTATATAATGAACTATATATTGTTTTGTAGGTTAGCTCTCTCACTAATATAATACCATTACTATTTACCATTACTAAATATTATGTAATTTTATGTATTTTAAAAAATGTTTAATTTTTGCATGTCTTAACATGCACATGTGACAAAATTCAAATTATATATAGAAATGTATACGATGAGTAGTAAGCCTCTTCCCTACTTTTCTTTTGTAACCATCCAGTTCCCCTTTCAGAAGGCAGCCATTTCACCAGTTTCTTATGGGTCTTTCTAAAAGCATACCATATATTTATAAGCAATTACATATATATGTTCATATATTAATTTTTTTTTTCAATTTACTTTAAGCAATCTCTATACCTAATGTGGGGTTTGAACTCATAATCTCCAGTTCAAGAGTCACATGCTCTTCTCACTGAGCCAGCCAGATGCCTGGCATATACTCTCTTTTTTTTTTAAGAAGAATGGTGGCATAGTGTACATACTGTTCTGTACCTTGCTTTTTTTTTTTTTTTTTTAAACTTAACATTGAGTCTAGGAGAGTCTTCCTTATCAGCACATGAAGATATATCTCATTCTATTTAACAACTGTATAGTTTGTTGTAGGGATATGACATAATTTATTTACCCAGGTCCCTATTGATGGACTTTTAGGATTATCCTAATAAGTTGCTATTACAAACAATTGAATGACCTTGTGTGTGTGTGTGTGTGTGTGTATTGCATATGTCTGTAAGATACATTTTTAGAAGTTAAGGTCTTAAAGTATATGCATTTAAAAATTTAAGAACTGGTTCCAAACTGCCTCTCATGGAGTTGCCCCGTGTTTGTATATGCCCTCTCCAATGCAATGCATTGTCAAAATATTTTATTTTGCCCACTTTGATAGATTAAAATGGTATTTCATAGTTTTTTTTTAAAGATTTTATTTGTTTATTTGACAGAGAGCACAAGTAGAGAGTTAGGCAGAGAGAGAAGGGGAAGGAGGCTCCCCGCCGAGCAGAGAGCCCGATGCGGGGCTCGATCCCAGGACACTGAGATCATGACCGGAGCCGAAGGCAGTGGCTTAATCCACTGAGCCACCCAGGTGCCCCGGTATTTCATAGTTTTAGTATGCATTTCTCTTATTAATAATGAGGTTGTGCATCAACCAGCCATTTTTAAGTGCCATTATAACATCATTTTATGATGTTCTATTTTATGAGAGCACTGAGGTATACTTCACCTACATTGAGTGCACAAATCTTATGCAAACAATTTGATGAATTTTATAACATATTTCGACGCCTGTGTAACCACTACCCAGATAGAAATTTGGAGTATTTTCATCACCCCTGAAAGCTCCCTTTTGCCTCCACCTCTCAATATGACTCCAGGCATCCACCATTTTGAGTTCTGTCACTAGCTAAATTTTGTCCTTTCTTGAATTTCATACAAAGGGGATAATATAGTATGTGCTGTCTTGTGTTTGAGTTCTTTTACTATCACACTTTTGAGATTTATTGATGTTCTATTATGACATCATTTAAAAAAAATATTTTATTTATTTGACAGAGAGAAAACACAACTAGGCAGAGAGGTAGGCAGAGAGAGAGGGGGAAGCAGGCTCCCTGCAGAGTAGAGAGCCCGATGTGGGGGTCGATCCCAAAACCCTGGGATCATGACCTGAGCCAAAGGCAGAGGCTTTAACCCACTGAGCCACCCAGGCTCCCCATGACATCATTTTATTTTATTTTATCTTATTTTATTTCTTTAAGTAGGCCCCATACCTACTTGGAGCCCAATGAGGGGCTTGATCTCATAATCCTGAGATTGAGACTTGAGCTGAAATCAGGAGTCAGACATGTAACTGACTGAGCCACCTAGGTGCCTCTATTATGACATAATTTTAAATAGCAATAAAGAATAAAAATATACACATGCCATTATTTAATCAATTCCTTATGTTAATCTGTCCTCTAAATATTATTCCTTTCAGTTGTTTTCAATTTATTATAAGACAGTGTGATAATAAACATTCTTGTAACTAAATATTTGCTACAAATATTTTCATGGTATAAATTCTTAGAAGTAGAACATCTGAATCAACAGATATGTGCAATTCACGACTTTTGATTATGTATTATGAATTGCTCCCATAAAAGTTGTATGAATTTACTCTCCTAGTAGAAAAGGATGAAGGTGCTTATTTCAAGGAAATTATACTTTCTTGAATGCTCATCTACATCGGGTATTCCAATTAAGTTTGTGTTTTTCAGTTTGATAAATGACGAACAACATTACTGTTTTAGCTTGAATTTGTGTTTATTTTTCTGTTGTTAGTACCTAGCTCTTGTCAACTTTTTTTCTGTTGAGGTTTATCTTTTTTGTTACTAATTTATGAAAGTTCTTTATATGCTAAGAATGAAAAACTTAAAATTTTTAAAAACTTAAAATTTTCTTATTTAAAAATTACACATTTTCATTTCTGAAGTGTTTTGTGTGTGTGTGGTTTTTTTGTTTGTTTGTTTGTTTTTGTTTTTTTAGTTTATTTATTTAAGTAATCTCTGCACCCAGTGTGGGGCTTAAACTCACAACCCGGAGATCAAGAGTTACATGTTCTTCCAACCAAACCAGTCAGGTGCCCTTAATTTCAGAAAAGTCTTCAATCTAAAAAAAAGAAGAGAAACTCCTAAAATTCCACTGTCCAAGTATAACTACCATTAACATGTTTCTTTTTTTTGCTAAAGGTTTTATTTATTTGAGAGAGAGAGACAAAGAGAGCTTGAGCAGAGGGAGGGGCAGAGGATGAGGGAGAGGGGACAAGCAGACTCCTTGCTGAGCACAGAACCTGACACAGGAGGCTTGAGGTGGCGCTTGATCTTAGGACCCTGAGATCATGACCTGAGCTGAAGTCAGACAATTAACCAACTGAGGTACCCAGATACCCCTTACCTTGTTTTTCTAAGCAAGGTGTACATATGTACATATACATTTTTTTGTAGAAATGGAATCATCTTTTACCTACTTTTTGTACTTGTTTTTTTTTTAAGTTTTATTTATTTATTTATTTGACAGACAGAGATCACAAGTAGGCAGAGAGGCAGGCACAGAGAGAGGAGGAAACAGGCTCCCCGCTGAGCAGAGAGCCTGATGCGGAGCTCCATCCCAGGATCCTGAGACCATGACTTGAGCCGAAGGCAGAGGCTTTAACCCACTAAGCCATCCAGGCGTCCCTTTGTGCTTGTTTTTTTTTTTTTTTTTGATTTTTTATTTATTTATTTATTTGATAGACAGAGAGAGATCAAGTAGACAGAGAGGCAGGCAGAGAAAGAGGGGGAAGCAGGCTCCCCACTGAGCAGAGAGCCCGATGTGGGGCTCGATCCCAGGACTCTGAGATCATGACCCGAGCTGAAGGCAGAGGCTTATTTATTTGATAGACAGAGAGAGATCAAGTAGACAGAGAGGCAGGCAGAGAAAGAGGGGGAAGCAGGCTCCCCACTGAGCAGAGAGCCCGATGTGGGGCTCGATCCCAGGACTCTGAGATCATGACCCGAGCTGAAGGCAGAGGCTTAAACCACTGAGCCACCCAGGCGCCCTTTGTGCTTGTTTTTTATACTGCATACTATTTTATGTATTTATTTTTTGCATACTATTTTTATTAACAGTATTTTGTATATACCTTGTCATGTGATTACATATTTTTCTATAACATCATCTATAATATTTTACTATTTTAATTTAAAGGCAATATATTATCATTGTAAAACATTTAAAGATCACAGAAAAAATGTTGCAAGCCTGTTATTCTGCCCTTCTGTGATAATCACCATTAGCAGGTCTGCAGAAAGTCTTCCATGTCTTTTTTTTTTAAGGCTATTCTGTCCATGTGCTTTAAAAAATATATATAATCACATTACATACACTGTTTTTATTTTTTTACTCACTTGAGCTTGAACATGTCAATATATGTAAACCAACCTCACTCATTTTAAGGGGAATAGAATATGGAGGTATCATAACAAACATCTTGTTGATGGATGTTTGAATTGTTTCTAGTTTTACTTTAATACAATGTGCTACACTGAACATCCTTCTACATAAATATTTAAGTGCTTAAGTAAGTGTTGTAAAATGAATTCCTAACACTGGAATCCCTGATATAGAGTACAAACAGTATGGACATTTAAATATTTAATAGAATTGTCCTCCAGAGGGGCTTGATCAGTTTACAGTACTCCCTTCATTGTAGACAGCATCTTCACAACCTATTTCTCTTTGAGGATTCTGGTTTGGGGGCTTCAAACGCTTTCACCAAAGAGAGATCAGGTAAATATTTCAGGTAGATTTTCCCCCCCCATATGCCAGACTTTTCAAATCTTTTAAATATTAAAAGATATATTTATTAATTTTCCCTCATGCAAAGAAGAAAAAAGAAACAAAATAATATACTACTGTCCCACTCTCTGTGACATTAAGAAGTAAAAACTTTTAAAAATAAAACACTTGTACATGGTTTGAAGATATAAACAATCCTGGGGCACCGACTGGCTCAGTCAGAGGAGCATGCAAGTCTTGATTTCAGGGTTGTGAGGTTGAGCCCCACACTGGGTGTAGAGATTACTAATAAAATTAAATAAGAGTTTTTAAAAAAGATTTTATGTATTTATTTGAGAGAGAGAGAGATCACAAGTAGGCAGAGAGGCAGGCAGAGGTGGGGGAAGCAGGCTTCCCACTGAGAAGAGAACCTGATATGGGGTTCGATTCCAGGATCCTGAGATCATGACCTAAGCTGAAGGCAGAGGTCTAACCCACTGAGCCAACCAGGTGCCCCCGAAATTTAAAAAATTAAAAAATATATATATATATATGTAATCCAGGATACAAAATGAGAAAATAAAAGACTTGCCTCTCCTCAGAGTAACCACTGTTAACATTTTTGTCTAGAAAATTCATCTAGAAAAAAAATTCTATGTATAGATGGAATATTGTGAATAGTCCTAGAGCCGCTGTCTCTGGTTCTGGCCATTAAAAGTTTTATGACTTTCCTTAGTTAGTTAAAACATGTCTCCCAAACTCTGGTGACCATCACCTTAGAGTTTTACATTTCAGCTGGATAAAGATGGGCTCTGTAGTAAAACAATTTGACAACTAAGTCAGTAGGTTCTTTATACTGAAAGACAGGAAAACACCACTGAGAAATTCGTCGCTTGTGATGGAGAACAAGCATAGTCCCATTTAATCTTTTTTTTTTTTAAGATTTTATTTATTTATTTGACAGAGAGAGATCACAAGTAGGCAGAGAGGAAGGCAGAGAAAGAGAGAGGAGGAAGCAGGCTCCCTGCTGAGCAAAGAACCCGATTGATCCCAGGACCCTGGGATCATTACCTGAGCTGAAGGCAGAGGCTTAACCCACTGAGCCACCCAGGTGCTCTCCCATTTAATCTTACCAGAGATTTTCTCTTTAGTATCCTTAGAGAGTGAATACATTTTTTGGCTCCCCAGGTTGTAAATATTCTGTATCTGTAACATGGTATCAGCATTCATGATTGTAACATACCACGTAAATGAAACAAAGTACTTGTCGGTCTGTGATTTGTTTCAGTTTCTCTTTATTTGAAGTTGGTTCCTTAAAAGGAAACCCACAATTCTGATTTCATATATTTCTTTCACAGAGAGAGAACTTGTGCTAATGTTTGTACAACAGCTCAGCAGCTTGCTATGTGTGGATTTCATTTACGTAATAGGCAACACACTATACATATGTCCCTAACTTGGCGTCTGTCACTTAGTTGCAGCTTGAAGATCCTTCCTTATCAGGACATATGGATCTGGATCTATTGAGGATGATATTTTTAAACCTAGAGGTAGATTTTTAATGTGTTTAAAGATTTTATTTATTTATTTGTCAGAAACAGAGACCAAGAGCTGTGGGGTGGGAGGGGGGTGGCAGGCAGAGGGAGAAGCAGGCTCCCCACTGAGCAAGGAACCGGATGTGGGGCTTGATCCCAGGACGCTGGGATCCTGATCTGAGCCGAAGGCTGACACTTAACCGACGGAGCCACCCAGGCATCCCTAGATTTTTAATGTTAATGAATTGTTTTTCACTCTCCATGGCCTGTGGACCTACTGTCTTTACCTGTTAGGTTTCCCAGGGAGGGGCCTGGAGTGGTGGAGTGCTAAATCATTACACCAAGACTGAGATCCCCTCACACAGTCTCATGCTGTGACACTTTTCAATGGCACTCTCTAGCACATGGGAACAGCTCCTGCTGTCAGCACTAACTTTTGCTCCTCTTTCTCTAGTCCGGGTCATCCCCCCAAACCACCCGTGGATACAGATGGCTGAAAAACAGGGACCTTCTCAGGCTAATGGAAGGGAGCCGTGGTATTTCTTCTCCCTCACATCCTGACTGCCTATGTCTGCCATGTTTTATTCCCATTCTAGGGGAAGCCATATGTCTTTGACCGTGTGTTCCCCCCAAACACGACTCAGGAGCAAGTTTATCATGCATGTGCCATGCAGATTGTCAAAGGTAACATGTATTATCTTTGTAAGATATATTTTTGGAATGTATGTTTTCAGGTTTGCCATTCCTTACCCCACTTCTTTCCACCAGTGCTCTTTCTCTGCTGTCTCTTCCAGATGTCCTTGCTGGCTACAATGGCACCATTTTTGCTTATGGACAGACATCCTCAGGGAAAACACATACCATGGAGGTGAGGGTTCTGACTTCCATGAGGGGTGAGGAGCTGGGAGTGTTAATGGGAGGCCCAGGAATCTCGGTAGGGCAAGACCTAGGAATCAAGCTTGCTTGGTCTGGAGGATGAGTGGAGGGGCAGGATGATAGTGGAAGTGTAGTGAAATCCCCCCAGCCTGCTGCAGTTTTCCGTCCTTTCCACTACTCTAGTTTTCTTCTTTTGATTTGGAAAAGCAGCTGCCATAAAAGTCCAGAGGGCCACTCAGGTCTGTCATTGTTCGAGTTAAAGGTAGACATGGCAGTGACTGCCTCCTACCTCAAGATGGTCTTCTTACCCACTCTGACCTCTGGGTTCACCTGCATACTTCTTGAGTTGTCTCATTCTTTCGGACTCTCAGCCTCATTCTGGAATACCCTTCCTCCCCAGGGAAAGCTTCATGACCCCCAGCTGATGGGAATCATTCCTCGAATTGCCCGAGACATCTTCAACCACATCTACTCCATGGATGAGAACCTTGAGTTCCACATCAAGGTGATCACGGCATGACAGCTGGGCATCCTCAAATGGGGCCTGGGAGGGGAAGAACTAGTTCGAACCCGCTGAGTACCTGGGCAGCCCAACTTACTTTCTGCTCTGGTTACTTCAGTTCTTCTCTGCTAAGATATTCTCATCTGCTCTTTCTCCCCTCCACCTACCATTTGAGCAGGTCATAGTCACGTGAGATCCCTGGGTCAGATTTAAGATAGGCCTCTTCACTTTCTCCCTGACCAGGTTTCTTACTTTGAGATTTACCTGGACAAAATTCGCGACCTTCTGGATGGTGAGTGGTGTTTAACCCAACTGGGCAGGTGGGGGTGTGAGGAGGGCCAGGAAAAGAAAGATCACATTGCTTTTGTGCAGAGGACACACACACACACACACACTCATACCCATGTCCCTTCCCTCCATTCCCCAAAGTTTCCAAAAGTGAAAAGGGTCAGAAGATGAGTGTGGACAACCAGGCCTATATAGAAATGGCCTGAGACCAGCTGGAACCTTGAGGCTAGAATCCTGGAAGAGAAGAAACTAAGCTTTCAGTGTGTGCAGGGAATTAAAACTTCACGGGGAAGTCTTTCTCCTTTATTTTTATTTCTATTTTTTAGCATTTATATATATATTTTTATATATATATATATTTATTTATTTATTTATCTGAGAGAGCAAGCAAGTGTGAGTGGTGGCGGGAGTGGGGGAGGAGCAGAGGGAGAGGGACAAGCAGACTTCTCACTGATCACAGAGAGCCCGACGCAGGGCTCAATCTCATGACTGTGAGATCATGACCTGAGCCAAAATTAAGAGATGGACTCTTAACCGACTGAGCCACCCAGACACCCCCTCATTTTTTCACCTAGAAGAAACTACTGTCTCAGCAGGCTGCAGGGTACAGGGTTGGGGGAAGGACTGCGGGCCTTGCTTACCCTGCATTGTCTTGATTCAGTGACCAAGACAAATCTGTCTGTGCATGAGGACAAGAATCGGGTGCCATTTGTCAAGGTGAGAGTGGGGATGGGGCATCTGGGCGGGGGTCACTGTCCTGAGAGTGGGGGCATGGCAGGAGTGTAGACCAGAGACCCGGAAGTTGGAAGGCAGATGTCTTAGAGAAGTGAGATGTGCCAAGTGCTAGGGAAAGTCTGAGGGTTTGGAAAAGACAGTTTTGAAAGGTCGTCTGGTCAGCATGCAGGTAATACAATCTGCAGATCAACATTCGTGGGTCACTGTCCATTTGCCTCCTGCAGGGTTGTACCGAACGCTTTGTGTCCAGTCCCGAGGAGATTTTAGATGTGATTGATGAGGGGAAATCAAATCGTCATGTGGCTGTCACCAGTGAGTGGGGATCTACGGGGCTCTTGAGTCTGGGAGTTTGCTACTCCTCTGCGTCCTCTGGGGCTGAGGGACTGGAAGGGAGCAAGGACGGACTGTGTCCTCCAGAAGAAGGGGCCCCTCTTGGATGTGCCACCCAGCTGCCTGGGAGGTGCAGTGGCAGGGCTGGTCCTAGCAGGTGCCCTCTGTCTCTGGGTGGGCCAGCGGTCAGGTGAGACTGGGGGCTTCGGGCTTCAGCTCCACAGGTATCGGTACAAGGACTGCCTCTGCCTTGGCCCTGCAGACATGAACGAGCACAGCTCTCGGAGCCACAGCATCTTCCTCATCAACATCAAGCAGGAGAACATGGAGACGGAGCAGAAGCTCAGTGGGAAGCTGTATCTTGTGGACCTGGCGGGGAGTGAGAAGGTTGGGGACCTGGCGGTGGGGTGGGCAGGGGAGGAGGTCTGGGGACTTGGTTTCATCAAAATAACTTTTTCTTTAGGATATAATTCACATACCATAAAGTTTCACCATTTTGAAATATATAGCTCCATGGGTTTTAGGATTCTTGGAAGGTTGTGCACCCATCACCACTAATTCTAGAGCATTTTCATCACCTGTTAGCAGTCATTCCCTATTCCCCTCTCCCCTAGCCCCTGGCAATCACTAATCTACTTTTTGTTTCTGTGGATTTGCCTTTTCTGGACATTTCCTATAAATGGGGTAGTACAATACGTGGGTGGGAAGGGGTGGCTTTGGCAAGAGGGTTAGGGTAATAGAGGAAGGGCCTTGTCTGTTCTCTTCCCCTGTCCCCTCCCGTCCTTGGACTGAATCCTCCTGAGTGGAGAAGAGGCCGTGAGAGCCCTCTCTTCCCCTGCAGCTCTCGTGACATGCTCCTTCCTTAATGCTCTGGTAGGTCAGCAAGACCGGAGCAGAGGGGGCTGTGCTTGATGAGGCAAAGAACATCAACAAGTCACTGTCAGCCCTTGGGAACGTGATCTCTGCGCTGGCTGAAGGCACGGTGAGTGTCCCTTAGGCCTTGTCCCATCTTCTTCTACTGCTGCCATCTCATCATGCTTGATCCATGGGGTGTGCAATCCCTTGTCAGCATCACTGTCCTTTCTGATTTCCTTGTTGAATATTTTTCTGATTCATGGTCTCCCTCCTCCCCCAGAAAAGCTATGTCCCGTATCGCGACAGCAAAATGACACGAATTCTCCAGGACTCTCTGGGAGGAAACTGCCGGACGACTATGTTCATCTGCTGCTCACCGTCCAGCTACAATGACGCAGAGACCAAGTCCACCCTGATGTTCGGGCAGCGGTCAGTGGCAGGGTCCCCACTCCTGAACCAGCCCCTGTTGCTCTCTCACCCCTCCGTGTCACACCAGCCTTCATGGAGGTCTCAGCTCCTTGTTCTCCTCCCCCAGGGCAAAGACCATTAAGAACACTGCCTCGGTGAATCTGGAGCTGACTGCTGAGCAGTGGAAGAAGAAATATGAGAAGGAGAAGGAGAAGACAAAGGCTCAGAAGGAGACAATTGCCAAGCTAGAGGCTGAGCTCAGCCGGTGGCGCAATGGTTAGAGAGGGTTCGAGCTGGTGTGAGAGGCGGCAGGAGGAGGAGGCTGAGGGGACCAGAGGGGCCCTGTCTGGTGTGGGGCTTCAGGGCGGGCCAACCTCCAAGGAGGGTTGCATCTCTGGAGGGGTGCAGTCCAGCGGTGATGAGGGAAGGGGAGAGGGGGCTGATGGCAGCCCTTATCCCACCACCCCCCAGAAAAGGTTGGCGGTGCATGCACTTGGCAACAGAGATGGAGACCTGCCCGGAGGTCTCAGTGTTGAGGATGGAGGCAGGAAGGAGTCCTGAAGGATCTTCTCCCATCCCTGTTCTTGTTCTGCCCCTTGGCCAGGAGAGAATGTGCCTGAGACGGAGCGCCTGGCTGGGGACGATGCGGCCCTGGGAACTGAGCTCTGTGAGGAGACGCCTGTGAATGACAACTCTTCCATTGTGGTGCGCATCGCCCCTGAGGAGCGGCAGAAATATGAGGAGGAGATCCGCCGCCTCTATAAGCAGCTTGATGACAAGGTGAGGATGCCCAGGGCACAGGGGGCAGCCAGTGGCATGAGAAGTGAGGGATGAAGGAACTCACTTGTACTACCTCTTTTTTTAAATTTTTTAAGAGGGACATATGCTTGTTATTGAACATGTGGAATGTCGCCCTGAGTAACATTTAGAACTATTGAATCACTGCATCGTTCACCTTAAACTAATATAACACTGTGTGTTAACTATCCCAGAATTAAAATTGAACTTAATAAAAATTATATTAAGAAATTTAGAAGATGATTAAAAATATACAGAAGAAAATTTAAGTCCTCCATCATCCCACCATTCAGAGATAGTACCTTTAGCATTCTGCTTTTCTCCACACAGAGAGCATGAATTGAGATACACTGTATATGTAATTTTGCATCTGATTCCTTCATTCCACATCGTATAAGGAACAATTTCCCACTTTGTTACCGATTCCTTACAGAAGTATTTTATTTTAAATGGCTACCTAACCGTCCATTTATCGAAATGCATCGAACTGTTAATTACAGGGCTTCTAGTCTTCTCTGTTTTTAGTAACGTGTTTTTGCTTTTGAGTGATTTGATTAATGTGGAGCACTAAAGTGGGATTTCTTTTTTTTTTTTTTTTTTAAAGATTTTATTTATTTATCAGAGAGAGAGGGAGAGAGCGAGCACAGGCAGACAGAATGGCAGGCAGAGGCAGAGGGAGAAGCAGGCTCCCTGCAGAGCAAGGAGCCGGATGTGGGACTCGATCCCAGGATGCTGGGATCATGACCTGAGCCGAAGGCAGCTGCTTAACCAACTGAGCCACCCAGGCATCCCAAAATCTTTTTTTTTTTTTAAAGATTTTATTTATTTATTTGACAGAGAGAGATCACAAGTAGGCAGAGAGGCAGGCAGAGAGAGAGGAAGGGAAGCAGGCTCCCTGCTGAGCAGAGAGCCCGATGCAGGACTCGATCCCAGCACCCTGAGATCATGACCTGAGCCGAAGGCAGCGGCCCAACCCACTGAGCCACCCAGGAGCCCAAAGTGGGATTTCTAGGTTAGAGGATATGCGCTTTAACCTAAAGGCTCTTGCGGTGTATTGTCAAGGTTATACCACCTTCTAGGGAGAAAGGAATTTGAAAGTGAGGACAGGAATGAGGCAAGAGACTGAGGGAAAAACTTCTTTTTAGGATATGGGGTTTCTAACTCAAAGCCTGAACTGTCTGGAGCTTTGTCAGGATCCTTCCTCTGCCCACACCCCCGTAAGTCCTGACTAGACAGAGCAGATTCCCTTCACCCGACCATTCCCCCTTGCCTCCAACAGGATGATGAGATCAACCAGCAGAGTCAGCTCATAGAGAAGCTTAAGCAGCAGATGCTGGACCAGGAAGAGGTAATGGGAAGGAGGACCAGACATGAGAGGAGGGCAGTGTGTTCCCTAAAAGGCATAAAAGACCTTTTACAACCAGATGGAAGAAGAACTTGGTCACCCCCCAACCCCAAACTTTCCAAGTCTCAGGACTTAACTGGGACTGTGTGTAAAACACAGGTTTGGGAGTTTGGGTGTTTCTTCCTTCTGTGATGCCTACAGCCCTCTTGCTCTCACTTTGACCCTTGCCCCTCTCCTTGAGCTCTGCCTTCCAGGCTTAGGGGGCAGAGAAGCCCCGTCTGGGGCAGTGCTCTTGGCTTCCCCTGACCAGGGGGCCAGTCACTGGTGGCAGACCCCCTCACGTGCCTTGCCTCTTGCTCCCAGCTGCTGGTGTCCACTCGGGGAGACAATGAGAAGGTCCAGCGGGAGCTGAGCCACCTGCAGTCGGAGAATGATGCTGCTAAGGAGGAGGTGAAGGAGGTGCTGCAGGCCCTGGAGGAGCTGGCCGTGAACTATGACCAGAAGTCCCAGGAGGTGGAGGAGAAGAGCCAGCAGAACCAGCTGCTGGTGGATGAGCTGTCTCAGAAGGTGGTGAGTGGTTGACTGGGGTCCAGGCGCCCCCGGCCTCCAGACACCACCAGGGACCTCTGTATATGGGGGGCACATCACACTCATGCCTTTGCCCCACTGTGCAGTGTGCAAGGGGACCCTCTCCCGCCTTGTCACCACCCTTCGCCCTCCTGACCCCTATCTCTTCCAGACCCTTTGGCAGGGCCTGTGTTCTCTCTGTAGCCATCTTCGGGGTCACATCTGAGACAGAGGCTCCGCCTGGGCTAGGGAGGGGAGTGGGAAGATGGCCATGGGGTGACGTGAGGGGCTGTCCCCAGGCCACCATGCTGGCTCTGGAGTCTGAGTTGCAGCGGCTACAAGAGGTCAGTGGACACCAGCGGAAACGAATTGCAGAGGTGCTGAACGGGCTGATGAAGGACCTGAGTGAGTTCAGTGTCATCGTCGGCAACGGGGAGATTAAGCTGGTGAGTGGGACTGGAGGCAGCAGTCTTGTTCTGGTCATTCTTGCCCTGGGCACTGGTGGAAGAGGCAGCGGGGCACCAGGCCCTCAGGGATACTGAGGAAGGTGGGCCAAAGAGCCAGGAAACACGCCTTTAAATTAGACCCGGGAAAACATGTAGACTTTTGCATAGACTCTGCGTAAATACACCTTCTAGAGGGTGCTGAATAAAGAGGCCACGGAGGGGCGCCTGGGTGACTCAGTCGTTAAGTGTCTGCCTTCAGCTCAGGTCACGATCCCAGGATACTGGGATCGAGCCCCACATCAGGCTCCCTGCTTTATGGGAAGCCTGCTTCTTCCTCTCCGACTCCCCCTGCTTGTGTTCCCTCTTTCACTGTATCTGTCAAATAAATGAAATCTTTAAAAAATAATTTAAAAAATTAAAAAAGAGGCCCTGGAGATGGGCATATGATAACGGGTGTTAGGGGTGAGGCCCAGAGCTGGGAATGAGATATGCAAGTCCATGGCCGTGCCCATCGAGCAGATCAGTGCGACTCCAAATCACTTTGCTCTATAAGATGGAAGAGGGCGACTGTCAGAGCTGGATCTTTAAGTGCAGGGAGAAGGATTTAGTATGAAATGTCAGGTGATAGCCTCTGAAAGTTGTTTGGAAAATACGGGTGCCACCCAAGTCTCCATGTGGGAGGGCGTATGCGGGGATGGGCCGGATCCCTGGGAATGGGAAAAGGCTTCCCTGCAGCCCAGAAGCACCTCTTCCTGCCCTCTCCCACCCTGTAGCCAGTGGAGATCAGCGGAGCCATCGAGGAGGAGTTCACAGTGGCCCGACTCTACATCAGCAAAATCAAGTCGGAAGTCAAGTCAGTGGTCAAGCGCTGCCGGCAGCTGGAGAACCTGCAGGTCGAATGTCACCGCAAGATGGAGGTGACTGGGCGGGAACTCTCATCCTGCCAGCTCCTCATCTCCCAGGTGAGCACCGGGCACTGAGAGCCTTTGCATGCTATGGGAAGGAGTACGGCTCTGCAGCTATGTCACCCTTCATGTCAAGGGCCTAGGGTCAGCCAATGTTTAGAACAGAAGCACCTGGGCTAGCCGGAGAGGGGCCGGGCAGGGGAAGGGAAGGTTCAGAGGGGGTACCACCCTCTGAGCTGATGGGGTCTCAAGGAAGGGGCTTTAAAGAAATGGCCCATGGCCCACTGTCTACAGGCCGGTGCAGCATAAGGGGGGGCCCTGGGAGAAGAGCTGCAGAGGTCAGTGTTGCCCAGCTGTGTCCTTGACTCCATCCCTCTTCTTCCCCACCCCAACCCTCCCCCCACTAGCACGAGGCCAAGATCCGCTCACTTACAGAATATATGCAGAGTGTGGAGCTAAAGAAGCGGCACCTGGAAGAGTCCTATGACTCCCTGAGCGATGAGCTGGCCAAGCTCCAGGCCCAGGGTGAGGCCTTCTTCAACCTCTAAACCACGCATCCTGGGACCTGAGATCCCAGAGCGGGGCAGGGAGGAAAAGGCATGAACACCAAAATACACCTCCTAACAGCACGGTCATCCCACGCATGAGATTGAGACCATGGAAGCTTGGGCCCATAGCTTATTGTACACGAGCCATAAACCCTCCAGGGACCTCTTTCCCTGCCGTATCAAACTGCACTGTCCTAACCCAGCACATCCTCAGGGGCCCACACTGGGTCACTGTCCTCTGTCCTCCTGGAACTCTGGTCACAAAGTGGAGTTCTTTCCAGAGGAGGTGGGTGCTAAGTAAGCTGCTCTCCCGTCTTTCCCTCAGAAACTGTGCATGAAGTGGCCCTAAAGGACAAGGAGCCGGACACCCAGGATGCAGATGATGTGAAGGTGAGTGGGGAAGGGGCAGGGCACAGCTGGGGCCCTCTCCCATCTGGTGCCTGGGAGTCTGGCTTTGAGCGTGGGATGGGGGTCTTCGCAGAAGGCCCTGGAGGTGCAGCTGGAGAGTCACCGGGAGGCCCATCACCGGCAGCTGGCCCGGCTCCGGGACGAGATCAACGAGAAGCAGAAGACCATTGATGAGCTCAAAGAGTAAGAGTCCCCCCCTGGCCGGCTCTGGCCTCTAGGCTCCCTCTTGGCCCGGGGTCTGGCTTATTCATTTCCATGGGCCACTTCCCCCCACAACCATGCCACAACTTTGCAGCCGAACTCCAGGAGGCACAGCAGTGAGGACTAGTTCTTCTCCTTGAGCTCTTATGATTAGATAGCCCACGGCTCCTCACGCTGTTGTGGAAGCCAAGGCCTGCATCTCCTTCTGCTAATCTGAAGGTAGAAGCGTCCCTCAGTCCTAACCAGACCCACTTGTACCAGAAGGAAACGTTTCCAGGGCTGGTCTTCCCTTTTCCTCTCATTAATAACCTTTTTGTTCTCTCCCACACCTCCTTGCCCTCGGCAGCCTGAATCAGAAGCTGCAGTTAGAGCTAGAGAAGCTCCAGGCCGACTACGAGAAGCTGAAGAATGAAGAACACGAGAAGAGCAGCAAGCTCCAGGAGCTGACGTGAGTGTTGGCCCAGCCCACTACTCACACCTGCAGAGCCGGGTGCCATGCGTGTGGGAAACGGTGGCCCCCGGCCGGCAAATGCCTCGGAAGAATCATCAGATGGTGTGGGGAAGGACCCCCCCAAAAAAGACGTTCAGAGATTACCTCTATTGAATATTAGCTGCCCTGGCCTGGAAAGATGTGGGTGATGTTCTGCTAAGGGTGAAAAGCAGGCTGCAAAACAGTATGAATGGTACGATCCCATACAATTTTAGTGGGATATACCTGCATAGAAGTAAGAGTGCAGAAAGACAGACACCAGAATGTTAATGGTGGTTTGATCTGTACGTAGTCAAATTATGGGCTTTTTTTTTTTTTTAAAGATTTTTATTTATTTATTTGACAGACAGATCACAAGTAGGCAGAGAGGCAGGCAGAGAGAGAGGAGGAAGCAGGCTCCCTGCTGAGCAGAGAGCCCGATGCAGGGCTTGATCCCAGGACCCTGAGATCATGACCTGAGCCGAAGGCAGAGGCTTTAACCCACTGAGCCACCCAGGTGCCCCAAATTATGGGCTTTTTATGAAACTCATCATACTTTCTTTTTCTTTTCTAATTTCTGCACAGCAAACATGGGTAACTTGTATAATTAGTTACAACAGAGTCTGGATCAAGGGAGTGGAGAGGGAGGAGAGAGGGAGGACGGGAAGTCCTGAGGGACTCTTGTGTTTTCTTCTTGCCCCAGATTTCTGTATGAGCGACATGAACAGTCCAAGCAGGACCTCAAGGGTCTGGAGGAGACAGTTGTGAGTGGTTTCCCTCTGGGCCAAGTTAACAGGGTGAGGTGGGGGCTTCATTTCTTTCCCTGACTTCTCCATAACCCCTTTCCTTACACAGAGTCAGTCTGTGGCATAATCAGGACATATCCTTTCCTAAAGGATCAGTGACTCACCTGCCCAGATAGACTGATGGTTCCTATAATTTGGGAGCCAAGAGGCTAACCTGGGATTTGGCTATCCCCAATCTGTCATCATTCTTTCCAGGCCCGGGAACTCCAGACCCTCCACAACCTTCGCAAGCTGTTCGTTCAAGACGTCACGACTCGAGTCAAGAAAGTGAGTTCCATCCTTGGAAACTTCCCAGCCCCCATACTGTCCCCTGCCCACAGCTTTCTCCAACCCCTGTGGCTGCCAGTGGAGCTGGCTTGGATGGGTGTGGGTGAGACCTTTCTGACCTTGGGACAGCCACATCTCCGCCCCCCCCGCCCCGCCCCCGTCTTTCATCAGAGTGCAGAAATGGAGCCCGAGGACAGTGGGGGGATTCACTCCCAAAAGCAGAAGATTTCCTTTCTTGAGAACAACCTGGAACAGCTTACAAAGGTTCACAAACAGGTAAGAGTAGGGGACAGGGTGAAGAGAACTCTTGAGGCCAGGTGCCTGGGAGACCCAAATCCTTCAAGGTCCCTCAGATTTAGGAAAATGGACTTTTGCATGTTTTCCTTCCTTTTCCGTTTTACTTTTCCTGCTGATCCCTTCCTTACCATTTTGGTTCCACTTTTGCCCTGGTCTTTGTTCCATCCCTGTTCTCCCCTCTCAAAGCTACCAACCTGCCCCCGTTCAAAGGGAAAAATGCCCCAGGCCTCTGGATTTGGAGGGAGAGGTTGAAACTGGTAGATGTTTCAGAAGTATGGGCCTGTAACTACAGACGAGGGGTACTGGTCAGAGATGAGGAAAAAGCCAGGGAAGTGGGGCTTTCTCTCATAGAGAGAACTCCATCTGCCCAGGCCTGGGGCAGGCAGGCGGGGTAATTAATTTAAAAAGGTGTCCTCCAGATGGCACAACCAGCCCCTCACAGGGGCTGGTTGGAACCCATTGTATTAAGTTGCTGCCTCTCTGTCCCCCTCCTTGCTGCTGTGGCTCCTTAGGTGGCTGACTGGGTTTCAAAGGTATGGGGTGGGGAAGTGGAAGGGGCAGTGCAAAGGAGTCAGGACAGGAAATGTTTGGTGCGTACAGGGCAGGAATACCCTCGCCAGCACCAAATATCTGAGCCTTGAGGACAGGTGCCCCAATGTGTCAACCGGCTCTTCTAACTGACACATGAAATAAACCCTGATCTATACTTCATGCCCTTTCTTTCAATCCCACCTGGACATTTGATTTAGACTCATCTTCTCACTAACCTGGAGCTTAAATTTCTCAGCGCAATGCCCAGCATATTTAACAAATACTTGGTACTTTTTCTTTTTAAACATATATAATGGGAGGGGAAAAATCCCAGAACTGTGGCCCAGTGATAATCTGGAGGGTATATTTATTTTATTTGGGCCTGCATAGGGCTGCACTATTATCTTTCCCCCCTTGCTCATTATACATACAGCAGTATAACAATGTAACAACATTCCGGAAAAGTTGAAAGTTCAGGGAAGAAACATTTGCAATCTGTTCTGCCATCCTCTTCTCCTTTCTGTGTTCACTTTCCTTCCCTGTCCAAATGTGTGTCCTGTTGCTTGTTTTTCCCCAATATTTTTAGTGTGATAAATACACATAAAATTTGCCACCAGAATGATCTTTAAGTTCAGTGGTATTAAATGCATTCCTACTTTTGTGTGACTCCCCCACCGTCCTTCCCCACCCCTGTCGTCTTGTAAAACCGCACCTCTATACCCACTACGCAGTAACTCCCATTCCCCCTCCCTCCCAGCCCCTGGCAACCTCCATTCTTCTTTTGTTCTCTATGAGTCTGACTCCTCAAAGTACCTCCTATAAGTGGAAGCCTGCAAGGTTTGTCCTGGCCTATTGCACGTAGCATCACACCCTCCAGGCTTAGTTTCCTTTTTCCTCGCTGAAGCCACTGCTTCTCTCTGTGTGAAGTCACAAACACCAAAAACAACTCACCTCAATGATGGAGGACTCCTCACAATGTCCTACTTCAGCAGACACAAGACTAGATAGGGAAATGAGGGAGATGTAGAAACTTACACAGAATCTTAAATAGCCAGGCCTTGAGCCCTATTCCTAACTAAGCTGGACTCTTGTCACAGCAAACCATTGTTTATAATCTTTAAGTTGCCCAAAGTGGAAGGGGCACAGATTTATTTCCAAGCTCTGTCCTTTCTCCTGGGTTATGTGCTCTACCAGTTCACCTGGTATCTTTCAAAGCCGGCTCCCACAGGCTGGAGGGCCCCCCGTTATTGTGTGAACCCTATAAAAAAGATCAGGAAGTCTTCTCTGGCTGCAAGGTGGTTGCTTAAATTAAATGGGGGAGGGACAGTCCGGGAAATCCTTGAATGTAAAGGTAATGAGCCCAAATGTTTGTGAGCCCTCAAACATTTTCTTTCCTTCCTATGGGGTGCTGTGTGAATGTGTGCTGGTGGGGGGGTGGTGAGTCGGGGGCTCCCACGTTCCAGCTTCTGCTTTGCACTGCACCTAACCAGTACTCAAAACCATACGCATCTTCCAGACGGTGCTTCGTCTCCTGCTGCCTGCCCTATGCATGCCGACAAAGCCATCTCTGGGTGAGGGCTGCCTCACCCACATGGTTGCCTTGGGGCTGTAGGCCTGGCGCAAGCTGTGAGGTCTGGGGGCGTGGGTATTGAGGCCAGGAAAAGACTGGGACAGGGCACTGTCACAAGAGTTTGGGGCTGTGGTGGAGCTGGCACATTTTGCTGCTCAGAAAATGATGTAACTTTTTCATGCCTGACCACTTTGCTCCGGGAGGAGGAAAAAGCAGGCCAGAGGAGCAATTAGGTAAAGGCAACGAGGTCTTTTGAGGAAAAAGCGCGGTCTCCATCTTCTCTGACTTGATTTCTCTTTATTCTGTCTCCCTGCCTTGCACCCCCGTACCCCTACTGCTGGCTCTCTCTTGGGTCGCTGGCTTTGCCTTGGCCTCTTCCCTTGGGCTTACCCCACAGCTGGTACGTGACAATGCAGATCTGCGTTGTGAGCTTCCTAAATTGGAAAAACGACTTAGGGCTACGGCTGAGAGAGTTAAGGCCCTGGAGGGTGCACTGAAGGAGGCCAAGGAGGGCGCCATGAAGGACAAGCGCCGGTACCAGCAGGAGGTGGATCGCATCAAGGAGGCCGTCCGATACAAGAGCTCCGGCAAGCGGGGCCACTCTGCTCAGATCGGTGAGTGGGGGTAAGAGGCTATAGATGAGCTGGGATTACCTCTGGGGGAGATCAGCACATTCCTAAGTGTCAGGCAACTAGATGATTGCTTTTTCGCCTACCTCCCCCCGAGGACCACCCCACTACCCTCCCCCCAAAAGTGTATAAAAATGAGAGTGAGGTCCTGAGCAGCTTGGTCCAGCTCCAGCTCCATGACTTCCAGGACTGGGATAACTGCAAGGAAGCAGCGTCCTCATGGTCCTTTTCCTTGCTTTACCACAGCCAAACCCGTCCGGCCCGGCCACTACCCAGCGTCTTCACCCACCAACCCCTGTGGCACCCGGAGCCCTGAGTGCATCAGTTACACCAACAGCCTCTTCCAGAACTACCAGAATCTGTACCTGCAGGCTGCGCCCAGCTCCACCTCGGACATGTAGTGAGTGGCCCCGGGCATGGGCTGGAGTCCCCACCTAAGGCTCTCTGCTCTCCACAGGGCATAGTTTGGGTCAGTTTTTGGCTGACACTTAATTCCTTTCCTAAGTAGCTTCATTTTGAACCCTTTCTCACCTTCACACCTACAGTTAGAAGGTGGGCATTGCCCTCTCAGCCTGTGGCCCTGTTTGTTGCCTTGTGTTCTCTGGGGATGGGAGGGGAGTACAGCTCCCTCCTCTTGGGGATTCTGGGTCCTTTGGGTCCTCGAGGGTGGGTGCCAGGGGCAGCATCTCTCTCCTCTGCTCCATCCAGCTTTGCAAACTCCTGTACCAGCAGTGCGGCCCCATCTTCTGGCGGGCCCCTGGCTTCCTACCAGAAGGCCAACATGGACAACGGTGAGTGAAAAATATGGGCGACCAGCCTTTGGGATCCCCAGGGCAAGTTGGAAAGTAGAAGAAAAGTCAGTGACGCTGTACCTACAGCTTGAACACAGCCCATCACTTCAGGGTCTTGGACCTTAGAAGTGGATTCCTCCTATTGCCGTGCCTGTCCCCACCCTCCCCTCCCTTTCCCCTTTTCCTTTCCTTCAGAAGGGATCAGGGAGAACTTTCTCAAACAAAATGAGCAGGCAGCTTGGGGTATTTGAAAATAAAGAGCCACAGACCCAGGTGGCAGCTATACTCCGAAGTCTTGCCTTTTTCTCTAATTGGTCAGGATGAGAGAGGGTTTGGGGAGATGGCTTCTAACATGCCATATTCTTTTTTCTTCTCCTAATCCTATGTTCTCGATGATGATGCCTTCAGGAAATGCCACAGATATCAATGACAACAGGTACACCAGTCGCTGTTGCTCTTGAGTTCTCTGGGTGGGACCCGAAGAAATGATTAAGTTTTCCCTGTGCCCTACTTAGAGGTTCTCTGGAGCCTGCAGGGAAAGGAGGGAATGAGAACCTTCCTCTCCATCACCTTGTCCCCAGGATCTATTCATTCCCTGCCTCTTGGTGCAGAGAGCACATCTCCAATCCCACCTGGGGCTTCTCCCCACTCTGTTTTGTGGTCTGGGGGAATGGCATGACCATCTGATGACCTGGCTTTCTCTCCTTCCTTTGGGCGAGTCGGCTCCATCTCTCCACCTTCGGTTTTCCTTGTATTCCTGTAAACCTCAAGTAGTCCCTGCCTTTTGTTGTCTCATAGGGATGCTATGAGAACACAGTGACAGGAATGTTTTCCTTTATATGAAGCTGACCATGCTGGGTCTGTTCTTCTAGGAGTGACCTGCCATGCGGCTATGAGGCTGAGGAGCAGGCCAAGCTTTTCCCTCTCCACCAAGAGACGGCAGCCAGCTAATCTCCCTCATGGACTGCCGCAAACCTGCACTTTCAGGTAGCTTCAGGCTGCTTCCTCTGACCAGCCTCCGGTTGCCTCCTGTCTTGCCCTCCGCCTCTGTGTTTCTCCTGCTTTCTCTCATCATCTCAAAACTTTTACTATATAGTTGTCCCTCAGCTCCTGCTTTCCCTGCCTGGGGGATACGTCCCTACTGACCCCCAGGCTCTGGACACTGACCTCCCCTCCCCCGCTGATGCTTCCTTTTTGGCCAAAGCAGTAGCCACAGTACTGCCTTTCTGCCACTAGGGGTCACTGCCACACGTCAAAAAGGGTGAGCAGAGGCGGTGCGGGTCTAGAGCCACACCCAGTTCCAGTTTCGGGAATGTAGGGGATTTTAGGAGATCTTGAGAGAGATCAGCTCAACCCCCTCTCTGCCTCCACCCTAAAATAATTTAGGATGGATAGGTATTTTCTTAACCAACTTGCTTCCAGTAAAGGAGGTGTCGTCTTCATTCCTGTACCTGTGTCCCATACATCTCATAACTGTGTAGGTCACCCAGAAGCATTAGGAAATGCCCCAGGAGCGCTTTTTGTCTCTATACTGCAGCATCAGCACCCCCTGCCACCTTGCTCGGCAGAGGCAGAAAATAGCTGTGTTTCCCCTCTCAGACTCCTTATCCCACCTCTGTCCCCAGGTCCTCTCTTCCAGCAGGCCAGGTGCCTTCCTGGTGTCTGTGTGTCCCCAGGCTTCTCACTTGCTTGAGGACCCAGAGCTGGACACTAGGAGCCTGTCTTATTGTCCCCTTTGCATCTCTGGAGACCTAGAAATGAGAGAATATGGCCCATCGCTTGCTGGGCTGCATCCAAGCCAGGCCCTCTCTGGGGCTTTCCGGGATGGTAGGCCAGACACCCATAGGCAAAAAGGCATGAAGAGCGAAGAAAGAGGGGTGGGGAAGAAAGAGGAAGGGCTGGCGTAGAGGAGCAGGCGCTCGGAGAGTGTTGTCCGGTTGTTGGGTAGTAAAGGAACAAGACCGTAAACCAAAGTTTGTACAAATGCCACCCTGTTCCTGTTGAGTGGCTGGGCGAGAAGGTGGTGCCTCACAAGCTCTTTCTCTTTCTTCCCCAGTTTCTAAGAGGGACTGAGGCCTCTCCTCTCAGCATGCTGCAAACCTGTGGTCTGTGACACTAACAACTCCCTCCCAACCCTCGTTGTTCAACTGTACTGTTTGATGTCTTCTCTTACTCTGTATCCCTTTGTACTCTATATCTATATATCAAAAGCTGCTGCTATGTCTCTCTCTTCTCTCTGTCGTACTCTCTAAGTATCTAATGATGTATTTAGCAATTTCTAAGCATAGTATACTCTCCTCATTTGGGGCAATAGGGAGGAGGGTGAATGTTTCTTTTTTCAAACATGCGTCTCTCACACTGAGTGGTGTTAGTCATGGAGATGATAAAAGGAAAAATGGGAGCTAGAGGGCTGTGATCCTTCACACGCATGCACACACACACATGCACACGCACACACACGCACACAAAGCCTTAAGCAGAAGAATGTCTTAGCATCATAAGAAGATACAGAAATAGACTCCTCCCCCCTCCTCTTTCACAGACAGCACAGAGGAGGGTAACATGGAAGAACTGCTAAATTACGCATAGAATTTTCTTCATATATCCCTTAACTGAACCGAGGGAGTGTGGGTGTGCAACTCCACCCTCCAAAGTCTACCTTTTGCCTTCCTCTTCCTGTGCCCTGATCCCCCACCCCAATGACCAAGGACATGGATTATTCCAGGGACCATATCCATTTTTCCTCAAAACTCCTTTTGATAGTCTCTGCCCCAGAACTCGTGAACAAAACCTAGAGTTGCTTTAAAATATTTTGAAAATTTGAGGAGGCAGACCCTTCCCAACGGTCTGTCAATGGCTGCTCATCTATCAGGTGATAGTTGTAGGCAAGTGTAGTCAACTGATTGTTTCTTTGGGTTCGGGGATGAACAGGCTGGGAAATTCCAAGTATTTTTGCCACAGCGATGAGCTGGATTCCTTTTTCTGTCCCATATTGGGCTGCATGTTCTTCCCATCTCCACCTTTTGGTTTGGGACCTTCCAGTTCATTGGCAAAATATCTATCTCAAGATGTCTTCCTTTCAGGCTGGAGCCTGACTTTTCCCCATGATGCATAAAAAACAAATTTTATTTGACAGAATTCCTTTGATAATGTCTCCATCTGGTTTTAAGTGCACTTTAAAGAAAGGAGCAGAGCAGAGTTCCCAGACTGGGGGAGGGTGGTGAGAGGAGAGCTCTCTCCCGCCGCTCTCACTCTCACTGCCCCATGTAATTGATAGGACTGTTACTTTGGTTTCAGACATCCTTTCCTTCCACATGGTGCTAAGGTGGTTTTCTAGGTAACTACAGGGATGGAGCGTGGAGGCCAAAATCAAGAAAGTCCAAGTCAAGAAAGTCTGGCGTCCCCATACCCAGTCTTACATAGGATGGAAGAACAGCATCCCCCAGCAGCAGGGCAACCATCACCTAGCTTCGAAGGCAGGAAAGAAAGCTCGGGATGAGTGCTAGCTTATAAATACAGGCTGTATTGGCCTGGGACTCCTTCAAGGGAAAAAGTTCCTTCTTCCTTTACCTGTTGGGCCCCTCCTAGCAATTACGGAAAAATGCAGGGAAAAAAATCGACCAGAAGGGTGTAGAGTAAATCCAAGGCAGCGATATTCAAACCTTTTTAAAAGTAAATCGTATATAGAATCCTGATAGAAAAATATAACCCAAAGTGACGCAGACCTGAGCAGTTTACATTTTCTTTATTTGCTGGAAAAATGCTTCATTAGTGGAGGAGCTCTTGAATGGTCCTAAGAGTTCAGAACCCGAGGGCTCTGTACAGTAGTTTGCAAACCACAGCTCTGAGGGAAAGGGGTTCAGCCTGGCTCCCCTGCCCCAAACCCCTAATCAGAGCAGAGAGGGAAAGGCCCAATGGGAGAAGAAGGAAGACGCCTGTGCACCTGTAGACTTGAGCTAAGATTTGCCAGCAGGGCTCCTGAGAAGCCAGTGGGCTTTAGGTAATCTTGCCACCAAATGATTCTTTTAAAACACATAAGAGAGCGTGAAGGTGTCAGGCAGATGAGGAGAGAGATGTAAGGGGAATCTAATTCACTTACATAAATAAGAACACACACACAAGGCCTTCACCAGAAACTTCACTCTACATCCCCCCCACCCCAGCATCCCTTTCCAGAGAGCCAGGGTCACTCCCAGGGGCACCTGGTCTGCCCACTCACATCTGCCAAAATGTTGCATGCCAGCGTGGAAGACAAACCAAACCGCACAAACCCCAGTGTGTATTTACTTGATGTACATAGATACCTTGAAAATAAAATAAATGCAATGATGACTCTGTGGTGTTGTCAATCTTTATCCCTCCCCAGTCCCGCTCCCTAACTTGCATTTGATACTGTGGTACATACCCTTCCAGATGTTCTTCTATATATTTACACATTTGTTCCCCCCCCACTGGACAATTTATTCTAGAGATCTTTTCATGTCATTATACATAGATATACTTCATTAAATTAGGGGTGCCTGGGCGGCTCAATAGATTAAGCATCTGATTCTTGATTTTGGTTCCAGTCATGATCTCAAGGTCATGGGATAGAGCCTGTGTTGGACTGCGCTCAGCATGGCCTTTTCAGCATGAGTCTTTAAAAAATTTACTTCATTAAAATATAGATATAATTTTTTATAAACTTATCCTATTATTTAACCATTCTACTACTGGTAGACATCAATCTAGGTTGTTGTAGTTGTTTTTTTTTTAAGATTTTATTTATTTACTTGACAGAGACACAACAAGAGAGGGAACACAAGCAGGAAAAGTGGGAGAGGGAGAAGCAGGCTCCCTGAGGAGCAGGGAGCCCAATGTAGGGCTCCATCCCAGGACCCTGGGATGATGACCTGAACCAAAGGCAGGCGCTTAACAACCACCCAGGCACCCCTAGGTTGTAATTTTTAACAAGAAATGGTATGCCATTCTCTTCATTTTGTCCCCCAGACCCACCTCAGTCCCAGTGACAATTCTGTTCTCCTGTGGGACTCCACTGCTGCTTTGCCAACAGCTCAGTTCTCTTGTCCCAAGATGGTCTACCACATTCACCCTTCTAACCCCTACCATTTTATTTTATTTTTTAATTTAATTTAATTATTTTATTTTAATTTAATTTTAATGTAGGCAACTGGTATGCCCAATGTGGGCTGTGAACTCATGACCCAGAGATCAAGAGGCACATGCTCTCCCAACTGAGCCAGTCAAGCACCCCTGACCCTCATTTTAGAGCATACCCTTATGTGTCCTCTTCGCTCATACCTTGGAGCTTCTGAGATGAATGGAGAAAAGTGCATGACCAAAACACTGGGGCAAATGAATGCCTAGGAAGTTAACTGGCTCTTTGGTGTTGCTCCCGCTTCTGTGTATCCCTCTGGTTTCCTCCCTTGCTTCCCAGAGCAGCTGATCAAAACTCCTCTAGATCCCTTCTCACCTCCTCTCCTAGGCAAACAATGAAGGCAACTGAGCATGAAATTCTTCATCTGCCGTCTATTCCTACACACCTACCTATATCTGCACCGATCCTCTCCTTTCTTGCTCTTAACAAGCGATAAATCTCTCTTCTCCAGACTAAATCAAGTCCCTTCTAGATCCTTCATTCTTGAGATACTAACACAGACCCCAAAAATATAAGATCTGAAAGTGATGCAGACAGGCTGTTTGCATCTTCTTTGTGATTATTCCCCTTTGCCTTGTAAGGTTTCCTTGAAAAGTGTGTTTCTTTTATTTTTTTATTTTATTTTTTTAAGTAATCTCTGTGCTTAATGTGGAGCCCAAACTCACAATCCTGAGATCAAGAATCACATGCTCTACTGATTGAGCCAGCCAAGTGTGTGCCCTGAGAAGTGTATTTTTACTGTTTCTCTATAAGTGACTCCCCATCTAGACCATCTTGTGTTTTTTTTTAAATGATTTTATTTATTTATTTGACAGACAGAGATCACAAGTAGGCAGAGAGGCAGGCGGGGGTTGGGGGGGGAAGCAGGCTCCCTGCTGAGCAGAGAGAGCCCCATGCGGGGCTCCATCCCAGGATCCTGAGATCATGACCTGAGCAGAAGGGAGAGGCTTAACCTTAACATTGAGCCAACCAGGTCCCCCCCCCCCAACTTGTTTTCTTATAGCCAAATTTCCTGACAAAGTCCCAAGCTTCCCCTCCCCACTTCTTCACCTCCCATTCATTCCTTGTTCCTTGTGAACTGGCTCTTGTTCTGCTGAAACTGCTTTCTGAAGGTCACTAGTTGCCAAATACAATGGGCACTTCTCCATCCTTGTCTTGCTTCACCTCTCCACAACACGTGACACTTCTCTACACTCCTTCCTTCTAGAAACTCTACTCCCTCGTTTCTGTGACCCTGCTCTCCTGGTTCCTTTTACCTCTCAGTTTTCTCCCACTAGCCTCTTTTTTTTTTTTTTTAATTTTTATTTATTTATTTGACACAGAGAGAGACACAAGGAGGCGGAGAGGCTGGCGGGGGGCGGGGTTGGGGGTGGGGGTGGGGAGGTGGGAAGCAGACTCCCCGCTGAGCAGAGAGCCCGATGTGGGGCTGGATCCCAGGACCCTGAGATCATAACCAGAGCTGAAGGCAGAGGCTTAACCCACTGAGCCACCCAGGTGCCCCTCTCCCACTAGCCTCTTCTTTTTTTTTTTTTTTAAGTATTTTTTTTTAATTTTTATTTATTTGACAGAGAGAGATCACAAGTAGGCAGAGAGGCAGGCAGAGAGAGAGAGAGAGGAGGAAGCAGGCTCCCTGCCGAGCAGAGAGCCCAATGCAGCACTCGATCCCAGGACCCTGAGATCATGACCTGAGCCGAAGGCAGCGGCTTAACCCACTGAGCCACCCAGGCGCCCTCCCACTAGCCTCTTAAATGCTGGACTATACCAGGGTTCTTGCTTTCTCTGGAAGGTGCCACCCACTCCCCCAGATTCTGTAACAATTAGTCTGTATCCCCAGCCCAGACTATTCTGAGCTCTGAGTTCATATGTTCAATTGCCCTCGGGTACCTCAAACACATACCCAAACTGAACTTTTCACCAAACTGCCCCATTTCATGTCACCACCACCATGTCTCCTCACCTTAGCCAATCCCAAGGGATTCAATCCCAAGGTCTCCCTTTCCCTCAAGTCGCACATCCATGAAGAATTTTCCAAAATGACATCAAACCCTAACTTTAGATGCCATTCCCTTCTGTCCATCCCAACAGCCACTGTTTTAGTTCACCACCTCATGCCTACACTTTGGGAATACTCCAGTCACCCTCCAGAATGATGCCTGAGTGGTCCTTGTAAAAGCCCATTTAATCCACTGAAACCACTTCGGGGATCTCCTACTCGGTAAAGAAATGCTTTTGGGTGAGCATCAGGCGAGAGGTTACTCCTAGAAACCGGGCAAAACCGGAAGGCAACGACTTTGCCGCAAACGAGCCGCCGACGTGGGAGTGAACCGGGCCAGCCCAGGCCGCACCCCCACCGCCGCGGTGGCAGGTCCCCGCCCGGCCGACCGCCCGCAGCCCGCAGGGAACGCCGCTCGCGTGCGCCCGCCCCTGCGCCAGGTGAGCCCACCCACCGCGCGGGCGTTAGGGCGGGCGGGCGCCAGGGGGCGGAGCCAGCCCCGCACCGTCCGGCCGCGCGCCTGCGGGCCAGCCTCCGGTCACGTGACGGCGGCCCAGGTGAGCAGCGCTTCCGGGGTCGGGAGCCTGCTTCGCCGCCGGCTCCGGCTTCCACTCCGTCGGGTGCGCGGGAGAGGGAGACTATGGCGTCCTCCTCTGTCCCGCCGGCCACTGTACCGGCGGCGACAGCGGCGCCGGGCCCGGGTTTCGGCTTCGCCTCCAAAACCAAGAAGAAGCATTTCGTGCAGCAGAAGGTGAAGGTGTTCCGGGCGGCCGACCCGCTGGTGGGCGTGTTCCTGTGGGGCGTAGCCCACTCGGTGAGACCCGGCACTAGCCTCCCCAGAAGCCCTGTCCGAGCTTGCTCTTGCTCCGCTGGGCGCTGCTCTTGCTCCTCCGGGCGTCCCTGTTTCCAGGCTCCCGCGTCCGGAGCCCCTTGCGCTGCCACTTTCCCCCCCCGCGGCTGTCCTGGTCCCTGCCCACCAAACCTCCGGTGTTCCCGGCGTATCTTCTCGCTCTAGACGTTGTTATTGTTTCTTTTTTGAAATGTAGACTTCTGTTTCCCCCTCCGCCCCCTCTTCCACCCCTCTAGTTCCTCCTTCTCCACCTGATATCCAGCTCGCAGCCTCCTTCCTGCCAGGTCCGGCCTCTGCTGCAGGCCACGGAGACTGGCCGGGACCCGGCTTCGCTTGGAAGGACATTAGTGGGAGTGGCTCTAAGGGGTTAGTGGTGGTGAGGTCTCCGGTGAGAGTTTATGTGTGGGAAGGGGAGGGGAGCAGAAACGGTAGTTGAATGAGGGGGATAGTTAGCTCACTTTTCTTTCTAGCAGCTGTCCTTGATTTTGGAACCTTGGCTTTGGGGGAAGCTCCAGGCTTTCCTGGACCTTCTAATCCTGCTTGTTCCGTCCTTTCCCTTCCAGAGGTACAGCATTTCAGAGAAGCCATCCACCCTGAACCTCATTAAGACTTATGTATGGTATATGCCTTTGGTCTTAACTGCATTCCCATTGCTGGCTGGAGTGATGGTGTTTGGTGTGTGTGTGGTGGGTGGGGGGGTCATCTTTGACCAAAGAGATAGCTGAGCGGCTCTGGTCCTGAGGACACTATGATGGTGAACTTTAGAAATAGGTAGAGGGTATGACCTGGGAATCAGGAGGAGGCCAAAGAGACCAGTACATCTCTTTTCCTTCCCTCAGGTGAAGGAAGCACAGCCATTGCTCCTCTTCCCTCAGATTTGGAGTGGGAGGGATGCAGTGACCCTGAATGTAACAAGCAATATTTTATAAAACAGTTTCCTTGAATCGTTACAGTCATGGCAGGGTTGTAGAGATGGACGAGGGTGAGGAAGAATACAATTTTTTGTCCCCTTAATATATGGTTTAGAATGCCGTTGGGGGGAGGGTCTGTATTTGTATTTGTGGTTCTGGGGACTGCTCCCATAGTATCCATGCTAAGGTGCTGGGTATGGACAACACTGATGGAGGTAGAGCTGCCTCTCATGTCAGTTTTCCGGGTGACCCTTCCATCCCTTTGGGAAGCGAACAGGGAGGATTTTTCTTTGGTGAGGGTTGAGGAAGTTACACATGAGAGCTGCCTCAGCTTCCCTAGGTATATATACTTTAGCTTTAACACCCCACCTTGCAGCCAACCCACATTTACTTCAAGTGTCTAGAATGGAGAATTCCTTGAACATATGTCTTAGTGATGATTCAGCCCGCTTAACAGCAGGTGGCGAGGAGGGTGCATGAAGAACTATAGCTGAATTGTAGGCTGGGAATCTCAAGTGACTTTTTTTTTCCCCCCCCCGGAGGAATATGTCTGTCCTCCTTTTTTACTGAGAGTGAGAGGAGCACAATTTCACTGCAATCTGTGGGATTTAGGTTAAACTGCACTTCATAACTTCTGTTGAATGATCAAGTAAAGATAGGGAAGGCATCCATTTATTCAGTTAAGAAACACCTCAGTTAGTGGTGGTGAGGTCTCCGGTGAGACCTCAGGACCCCTTGTTCTGAATGCTAGCTTTGAACTTGAGAGACACAGACAGCTACAACTGGTTCTTGCCACGGAAGAGCTCACAGTGTAGATGGGGAACTTACATAAACTAGCCATTAGAGTCATATGATAAGTGTACTGTTAGAGGTGGGTGAGCAGTACTGTGACAACGCTGAGGAGAAAACACACCTCTTCGGGATTTCTTCATACAGGAACTCCCTTGCCACCCAGAATTAGCAGATGGCTGATTCTGGGGGGGGCCAAGCGAGCATGTGTTGCTTGCATCCTTTGGGCTGTGGGTTGGCTTGACTTCAGGAACAGATAACTAATGAGCTCATATCCTCTGCCTACCTGCCTACATTCCCTTTGAAATCAGCTGCTCTTCTTTAACTTTACACCCAGGCAGGTGGGGACCTTCTCGAGAGACCTGGGTCAGGGTGGTCTGGAAGGCCTGGTCGTGTTTGTAAGGAGACACCTCCTGCAGGAGGTGGACATTTCATTCTTGCTGTGGACTCCTCAGAGTCCCATTAACTCTCTTGTCTACTTTATTTTTTTTTTTTAAGATTTATTTATTTATTTATTTGACAGAGAGATCACAAGTAGGCAGAGAGGAAGGCAGAGAGAGAGGGGGAAGCAGGCTCCCCGCAGAGCAGAGAGCCTGATGTGGGGCTCGATGTGGGGCTCGATCCCAGGACCCTGGGAACATGACCTGAGCCGCAAGCAGATGCTTTAACCCACTGAGCCACCTAGGTGCCTCTCTTGTCTACTTTAAAAAAAAAAAAAAAAAGTCTTTTGTTTTGTTTTTCAGGGAGCATGGAACTGCTTGTCTTGAGTGTTTTAAGTCTGCTGAAGATATTTTTTTTCTTTAGAACTTCTCACAGCTTTAAAAATAGCCCTGAGCTGCTCACAGGGTTTGCCTAATATAAAATGACTGTTGCGAGCATGAAGTTCCACGGGGGTGGAGTGTGAGGGGCTGTGTGTGGGGGCTGCTTACTTCAGTCCTTGCTGGGCAGCAGAAGAGGTCTGACCCATTCTCTCACCCCTGGCAAGTGGATGCATAATGGTGTTCTTAAAGGAATGAGGTTTGAGTTGCCATTCTCTGACTCTTACCGGACACAGTGTAGAAGTAGCTCTCTACACCCCTCCTCAGCTCCCTATTCTTGTTTTGGCTTATCAGATCAATGAGCTCAGCCAGGTGCCTCCCCCCGTGATGCTGCTGCCAGACGACTTTAAGGCTAGCTCCAAGATCAAGGTCAACAATCATCTTTTCCACAGGTATGTGGAGATCCCTGCTCTTCTCCTGTCAACCTTCTTAGAAGAAAGTAATACATAATTTTAAGAGTTAAGATTCAGTGAATTGAAGGTTTTAGATTTGGAAGACAATTTACAAGTTGTGTGTTCTAACCCCATTCCTGGTGCAGAAATTCAGCACCGTGCAAAGAAACCATTAAAATAACTTACTGTGCTCTGTACACCTTCATATATTTGTAATAGTTTGTTTCTAATCTAGCCTGGCGATACCACAGAGTAAGTACATTTAGATGGCCTTACCATTAATGTCTGATAGAGAGTCCCTGAAAGAAATATCTGAGTCTCCTAGTGCTTCTGGTATCAGAAGATGCCATTCAAAACAGTGGCACCTATTGCTTATTTTAGGATGTCTCGAACTTGCCTCAGATTTGGGAAACAATGCTATTTACACGGGCATTAAATCCTGGTCCTACTTAAGCTACTTACCAGCTGTGTGTTTGAAGGAGGTCACTGAACCACCCCGAGCCCCAGTCTCCCTTACTATAAAATGGGAATGATATACCTTTAAAGGACTTCACAAGAGTTTTATGAGAATCAAATAAGGTAAAATGTGTGAAAGTGCTCTATAAACCGTCAAACCCTACATAAATGTAATATTGTTAACTTTGTCTTCTTGCCTTGAAAACCCCTATTTCAGAGAAAATCTGCCTAGTCATTTCAAGTTCAAGGAGTATTGCCCCCAGGTCTTCAGGAACCTCCGTGATCGATTTGGCATTGATGACCAGGACTACCTGGTGAGAGTCCTTTTTGGGTGAGGGGAGTCCTTTCTCTCTGTCATCCGGGGAATCCTTGGGCCAGTCATGTTTGGAGAAATGAGAGCTTTGGCGAGTCTGATTCTTTACCTGTTTGTGGTCACAGGCATCTTCAAAAATCGGATGAAAGCTGTTAACCCTGTCCTTGGAGAAACATGTAGCTACATTAAAATTTTTGCTTTCACTTTCATTCAGTCCAGATGAAGAACCCCTGCTCAATCTTTTATGCAAGGGTTTTATCCACTTTCAGACACAGTCACTTGGCCGTTATCCTATGACTTGAATCTCCATACAAAGAGGAAAAGAGCCTCTGGCCTGTGTTGCAGGTGTCCCTCACCCGGAGTCCCCCGAGTGAAAGTGAAGGCAGTGATGGTCGCTTCCTTATCTCCTACGATCGAACTCTGGTCATCAAAGAAGTATCCAGTGAGGACATTGCTGACATGCATAGCAACCTCTCCAACTACCACCAGGTCAGGTGGCTCTCCAGCTTCACTCTTGCCCTCTCCTCTCTATTCATAGCTTAGCTGCTAGAGTACGTCAGGAAACTTCCTATCTGTTCTCCTCCATATTGCTGCCCAAGAAGCACTTGACATCATGTTTTTTAAAACTAGGAATTTCAGAAAAAGCCTCTGCATACCTCTTTGTGTCTGACTAAATGGGATATGGTAGTGTTCCTTCTCATTTGGTATTTACAATCTAGAACTGCTGTGGATTGTTACATAAAGGCACATGTAGAGTAAAGTATGAACTATAGACTGAGCCAGAATTAGGTGAAGTGTTAACACCAAATATACTGTCAGGAGTTAATGTGGTTTTGAGGAGGAAATCGGGATAAGTGCCCAACTGGGGATAAACCGGAGGGGAGAAGCCATGATCAAATCCAGTCCAAAGTGGGGTCAGGGAGGCTCTTCTGTCTGATCAGATTAACTTGGAATGTGGAGTTTCTGGAATATTTTGGTGAGAAAAACACAACCTGAATATCTTCCTACTAAAAAAATATATCTCCCCAAGGTCAATGAGCAAGGAATAAATGAGACTCGAAAATGGCTGGAAAAATGACTGGTTTATTCAACAAACACTGAATGTCCATTACCAGTAGGCCCTCCAGTGGGCAGCAGAGAAAGAGGTGGATGAGAAAGAGGCTCTGGAGGATCTCTCAGTCCAATGGCAGAGGGTAGGAGAGCAGCATTAGCACACAGCAGGGTGTGCGCAGTAGCAGGGGCACGGACGGAGAGCTGTGGGGGTGCAGGGGAAGAGCGTCCTAACTTACCTGGGAAAGGGGTGCATTGGGAGGTTCATGGAGAGTTGTTGTTGTTATTTTATTTTTTCTTACAAATGGAGAGATTTATAGAGAGGGTATCATAGGAATTGATGATTGAAAGACTGGTATGGACTCCTTAGGCAAGGTGGAAGACAGCATTCTAGGCAAAGGAAAGCTTGTAAAGGCACAGAGCTGTGAGAGAGGTATGTTATTTAGAAATAGCCCCACGACTGTATTTTCGAGATTGGGCTGGAGAGGGAGCTCCCGGAAGTGAAGAGTGAGCAGGCAGGAGGGAAGGAGAACAGTCTCGGTGAGCAAGGACCAAGGCTGGAGGAGCCCTGGCGGCCGAGATGCAGAGGAAGACCTGTGGGAGATTTGTGCGAGTTGAGGCCAAGGTGCCTCTAGATTCCTGCTTTGGGATAACTGGGTGTCCATTCATGAACATTGGGGAAGCAGAAAAAGAAACCAGTTTGGGGAGAAGGTAGTTGTGATTTACATACGTTGAACTTGGGGTTTCTGCAGTTCCTCCAGATACAGATGTCCCGTAAGTGGTTGGGGAATGGAGTTCAGGCAAGTAGAAGTGTAGGTTTGAGAGTCACAGGTGAATAGATAGTGATTAAAACCAGAAATATAGACTAGATTATTGGTGGGAAGTATGTGAAGAAGAAATGAAAAAAGCAAGGAGAGAGGAGAGCCCATAAAGGAGACTGAGTCACTGGATGCCCTTCTTTGTTCTGTGTGGGATTTGGGGAGAGAAGGGAGGAGAATTGGAAGAGTGGAATAAGTAAGCTCAGGGCGAAGAGAGTTCTAGGGAGAGACTGGTCAGGACTATCAAGTGCCCCCAAGTTGAAATACAGTAACTATAATGAATGCCCATAGGATTTGGTGACTGAGGGATTTGAGAAAGGGGGATGTAGATTTCAGAGGAAAAATAAGGGTCTGAATCTGATTTCACTGGTTTGAGGTGTGAAGGAGAGAAAGTGGATTGACTGCTTTCCTGAGAAGGCTAGCTCTGGAGAGAAGTAGGCAGCAGTACTGAGACAGCTGCATTGAAAGAGGAATCGTTTTTTAAGAATCCAAATTATAAGCCATCATGCAAACATTTTTACTATAGGAATCTAGCCCGCCAGGAAACATTAGTCTAGGTAAAATCATTTCATTGGTAAGCAGATGTAATTTCTAACCCCGGTTCTGTGACCACTTGTACTTAAAGAGGGTCTAGGGGTGCCTGGGGGGCTCGGTTGAGCAGTGGATTCTTTTTTTTTTTTTTAATATTTTATTTATTTATTTGACAGACAGAAATCACGAGCAGGCAGAGAGAGAGGAGGAAACAGGCTCCCTGCTGAGCAGAGAGCCCGATGCGGGACTCAATTCAAGGCAGAGGCTTTAACCCACTGAGCCATCTAGGCGCCCCAAGCAGTGGATTCTTAATTTCAGCTCAGGGTCCTGGGATTGAGCCAGGCTCTGAACTCATCAGGGAGTCTGCTCATCCCTCTCCCTCTGCACCCTCCTTATGCTTGTGCCCCCTCCAAATAAAACCTTTGAAATTGAGAGACATTATACAGATGGAATAAATCAGAGTAGAGAAGGGTTCAGAAACAGCCCTCTTTAACAAGTCCCCACCACTTTTTTTTTTTAAAGATTGATTGATTGATTGATTGATTGATTGATTTATGTGAGGAAGAGAGAGGGAGAAGGAATGCAGAGATACATTTGGAGAGGGGGAGAAGGGCAGGGAGAGGAAGAGGGAAAGAATCCCAAGTGGATTCCACCCTCTGCGGGGCTTGATCTCGCAACTCTGAGATCATGACCCAAGTGGAAACCAGGAATCAGATGCTCAACTGACTGTGCCACCCAGATGTCCCCCTTCCCCCACCACTTTTGACCTGCTAACCTTTCTCCCTGAAGTTGTCTGGCCTACCCTGGAATGGTGGTATTTGCATTCCCCTCCCTGGGCTGTTGGGGCATTTAGGCCTCAGCTTCTCCGCATTCCTTCCTCCCTTCTACCCCAGTACATTGTGAAATGCCACGGCAGCACACTGCTGCCCCAGTTCCTGGGGATGTACCGGGTCAGCGTGGACAACGAGGACAGCTACATGCTCGTGATGCGTAACATGTTTAGCCACCGTCTTCCTGTGCATAGGAAGTATGACCTCAAGGTAAGGAGAGGTCAGCTAGAGCTGAGGGAGAGGCTCCTGCTGGCCCAAGAGTGGGGAAGGGCCTGGGAGGGCACTTAGTTCATGTCAAAGGAAAGAAGACTGGGTTTGAGTACTCATCTTTGGAGCTGGGTCCTAACTATTCTTTTAGCCACCTGTGCTGACTTGGTCTTTGGGTCTCTCCACAGGGCTCCCTAGTATCCCGAGAAGCCAGCGATAAGGAAAAGGTGATACTGATATTAAGTGATAGGGTGAGGGGTGAGGGAGGGCAGATGAAGGGATGTCCTTAGGATAGAGGTAGGAGTCACCAGCTATTTGTTCTTAATCTGAAACCACCGAAGGGAAGAGAGGTGTGGACTGGTGCCGAGGTAGGGGTCAGCTGCTGTCTCACTGGTGTGGGTTGTCCCATCTGGAAGGTTCGATGATGGTTGAAGATGACAGACTTCAAGAGAGAAATGCTTACCCTCTAGCTCTCACTCTGGGTTCTTGTATTCAAGCAGCTATTTTTGCTTAAGGAGAAGAAAGAAAAGTCAGCAGGAGGGGTCTTGACTGAAAACCATAAGTAGAAGGTGGTGGGATGTGATGTGGGGTACCATGGCCGTGACTGAGTTTGGAGAAGCTGCTAGAACTGAGAGCAGCCTCTGGGGCAGTGTGGAGGCAGAGAGGGGCTGGAAGAGCTCTCACCCCTCAAGGCCACTGAGTTAGGCATAGAGCCCCAGAGAGAGCATTCTTTTCTCTGAGACCTTGGGGGAAGGGATGTGTTCCTAAGATGTCCCTTTACTTTCAGGTTAAAGAACTGCCCACCCTTAAAGATATGGATTTTCTCAACAAGAACCAGAAGGTTTATATTGGTGAAGAGGAGAAGAAAGTATTTCTGGAGAAGCTAAAGAGAGATGTGGAGGTGATGATCAGGGTGCTTGGGAAACAGGGTGTTCCTTTGGCTCCCCATTCCTAGTCTGAGGGAACTTCTCCCTTTCCCTTTATTCTTTGGGTTCTCTGCAGGTAGGGGAGTTGGGTATGGGACATGAAAAACCCTTAGAGGTGACCCATGGAGGGAGTGGCTAGAATCAGCTAAAAGGATGACCTCAGATACCAGGACATTGATGTACTAAAGGGCAGTGGTTCCCTTCCAACCCTCAGTTTTTTTTTTTTAAAGATTTTATTTATTTGACAGACAGAGAAATCACAAGTAGGCAGAGAGAGGGTGGGGGAGGAAGCAGGCTCCCTGCGGAGCAGAGAGCCCGACGTGGGGCTCGATCCCAGGACCCTGGGATCATGACCCGAGCCGAAGGCAGGAAGCTTTAACCCACTGAGCCACCCAGGCACCCCTCCAACCCTCAATTTCATCCCTCCTTTCCCCAGGAGAGCCCCAGAAACTCAGGTGTGGAGGCGTAGGGTGGTGCCTGGGAGTGGGAAAGGAGGTCTGAGGGATCTGATTTGTCAGTGGGGTCTCAGTTCCTAGTGCAGCTGAAGATCATGGACTATAGCCTTCTGCTGGGCATCCACGACATCATTCGGGGCTCTGACCCAGAGGAGGAGGGGCCTGTACGGGAGGAGGAGTCGGAAGGGGATGGGGACTGTGGCCTGACAGGACCACCTGCTCTGGTGGGCTCCTATGGTACCTCCCCTGAGGGTATCGGCGGCTACATCCATTCTCATCGGCCCCTGGGCCCTGGAGAGTTTGAGTCCTTCATTGACGTCTACGCCATTCGGAGTGCTGAGGGTAAGAGAGATCATGGGAATATTAATGGTGGGGGGGGGCGAGGGTTGGCCGTGGGGGACTGAAATCAGGGTGGTGGGAGAGAGGCTGGTTAGCTTTTCAAACCAGATCTGAATGGTTCTTGGGGGAAGGGACTTGGGACTGTACTTGCTCTTCATTGCTGGTTTCTGTCCCCAGGGGCTCCCCAGAAGGAGGTGTATTTCATGGGCCTCATCGACATCCTGACACAGTATGATGCCAAGAAGAAAGCAGCTCATGCAGCCAAAACTGTCAAGCATGGGGTGAGGGTTCCCCAAAGCCTTTGCTATCCTGTCTTTTGACTCTTGGGGAAGAGGGAGCCCTCTGTGCCAGAGCAGTGGGGTGGCAAAAGCACGAAGGGCTGGGTATGGAAGTGGTGTGTAGTGGAATGGGGGTGGGTGGGGTAGGGGGGTGATCTGACATGGTGTTCCATACCTCCTCTCACAGGCTGGGGCAGAGATCTCCACTGTCCATCCTGAGCAGTATGCTAAGCGATTCCTGGATTTTATTACCAACATCTTCGCTTAAGAGACTGCCTGACTCTGTGCTGACTGCTGCTTTTTGTTCAAGGTGGCAAGGTTCTGAGAGCCTTGGGGGAATTGTGGATATGCTGACCACTACTTCTTTTCCCCCTTTATTAAATCCTAGCTACAGGCTCCCTGCATCCAGATCACTCCATCTTGTCGAGTAGGCTCTCCTGACCCTCAAAAATACGTTATCCTGTCTCCCCCTGTCCGGTTTTCTTCCTTTTCTCCCTCCCTTCCAACCATTCTGCTTGCTTCATTAGAGTGTTACTGTTGACTCACTCCCAAGTGCCTTGATCTTTGTAAATGTCCTGTTGCTTCTAGAACATAGGAGGAGACAGGGGCAGGGGGTTACTTGCTGTCTTCAGGACCCGACTGCATGAATGGATCTGGCTTAGGCAGCTACTCCAGATGCGCTGTGCTGTGTGCAATGAACTGGGAGGGCCTGAATTTTGCTGATAACTTTACAGACCTCGCTGTGGCCTGCTTCCTTCCCAGTAGGCCCTGGGATGGAGGACCTCCAAGATACTACAGCTGTGGGTGCTGGCGTGCACACATGTGATGGGATATGACTCATCTTATACACTACTGGGGTGGGGAGGGGCAAACCGGCTGACACCTCACAGAGGTGGGACCCAGGAGGACACCTGAAATTATGCAGGGAATGGGAAAAGGTGCCTGTGAAGATCTGACTACTCTCCAATCTCTTCCCTCACCCTCCTTTCAGCCCCCACCCCTGTACTGGGCACAGGAGTCCAGAGATGGCCAAAGTGTTCAAGCCTGGGTGAAGACATTTGACTGTTGCTGCTCTCTACCAGGACCTCATACCCCTCCTGGGGCTGGAACCCTTCAGTGGGGGTGTGGGCAGTTTTGGAGGCTGGGATGATGGGCCAGGGTAAAAGGTTCATCCCAGTGCTAAATTTCCTCTCTTCATGTCTAGCCATCCCTGAGGTTTTATTCCCAGCGGAAGGGAATCTCTCTCCCTGGGTCATTTCTGGTCATCTCAAGGGGATGAAGGACTCAAGTGTGGGACCCTCCTCTCCTCTACTCCTTGGAGGTGTGCACCTAGCATACTGCCTTCCCAGGCCCTTCGCAGACCCTTTTTTCTAGTTGGATTTTGTTATTCTGTTCTTTTCTGTCTCATCTCTGCAACTGTGTCTCCCAGGGGACAGATGGACTTCTTTGTCATCTTCACTCTCCACCCCCAGAGAGGAGTCAGAGCCATAACTCAATCACCCAGCCCCCTCCAAAGAGTTGAAGTGCCATGTGGTAGTCTCAGAATGTAGATGACTCTGGTGACCCAGATAGTGTCCTCCCCATCCCCTGATGCCTTTGGGGCTAAGGCAACCATTCTTGCTACTCTCTATCCCCTCTATGGCTTCCACACTTTATTTTACTTTATTTTAACATAAAGATGAGCACTAGCAACTGGCCTTTGGGGATGCAAGGATTCTTTGTATCTAGGTGGACTGATCTGTCTCACAAGAAGTCATATAGTCATAAAGGAGAATTCCTCTCTCCTCTCCATCTTTTGCTCCAAAGGAAATAACAAGAGGAGTCCACAGTTAAGGATTAGAGCCCCTATAATATCTTCCCATCAGGGGCCTGCTCATCTTTTTCATTCCAACTGTCTACCTTTCCCCTGTTGAATGCAATAAAACTCCATGACACCAGCAGCTGTTGCTCTTTAGAAATTGGTTTTCTGACCATGTGGCTGATGTATCATGAGCAGTATGGTCTTTTTTGTTGCTTCTGTTTTCCTCTTTTTTGTTTTATTAATTAATAAAGATCTTGTGTATTTACTCCCACTGCTGTCACTATATAGGAAATAAGTTATTGAATCCACATTCCTTCATAGACGTGCCTCCCCCCACCCCCTTTCTGAGGAGCCCTGTGCTTACGGGTGTGGAGACAAGATCCGACCTTTAAGATGTTGGACCCCTAACTAAGAATGTGGGTTTCTAGATAGATAGCTGTGAACTTAAAAGGTTGTGAGGGGTGTGCATGGGAATGGAAAACTTACTCCCAGCTTTGTGGGAGTTCTGTTGGGGGGCCATGGAGAACAGCTGACGTGATGCTCCCCTTTCCCCCAGGGTTCTGGGCTTGGTCACACACCCATTCTGAGAGGTGACTGAACCTCTCAGAGCACACTGGCAGGAGCTAAAAGAAGGAACTGGGTGTTTCCCCAGGCTTCCTGGGAAAGATGTCTTCTGTCTGGAGAGCAGGAAGAGTACAGCAGGGTCCTGGGAAAGTGAAGAAAGAGACCAATCCTCCAGCCCAGAGTTGTGGGGAGTTGCCAGCCTGGGAGATCCAGTACTGTTTGGCCAGGAGGTCTTCTGGCTGGTGGAAAAACCTGGCTTGATGTGGCCCCAGGGAAGTGAATTGGACTGGGGGCGGAGATTTCTCTGATGTGGGAAGCAGAACAGTGCAGAGCCGCTTTTAATTTGAGTTTTTAACTCTATTGGAACCATAGACTTAATACCCCCAGCCCCCACCCCAAGGCGTTTTTTGAAAGATGCACTCACTTCCCACTTTGCAATAGCCTCAATATCCCTGTTTGTGGAAACAAAAGTCAGAGGCACTTACCAACACCCATCTGGGAGCAGGTTGTGGGGGTCACAGAAGGTAACAATCTAGGAAAAGGCAAGCAAGGAGGGAAGGGGTTGAAATAGTTTAGTTCTGGGGTATGTTTATTTTTTAGAACCAGTGCTTTTCTTACTATGACTCTTCTTCCCATCCCAAATTATTCCTCAAAGGTCCTTCTAGCAATAGCATAAGGATCACAAAAAAATTGTCCCCTTCCCCACCTACCTAAACCGACACTCCTCGCCCACCCATCCACCACCAGCTTGCACAAGCTGCCACGCAGCTGGCTGGAAAAGCAAAGGGAGAGGGCCCCTCCCGGGAGGGGGAAGCGAAAAGGGTGGCGTCTCTAAGAGATTTAACCTCCTACCCTCGGTTCCACACGCCACCCCCTCCCTCCAAAGACTGGGACGGCGCCTCCATTTTTGTTTTGGGGCGGAAGGGCAGGGGCTCGTGGATGGAAGGGGGTCAAGGGAAACGGTGATTATCACCTGTACGGGGCAAACGGGTACCGTTCTTCTACCCTTTCTCTCAATCTGCACCCCCCTCTGCAAACTGCCCCCCCACCTTCTCGGGGTCTCCCCCCCCCTTGTTGCTAAGGCCCAGACCGTCATCCCAGCAACAGCCTCAGTCATGTGACCGGCAATGGCGGCGCTGACGGGAGGTAGGTGAGCCCGGCGCCCCCCACACCCACCGCGCGCCCCCCGGACCCCGCTCGTACCCCCCGCGCGCCCTCCCTGCACCCCTGCGCCCCCTCCTCCGCCTCCTTACCCGCGCGCGGCGCCGGGGACCCCCTTCACGCCTGGGCGATTCTCTTCCTATCACCCTTCTGCCTTGGCCTCCATTTGGGGGTTCTGGGGACCGCGATCGGCCGACATGCACCCCCACCCAGTGGTGGGGCTCTGGGGGCTCCGGCGAGAGGGGGACGTGGGGATTGGCTCTGGATCTTGCAGGAGGTCATGGGGGATGGGGTGGGGCTGACTCAGTTGATGCCCCCAGAGACCCTCGCCCTTCCCGGCTGCCCCCGTCTGGCCTCTGTTTGGAGAGAGGGACTGGCCCGGTGTCCGGCCTGGGTAGCCCCAGAGGAATCAGAGACCCAGCATAAGCTGTGGCCCCGCCTACCTCTTCTGTGCCAGCAGGACTTGAGGCTAAGGACATCTAGGTCCTGGGTTCCCTCTGATGGAGAGGGGGTGTTCCACCTTGGATAGAGGGAATGAGCTGAGGTTCTAGGATTTCGTTTCACTTTCTGAATCTAGAGGTGCATCTGGCCTTGAGGGGACTATGATGGAGGCACAAACAGAGAGCCGCTCCCCTTTGGATCAGTCAAGGAATTGAGGTCACACTAATGGCCCCTCTTTCTATTTGAGCTACATTTGGAGGTGTTGTAGGTATAGCTCTATAGCTGAACATGGTAAGATTCAGGGGAAACAGAAGTCTCCTCCAGCTGAGCCCCTGCTGAGCCCCACCCCTCCCTAAATGCAGACTGACTTGCTGACAGGCTTACTGCTTGCTCCTGGGCAGGGTTTAAAAGGTGACCGGAAGTTATTTAGGGGCTGCGGCCACTTTGTTCGCTTTCCAAACAGACTTCAGCAGAAGGGACTGGGTTAGCTCTCAAAGAAAGCTCCCTAGAAATAGGGGCTGAATTATTTGGGAATATGGGGTAGGGTGAGGAGTTGGGGATCAGAGGGAACAGTCTTACTCATGTGATCTGAGGGAGGTGGCTAGAAAGACCTCCTTCTGTGTGGGCTTTTCCCTTCCTGACTTCTCTTATCTGTGCCCTAGGCTTTCTTGAGAGCCTCAGAGCTGGGGAAGAAAAGAGAAAAGTTAGCATGTTGAAGTTCCCTCCTTAGCAACTTGGAAGAGGCTGGGGAGGCAGTTCTCCAGAAGAGGAGAGGAAATGGAAGAGGAGTTTTTGTTTTGTTTTTGGCCTGCTGGTGGAGTCGGGGTGAGGCAGATATGGTAACATTTCTCATCAGGAGCTTCTACCCTCTATTCTCCCCCTCCCCCCTAGCCCTGGTCAGCTGAGTGTGGAACTAGAGGGATTTCTGCTGCTCTCGTTGTCCATGGGCTTTCCAGGTATCTGCCTCCCAAGGGAAACTCAGCTTTCCCCTTTAAATTGGTTTCCTCCATTCCGTGTGCCAAGTAATCCCATTCCCAGTAATTTACACCCAGGTTCCCAGTCTTCTGTTACACGGGCTGCTGAGCTGGGGCATGTGGGAAGGGGGTACGGGTTTCTCACTTTCCCTCCTTTTCCTTTCCACCCACCAGGTTACACAACCTACAAGTAGGGAGCAGGGACAGTGAGAGAGAGCCTGCATGCCAATTCTAAGCTCTTCAGGATCAAAGTGAGCAAAAGTTCTCCCTTTCCTTTAAAGAAGCCAGTTTTCACCCAGAGGGAGGAGGGCGGGATGGTTTCTGTGATCTTGGGAGGAGTGTAAAGAGAACCAAGACTGGTGCTTGCCTCAGATGATGATAGTAATAAAGTTATAGAAACTTTCTTGCTCTTCAGTGGGTGCTGGGTTTTGAAAGATAAGAGGAGACAGAAAATGAGCTTGGGGAGGAGTTGGGGGTTGGACTTTAAGATAGTAGAGGTAATAGAGGGTTGGAAAGGAACCTGAAGTAGGAGGCACTGGTTTTGTCAAATGGGGAACCCCTACCCTGAGTCCCTTTCACCCTGGGGGCAGTGTCGTTCGTCCTGTCCAGAATGGCAGCCTGTGGAGGCACCTGCAAGAACAAAGTGACCGTCTCCAAGCCTGTGTGGGACTTCCTGAGCAAGGAGACCCCAGCCCGGCTGGCCCGGCTTCGGGAGGAGCACCGTGTGTCAATCCTCATAGATGGCGAGACCTCTGACATCTATGTCCTCCAGCTTTCCCCGCAGGGCCCTCCTCCGGCCCCTCCCAATGGGCTCTACCTGGCCCGGAAGGCTCTCAAGGGGCTGCTAAAAGAGGCTGAGAAAGAGCTGAAGAAAGCTCAGAGGCAGGGCGAGCTTATGGGCTGCCTGGCTTTGGGGGGTGGTGGGGAGCACCCTGAGTTGCATCGCCCAGGGCCCCCCCCTCCCCCTCTGCGAGCAGCCCCCCTTCTGCCCCCTGGGGCTCGGGGGCTTCCTCCCCCTCCTCCTCCCCTCCCCCCTCCCCTTCCTCCCCGTCTTCGGGAGGAGGCTGAAGAACAGGAGAGCACCTGTCCCATCTGTCTGGGGGAGATCCAGAATGCCAAGACATTGGAGAAGTGCCGGCACTCATTCTGTGAGGGCTGCATCACCCGGGCCCTGCAGGTGAAAAAGGCCTGTCCCATGTGTGGCCGCTTCTATGGGCAGCTGGTGGGAAACCAGCCGCAGAATGGGCGGATGCTGGTCTCTAAGGACGCCACACTCCTACTGCCCAGCTATGAGAAGTACGGCACCATCGTCATCCAGTACGTCTTCCCGCCCGGTGTCCAGGGGGTAAGAAGACCTACGGCCTGCCTTTGCCCTCTGGTTTCCTCCACTTTGGCCCCCGCACCCCTGCCCCACCCCGAGTGTGTTCTCCGACCTAGGGAAACTGGGTGAACGGGAGTGTGTTTGTTAGACAAGAGGGAGTCTTGCTGTCTCCCAGTATACCCTCCCACTCAGGGCCCCCGAGCTAGGAGGTGCCCTTCAGGCCCAGCTTTTCTGTCCCAGACTCCAAAGTACACGGGAATATCAGGTATGAGAGAAAGGAATTGCATACTATTTCTGTGGTGAACTTGGATATCGACAACTATTCTGGGCAGCGGTGAGGTCTGTGGAGGGGGTGGCCCGGGGGCAGGCAGGCATAGCAGGAAGGGATCCGACCCTCCTCACAGAGCACTGAATGTTACTTCGGTCCAGACTGATGAGAGGAAAACCTTGATGACAGTGGAAGGTTAAAACAGGAGAGGTCAGGGGCCTATCCAGTGTCTTCCTGCTCGATGAAGCAAGAGTAATTTTCGGTCCTGGTTTGCAGAGGGCTGCGGAAGCTCTGACGAAGAGTAATGGGAAAGTGGGACAGGTTAGGCAGGCCGAGAAACACTGGGAGCGTTTTCAGGTGGAGAAGGGAAGGCTGGAAGATAGGTTATTCTCAGTCTTCACGCTTCTGCTGAGTTATCTGGTGAGTAAGGACCAGCTACTTTCCATCACTTTTAAGAATCCATTCGCTGCGGCATTGAAGCTTGAAGGATTGAGGCAGCAGAAAAAACTTCTTTAATTGTAAGGATTTTGTCCAAAAGCAGGCTCCTGCTGTCCAAACCCTTCAAAGAAGCCTCTCCTTCCTTGAGAGGCCGTCAGCCTATTGCTGCCCCATCAGCATCCTCGAGGGGTGCGCAGACAGACAGCTGGCCAGCGGGACCCTCCACGGGCATCATGGGCCTTCAGATGCCCAGCTGCTCATTGTCCTCTCTGCTTCCCCCTCCTCCCAGGCTGAACACCCAAACCCAGGAGTTCGGTATCCTGGCACCACAAGGGTGGCCTACCTCCCGGACTGCCCTGAGGGCAACAAGGTGCTGACCCTGTTCCGCAAAGCATTTGACCAGCGTCTCACCTTCACTATCGGCACGTCCATGACCACAGGGAGACCGAATGTCATCACCTGGAACGACATCCACCACAAGACCAGCTGCACAGGGGGACCCCAGCTGTGCGACCCTCCTTCATTTCCTTTCCCTTGGCCCCTCCCCTTCTCTCCATTTCCAATATTCCCCTCTCTCTGTGGGAACTTCCTCACTGCAGAGGACCACCCCCAAACTATTCAACCGCCTCTTCCATCCCAGTTTCTCTACATTCAGCCTGGTCCAGTATGCCCAGCTTAACCTACAAAAATAAGGAGAACTGGGCTAAGTTATCTCCCATTTGGATATCCTTAGGGGAGGTGGGGAGGGGCTGGAATGGGGCACCCAGAATGAGGGTGAGCTTGAGGCTAATAAGGAGTAAGCTGCAACAGCTAATCCTTCATTCCTTTTTGCTCCCAGGTTTGGGTACCCGGACCCCACCTACCTGACCCGGGTGCAAGAAGAGCTGAGAGCCAAGGGTATCACAGATGACTGAAGGACATCCCCTTTGCCAAGCCCTTGTCTTTCTCCATAGGACCCAGCGGAAGCCTCTGTTCTCCTCTCTCCCTCTGCCCCCCACACCACACAAACAGGGGATCAGTCTGACTGGAGAAGGAGTTCAGAGAGGGAGGGGGCAATCCCTTCCCCTGTCCCCCACAGGCCAAGCGCTTCAGTGCAGTGAGCCACTCCCTTCTGGCGGAGGGATCTCCCAGGCTCTTCTCCCCTCCTCCCCCTGTACATACTCCCAATTTCCCTACCCCCTCCATTGCCCTTGGCTTTTTCTGGTATGTGCTGTGCTCCAGTGACTAAGCTGAGAAAGGACCTGGGTGGGGAAGGAGGGTCTCTTGAGCCCCTGCCCCCACAGACTGCTCCACTGCTGAACTTCGCTGTAGGGGAGGAGGAATGGGGCCGAGGTGTGCCCCCGAGAAGCCGGCCTATTGTGTTCTTCAGAAACAGTCCCCCTTCTACCTTAACCTTGTCCTTTCTCTCCTGTGTCTCCCTCTCTGTCCGTCAGTCTCCCGCTCTTCTCTGCCCCCTATAAGGAGCCTCCTTACCCTGTTCTGGAATCGCCGCCAGACTGTAGCTTTTAATTTAATAAAAATAAAGTAAAATATGCAACTCTCTCTGCCACACCCGCTCTGTTCTGTGGACCAGGGTGGGGGTGGGGTGGGGAGCGGAACCTGCTGAGAAGGGGAAGGGGGTGGCGATCGGGGAAATCCCTGTGTGTCTCCCCTGCCTCTGCCTTCAGAGTGCCTGGGGAAACGGCACGATTTAGTGGGCTCCTGACGCATCCACGTCGGGATCGGGATTAAGAGAGGTTTGTTTGTTATTGAACTTTGGTTGTAGAGAAAGCAAAAACCCTACCCCTTTGAGAAGTTTGGCTGGGGTGGGAGTGGGGGCGGAGCCGGGCAGGGGGCGGATTCGACAGCAGCAACTCCCCGGACGAGAGCAGGCCTCGAGCCCCCAAGCTTCCGTGCCCCCTCCGCCCTGAAACTTGGAGCAGGGTAGGGGTCCAGCATGAAGCCCCCGGACCGCCCCGCCCCTGGCCGCACGGACCGGATACTGGGGGTCATGGGGGGCATGCTGCGCGCATGCGCCCTCCCCGGGCAGGAGTGGGTAAGAAAGAGGGACCACGGTGAGGTTGGGAATCTTTAGGGGGCTTCAGGTGGTCTGCACCCTACAACTCAATTTACCAGCAAATAGGAATTCTGAAGGGCAGTCGCAGGATTCCATGAGTTCCAAAAGAGGGCCAAGGCCCTGGTCTGGGTGAACCCGTCCCTCCAACCCAGCCTAGGCGACCCTTTCACAACAATGTGGATTTGACAGGAGGAAGAAGGAGAAGCGGGAGGTCAAGGCTGGGCGTGGAGTGTGGTTTCCTTACCACCAGTCTTTCCCCACAGCCCCCGAAGGGAAGCCCCCTAGAGCCAGGAGGGACCGAGACAGAGTCTGACTGTACCGAGGGGGACCAGAAAGGGGAGCGCGAACGTGAGGTCCTCGCCTGGGCTCCTCTGCCCGGTAAGACGCTGGGGGTGGGGTGGGGCACGGTTTGCCCTCCTGCGCAAAGTGGCGAATTCAAATAACGCTGCTCTTATTAGCATAAAGGCTTGCATCTAATCTGCATGAGACCCATTTAATTGCCAAGACCTCCACGCTTCTCGCCCTCTAATGCACTGTGTGTACCCCACATCAGCCGGCCCTGAGCCCCCACAGGCGGAGTGTCCCCGCGCCCCACCCCTGGCTCCTCGCCAGCCCGGGCTCCCGGACTTCGCCTTAATTGGTGATTAGCCTCAGCTGGAGTCCTGGGGCCTGGAGGAAAGAAGGGTCTGGCGAGAGAGGGCGGCACCTGGGCTGTGTTCCCCACAGAGCTCCCCATTCACGCGTCCCCAAAGGGTAGGGGGCTTGTCTAACCCTGCGCGGCTAAGGACAGTCCCAGCCCCCAGGACGTCTTCGCACAGGCCCGGGCCCATCCGTCCGCACCCTTCCCCATTGCAGAGGCGGAGGGGCGACCTGGGCAGATCCCGCCCCCGACCCCAGCGCTCCGCAGTCGCGAGCGCGAGAGGCAGTAGGGAGGGGAACCCGGGGCGGGGATCCGAGGCTGGAGAGGAGAGGCGGAGGCGGTGGGGACGTGGAGTGGGAACGTGGTGGTGCCTGGGGGAGGAGGATTGGGGCTGGAGCCGGCACAGGCTGAAGGGGGGAAACCAGAGGGAGAGGGCGGAGCTGGGCCGCAGAGGCCCCTCCCCGCGGCGGCACCGCGGCCGGGCCTGTTATTCGGCTCGCCGTTCGGCCGGGACCCGCGCAGCGCCAGTGACTCGGGGAGTCGGCCCCCGCCTCCTCCCTGCCCGGGCCTAGAACCACCCCAAACCCGAGAGGCCAGAGACGGAGCTGGAGCGGCTGCCGCATCCCGGCCCAGCTTCCCCCACCATCCCTCCCCGCCCCGCTGGACATCTGGACCCTGGGCCCCGCACCGACTGGGTTCCGGAAACCCTCCCCGCCCAGCTCGGCTGCCCGGCCTCGCGCCGCCCGCTCTGCGGAGCCCCCAGGCCTCCCCCAGACCAGACTTCCGCCTACCCCTGGACGCCCCTTCCCAGTTCCCTCCCTCCCCTCCTCCCCCAGCCTGGAGCGGGGTAGGAGGGAGGGGGGGTGTGCGCCCTGCGCCGTCCCCGCCCCGCCCCCCGTGATTCCCCCTGCATGGCCGGCCCGGGTGGGGGGTGCGGGGGGGCCCGGGCGCCATGCGGGGGGGGCACAAGGGGGGTCGCTGTGCCTGTCCCCACGTGATTCGAAAAGTGCTGGCAAAATGCGGCTGCTGCTTCGCCCGGGGGGGTCGTGGTGAGTGCGAGGTCGCAAGGGCCCAGCGTTGAGTGGGGGGCGGGCTGATGGTTCAGGGCGTCAGACAGACCTGGTCCTAGGGATTCAGAGGTTGGAGACTTGTACCTGTGTTTTCCAGGAAAGTGACTTAGTAGATCTCCAAGATCCCTTCTGCCTCCAAATTTTTAATCAGTTCAAGTTAAAGAAATTGGGGAAGGGGCAGCAAACTCTTCTCTCCATCTTGTAGTCAACTGGGTTCTGAGAAAAACCCATCCACAATCCCCCTGGGCCTACAACCAATCATTCTTAAATCCTTTTGCTGAGAATCTACTAAGGATCTGAAGAGGGCCAGAGAGGAGGAATGAGGATGAGGGTCTACCTGGGGCTTTATGACAAATCTCTGATCCTCTGTTCCTGACCCAGGACAAAGATAACCCTAATGAGTTCTCCTCACTTGCCTCCCCCCTCCCAGTTGGGTTTGTGCATGTGTTGGGGAGATGGGCTGCAGAAGTCTTTTCTTTTTATAGTGATTACAGCAATTGGTGCAGGAGGGGTCTGGGGGTGGCAGATGGCCTTTCAGCTCTCCCCCCCCCCACCTTCTCAGGGAATGGTCTGTGCCCATTGGAAGGGGGTGGCTTGTAGGAGAGCAGATGGCCACCCCCAGCTTCCCCTGTCTGCCCAGATGCCTGCCCAACCATATCTGTGGCGTGCTCTGAATATGGGGGAGCATCCACATGAAACTGGAGGTTCCAAGCTTTGGGAGCCCGGGTGTTTACTGTCCTCCCTCCCAAGGGTGCCCAGGTGCAATTTTCTATCCTGGCCAAATCAAATGAGAATGACAAGAGAGTGGGCCCTGGGGGAGGGCTCAGCATTATGAAGAAGAGCCTCTGGGAGCTCCCTAGAGCCCTGAATCTAGAGCTGGAGTAATATCTATGGCCCCTTTTCTTCCCCCACTCCCCATTAGAGTCCTATTCCATTGCTGGCAGTGAGGGGAGTATCTCAGCTTCAGCTGCTTCGGGTCTGGCTGCCCCCTCTGGCCCCAGCTCTGGCCTCAGCTCTGGCCCCTGTTCCCCGGGCCCCCCAGGGCCAGTCAGTGGCCTGAGAAGATGGTTGGATCATTCCAAACATTGTCTCAGTGTGGAAACTGAGGCAGACGGTGGCCAGGCTGGACCATATGAGGTGAGCAAGGGGCACCACAAAAGCATGTAGGACAATCCATGAAGGACACTGGGAGAGAGGGCAGGTTGGGGGCCACTGGTTGCTGGGGAGACACAGCCCATGACCTCTGACACTTGACCTCTGGCTCCCAGAACTGGATGCTGGAACCAGCTCTCACCACAGGAGAGGAGCTTCCAGAACTCACCCTGCTGACCACATTGTTGGAGGGTCCTGGAGATAAGACACAGGTATGAAGAAACGGGTCTGTATGGCTTCCCAAAAGCATCCATGTGCTGACTCTAGGATGTTCTGTCCTTCCAGCCACCTGAGGAGGAAACTCTGTCCCAAGCCCCTGAGAGTGAGGAGGAACAGAAGAAGGCGGCTCTGGAAAGGAGTATGTAAGTGTCCCCACACACTCCCCCATCTTTGCCCTCCCCAACCATTGTGCAACTTCCAGAGAACTGTCCCTCACATTTTATTTATTTATTTATTTGTTAGAGATTATTTATTTATTTATTTATTTGACAGACAGAGATCACAAGCAGGCAGAGAGGCAGGCAGAGAGAAAGAGAGAGGAGGAGGAGGAAGCAGGCTCCCTGCTGAGCAGAGAGCCCGATGTGGGGCTTGATTCCAGGACCCTAGGATCATGACCTGAGCGGAAGGCAGAGGCTTTAACCCACTGAGCCACCAAGGCGCCCCTGTCCCTCACATTTTAGATTTAATACTTGGAATTTCCAGGCGCCTGGGTGACTCAGTGGGTTGGGCCGCTGCCTTTGGCTCAGGTCATGATCTCAGGGTCCTGGGATAGAGTCCCGCATCGGGCTCTCCGCTCAGCAGGGAGCCTGCTTCCCATCCTCTCTCTCTGCCTGCCTCTCTGCCTACTTGTGATCTCTCGCTGTCAAATAAATAAATTTAAAAAAAAATCTTAAAAAAAAAATACTTGGAATTTCCTCTGAGGTTGGCTGTGGTAATAAGGAGCTTCTAGTCCAGGAAAGAGGTAGTGGCTAAACCAAGGATGTGCACTCCTGCTCTCTTCCCAGGTATGTCTTGAGTGAACTGGTAGAGACAGAGAAAATGTACGTGGAGGACTTGGGGCAGATTGTGGAGGTAGCTCCCTTTTCTCTCCCCAGCCCTAAGCCCAGCCCTTTTCCTATGCTCAAGGCTAATTTTAGGGGATGCCTTAGTGCTCCTCTGTCCCACCTTCCCAGTCCCCTCTACATCCTGGACTTCTTGGGGGTGGGGGTTCCCCCCGTAAAGGCTGGCCCCCCCACACTCATGCTCCCACCCCACCCATCTCATAGGGTTACATGGCCACCATGGCTGCTCAGGGGGTCCCGGAGAGTCTTCGAGGCCGTGACAGGATTGTGTTCGGGAACGTTCAGCAAATCTATGAGTGGCATCGAGAGTGAGTGGTGGATCCCCGAAAGTGAGCTGGAAGGGCATACCTCTGTTGTCTCTGTAACCTAGCCATGGGCTTGCAGTCTCCTGAGCAACGTCTGGAGTGGTTTAATGGCCCAGCTAGGGTAGACAGCTCTCAGTTGAGTGGGGTGGGGGTATTTGACCAGCCTTTTCTTCATCAACCCCTCCAGCTATTTCCTGGAGGAGCTACAGCGGTGTTTGAATGATCCTGATTGGCTGGCTCAGCTCTTCATCAAACACGTGAGGCTTAAGGGGGCGGCCTGGAAGGAGGGGGGCTCGGGAGTGGGTCGGGGCTCCCCAGAAGTATTCTCTCGCCTCACCCGTCCTGTTCTCCTTAAACTTGACCCCTGTTAGGAGCGCCGGCTGCATATGTACGTGGTGTACTGTCAGAATAAGCCCAAGTCAGAGCATGTGGTATCAGAATTTGGGGACAGCTACTTTGAGGTCAGTGGCTGAGGTACCTTGGGGGAAGGGGCACAGAATCATCAGGCTCTCCAGACTTCGTAACTACCCCGTCCTTGTCGCCAGGAGCTCCGGCAGCAGCTAGGGCACCGCCTGCAGCTCAGCGACCTGCTCATCAAACCAGTGCAGAGGATCATGAAATACCAGCTACTGCTCAAGGTCAGGACCACCTATTTCCTGAGGGTTCCGCTGGCTGGGACAGCCCTTGCTTGTCTCGTTCCTCTCCTCAGCGTTCCTAAGGCTCCCCCCAGACTTCCTGGGCACCTTCATCTGTCCTGAGTATTTCTTTTCTACATCTTAGGATTTTCTCAAATATTATAGTAGAGCTGGAATGGATACAGAAGAGCTGGAGGTGAGGACTTCCATCTCTGCTAGGACACACACCACATACCCCTTATTTTTTTGGTCTCCTGGGATACCCCAGCAACTTGGGTGGTGTTGAGCTGTCTGGTTTTTAGGGGGAGGCTGGTTGAGAGTTGAAACATGCTCTGAAGAGGCCTCTTTCTCCACAATGACAATGCTCCTCTCTTCACCTGTGACCCAGCAAGCTGTGGAGGTCATGTGCTTTGTACCCAAGCGCTGCAATGACATGATGACCCTGGGGAGACTTCGGGGCTTTGAGGTATGGGGATAGAACAGGCAATTGGAGGCCCAATGCTCTTTGGCCCCAGTCTGAGTACTTGGGAGGTCCTCATGGGGGACCTGTCCCTCCCCTGAGACCAACTCCACGGTTGTTGGGAGAATCAGAGGAAGTCCCTTTTCTCTTTTTGTTTTTGTTTTTGTTTTTTCTCAAAATCACTACCCTTTGGTTCTAGGGCAAATTGACTGCTCAGGGGAAGCTCTTGGGCCAGGACACATTCTGGGTCACAGAGCCCGAGGCTGGGGGGCTGCTGTCCTCCCGGGGTCGAGAGCGACGTGTCTTCCTTTTCGAGCAAATTGTCATCTTCAGTGAGGCCCTGGGAGGGGGAGTCCGAGGAGGATCACAGGCTGGATACGTGTACAAGAGCAGCATCAAGGTGGGGAGGAGGCCACAAGGGAGGGGTCTGGCTGGGATGCGGTGAGGCCTCTGAGAGAACACCTGGCTCCTGGATTTGTTGGAAGGGATGGGAACCAGAGACAGCCTAAAGAATCTGGGGGCTCTCTCCTACTTGCCAATCCAGGTGAGCTGCCTAGGACTGGAGGGGAACCTCCAAGGTGACCCTTGCCGCTTTGCGCTGACCTCCAGAGGGCCAGAGGGTGGGATCCAGCGCTATGTCCTGCAGAGTGCAGACCCCGCAGTGAGTCAGGCCTGGATCAAGCAAGTGGCTCAGATCCTGGAAAGCCAGCGGGACTTTCTCAATGGTGAAGCTCTTACCCTCCCTCCTTGACATGCTCCTTCAGCCCTTTGACCTCCCAAATCCCTCTCTGCCCAAAATTTAGTCCCTGTCCTCTTGACCCCAGCTTCTCACCCCCTCCCCAGCAATTTACAATGGCTGACAGTTCATGGGAAGAGGGCAAAGTGAGAGGATGGTCTGTGTAGAGCCTTTAGGGAAAGAACCTGTTGTAACCCTCCTCCTGTTCCTCTCCTTACCCCAGCATTGCAGTCACCCATTGAGTATCAGAGACGAGAGAGCCAGACCAACAGCCTGGGGCGGCCAGGAGGCCTTGGGGTGGGGAGTCCTGGGAGAATTCGGCCTGGAAACCGGGCCCAGGTCAGCACACATACACCCATCAATGGCTCTCTCCCCTCCCTGCTGCTGTTGCCCAAAGGGGAAGTGGCCAGAGCCCCCCTGCCTCTGGACACACAGGTATGAGGAACGGAGTCCCCTGTTATAGGGGCAGAATGGGGAGGGCCTCTTTTATTCTGGGATCCCTAAATCCCCCTTCCCTATACCAGTCCTTTCTTCTACCCCATGCCTTTTTTCTGCCCTTTCCTACTTCCCTGCTTTTACCTTACCCCCTCCAGTTTAATCCTGGGAGAAGCTGATGGTTTTAGATGATCTAAGATGGCTAGCAAGAGGAGGTGGCTTAGCTAGGGGCATACACTGAAAAGAAAGGAGTGAGGGTGGATTCCTAGACTTTTTTCCTCCTCTGACATGAATCTTTCTTCAGGCCCACAGTGACATCCCCCGAGCCCCTCGTGACTCTCCTCCAGCTCCACCAATTCCAGACACCCCTCCCTGCCAAGCCAGACTTGCCAAGCTGGATGAAGATGAGCTCTAAGTGGTGAAGGCCTGGGGTGGTGCTGACCCAGCCACCCTATTTCCTGAGAACTTCAGGGCAGTCCTTCTGGCACCACCTTGGAATTCCTTCTTGATGTGCCTGGAGGGGGCAGCGAGGCTGGGAGTGGTGTTGACTTGGCGCAGGATACCTAGACTCAAAAAGACTTCTTTCTGCTTAAGGAACATGGGTTCCTTCAGCTCCCACCCCTATGCATGCGTCATGGGTCCCCCCCAAAGAAGGATATGTGGGTGGGTGGGTGGGAGGGCTGGGGCAGGGGCCAGGTAAAAATGATTGGTTTTGATTTTGATTTTTTTTCCAGTTTTCTGAGATTAAAGGTTTTGTGATACCACTAAGGCTGCTGTCTTGGCAGAGGGAAGGGGAAGAGGAGTGAAGTGATGGGGAGAAATCCGCTGGGCCTGTGGATGGTCTGGTGAGAGGAGGACACAGGGTGGAAGACAAAAGGTGTCGCTGTTTTTGTCCCTCACCTGCAGCTGCGCCATCTGGCAGTCTGGACCTGGAGCTTGGGAAACCCTAGATCCGTGATATATCCTCCTCTTTCCCAGGCTGCTTTCTCTCCCATCTGGCCTCCATTCTAGTCTCCACTGGAAAGCCCAGTGTAGTGTGACTTCCCACCATTCCCCCAACATCCAGATTCTAAAGGACTAAATGCCCGAGTACCTTTCCTTCTGAGGCCTCCATGCTCAGCTGAGTGGGAAGGGAGATGTGGAGAGGATGCTGGGGTCTGTGGCCCTCTTTGGCCCTGGATCTCCTTCTTTTTGCAGTTTGCGAGGTCACAAGGCATATCCGTAGTGAGCAGGAAGGGAGTCTTCTTCAAGTACAGACCCAAGAGTGGACAGCTCAAAGGGGTCTTCATCCCTCCCAATTTCTGGGATAGCCCCTGGGATGGAGAAAGCCAAACATGCAGAGTTCCGTATCCAGACACCCTGTCTTGGGTCCTTGGGCATCGGTGTGTCCACCGTGTCCACTCGTCCCCTGGGCTTGGTCACGTGTACTTGGGCTTCCTCAGCAGACAATAGGCTGCTGGTGTGGGAGGGTGAGGAGGAGCTGGAGCCTCCCTGTGGGCCTGAGGTCCCTCTGGCCGACAATGGGGGGAGGGACCTCTTCAGGGGGGGACAGGACGTACAGCCCAGATAAGACTTCTGGGGAACAATAGGAGGAATTGAAGAGGGGAGACCCACCCTCACTATACCCCACACCCAGGGCTTTGGGGTCAGGGACTGGGGACCAGAGGGTGATGGGGAGGGATGCCAAGTATTCTTGTAAATGGAGGAGGGGATGGGGAAAATAGCAGGATGCTGGAGCTCAGAACTTTTGTATCTCTTGAGGGACCACAGAGGTTCATGAGGTGGGTGCATGACCCTTTTGAACTTAATTTAACCACAAATGTGTTTTTGAGTGCCAACTTTGTAAATAGCACTTGAATGTAATAAATGGCACTTCAAGTTCTTTTGTTGTTGTTGTTTTGTTTTGTTTTTTGGCTTTTAAGAAGCAAAATCAAAATTTGCTCTCAGTTCAGTATTTCCCCTGAGGCCCTGAACTGGGAAGTTAGGCCCGGCTCCCAGCAGAGGTGTGGGTGGTAGTTCTCCGTCATCCCCGGGCTCTACTGTAGCCGAGTCCCATCTTAGCAGGCTTCAAAGCTGCTCTGCCAATGGAGCCCCTTCCATTTCCTTGGGGCAAGCTGTATACCCCATGCAGATTTGGGTCTGGCGGAGAGGCATGTGTGTGTTTTGAGGGGGGCACGCTGAATTTTCTTGGGGAGAATGCAGAGGCTCTAGGAATGATGGGCCACTCTAGAGGAGCAAGCTATCTCCTCCCAGAGGGCCAACGCAGAAAGGAGCAGCAGCCGGATGGCCAGAATCAAAAGGCTTAGAAGTGGGAAAAAGTGCGACCTGGGTGTTCAGAATGCGCTGGTCTTTTGGCCTTTGTCTTTAGTCCCTACACCTTTCCATACACCCGCGCCACCCCTACCCCGCCCTCGTCCCACCCCAGTAGGCTCAAGAGTGAGCGATCCCGCCGAGGTTGTCTCAGGAAACGCCTAACATAGAGACGCCCTCTCCCCAAGTCTTTGCAGTCTCTGGGCCGTTGATGGTCCCCAAGAGAGGGCGCCCTGCAGGGCGGGATTGGACCCTGCTTCAGGGAGGCGGGACTCAGGGCTAGAGGGTGGAGGGGTATTTAAGACTAGGCGGGGTTGGAGGTGGCCAAGGGCAAAATGAGTGGGCTACCGGACGCCAGGGCCTGCCCAGGCCTGGGAGAGGCCTCCGACCTTAAGTTCCCTCTGGGCGCCAAGTTCAGGGAACCTCTCACCGAAGCTCGGTTCCAGCAACTCTTCGGGGACGCAGAGCAGGAGTCGGACCTACTCTCGGAGCCCCGCTGGTCCCGGCTGTGCAGACAGTGGAGGCGGCTGCCTGGCGCTTGCTCCGGACCGGGGGCGTGGCGCCTGCTGCTGGCGCGGCTGCCTCCTCTGCGCTGGCTGCCCCACTACCGCTGGCGGGCCTGGCTGCTCGGGGATGCCGTGGCCGGAGTGACCGTGGGCATCGTGCACGTGCCCCAGGGTGAGCGGCCCCAATACCTGCCCGTCTGGGGCCCGAGCTCTGGAGGGCGTCGGGAAGGTGCAGAGGCTGGAAACCCAGGAGCGAGAGATTGGGTAATGTGGCTGAGGGTTCGGAGACAGGATCTGAGACCAAGTACCGGGTAAGGACTGCCGAGCTGCATCAGATCCCTACCCCCAGCTTCCTTCATTTGCGCAATCCTTCGAGAAGTCTTTGACACGTTCCGGGTCAGGGAACTGGAGAGGCACAATACTGGCTTCCCCCACGCTCGCCACCCCCCTCACCCTCGTCTAGGCCGACACGGATCTGTGACCTTGTCCGCCCCAAGACCTCCCACGGAGGCCTGTTAACCCCTGGGTTCCCTCATGTGGCATGATTTAGCGTCTCCATGCCAGCCTCTGAGAGTGTGCACAGGAAGGGTGGCGTTCTGGAGGCTGGTCACCTTCCCCCAGCCACCCCCTCCCCCACACCACACACCCCGATGATCTTTCCTTCCACTTCTCCCCTAGGCATGGCTTTTGCCCTCCTGACCTCTGTGCCTCCAGTGTTCGGACTCTACACTTCTTTCTTCCCCGTCCTCATTTACACCTTGTTGGGTACTGGGAGACATCTGTCCACTGGTGAGCGACCCGGTGACTCCTCTCCTTCTCTGTGGGGTGCCAGTGGACAGGGGTTTGAGGCTTGGGTTCCTGTGAGCTCCTTAGCTCTTGTTCCCCTCTTCCCCTCCCCTGCTTCCCTTCCAGCCTCTGCCGTTTTCCTGCCGGGAACTTGGGACCTAAGCAAAGTTTGCTGGGCCATTGCGGGGATTGGGGGGTAGGGGGTGGGGGTTGGTGCTGAGTGTGTGCAAAGAGAAGGGAGTGCCCTCGGACTTTACTTCACCCCCAGGAGATTAGGTTTAAACGAACATCTCCGGGAGATGGAAGAGGGGAACAGAGATGCGCGGTTACCCAAAGGAGCGCGAGGTCCGCGGGGCGTTTGCAGGAGGAGTGTGATGCATTAGGGGGCAGTATTTGCCGGCTGGCGCGCTCTCCTAGCCTCCCTCCGGGCACGTTCCGGGCTGCTGCACTAGCTCTCGGCCCCCTGGCCTTCACCTGCGCAGCAGCCTTCCAGGAGAGCGGGATCTGACCGCAGCAGCCTGACCGGGGACGCGGAGCCTCAGCGGTCGCCGCACCCTAGGCGGCAGGGCTGGTGATCTCTGCGTTTGAATTCCCCGGCCCTAGGAACTTTCGCGGTACTCAGCCTCATGACGGGCTCGGCCGTGGAGCGGCTGGTGCCGGAACCCCTCGGGGGTAACCTGAGTGAAATCGAGAGGGAACAGTTGGACGCTCAGCGGGTTGGGGCGGCTGCAGCCTTAGCCTTCGGGAGCGGGGCGCTGATGGTGAGGGAGGATCCTGCGGGATCCACGCTGGGGTCCCTGGGGAACTGGGCCAGGAGAGGGGGGCGGGACGCGTGTCCTGCGCGGGCGTAGGCGGGAGAGGTGCGCTCCCGCGGGTCCGCTACTACTCCGGTAGTGATTGTGCATCTCCTCCCCTGCAGCTGGGCATGTTCGCGCTGCAGCTCGGCGTCCTGTCCACCTTTTTGTCGGAGCCTGTGGTCAAAGCGCTGACCAGCGGGGCCGCGCTGCACGTGCTCGTGTCCCAGTTGCCCAGCCTTTTAGGGTTGCCCCTCCCGCGCCAGATTGGCTGCTTCGCTCTCTTCAAGGTGGGGGTGGAGAACAGCGGAGAAGCGGCTTCTGGCGGTCTTGGGAAGAGGGAAACCCGGAAAGGAAGGAAGGAAGGACGGCGAGTGGAGGGATAGAGGGTGACGGGGGCGGAGGGAAGGAAGTTAGAACCACTGGCTGAAAGAGGGTCGCTGCGGTGGTGGAAGCCCCGATGGGAGCCGGGAGGCCTTGCCTCGGCCGGGTGGGTCCGCGCTGGGGACAGTAGACCCGGCACCCGGCCCTCGCTCACCGCCCCTGCCCGCAGACGTTGGCCGCTGTGCTGACCGCGCTGCCCCGGAGCAGTCCGGCAGAACTGACCATCTCGGCACTCAGCCTGGCGCTGCTCGTGCCCGTCAAAGAATTGAACGTGAGATTCCGGGACAAGCTACCCACCCCGATCCCAGGCGAAATCGTCATGGTGAGGATGGCTCCCGGGTCGGGGGTGCGCCCTGCACCCTGCACCACACAGCCCTTTGCCCATCGGGAAGGAGCTGGCCGCTGCCGCCCCCTCGTGGAATGCAGCGAGTTTACAGAGGAGAAGTCCTGCGCATCCGTATCCCTTTCCAGGCCTCTTCCCAGAACACTTTGACCCTCTGGAATCCCCCACTCACTTCTCGCACGGAGCCTCTCCTGGACCTCTTACAAAGCCTTCTTCCTGCTTACAGCGCTCCCTTGCGGTGTCGCTCGCCACGGCACTCTCCACTCACATCTCTGCCCTCACCCGGTCCTTCGCTGTTCACTGTTCAGTTTCTCTACCTTCCCACGCCCACCTACATTTCTCTCTCTCCCCGACTAAATAAGTGTTCTGCCTCTCCACCCATATGCCATCTATGCTGAGACATATCCCAGCTCTCTTACCTAGAATGGCTCGGTACACTTCTTGATGTCTACCATTCCTCCTGGGAGTCCCTCTTCTTCCATCTCTTTCTATAACCTCGCATATACATCATTCCTCTTTCCCATCCCCACCGTCCTGCACTCTAAATGGGCGGCCAGGCACCCAACCCAAACACATCCCAGAGCCGCCAGGGGCTGGGCCTCCAAAAACAACTAACAGTTGCCTTAGAATCCTTTTTCTCCGTGAGGCTCTTTCTAGTCTCTGCCAGGAAGCCCATCTCCTGTCATGCCCTAATTTGCTCTCTTTCCCAGGTGCTTCTGGCCTCTGTGCTCTGCTTCACTTCTTCCCTGGACACAAGATACAACGTCCAGATAGTGGGGCTGCTGCCTGGAGGGTAAGGGAATCGAGAGCCTGCTCTTCTCCCATTTCTCCCACCCAGCACTTCCCCTTGACCCACCCCACCCTGTTTTCTCTGTCTTCCCCATATCCTTCTTAGGACCAACCCATCCTCACCCTGGATCCCTCTCTCTCCAGATTCCCCCAACCTCGCCTCCCTAACCTGGCTGAGCTGCCCAGGATTCTGGTTGACTCGCTGCCCATCGCGCTGGTTGCCTTTGCTGTGTCCGCCTCCCTGGCCTCCATCTATGCAGACAAGTATAGCTACACTATTGACTCCAACCAGGTGTGACTCGGACTGAGGACCCCAATTCATTCAGGACACAACCCCCTAATCTGATGTGCCCTCCCTATGCCCTTGTCTCTCTCCTCTTCATCTCACTGCATCCCTCCAGGAGCTCTTGGCCCATGGTGTCTCCAACCTCATCTCCTCCCTCTTCTCCTGCTTTCCCAACTCCGCCACATTGGCCACCACCAGCCTACTAGTGGATGCTGGTGGGAACACACAGGTAAGAGCATGTCTTGGATGAGGAGAAGGGCGGGAAGGTATCCAGGGGGATGGGTGGTGGTGAACAAACAGGTGGAGGATGGGTAGATTCCCCAGAGGGCAGCCATAGAGAGGCGGTTAGGAGTCTGTGCGGGAGAGGGATGGGGTGGGAATTTCTAGGTAGGAGATGGAGAGAAGATAACTAAGTTCCATTAAGACCTTTGTAGACTTGGGGCACCTGTGTGGCTCAGTGGGTTAAGCATCTGTCTTCAGCTCACTCATGATTCCAGGGTCCTGGGATGGAGCCCTCCATCGGGCTCTCTGCTCAGCGGGGAGCCTGCTTTCCCCTGCCTCTCTGCCTACTTGTGATCTTTCTGTGTCAAATAAATAACAATCTTTAACAAAAAAAAGACCTTTGTAGACACTAAGCACTCAGTTTACAGTGCCCACATGTAACTCAAAATAAAAACAAAACTGAACTGTGAAATAAAATTGAGAGACAAACTTCTGATTTCCACACCCCCCCCCCATGGGACATATCACACATGAAAGTCTCCCCCTAATATTTCTGGTTTCCTACTTTGCTGGTCCCCTAAGAATGTGGTGAGCCTGCTTTTAGGGTCATCCAACAGTGGCTTTTAAGATGGACATGGGCTTCAAAAATAGGGAAATTGAACTACATCTACGTAGAGACCGGCAAATGAGAGGCATTTAATTGGGAGAGGGGAAAAGTAGATGTGAGATGCAAAGTAGCAAGAAGAGAGTGGAAGACTGAGGAATATCTTCATGGACAGGGATTTGGAAGGAGGGAGAGTTCCAGGGAAGGCAAGGTAAAGTGGGCAGGGCGGCCAGCTCCCTCACAGTGGTGCATGAGATCCCTTTGCTTCTCGGCTTCCATCCCTCCTCCTTTCTAGCTGGCAGGCCTCTTCTCCTGCATAGTTGTCCTCTCAGTGCTGCTGTGGCTGGGGCCCTTCTTCTATTATCTGCCCAAGGTAAGGAACAGAGGAGCTATTGGGGGTAGCCAGGAGGGGTGGCTATATTCCAGGACACTGAGGCAGTCAGCTTGCCTTCTCTGCCCCAAGGCTGTCCTGGCCTGCATCAACATCTCCAGCATGCGCCAGATGTTCTTCCAGATGCAGGAACTGCCACAGCTATGGCGCATCAGCCGCATGGACTTTGTGAGAAGTGGCAACATTACTCCAGATTGCCCCCTCCCATTTCCCAGCATCCCCAGCCTCTGCCCTCGATTGAAGCTAATTGTCCTGGTCCTACATTCTGTAGCCCCCCCCCATGCCCCCCCCCACTGCAACAAGCCTACCTCCTAATCCCATTACCCAGACACAGGGTGGAGGGTGGGGTTTCCCCGCTGAGTCAATCCTGTCCCTTCCTCTTGTCATTCTTTCTACCTTCTCCTGGGCCATCCCTTCCTATCATTTGCCTTGGCAGGCACCACACCTCTTTCCCTAGCAGTGACGGCCTGGCCTTTCACTCCCACCCCTGTCCCGCAGGCTGTATGGATGGTCACATGGGTGGCCGTAGTGATCCTGAGTGTGGACCTAGGCCTGGCCATAGGTGTGGTCTTCTCCATGATGACTGTGATCTGCCGTACCCAGAGGTGCGAGTGGAGATGAGCCGGGAAGCACAGTGGGGAGAGAACAGGTGCTTGGGGTGACTCTCCAGCCAGGCCAGGCTGGGAATCTGACCCCAGCTTCCCACCCAGGGTGCAGTGCCTGGCACTTGGACTTGCTGAGGGGACGGAGCTCTACAGGCCACTCAGAGAGAGCCACAAGGTGGGTTGACTATGGACAACGAGGGAAGGGAAGACCAGCCCCGGGTGTTTTTCTGACCCTCTGCCTTCTTAGCTCTGCAAGGTCCCGGGGCTCTGCATCCTGAGCTACCCAGCACCCCTCTACTTTGGGACCCGTGGGCAGTTTCGCCGCACCCTGGAGTGGCACCTGGGGCTTGGAGAAGGAGGAAAGGTGAGAGACCTGGTCAGAGGGGAGGGTGGCTTCTCCGGGAGAGGGAGGCAGGTGGGTCTTCTGAAGGAGATCACTGCTTACAGGGCACACGTTCATGCTGGTGTCTTGGAGGTGGTAAATGCCCTTCTCTACTCACAGGAGGCTCCAAAGACAGATGGCCCACCCGATGCAGGTGAGATGGGATGACGAGGAGGGAGACTGGGCATGTGCCCTGTGGGGCATCTGGCCACTCCTGCCTTCTCCCATCCTAGTTGCTGAGCCCGTCAGGGTGGTGGTCTTAGACTGCAGTGGTCTCACCTTTGCAGATGTTGCTGGAGCCAGAGAAGTGGTACAGGTGAGGGATTGGGGCAGGTAGGTCGAGGAGAAAGTCCCGTTAGCATCCCATGCATACCCTCTGACGTAGGATTTGACCCCCCTCTCCTTCTCCGCAGCTGGCCAGCCGATGCCTCGATGCTGGGATCCACCTTCTCCTGGCTCAGTGTAATGGTGAGAGGTGTGGAGGCTGGAGGGACCTGGAGACTGGGGAGTGACCAGAGACGTGGGGGAGGGAAAAGGACGTGGTATGGATTTAAGACCTACAGGCCTGGCCTGCCTCTCTACACAGCCTCAGTACTGGGGACACTGACCCAGGCAGGACTCCTGAACAGAGTGACCCCAGAACAGCTGTTCGTCAGTGTCCAGGATGCAGCTGCTCATGCCCTGGAGAGACTGGTGAGGGGGCAGGAGCAACAGGAGGGAAACCCAGGAGGTGCTGGGCTATATAGCAGATCACATGTGAGTCCGTGGCTGAGAATCTATGCAGAGGGTTCTGGGAAAAGGCCTGAGAAAGAGACTAGGGGAGGGAGAGTGGGGGATGAAATGATGAGTCAATTTAAGGCTAAGCCAGGGAGACGGGGACCAGCTCTGTGTGAAGAACTAAGGAGTTAAGAACTAAGGAGTGGAGTGGTGTGCCCTCAGAAGACTGCCAAATGCTGAGGGAGGGAGGAGGGCACTGAAACTATTCCTGACATGTCCTCTCTCTTTCCAGGAGACTACGGGTCCGAAGACTTGCACAGTGTGGGTCTGACACAGTCATCAGCAGCGTGGAGGGCCCCAACAATATGTGCGTGAGGAGTCCTCTTACTTCTTATAATTAATAAAACAAGGCTGAGCACCTCTGGGGTTCATGAAGTGAACCTCTGGGTGTCCGCACACTGATCCCTGGTGCCCTTCTCCATGCTCACAGCATTGCAGACACAACTAAAGATGACTTTCACTTGTGTGTTCACCAGCGCCCCCCCACTCCAGAAGTCTCCAGTTCTCTCCATGGGGGGTGGGGCTGGAGCCTGTGCACAGAGTCCTGGATCCAGAGATGGGGGAGGGGGTACAGCCCTGGGAATACACGCAGGGACTTCCCCACCCCCTCAGTCCCAAGGAGATGAGAGGAGAGTATTTCCACTTTAGGTTCTTAGAGTCTCCATGGGCTCTTTGGCACTTGGAAAGTGACCCCCCCCCCACTTCCTGTCCCATGACAAAGGGGGTGGCGGGAGGACTTGGCACTGGCTGTGAGACAGTTATGGCTCCATCACATCCCTGGGCACTCGCAGAAAGGAGGAGTGCCACCAGGACAAGCCCCTGCTTGGGATCAGTTTCTGAAGGGGATCAGGGAGAGTCAGTGGAGCGGTCACTGGGTGCTGGGGTTTGCTAGAAATTCCTGGCAGGGACAAGGAGGCAGGCCCAGCTTGACAGTTTGAAGGCCCCTAGTGGCCCTCATTCAGAGGTCATGCACTGCAGCCGGTGTTTGAAGAAGAGTAGGCGGTGTTTGGCCACCTGACTTTCATCCAGTGATCCTGGGTAGCGGTAGCGGGCATAAGTCTCTGTCCCCACATCCCTTGATGTCCAAGGCAGCTTCAACTTAGATGCGTGATCCACAACGACGTCTGAGCAGGAGCCCACTCGAAGGGAACCAAGCCCATCCAGGAAGAATTCTGGGGGGGAGGGCATGGAGGGAAGGGGAGTACACATTGAAGGGTCTGAAGGGTGTAGAAGGCCAACCCTTAAGGGAGAACTAAGATTTGGGGTATGGAGGGTGCATAGGCAAGGACCCCGTTTCTGAGGGCCTTGGGCTAGTAATTAATTCTCCAGGGTCTCAGTTTCACTCTTCTGTAAAATAAAGTCAACATACTTACCTTGTGCTTGGATAACATACCACAACTGTCCACCCTCCCCAACACCTAAAGTTTCAACAGATACTGAATGGGCTGCTCCAGGAGTGTGGTCTGAACCAGGGGGAGCGGCTGGGAGTGGAGGAAAGGTGGCGGTGACAGCGGTGGGGAAGTCAAACGTAGACCCAGGGGCAGTACTGGGTCTGGAGGTTCAAATGGTGTGCGGGCCAGGAGGGTGGGAGCTCTGTGTCTTGCCAAGGTTCACATCTTGGTAAATCTTCGCAGAACTGCCCCAAGAGCCCCGGGTGCCATCCGTGGGTTTCACGGGGGAGGGGGTGGGGTGGGCGTAGGAGTCGCCAGCGCCCTTGGATCCTCACCCAGCGCCCCGCGGGTCCCTGACGGGCCGGGCCAGGCCGGGAGCGGGAGTCACTCACCCAGATGCGCCACGCGGCTGAGGCGCGGGTCGAAACCGACCTCGCGCACCTTGTCAGTGCGCGCCAGGAAGAAGTTGACCACGCCGTCGGTCACCACGCAGCCTGGAAAGCCGACGAGCTCGTGGTGGAAGCCGCGCCTTTGCCGGAGGCAGTTCCCGCGGCCTGGCGCGCCAGGCTCCACGCTCAGCAGCTGCCTGTAGGTGGTGGCAAAGCCGGAGATCTCGCGCACCGCGCCGCCGACCTGCGGGAAGTGGGAGGATAGCCCCAAGAGGGACGGGGACTGCCGGGGCTGGGGGTGGGGGTACCACATCTGTGCTCCCTCTCCCCCGCTCGGTTCCCGGGCCCGGTCCTCCTCCGCTCCACTCCTACAGGACCCGGGGGTCTCCCAGGCTCCGCCGCGTCTTCTGTCAGTCCCAGAACCGTCCGCGCTCGCGCTCGGCCGGGGCTCCCCCGCCGCTGCCTCAGCCTGCTGAGGCCCTCCTTCTCCCACCCCGCATCCTGCAGGCCCTCCCCTACCAGGTCCAGCGGCGTCCGCTCCAGCACGTCCACAAGCCTCTCCAGCCGCGTCCGCGCCGTGAACACGAAGTCGTCGTCCACCCACAGGACGTACTTGGTGGTTACCTGGGATACGGCCAGGTTCCGGCCTGCGAACCAGCCCTGGGGGAGAGTATGTATGGTCAGTGAGGCTGGAGAGAGAGGACCTAACCCCTCTCCCGCCTTCCCTTCTCTTTCTTGACGCCTCTCTTAACAGTAGTGCCCACGAATGGCTCAGGCCTGGGTAAAAAAGGCAGTTTTCCACGGCGAGGGGTTCTGAGTCAGTGTTCTGGGAGAAGGTGTTAGAGCGCATCTAACCGTGCACCCCATTCATCCATTCATTCATCATTCATTCATTCATCACCTATTTACTGAGCGCTCCCCAAGTGCTCAGCACTTTCTAAGAACGCAGGACGAACAACATAGGCACGATTCCTGTCCCATGGAGCTTACGTTCCAGGAACTGCCATGCTTAACAGGCACCCCAGTAATTCTGATTACAGGTAGGTAGTCCTGAGAATCACTACTCCGGAGACTTCAGACCGAGGGCGCGCCTTCCTCCGCGCGCTCTGGCGCGCGGTTCAGCCTCGCTGGCTGCGCACCTTGCCAAAAGGCATGAGATAGTGCTCGATGTGGGGACCGCTAATGCTCTCTGGCTTGTCGCTGTCGTCGGCGATGACCACGGTGACCGTTGGGTAGAAGCGACGGATGCTGGCAATGAGTGCCCGTAGCCGATTGTAACGCAGGAAGGTCTTAGTAGCAATGGTGACCAGGGCACTGATGTTGTACTGGGCTGGGGAGGAGGAGGGTTAGGTGCAGAGGAAGGAGAATGGGAAATTAGGAGCAGGAAAACATCTTCTCCCAAGGCTTCCCTCCTCCACCTTCTCCCCACTAGACCTCGATTTTAGGTCGCAGCAGGCACCGGCCTCACCTCCCTGGGGTAGAGACCCAGATGGGTACAGCCGAGGGTTGGGGGGGTGTCTTATGCGGATGGTAAAGGCAGCCTCATGTCCCTCTGTGGAGAACCGGACTGGGAAGAAAGGACACAAGCCGTGGTGCTTAAGGCTGGGATAATATTCATTTTTCAGTAAATCAGTATTTAAATGCCTACTCTTTCTGGGCCCTGATGGACAAGAATTTAAGATTTTTACCGCCATGGCACTAACATTCTAATGGGTGGGAAATTAATTTTAAAAGGAGATTTAATGAAAAGCACACGTTTATTGGGCATTTACTATGTGGCAGGTACTTTTTCAGTTACCTTAAATATAGGAACGCATTTAATCTTCACAAGTCCTATTAAGTAGATTTCTACTACAGAAAAAGACAGAGAAATTAAGTAACTTGTCTTCATTTACAGAACTCTTAAGCAACAAAACTGAGTTAGGAGCCTAGTCAGTCGTTCCAGGCTAAGTAAATGAAATTTAGAGACTGGTAAGCCTTGAAGAGAAAAAACAAGTAATGTGATAGTGAAGAGGAACCAGTTGAGTTGAGATCCAAATGACAAGAAGGAGCCAGCTGTACAAAAATCTAGGGGAAGAGCGTTCTAGGCAGAGGGAACAGCAAATGCAAAAGCCCCAGAGTGGGAGCAGGTTTGGTGTACCAAGCCTTGGAGAGAAGCAGGAGGGCTGTGTTGTGCCTTTTTTGCTAGAGAAATGGGAGCTCTGGGAGATAAAGCCCCTTGCCCTCCTGGAAGTGGTGGATTGGAAATAGAGTTTGAGTTTTCTGGCTCCTGGGGCAGGTCACTTCCTGGGGCCCCCACGGTTGGCCTGAAGGGGGGACACACCCAAAGCTCGGGTTTCCCTTTGGCCTGCTCTGGCCCCAGATGAACAAAGGCCCCTTCTCTCTCTCCCTGGTCCTGCTAGCCTAGCTGAAATGCCCATTGTGTGACTGGGCAGCTCTGGCCATTGCCCTAGTGTCTCCCACACCCTCTGCCATTTGCCCGCTCCAGCCTTTCTGGGCTCTCTGTTCACCCAGCCAGCCACTGCCTCCGCCCAGGCCTCACACCTGTGTCTGCTGTGTTTGCCTGGTAGCTTCGGCTGCTGTAAGTGACCAGTTGAAGCTGCCGGTTGAGTTGGTCTAGCCCAGGGCTGGTGAGGGTGAGATCTGGCTGCCCCTCTCCCGTGAGAGTCACTCCAGTCACTTCCCCTGCCACATCCCAGGTGCCCAAGGAGGCTGTCAGGTTCACCTGGGAGAGGAGGATGGAGAGTACAGGGTTAGGCTTCACACCTACCTCCTACCTCCCTGGTAGCTTCATCCCTCCTTTGGCAGTGGGGCCTCCCTCCAGCATCCTCTGCCCACCTGGCCTTCCCAGCCTCATTTCCTCTTACCTGGTAAAGCTCCTGACCAGAAGCTGCCTGCAGGCTCAGCCCTAGGAGGAAGGAGAGAGAGTCAGAATCACACCCAGCCTTGATTCTTCTGCACTTCGTCTCTCTTCACCACCGCAGGGACCTTCTCACCCATCCCTCTTTGTTGAGGCCATGGCAGGGTACCTGTTAGGACTAAGCCTAGAGTAACTGATTTTTTTACTCCTTTCCATCAAAGCAATGGCTCTTTATGGCCTGCCCCACCTACCCACTAATCTTTGGTCAGTCAGCAAAGAATAGATTCTTTCCCCCAAAACTCTCCAGTTACAGCCTTCTGCAATTCCTGACAACGTAGAGTCCCTTCTGTCCTCACCTCCCATCTCGTGAGCCCCCTTCTGACCTCAAGTCCCCCTTTCACTGGAAGTTCCCCACTTCCCATTCCAATCTTGCTTCACTCTTCCTCACCCAACTTTGAGCTCTGACACCCCCACAGTGCCTTAGGTCATCCCTGAGGCTCATTCTCCCCACCTGGTACCAAGATGCTCCGGAGGGGCTGGACTTCCACACCCTGCAGTGGGTACTGAAGAGGGGAGTTGGCAGGGGCTATGAGCAGCCGGTCAGCAGCGGAATGGCTCCTGGCAGTGGAGGACAGAGAAGGAATCGCGGGCAGAGGAGCTCTCCTTCCAGTCACACCCTCCCTCCAGGCCTCCCACTGCAAAGACACACCCTCATTTCAAGATAGTACCTTGAAAGGAAGGCCTGGAACTCCTGCTCCCTGGAGGCAGAGGCAGCCCTCAGCTCCTCCGGGTCAAAGGCTTTGGTGAGGTCGATGGCTCGGACCTGCCTCTGGAAGGGGAGGTAAAAGCTCCTTCCACTGGACTCACAACTACAATTGTTCCCAGAGAGCAGCCTGGAGGGGGGACGAAGGTCATCAGAGCCCAGCCATCCAACTCCATTCACCCCATGAAACATGTACACAGTGCCCCACACCTTGGCCTTTCAACCCTGCCCATCCAATGTCTGTCCCCTTAAACATTGCTTTTCAGATGGTCTCCAGGGGGAGAGACCACCATGACTTGTCCCCTAAATCTGGATTTTACAGAGCCCTAGAATAGGGTCAATTGCTAGAATTTCAGAGTTGTCTACCCACCATTTAGGACCCCACATGGACTCCCCTTTCAAGTAGAATCATCAGGACATTGGGAAGTTTTCTAGGGCCCTCCTATGCCTGCACATCCTCTCCTCCCCATCACCATGACAAGGTTCAGGGAGGAGAGATTCCCCCTCCCCGCCAGCCCAAGACTCAGAAGCTCCCCCTGCCTTACCCCCACTCCCCAACTAGTCAGGAGAACCCAGAGATCCGAGCTCAGCAGTGCTGGAAACAAAAGCTCCCCAAGCCACCCCCAGCGAGTGCCGCTCTGCCGCCACCACCCCTGGCACTCACCCCACCACTTGCTCCTTGATCCTGACTGGGATGTGTGCATAGCGGGGCTCGGGCGTCAGGTCTGGCAGTTCTGGTCTGGGGGGGCCCTGCAGGGGCGCCCACAGCGCAAGAGGTGCCCCGAGGCCCGGCGCGTCCCGGGTGCTCGCGTACAGGAGCCCCAGCGAGGCGCAGGCGAGCAGCAGGACCAGCACACAGAGGGCCCGGCGGCCCAGCCGCATCCTGGTGGGCGGTAGGAGTGGGAGGGTGAGAAAGGTGCGGGGGGGGGGCGTGGGCTGGGACCCTAGAGCCGGGAGGTTCTGGAGGCTCCTGCCAGCAACCCCCCCCCCCCCGCCCCCAGGACGCTCTCTACATCTCGGCGCGCTAGCATTTGCACAGCGAATCGTTCCCCCGGCCCTCCTCCCTCCACTCCCCGGGCCTCGGGTCTCCCGGCCTCCTTTCTTCTAGCCTTCTCCCGCATCTCGGTTTCCTCTCACGCCCGCAGGCCCGGCATGTTGATGCGAGAGACCGCTGGATGCGGGGCTTTCCTCGGGGCCGCGAATAAGTAGGAGTGCATCGCTTTCTTAGAGCAGCGGACTCCCCCATTCCCGCCCCCACCGCCCCCCGCCCGCGTGTCCCCCACCCCGCGGTCCGAGCATCACCTGGGCCCCGGTGGGCTGCACAGGGCGGCTCCACACCTTGCCTGTCATGAAAAATGCAGAATCACGCCCGCGCTGTTGCGTGCCCCCGGCGGAGGTGACCGCGCGAGTGGCCTCGGGAAGCTGTGAGGAGGACCCGGGGGACCCGCGAGCGCGCAGCCTCCCGCCTCCAGCTCGGCCCCCTCATCCCGCCCGGGCACTGACCTGTCTAACGCTCCAAGGCCGCCACAAGATTTCCGTCCGGGCTGCTCCAGGCTCTCAGCCCCGGCCTGGGGGTCTTCATGGGGCTGGAGGCGGCCTGATCGCGGAGCCAGCCGTGAGCCTGTGTCGTGGGGATCCTCCTGCCTCCCGGGCTCGCCCAACCCCTCCCGCCTTCGGACGCTCGGGGCTTTGTAGACCGCGGCGCGGGGTGGTTCTGGGCGTTTCCTGCGGGGGGGTGGGGTGGGGGGTGGAGAACGGAGTTGAGAAACGGTGCATCCCAGCCCCAGAAACGAAGCCTGGGCTCCCCGGCACCCTGTCCCACTTGCCGGGAGGGGAGGGCTCAGGCCGCCGCCCGGTTGTTCAGATCGCGGCGCCGCGCGGCTCGGCTCCCGGGCTCGGTGCGGCGGAGGCTCCAGCTCCGCGCGGGGAAAGCGAGCGCCCGGGCGCCTTCTGGTGGGCGCAGAGGACATTGCGGGGGCGCCTCGAGAAGGTCCTTCTCCCGACCCTCCCAGCCCTTCTCAAGCAAACCTGGGATCTCAAGGGCCTGCCCCAGTCCCATTGTATTTCTTAGTCGTGTGGAGCCTCCCTGTCATCCAGGCGGTACACGAGGATAGGGAATAAGGGCTTTGGGAGACTATGGGGCGAGGGCTTCTTATAACCCCATTCCAAGGAAGGTTTGGGTGGTTAGAGTGGGATACAAGAAACCAGACTAGATCCTGAAAAATAAGATTTTGCCTGGCTAACAAAGACAGGTTCACACCCTCCCTCCCATCCTCTCCTCCTCCGTGGCACCCCTATCCCAATCATCCAACAAACACTCGGGAAGTAATCCAAAGGCCTGCTTCCCCTAACTGTTCCTTTTGCAGATGCTGGAGGAAGTGGCTAGGTTGGCTGTAATTCTGCATGCAAGCCTTTGACCCATAGACTCCCTTCCCTACAGCAGGATTCAGGACAGTATTCTTGTTCTTAGACTACCCTCAAGTGTTAAGGGATAAAGTGGCTGGATGTGTGCAATCTACTTCCAAGTTGCTTGGAAAAAATAAATGATACAATGATACAATGTGTACGTGTTGTATATATATGGGTACATGTGGTATACATAATACAGAATTTGTATTTTATTCATTTAATAACTCGTCACAACACTCTTTATATGAACTGTAGGGCTTATATGTGTCTATATGCACATATATACAGAGAGGGAGAGAGAAAATGATAAATGTGACAAAATGTCAAAAATTGGTGAAGCTGGTTAAAAGGTATGTGGGAGCACTGTGTTTTCCAAGTTCCGAAGTTTGACATTATTTCAAAGTAAAAATTAAAAAGAAAAAGTCTTGCTTCTCCACTACTTTAGTGGAAAGTAAGCATCTATTTAGTAACTCAGTTATGGTCTGAGAAATTGTTTCAGCACATTACTGTCACATTTATAAAAATAGACAAGTAAAAATTTTAATAATGAAATTATAATCATAATCTAGAATTTCTAACAGAACTTATACTAATTCTTGTATCTGCAGCATTTCCTTCTTTGATGGTGATATTTAGCCTTGGCCGAATGCTGATTTTTCTCTCTCTCTCTCCAACTGTGCACACGCACCTCATGTGTGCATGCGCACGTGCGTGCGAGCACACACACGCACACACACATGCACACACATTCTTTTTGCTGAACCATTTGAATTAATTGCAGACATTGTGACTCTCTACTCCTAAGTACTTAAGTATCTATCTCCTGAAAGAAAAGGTATTCTTCTAAATAAACAATATGATTGTCGAAGTTAGGATATTTATCACTGATACAAACCCTTGTCTGATACACAGTCCATGTCGAAATTTCTCCAGTTGTCTCAATGATGTCTTTTATAGCTTTTAAAATAATTCCAGTTAAGGATTTAGTTTTCATGCCTCTTTAGTTTTCTTGTCTTTGAAGGATATTAAATATATTTATTTAAAAAATTTGGGGGGGATTGCTCTATTTCCATTTACTCTAGAGTGAATTCTCTTGAGCTTCTTGATTACCTGTTACAGTGTTACTTTTCAGGATGAGATTTGAAGTTTTAGCTTGTTAGTTTGTCTTTTGTGAGTTTCTTTCTCATGTGTGTGTCTTGGTTAGGATTCATTGTGGATGACAGACACTACTCTAGGGGGTTCTTACTGGGAATAATGGGGCATACAAATGGTTTTGGGAGTTGGTTTCTGTATGGGTAATAGTATCTTCCATAGGCTTTTGGAAATATGTGGGGGCATTTTTTAAGAGGATTTTACTTATTCATTTGACAGAGAGAGTGAGTGAGAGAGAGAGAGAGCACACAAGCAGAGGGAGCAGCAGGCAGAGGGAGAGAGAGAAGCAGGCTCCCTGCTGAGCAAAAAGCCCCTACGTGGGGCTCGATCCCAATACCCTGGGATCATGACCTGAGCCAAAGGCATATGTTAGGCGCCCCTGTGGGGACATTTTTGGCAGTCTCAGTGACTGGTGAGGCTGCAGGCAATTGGTGGGCAGGTGTTAGCTAAGCTAAATGTCCTACAGTGAATAGGACAAGTCTGTGTAACAAAGGCTTGCCCTTCCCCAGATGTCAATAGAAACCCAGTTGAAAGCACTGCTTTAGGCAGAACTTTTAGGAACACCTCCCGGCTTCCAGAATCATACAACTCTTTTGCTATCAGCAAAACTGAGGTCACAGCTGCAACAAACTTCCGAAAACAGGAAGCTACAAACTAGAACCCCTTGGCCTCTACTACAACTTACACCCCACAAAGTGGACACCTGCCATTCAGGGTCATCCCTTCTCTTCCAGTTTAAGGCCTATCTCAATTCATGTTTCCTAGGCAGGCGTTTGATTAATAAAGGAACACTAACTGCAAAGAATGCAGAGGAATGGTGTTTAGCACTCCAGCTTCTGCTGCAGGCCCAGATGCAGTAGGACGGGGCTGTGATGGGCCCTCCATACGCCAGACCAGGTTGGAGGTGTAAGTTTTCCTCTCTCCCTGCGGCATCTCCCCATACTGAGCGGTTCTGTGACTGTCTCCCCTGTCCAGAATGAGGGTTTATACTGAACACACAGGGATCTGATCCAAGGGTGTGTTGCTGATCCTGTCCCCAGCCAATGGCAGGCCTTGTCTAACTCAGCATGGTAGCCTAGAGAGCTGGCTAGCCCAAGTCTTTTTGCTGTCACTCCAGGCAAGCAGCTCAAAACAGATAGAGCCCAGACAGGGTCACAGCCTCCTACAACCACCTGTCATATGGCAGAACATCCAGCGAATTCTCCAAGGAGCTGGTTCCTGGGCTGCTAGTTCTTTCTTCCATGCTGTCAGCCCTCAGCCCTCATATTTCCACTTCCAGTTCGAGGAGATGCTTCTTTTGGTTTTGATCATGGGTTCTCTTTTACATATTATCTCTTTTATCATATTATCTCTGTTACATATTGGGAATATATTATCTGTCATTTTTATCTGGAGGGAAGGGAGGATTTTCTCTTGAGTTCACTCAGTCCTATGATGGGAAGTGACTCTATAAAAACTGTACTTATAAACTTCCTCCTTCTTTCCATAAAATAACTTTCCTCTCCTTTGTTTGCTGGACCAGCTTATGGCTTTTGCCAGAGCTTACTTGTCCCAAATTGCATTTCACTGCTATTCCTGAATAAACCCATCCTCACTGGTAAAATAACTGTTTTATTTTTAAGGTCAACATTACTGGGTGACCAGAAGGGGGATCCAGAGAAGAACCCCAACAAGTCCAAGGAGGGAGAGCAAACAGGTGTCCCCAGAGCTAACTGAGATCTCTGCTTTCTTGCCCACCCTGGAGTTTGAGGGTGAGTCTCTCCTGCATCTCAGACTCTGCTCTTTTTGTGTTTTGATCTCTCAGGCTTTATTCTGGATGTGTTTTTGGGCTTTGTCTTTTCTAAGAGTACTCTTGTCCATTGGTCTGACTCTTTTAGCTGGAACTGGACTATTTAGGAATATTTCCTTTTGCTTTACAGAAAAACCTCTAAGAAATGAGAGATCCCAGTCATCAAAATATTTTGAGGGCCCCCCCCCAGTTCTTGGTCCTTGGCTGTTTTTATGTTAAAAATGTGTTTTGGGGCACCTGCCTGGCTCAGTCGGAAGAGCATGTGACTCTTGATATCAGGATCACGAGTTGGAGCCCTATTTTGGCACAGAGATTACTTAAAAAACAACAACAACAACAAAAAAATCAAAACCCCGAGAAAACCCTGGTGTTTCCTCATGTACATTTAACTAAAAGTAAATGGACCAATTTAACTAAATGGACCAATTTAATTAAAAGTAATTAAGGAACACCAATGGCCATTATGGGGAACTTTTTATCTCCCTAAACTTACTTTTCTCAGAACAGAATTGGACAGCTGTGGCTCTAAAATGGTCAAAACCGGGGGCACCTGGGTGGCTCAGTTGGATAAGCAGCTGCTTTCCATTCAGGTCATGATCCCAGGGTCCTGGGATTGAGTCCCACATTGGGCTTCCTGCTCAGTGGGAGGTCTGCTTCTCCCTCTCCCTCTGTGTACTGTCTCTCAATAAATAAATAAATCTTTAAAAAAAACTTTATTTTATTTTTTCAGTTTTCCAGAATTCATTGTTTATGAACCACACCCAGTGCTCCATGCAATACCTGCCCTCCTTAATACCCACCACCAGGCTCACCCAACCCACCACCCACTCCCCTCCAAAACTCTCAGTTTGTTTCTCAGAGTCCACAGCCTCTCATGGTTCATCTCCCCCTCTGATTTCCAACTCCCTTCTCCTCTTCTTTTCTCAATGTCCTCCATGTTATTCCTTATGCTCCACAAGTAAGTGAGACCATATGATAATTGACTTTCTCTGCTTGGCTTATTTCACTCAGCACAATCTCTTCCAGACCCATCCATGTTGATACAAAAGTTGGGTATTTATCATTTTGGTGGAGGCATAATATTCCATTGTATATATGGACCATATCTTCTTTATCCATTCATCCCTTGAAGGGTATCTTGGCTCTTCCCACAGTTTGGCTATTGTGGCCATTGCTACTATGAACATAGGGGTGCAGATGGCCCTTCTTTTCACGACATCTGTATCTTTGGGGTAAATACCCAGCAGTGCAAATGCAGAGTCATAGGGTAGCTCTAGTTTTAATTTCTTAAGGAATCTCCACACTGTTTTCCAAAATGGCTGCACCAACTTGCATTCCCACCAACAGTGTAAGAGGGTTCCCCTTTCTCCACATCCTCTCCAACACTTGTTGTTTACTGTCTTGTTGATTTTGGCCATTCTAACTGGTATAAGGTGGTATCTCAATGTGGTTTTGATTTGGATCTCCCTGATGGCTAGTGATGATGAACATTTTTTCATGTGTCTGTTAGCCATTTGTATGTCTTCTTTGGAGAAGTGTCTGGAAAAAACAATCCTACAACTTTTATGGAACCAGAAAAGACCCCAAATTGCTAAGGATATGTTGAAAAAGAAAAACAAAACTGGGGACATCACGTTGCCTGATTTCAAGCTTTACTACAAAGCTGTGATCACCAAGACAACATGGTACTGGCACAAAAACAGACACATAGACCAGTGGAACAGAGTAGAGAGCCCAGATGTGGACCCTCAACTCCAGGGTCAAATAATCTTCAACAAAGCAGGAAAAAATATACAGTGGAAAAAAGTCTCTTCAATAAATGGTGCTGGGAAAATTGGACAGCTATGTATAGAAGAATGAAACTCGACCATTCTCTTACACCACACACAAAGATAAGCTCGAAATGGATAAAAGACCTCAACGTGAGGCAGGAATCCATCAGAATCCTAGAGGAGAACATAGGCAGTAACCTCTTCCACATTGGCCATAGCAACTTCTTTGAAGACATGTCACCAAAGGCAAAGGAAACAAAAGCACAAATGAACTTTTGGGACTTCATCAAGATCAAAAGCTTCTGCACAGCAAAGGAAACAGTCAACAAACAAAGAGGCAACGCACAGAATGGAAGAAGATATTTGCAAATGACAGTACCGACAAAAGGGATGATATCCAAGACCAATAAAGAACTCCTCAAATGGAACACTCAAAAAACAGATAGTCACGTCAAAAAATGGGCAGAAGACATGAATAAATCTTTTTAAAAATAAAATGGTCAAAACTGAATGGGACACCTGCTTTGATTTTTTTTTGAAGCTTCCAATAGTGACCAGGAATCTAAAATCGCCTCTCTGTAAAATACCATTTCTATTTAACTGAGGCAAACACTTGGAGAAAGACCAAAGGCTTCTGAGGTCTTCCCCCCACGTCTCATTTTCTTTATCTCCAAACACCCTGCAGCCACCATGTGCCCAGGCCCCCTGCAGGTGCTGTCACCTACCTTCCCGTCCGCACCACCACCGCCTCCTCCTCTAGACACTCGGTTTCCCCATTCAGATATTTCACCGAGCTTTCTTCTTCTCTTCCCTGAAGAACTCTTCCCCTTCCTGTTCCTCTGAACTTATCAGAATCTGTCCTTTTAAAGTTAACTCTTCTGAGGTTCCAGATAAGCCCCCAATTTCTTATGTTTCCCTGGACTAAGGCCGAATTGCAAGCTGTAGTTAAGGAGTTTCTTTCTTTCTTTTTAAAAAAAGATTGTATTTATATATTTATTTGAGAGAGAGAGAGACAGAGTGAGAGAGCATGGTAGGGGAGGTCAGAGGGAGAAGTAGACACCCCATGGAGCTGGGAGTCTAATGGACTCTATCCCAGGACTCTGGGATCATGACATGAGCCTAAGGCAGTCGCTTAACCAACTGAGCCACCCAGGTGCCCAAGGAGTTTCTTTCTTTCTTTTTTTTTTTTTTTAAAGATTTTATTTATTTATTTGACAGAGAGAAATCACAAGTACACTGAGAGGCAGGCAGAGAGAGAGAGAGGGAAGCAGGCTCCCCGCTGAGCAGAGAGCCCGATGCGGGACTCGATCCCAGGACCCTGAGAACATGACCTGAGCTGAAGGCAGCGGCTTAACCCACTGAGCCACCCAGGCACCCCCCAAGGAGTTTCTTTAAGTGACTGAGAACCCTCACATGTTTGCTGAAGAATTCGTCATAGTTACTCAGACTTACCAACCCTGTTTCTCAGATTTGTATCAGTTAAGTCCATAGGCTTGTTGGTGAGGGCCGGCCTAAACACTGGCTAAAACTTGCCCAATGGGAAAACCCTGAACAAGATGTAGAAAAACAAGACCCTAACTTTGCGTAAAATGCTAGAACATACACTGAAAACCTCCACTGAGCAACTGCAGTTGTTTCTCCTAAGGCCATTGATTGGAACAAAATTCAGGCCTGCACTCCAAAACCTGATGAACCTGTTTATGACTTTTAAAATCAATTTCAGGGCGCCTGGGTGGCTCAGTGGGTTAAGCCGCTGCCTTCGGCTCAGGTCATGATCTCAGGGTCCTGGGATCGAGTCCCGCATCGGGCTCTCTGCTCAGCAGGAAGCCTGCTTCCTCCTCTCTCTCTCTCTCTGCCTGCCTCTCTGCCTACTTGTGACCTCTCTCTGTCAAATAAATAAATAAAATCTTAAAAAAAAATCAATTTCAGATTGTTTTCAGAGAAAATTCTGGTCTTCCTTTAGATATTGAATCCATTCTGGTAGCCACCAATGCCATATTTATATAGTGGGTTGAACCTGGAACTTTTGCGTTCAGTTAAAAGAATCAGAATGGAATGGGAAACTGTATCCACTCCAGATTTAGTTACTTCAGCACACCAGCTCACTCACATCCTGGATATCTAAAAGGAAGACTGCTTAAGATTCTTTTTTTTTTTTTTAAGATTTTATTTATTTATTTGACACACAGAGAGAGATCACAAGTAGGCAGAGAGAGAAGGGGAAGCAGGCTCCCTCTGAGTAGAGCCCGATGTGGGGCTTGATCCTAGGATCAGGACCTGAGCCGAAGGCAGAGGCTTAACCCACTGAGCCACCAAGGCACCCCAACTACTTAAGATTCTTAATTCTCAGGTGCTTTGGGTTCAGGTCATGATCCCAGAGTCCTAAGATTCAGTCCTGCATCAGGCCCTGACTTATCAGGGAGTCTGCTTTTCCCTCTGCCCCTCAACCTGCTCTCGTGCTCTGTCTCACTCTCTCTCAAATAAATAAGTAAAATCTTAAAAAAAAAAAAGATTCTTAATTCTCAACTCTGGAAAATGAAGTTTCTTAAGCAAGACAAGAATCCCATAGTCTCTGTTATTATTGCAAAGAGCTAGGCACTGGGAAGAATATTGTTACAAACTTAACCACTCTGGGTAGCTTTAGCCCTCTAGCCCGCCTATCCAATGTCCTCCTATTTTTTTTTTAAGTTTTTATTTATTTATTTGACAGAGAGATAGAGCCAGAGAGCACAAGTGGAGGCAGGTGTGTGTGTGGTGGGTATGGCAGAGGGAGATGGAGAAGCAGTCTTCCCGCCAAGCAGGGAGCCTAATGTAGAACTCAATCCCAGGACCCTGGCAACAAGACCTGGGCCAAAGGCAGACGCTTCACTGAGTGAGCCACCCAGGTGTCCTTGTCCTCCTAATTCTTAATGATGGGGCTCTGAGGATCTACTGGGGCTTTTCACAATCCCCCCTCTTAGTGGGCTTGGAGAAACCATTCCCCAGGTTAGGAACAAATCTTTCTCTGCCCTTAATGACACTAGAGCTATACTCTTCGTGCTCACCTGTATTGCTAAGCAACCCTTGCCTTGGAGTACTAAACTAGTTCAAACGGGGGTGGGTGAGAAGGGTCTCTATTAAGCCTCAATGGGTTCCTGTCTCTGAACCTATTTCTCTTTTCTTTAGGGATCTCCTTTTGGGAGATAACCACTCTTTACTTCTTAGTTCCTCCAACCTTATTTATTTATTGGGCCAAGATCTCTTAGAAAAATATCATGCTGGAATATCTTTCTCCCAAAAGGGGAAATAATTCTAGAACTTAACACTAGTAATCAAAATTGCCAACTAGGTAAATTAAGTGACTCTTTGACATATTTTATTTGCTCTGTCTCTGTCAACATTATAGCTGAGTCTGGGGACACTGATCAGCTACTGTGCTTTTTATGGGCAAATCTTTAACTGATAATTGGCAAAATCCATAGTACACACCCTATCAAGATTCAAACAGATCCTTCAAAACCTATCCCCAGAATAAATCAATAGCCTATAAATAAAGAAACTCTTCCAGCCATCAAGCCTGTAATGGAAGATTATAAGGTTGAGGACCTCTCTATACGGGGTATACGTCCCTATAATACCCCCATTTTACCTGTGAGAAAGCGCAAGGGCTGATGATGGATGTCAGTCCAGGACCTCGGAGCAATAAATTGCATTGTTACCCTATGACACCCTGTTGTTCCTAACTCCCACATACTGCTGACATCCATTCTCACTGGAAGCAAATTTTTTAAAAAGATTTTATTTATTTATTTGACAGACAGAGATTACAAGCAGGCAGAGAGGCAGGCAGAGAGGAGGAAGCAGGCTCCCTGCTGAGCAGAGAGCCCGATGCAGGGCTCGATCCCGGGACACTGGGATCATGACCTGAGCCGAAGGCTGAGGCTTTAACCCACTGAGCCACCCAGGCGCCCCTGGAAGCAAAATTTTTAAAGAAAGATTTTTTTTTTAAAAGATTTTATTTATTTATTTGTCATAGAGAGAGAAGCAAGAGCAAGCACAGGCAGACAGAGTGGCTGGCAGAGGCAGAGGGAGAAGCAGGCTCCCCGCCAAGCAAGGAGCCCAAGGTGGGACTCGATCCCAGGACGCTGGGATCATGACCTGAGCCGAAGGCAGCCGCTTAACCAACTGAGCCACCCAGGCGTCCCTTAAAGAAAGATTTTTATGGGGAGCCTGGGTGGCTCAGTTAAGCATCTTCCTTGGGCTCAGGTCATGATCCCAGGTTCTGGGATAGAGCCCTGAGTTGGGCTCCTTGCTCAGTGGGGAGCCTGGTTCTCCTTCTCCCTCTGCCATTGCCCCTGCTTATGCTCTCTGGCCCTATCTCTCTCAAATAAATAAATAAATATTTAAAAAGATTTTATTTATTTATTTGACAGAGACAGAGATCACAAGTAGGCAGAGAGGCAGGCAGAGAAAGAGGAGGAAGCGATGCGGGACTCAATCCCCGTACCCTGAGATCATGACCTGATCTGAAGGCAGAAGCTTAACTCACTGAGCTACCCAAGTGCCCCTAAATAAAATATTTTAAGAAAAATTTTTTATATTTATTTGAGCGAGAGTGAGAGAGAATGAATGGGGGGAGGGGTAGAGGGAGAGGGAAAGTGAGAAGCAGACTCCCCACTGAGCAGGGAGTCTGACTCAGGTTGCAGGGGTGGGGGGGGACTTGATCTCAGAATCCTGGGATCATGACCAGAGTCAAAGGCAAATGCTTAACCAACTGAGCTACCCAGCCCCCCTGGAAGCACAATTTTTTATTATAATTGATCTCTGCAGTGCAGTTTTTAGTATTCCAATGATAAGGATAGCGACATGTCTTTGCTTCCACTTGGGAAGAACAGCAGTACACCTGGATGGTGATGGCCCAGGGTCACACAGAGAGTGCTCACTTTTCAAAGTGGGGATTTGATCAATACAAAGTTTTCTGTAGGCTCTACTTTGCTATAATATATAGATTATTTTCTTCTCTGTTGCCCCTCTCCAACCTATTCACAGGAGACGGCACTGACCTGCTAAAACTTTCGGCCTTCAACAGACATAAAGTCTAGAAAGAAAAAATCAGTTTCCTCACACTCAGATTGGATGCTTAGGGCATCTAATCTTTCCCTGAGCAAGGATCTAGGTAGACTTCATGACATCCTGAACTTCCCCACAGCGAAAACCAAGCACCAATTAGGAAGTTTCATTGGACTGGTTATTGTCAAACTCAAATTCCAAACTTCTCTCTTCTGGCTCAACCTCTATATGCTTTACTAAAAAAAGACAAACCTGACCTTATTATTTGGAAGGACCAGAATGACATAGCTTTTGGGACTTTGATAAAAGCTTAACAAAGTTCCTTGCCCTCAGACATCCTAAATTATCAACTTCCCTTTTTCCTTCTTTCTGTGTGCGAGGGAAGGGCATGCTCTTGGGGTACTCACCCCCAAACACGGGACCGTCATTGCTTCAGAGGGTATCATAATCAACAGCTGGGACCTGCAGCTCAGGGACATCTCCCTTGCCTCAGAGATATTCCTGTCACTGTTCTTTCAGCTAAGATCACTGAGGAAATCATCACAGGGTCCCCTTTAACCTTGTGCCTCATGCAGTAGAGACCGTCCTGAATTCTCCTCACACCCAGCCCTTCTGTCATCTCACCTCCTGGGACATCCTCCTGCCAACAGCTCCTCGTGAAACTCTTTCTTGCCACAATAACCTTAACTCTGCTCTTCTCCCCTCCTTTACCAATGGTAATGCTGACAGATCGCCTTTCAACTTCCTGGGACAACTTACAGGAAACTCCTCTCGGGCAGATTTTTCATGGTTTACGGCTGGTTATTTTTCTCTCTCCTCCTCGCCTTCTTCTTCTCCTCCACCGCCTCCTCCCTTTTCTTCTTCTTCTTCTTCTTCTTCTTTTTTAAAAAAGATTTTATTTATTTATTTATTTGACAGAGAGCGAGAGAGAGAGAGAGAGCGATCACAAGCAGGCAGGGAGGCAGGCAGAGAGAGGAGGAAGCAGGCTCTCCAAAGAGCAGAGAGCCCAGCTCGATCCCAGGACCCTGGGATCATGACCTGAGCCGAAAGTAGAGGCTTTAACCCACTGAGCCACCCTGGCGCCCCTCTTTTTCTTCTTTTTAAGATTTTATTTTATTTATTTGTCAGAGAGAGAGAGTGCACACACAAGCAGGAGGAGCATCAGGCCAAGGGAGAAGCAGGTTCCCCACTGAGCGAGAAGCCCAATGTGGGGCTGGATCAGGGCCTGAGCCCAAGGCAACTGACTGAGCCACCCTGGTGTCCCTTTACTGCTGGTTCTTAAGTAAAGGATGAAAATGGTAAGCATCGTGCTGGGTATGCTATTGTAACTACTTTGGAAGTCACTGAAGCAGCACATTTACCTCTGGCTACTTTGGCTCAAAAAGCTGACTTATACACCTTGACTTGGGCTTGTGCCTTAGCCAAGGATGAAATTGCAAACATTTATACCTATAGTCAGTATGCCTTGAGGTAGCTCATGATTTTGAAATGTTACAGAAGTAGTAAGGTCTCCTTACATCCAATGGGGGTAAAATTAAAAATGGGCCCTATGACTAAAATTTATTAGATGCCTTTGCAGCTGCTCTATTACTAAATTTCCCAGAAATTCCAGACTCAAATCCTTGAAGGTCAAGGGAAACCACCTTGCTGATATTTCTACCAAAAATGCTGTACTCAAGGAAACCAATAGCCAAACCTCTGTCCTGATCCAAAGGCATGTTTTCCCAAATGATAACTTAGAAAAATTGACCAGAGAAGCCCAGTGATTGCCACTAGAAAAGGAAAAACAATATTGGAAATAGAAGAATTGTTGGTTTGATAAAAAAAGAAAACTCTGATTTGGATCAAATAATAATCAGGCCCCACCAGAAATCTAAAATTCCCCCTATTTACCACTGTACATATCTTAATGTTTACTGACAAAATGATAGCATTCATGAGCCAATATTGGTGGGGAAATATTAATAAGGCCAGAAAATGTGTCTGCCTCATTTGTCACACCTGTCCAAAATACAATCTAGGGAAACTGGTTTTTTTACCCTGCTTCCAGATCTTTTGAACCACCCGATGGACCATTTGAGTTTTTGCAGATGGATCTCATACAGCTTCCCCCTTCTCATGGTTATAAATATATTTAAGTCATACTTTGTATGTTTTCTCACAGGACTGAAGTTTTCCCTTTTAGACAGGCCACACAACTTCTTTTGTAGCTAAAATTCTGTTAGAAAAGATGCTGTCTACCTGGGGAACCCCTCCTGAATTTCATAGTGATTGGGGAATCCATTTTATTGGTCAGGTGCTTTGATAAGTCTGTGCTGCTTGGCTGGGTTTACAACGCTTTCATTGTGAGACCATCTTCAGTCCTCATGGTCAGTCAAACACATTAACAACACTATTAAGATCTAACTGGCAACATTTTTAGAGACCCTCCAAATACCTTGGCTGGAAGCATTGCCATTGGTTCTTCTAACACTCAGATCTAATCCCTTTTGGAATTTATAGACTCTCACCCTTTGATATGGTCACAGGATGTCCAATGCACTTGGCCTCTGCCTCCTTTGACCCACAGTTGATAAAAAGAGATCTACTTTAGGGGCACCAGGGTGGCTCAGTCAGGTAAGTGTCTGCCTTTGGCTCAGGTCATAATCCCTGGGCTCCCTGGCCTCCCTGCTCAGAGGGGAGCGTGCTTTTCCCTCTCCTCCCTGCTCATCCTTTCTCTCTCTCTCTCAAATAAATAAATAAAATCTTTAAAAAAGATATATACTTTAATATTATAAAGGCCTAATTGCTTCTATTAAAAATAACCATGGTGTGAAAAAAGAAAACCACAACCATGTTTTGGTAGAGCACCCTTTTCACAGTGCACTCCCAGGAGACAAAGACCTTGAGCACCACACCTTGCAAACTGGAGATTTTGTCATTGGAAAAGATGCCTCCAAAAAGATTCTCTTCAATCTCAATGGAAAGGCTCCTATCAGGGACTGCTAACCAAACCTTGTGCCACCAAACTTGAGGGAACAGACTCTTTGACTCGTGTAACATTATCTAAAGAAAGCACCACCAAACTCTGACCAGTCCTGCGCGTGAGTTGGTGACCCGAAAGGAAAGATGTCCTAGAATGGAAGCAGACCGCATCGGATGACAGCTTTCCCAAGATGTCTGGACCAGGCCAGTTAGAAGATTCAGGATTCACAGAAGCCTCTTTTTCTCACCCAGACCATGAGCTGATTCTGGATTCTTTACCAACTTCATGGTTTCTGAATTTACAACTTTAGGGATTGCATTATCTGATAACACATTTGGTTCCAAAGGACTCTTTTGAGATAACAATGCTGTTTAAAACATCTTTGAAGTTTGCTGTTTTGCAAAAACAGTTCATCAGTTATTCCTTCATATGTATACCTACACTGTCTCTCACCAAATGCACTGGGTTAATTCTTTCAGTGTGCTCTCGAAATATTTACTCTTCTGTGTTCGTGGCCATGTTCAGCAGGGAATTTCAGGAGGCATACAGGACTCCAACTTTGCCTGTGTAGGGAGAGCTTTTGTCCCCCAAGTCGGAATAAATGCCAATAAATGTTTCTGGTTGGCTACTTTTAGTCCTAGGCTCCTGGTTTAGAACCATCATACAATTTGGAATTGTGTTACTCTCGATTCCGTACTTGCTGCCTGTTAAGCCACTGTAGAAATGGTGTACTCAATGAGGAGGTGATTTCCAGGGCTTGTGATGTATATGGACTATAGATGGGAAATGCCTGAGAGTTCGCTCTCCTACCTGTGCTTGTTACCTGAATGTGACCTCAGTAGGTTTCCAATCTGGGGGCACCTGGGTGGCTCAGTGGGTTAAGCCGCTGCCTTCGGCACGGGTCATGGTCTCGGGGTCCCGGGATCGAGTCCCGCATCGGGCTCTCTGCTCAGCGGAGAGCCTGCTTCCTCCTCTCTCTCTCTCTGCCTGCCTCTCTGCCTACTTGTGATTTCTCTCTGTCAAATAAATAAATAAAATCTTAAAAAAAAATATCTGTACGGTTTCCCTTTACCGTGGGACATGACAGGCAGGAAAGGCCCTTCCTGCCATTGAGGGGCAACAGGCCACTTAGCTAGGAAAACCTGACTTTATCAGTGATGAGTTTAGAGAAAGATAATGATCAAATGGGAGAAATGTGACAATTAATCAAGGGAAACTTTAAAATGGAGTTGGGAGACCAGAAGGGGGAGCTCTCGTGCCATACCTGTCAACCTCAAGCACCTCCATTATAGAATCCCAACAGAAACCACTAGGAAAGAAAAATCAATTACAGGACCCAACAGAAACATATATAAATTGTATCTCCTACAAGAAATTGACACCCCAGAAGCTCAGTCAATGAGAAACCAGCATCATCTTGAACTCTTGCCTTTCTCCAGTGGATTTTTGTTCAAAACAACCTCTCCCAACTTCCTTCTTTTTCTCCATAAAATAACATTTCTCTCCTTTGTTGGATTAGCATACAGTTTATGCCATGGCTTTCTTGTTCCGAACTGCAATTCTCTGCTATCTCCTGAATAAGCCTATTTATTTATTTGTTGCTGGTAAAATGACTTTTATTTGTAAGGTCAACACTCCTTATATTATCAGATACATGATTTGCAATTTTTTTCACCCAGTAGGTTGTCTTTTCATTTTGTTGATGGTTTCCTTTGCTGTGTAGAAGCTTTTTAGTTTGATATGTCCCATTTCTTTACCTTTACTTTTTTTTTTTTAAGATTTTTATTTATTTGACAGAGAGAGAGCACAAGCAGGCAGAGAGAGACAGGGAAACAGGCTACCCGCCAAGCAGAGAGCCCAATGCGGGGCTCGATCCCAGGACCCTGGGACCATGACCTGAGCCAAAGGCAGAGGCTCAAACCACTGAGCCACCCAGGCGCCCCACCTTTATTTTATTTTATTTTATTTTTTTAAAGATTTTGTTTATTTGACACAGAAATTGAGAGAGAGAGAGCGCAAGAGCACAAGCAAGGGGAGCGGCAAGCAGAGGGAGAGGGAGAGGCAGACTCCTCATTGAGTAGGGGGCCAGACAATGTAGGGCAGACTCTTAACCAACTGAGCTACCAGGCATCCCTAGTTTTACTTTTGTTGTCTTTGCTTTTGGAGTCAGATCCAAAAATTCAACACCCAAACTTTTTTCTAGAAGTTTCACTATTTCAGGTTCTGTTCCAGTCTTTCATCCACTTTATCAAGGGAAGATAAGTGTAAGATAATTATCTAGTTTAGATAATTGTCTAAACTATTAGACAATGGTGTAAGATAATTATCTAGTTTAATTCTTTTTTTTTAAGGATTTTCTTTCTTTCTTTCTTTCTTTGAGAGAGAGAGAGCAGGGGGAGGAGGAGGAGCAGAGAGAGAAGGACAAGCTGACTCTGCACTGAGTACGGAGCCCAATGTGGGATTCAATCCCATGACCCTGAGACCAAGACCTAAGCAGAAACCAAGAGTTGGATGCCCAACTGACTGAGCCACCCAGGTGTCCCTAGTTTCATTCTTTTATTTGTTGCTGTCCAGTTTTCCCAGCACCATTTATTGAAGAGACTGTCCTATCCCATTGTGTATTCTTGGCTCCTTTGTTATTAATTAATTGACCATATATATGTGAATTTATTTCTGGGCTCTATATTCTGTTTCATTGATCTGTGTGTCCATTTTTATGCCAAACTGTTTGGATTACTATAGCTTTGCAATATAGTTTGAGAGCAGAAAGCATGACCCCTCTGGCTTGGTTTTTTTTACGAGTGCTTTGGCTATTCAGGGCCTTTCATGGTTCCATACACATTTTAGAGTTATTTCCACTCTAACTTTATTTTCCTTCCTTCTACTTTTTTTTTTTTGGCAGCTTGATTTGATTTCTTTATTCAACTTTTTAAATTGAGATATAATTGACATATAACATATTAGTTAAGGTATGAAACAAAATGAATTAATATTTGTATGTATTGTGAAATGACCACCACAAGTCTAGTTATAATATTTATCAACACAAAGAGTTACAAATTTTTTATTATGATGGGAATTTTAAGATATATTCTCGTGGCTTCTTTCAAATATGTAATACAGTATTATTAGCTATATTTCCCCTTCTGTACATTATATCCCCAGGGCTTGTTTGCTTGCTTGTTTATTTATTTATTTATTGGACTTCCTTATTTTATAACTGGATTCAACTTTTTTTTTTTTAAGATTTTATTTATTTATTTGAAAGACAGAGATCACAAGTAGGCAGAGAGGCTGGCAGAGAGAGAGGAGGAAGCAGGCTCCCTGCTGAGCAGAGAGCCTGATGTGGGCCCATTCCAGGACCCTGAGATCATGACCTGAGTTGAAGGCAGAGGCTTTTTAACCCATTGAGCCACCCAGGCGCCCCTGGATTCAACTTTTTGAAATAAGGCTTAGCTCATTCATTTTTGGCTTTTCCTATTTCATAATGCATCTCTTATAAATCTCTCACCAAGTACTACTTTAGATATCAGAAGTTTTTCATGGCTACTTTAAATTCTTTATATAATTTCAAAATGGTTAATACTTCCTCATGATTCAAAACCCAGGAAATATAAAAAGGTGCACAATGAAAATTCACTTTCCTGAACTTCCGTCCCTCTTGCTCCCATCTCGATACATAACCTTGCTCTTGTTTTTTTTGTGTGTCCTTCCAGCCTTTCTTTGTGGTTCACAAGACTAGATAGAGAATCTTATTTCCTGTTTCCTTTATTCACACGCAAATATAGGATAGTAAATGCACTGTTCAGCAGTTTGTTTTTATTCCCCTTAATAAATGAGAATTCTATTCCCCTTAGAGACTTTTCAATGGCAGCAAATATAGAACTTTCGCCTTTGTTTTTGTGGTTGCATATTATCTCAGCTAGGAACATTACATCATTTTTTTTTCACTATCACTGTCCTGATTAAAATTATTTCCTTCCAATCCTTTGTTATTACAAAAGACTATTACATTATACATGTGTGCATGTGTAAATATATCCATACAAGTATAATTGCTAGGCAAAAGTTGTATTTATTTAAAGATAGCTTTAAAAAATATTTTATTGTAGGGGGGTGCCTGGGTGGCTCAGTCATTAAGCGTCTGCCTTCGACTCAGGTCATGAGCCCAGGATCCTAGAATGGAGCCCTTCATTGGGCTCCCTGCTCAGCAGCAAGCCTGCTTCTCCCTCTGCCTGCCACTTCCCCTGCTTGTGCTCCCTCTCTCACTGTGTCTCTCTCTGTCAAATAAATAAATAAAATCTTTGAAAAATATATATTTTATTGGGGCACCTGGCTGGTTCAGTTGGAAGAGTGTGCAGCTCTTGATCTTAGGATTGTGAGTTTGAGAACCTTGCTGGTTGTAGCGATTATTTAAATAAGTAAACCTAAATATAAATAAATGAATAAATAAATAAATAAGTGTCTTATTATGGAAAATTCAAAACATATGTAAAGTTAGAAATATTATAATGACTCCCTCTGTATCACCTAACTTCAACAGTTATGTCTAGACCTGTTTCATTTATCCCATGCTCATCTCCATGCACTACCATTCTATCACTCATAAATGGTAGTGAGGCAAATCCTAGACATTGTATCTTTTCATTCATATACGAAATGTATTTCTATATTTATAAAGGTTCTTTAGAAACATAACTGTATACCATATCATGCTAAAAAGACAACAATAATTCTTAGTATTATCAAATATTCAGTATTTTTAAATTCTCCTGATTATATCATAACTTTTTAAAAAGATTCATTTATTGGGGCAACTGGGTGGCCCTGTTGGTTAAGTGTCTGCTTTTGGCTCTGGTTATGATCTTAGGGTCCTGGGATTGAGCCCCCAGGGTGGACTCCCTGATTTTCCCTTTCCCCCTGCCCCTCCCCTCCTTTCCTGGTCTCTCTTCCCCTTCAAATAAAAAAATAAAATCTTAAAAAAAATTTTTGAAAAGGATTTTTAAGACAATTTTATTTATCTATTTGAAAGAGAAAGAGAGAGAGCAGGGGAAGGGGCAAAGGGAGAGGGAGAGAATCTGAAGCAGACTCCCCACTGAGCGTGGAGCCCCTTGGGAGGGGGGGCTCGATCTCATGACCCTGAGATCATTACCTTAGCTGAAACCAAGTGTCAGATACTTAACCAACTGAGCCAGCCAGGCACCCCTGGCTCTCATAATTCTTTTATGAGAAAATTATGGTTGGTTTGTTTGAATCACAATCCAAATAAAGTCCGTATGTCCATATATTCCGTTAGATTATTATGGCTCTTTAAACCTCCTTTAATCTATAGACAGTTTCACTGTCATTTTTTATTTCCTTACAGTTTAGTTGAAGAAACTAGATGATTGCCCCCTTGTTTTCCATAGTCTGCTGATTGCATCTTCAGGGTGTCTTTTAATGTGTTCCTTGGGACCTCTGTGTTATTCTTTTTATTTATTTTATTTTTAAAGATTCTATTTATTTATTTGACAGACAGAGACCACAAGTAGGCAGGGAGGCAGGTAGAGAGAGAGGAGGAAGCAGGCTTCCTGTGGAGCAGAGATCCAGATGTGGAGCTCGATTCCAGGACCCTGAGATCATGACCTGAGCCAAAGGCAGAGGCTTTAACCCACTGAGCCACCCAGACGCCCCTATTTATTTATTTTAGATAGAGAAAGAGAGAGCTTGCATGAATTGGGGGAGAAGCAGAGGGAAAGGGACAAGCAGACTGCACTGAGCATGGAGCAGGGTGCAGGCTTACATCTCACGACCCCTGAGATCATGACCTGAGCTGAAATCAAGAGTCAGACACCCAACTGACTGAGCCACTTGGGTGCTCCAGTCCCTCTGTGTTTTCTGTAAATCAGTAGTTAGATCTTGATTAAATTTGGATTTTTTTTTCTTTTCATTGATCCCACAAAAAAAAATTTTGATATAACAATGTTTTCATTATCAATCAATTGTGTTTTCTAACTACATCATGATTTCTGCTTTGACCCATGGTGTTCACAAATGAATGATAAGAGGGAACATGGATGATCACACAGAATATTTATAGGGTCAGGCCTGAAAGTTGTACATCACTCCACCCACAGCTAGACAAAGCACTGACACACAGTTGCAGCTAACCACAGCAGAGACTAGCAAGTGTAGTTTAGCTGCAGGTGTGTTCAGAAGGAAAATGAAATGAGTTTGGTGAACACATGATATGGCCTTTACTGAAGTCTACCCTTTTGTTCATATCATAGACATTCTACTTTTACTCACACAGGTACAACACACTCACAGCCAAGTGAGAGAACTCAAATTCCCATTTAGTCCTTGCATCAAGTTCAAACCCAAACCTCAGAGTTATTTGAAGTCCTCTTCCTTAGGGGCACCTGCGTGGCTCGGCCAGTTGGGCATCCGACTCTTGATTTTGGCTCAGTCATGATCTCGGGGTTGGGAGATTGAGCCCCAGGTTGGGCTCTGTAGTGAATGGAGCCTGCTTAGGATTCTCTCTCTCTCCCTCTGCCCCTCCCCCACCCCCGCTTGGGCACACTTGCTCTCTCTCTCTCTAAATAAATAAATAAACACAAATTTTCTAAAAAACCAAGTCCTCTTCTTGAGTTGCAGATGTGACGTCTCTCTGCCTCCTCCCCACCGTACCTCATACGTGGTAGGACAGGTGTGGGAAAGCTGCAACAGACGCTCACACTCAGAAAACCAAAGCTGCAGTCAGTGGTTCTGAAGGGCAGACAGAGTGAAGTTTCCTGCTGTTCCGTGGAGAGTTTCTCTGATTGGACTCTGGTTCTGTTACTTGAATGAACACTGTTGTCTATTTTCTCCAAGACCTCTGGATCCACCTTCGGTGTGGGTGGTAGCTTACTTTTTCCCTATCCTGCATGATCACATCTCAAATGGGCTTTGGAAAACATTTCCTCCCTGGTGCTGTACAAATTTTAGAGCCCACTCCCAATATGTAGAAATTTGGAAGCCTTATGGTGATTTTACATTTAAGCTGTCAAAGACAGTTTGTGGTTTCTTTGAAATGCAGTACTTCAAAAATTTAAAGGAGATTTTTGGGAGTGATGGATCTGTTCATTCCCTTGATTGTGGTGATGAATTTATACATATGTTAAAATTCAAATGGTAAACATTAAGTATGTTTAGTCTGTTGTAGGCTAATTATACCTACAAAAGATTGTAAAAACACATGCATACACACACAGATGCATTCACACAAAACCAAACCAAACAAATAAACAAACCTTAGTTTCTGGCCTATATACTTTGAGTCAGTTCCATTTTACTCCTAGTAATCATATTCAGAGTTCTTTCCTAGTCATAGTCTTTTTTTGTTTTTTAGATATTTATTTATTTATTTATTTATTTATTTATTTATTTATTTGACAGACAGAGATCACAAGTAGGCAGAGAGGCAGGCAGAGAGAGAGGAGAAAGCAGGCTCCCTGCAGAGCAGAGAGTCTGATGCGGGGCTTAATCCCAGGACCCTGGGATCATGACCTGAGCTGAAGGCAGAGGCTTTAACCCACTGAGCCACCCAGGCACCCTCCTAGTCATAGTTCTTAAGCTTGCTTATTTCTTTGCATCCCCATACATATGCTGCTTTTTGCCACAAGGCTGGATATTAGGGAGCCTTTTTGGTCAGGGCCTTCTCAATTCTATTTCTCACAATAGTGAGTCATGAAGCATTAGTCTTCCAGCAATTCAAGGCCTGATTTTTCTGGACATATGATTTCCATTTCCATTTGCTTGCAAAAATAAAAGGCCAATTCTTTCCTGAGCTCCTTGCTTTCTTGTAATACAGTCAGAATTTGCCAGTGCACGCTGGCCATTTGATTCTTTCCAACTCCTTCTCTTAGAGCTTCATAATATTTCTTGTGCTGTCCACATTATTTTTTTTTTTTTTTTTTTAAAGATTTTATTTATTTATTTGTCAGAGACAGAGGGAGAGAGAGTGAGCGAGCACAGACAAAGAGGCAGGCAGAGGCAGAGGGAGAAGCAGGCTCCCTGCCGAGCAAGGAGCCCGATGTGGGACTCGATCCCAGGACCCTGGGATCATGACCTGAGCCGAAGGCAGCTGCTTAACCAACTGAGCCACCCAGGCGTCCCGCTGTCCACATTATTGTAGGCACATTTTACCAAGTATTTTGTCATCGCATAACATGATGTTCCAATAGTCTTTGGCCTCTGAACTCCACATTTAGCCTTTTAGAACATCTTCTCTAATGTCAAGAAGGAATATTTTAACTATGTGTCTCAGACTTGCTAACCACCTGGTTTCTTGTTAGGTTCTGATGGTGGTAGAGGGAGACACAGTGGGACAGAGGTAGCAATGTGATCTTGAGTCCTGCTGGGGCAGCATAGTTTCAAGAGAAGCAGCCACAGCAGCCAAGCAGTGTGGACTCCTAGCAATACCAGTTCCCTTCTGCTCCACTGGCCCTAGAGTTAGTGACTTCCGGCATTTGCTAATCATTGAGTAATCTTAGCTTCCTCTTTCTGCTACTCCATCCTTTGTGACACTTTTGTAAATGATTATCTGTATTAAATTCCTTCTATTTGAAATACCCAGAATTGTTGCTGTTTTATTACCAGAACAATGTTTACTGTCTTGTTTACTAAACACAAATAGATTGCCATCCTTTGAACCTCTGACATAATTTTCTCATTGCCTGCCACCTGATTGCTATGTGAATGCCACATGTTTCAATTTTTTTTTTTTAACAGCAGCACTCCACTTCCAGTCTCTTAACCCTGATACCAAAGTCAAAGACACTATAAGAAAAGAAAATTACAGGCAAATATTCCTTATAAACATGATATAAAAATCCACAACAAAACACTAGCAAGCAGCATTCAGCAGCATATTAAAAGGATTATTATGCACCACGACCAAGTGGGATTTATTCCAGGAATGTAAGGATGATTCAGCATGTGAAAATTGATCAATGTAATACATCATATCAACAAAATAAAGGGAAAAGTGATCATCTCAATTGATACAGAAAAAGAATTTGACAAAACTTAATACCCTTTCATGATAAAAGCATTAAATAAAATAGGGATCGAAGGCAACTGCCTCCACACAATAAAAGTCATATATGAAAAACCCCAGTAAACTTCATACCTAATGGTGAAAGACTGAAAACCTTTCCTCTAAGATCAGGAACAAGACAAAGATACCTGCTTTCATCACTTCTATTGAACACAGTACTGGAAGTTCTAGCTAGAGCAATTAGGTAAGAAAAAGAAGTAAAAGGCATAAACATTGGAAAAGAAGAAGTAAAGTTATCTCTGTTTGCAGATGATATGATTTTTATATATAGAAAGTCCTGAAGACTCTATAAAGAAAGCTGTTAGACCTAATAAACAAATTCAGTAAAGTAGCAGCATACAAAGTCAACACACAAAAACCAGTTACATTTCAATAAATGAACAATGAACAATCTGAAAGGGAAATTAGAAAAACAATTTCATTCACAATTACATAAAAAAGAATAAAGAATACAATACTTAGTAATTAGCCAAGAAGGTGAAAGACTTGTGCAATGAAATGTACAAAACATTGCTGAAATAGATTAAAGGAGACGTAAATAGATGAAAACACATCCCACGTTCATGGATAGTAATTTTGTTAAAATGTCAGTGTTGGGGAGGCCAGGTGGCTCATTTGGTTAAGCATCTGCCATTGGCTCAGGTCACGATCCCAGGGTCCTGGGATAGAGTCCCTCATTGGGCTCCTTGCTCAGTGCGGAGTCTGCTTCTCCCTCTACCTGCTACTCCCCCTGCTTGTGCTCTTGCTCTCTCTCTGTCAAATAGGTAAAATCTTAAAATAAAATAAGCCTATTAAAAAAAAAAACAGAAAACAACAAGTGTTGGTGAGGATGTGGAGAAATTGGAACCCTTGTGCACTGTTGGTAGGAATGTTAAATGCTACAGCTGCTCTGGAAAACAGTTCCAGGAAAAAATAAAAGATAGAATTATCATAAGACCCAGGAATTCCAAGTCTGGGTACACACCCCAGAGAATTGAAAACAGATATTTGTGCACTCATGTTTATAGAAGTATTATTCACAATAGCTAAAATGTGGAAGCAACCCAAGTATCTATGGGAGGATAAATGGATAAGCAAAATGTGGCATACACACATAATGGAATATTATTTAGCCTCATAAAGGAAGGAAGTCCTAAAATATGCCACCACAGAGATGAACCCTGAGGACGTTATGCTAAATGAAATAAGCCAGCCACAAAAGGACAAACACTATGAATGAGGTCACTTATATGAGTTACTCAGAATAGTCAAATCATAAAGACAGAAAGTTTAACGGTGGTTTCCTGGGGCTGGGGGAAGGGAAAATAGGGAGTTATTGTTTAATAGGTACAGGCATCCCCCACTTCTTGAAAGTTAAAAGGCAAAAGGTGAAAATAGCATTCAGTGTTCATTTTGCGGAAAGGTGTTAAAGAGGCAGGATGCAACCTAGCAGCAAGAATGCCCCCACCAAGCTCTCTTTCCTCAGGAACTACACTCGGCATCTCAGCATCAAGCTGTCATATCATGGACTGTGTCTGTGAGTATCTGTGCTTTATCTCAATTTATTTTATGCATCTGTTAGTAAGATGTGTCCTAAGGTATCAGGAAAACCTGAGAGAGCTCATAAGAGTGTTACACTTAGCATAGAACTAGATGTAATTAAGAGTTTTGAGGGGAGCCTTGTTGGCTCAGTCAGTGGAGCTTGCAGCACTTGATCTCAAGGTCATGAGTTCAAGCCCCATGTTAGGCATGAAGTCTACTTTAAAAAATAAATAAAAAGGGGCGCCTGGGTGGCTCAATGGGTTAAAGCCTCTGCCTTCAGCTTGGGTCGTGATCCCAGAGTCCTGGGATCGAGTCCCGCATCAAGCCCTGCATCGAGCTCTCTGCTCAGCAGGGAGCCTGCTTCCCTTCCTCTCTCTCTGTCTGCCTCTCTGCCTACTTGTAATCTCTGTCAAATAAATAAATAAAATCTTATTAAATAAATAAATAAATAAATAAATAAATATTCCTTTAAAAAGGATGGGGAGGTGCCTGGCTGGCTCAGTCAGTGGAGTGTGCAACTCTTGATCTTGGGGCTGAGATTTCAAGCCCCACACTGGGTATAGAAATTACTTAAAAAGGGGTGCCTGGGTGACTCAGTGGTTTAGAGCCTCTGCCTTTGGCTTGGGTCATGATCTCAAGGTCCTGGGATCGAGCCCCACATCGGGCTTTCTGCTTGGTGGGGAGCCTGCTTCTCCGTCCCCCTCTCCGCCCCCCTCTTTGCCTGCCTCTCTGCCTACTTGTAATCTCTGTCTGTCAAATAAATAAATAAAATCTTAAGAAAAGGAAATTACTTAAAAATAAAATCCAAGAGAGTTTTGGTTATGTCGAACAAAATAAACACACTGTGTATGTGTTGAACTCACATGCATCCACCATCCATACTATGTACACACAGAGAAAGAATCTTGAAAAGTGCCAAAGTTACTATCGATTCTTAGTAGCAAAGGTCTCTTTTTGTCAGCATCCAGTAATGGATAAGATGGAATCTATTGCTTGAGTGGATTGATGGGTGTACAAAGTGTGGCATTCAGTTATCTTACACTTAAGAAGAAATAAATCAGTCTTCTTATGCACTGAAAAAGAAAGCAACAGATGATGGTGATGAAAGTGTTTTGAAAGTGGAATTTAGGGGCACCTGGGTGGCTCAGTTGGTTAAACATCTGATTTAGGCCCAGGTCATGATCTTGGGTCCTGGGATCAACACAAGCTGGGCTCCCTGCTTAGCAGGGAGTCTGCTTCTCCCTCTCCCTTTGCCCCTCTCCCTGCCCCACCCCTGTTCACTCACTCTCTCTCTCTCTCTCTCTCAAATAAATAAATAAATAGAATTTTTAAAAAAAGAAAGTGGAATTTAAAGATAGTCATAGGTGGTTTGATTGGTTTTTGAGGCAAGGACAGTTTCCCAGCTTAAAGGTCACTGAAGATGGTGCTTCAGCTGATACTGAAGCCACCAAAAATTTCCTAGAAGAACTGAAGATGGTAGTTACAAGGCGATTATTTGTGTAAGCAAATGTTTAACTGTGACAAATGCAACGTATAGGAAAAAACTGCTGAGCAAGACATGTATTTAAACGGAAGAAAAGCAGGCTAAGGGACACAAGGCATCAAAGGACAGGCTGACCCTGATGCCTATTATTAATACCACTGATATGCTGTCCTCAGGCCTCTACTAGTGTAGCATTCAGAAAATCCTAGGGCACCTAAAGGCATTGATAAGAATACACTTTCTGTTGTGTTTTGTTCACATTGAAATGGTTGTAATACCCAGGTGATGTATTTCTGAGTACATGAGTGCATACAGTAGTCCTTTTGTTGACATATACCATAGAGAAAATAACCTTGATAATAAGTGTCTTCTGTTGCTAGGTATGCTGCTCATCCACCTGTCATTGCTGAGTATTGTGGCAACACTTGTGTTGTGTTCTTACACTGAATATGACATCACTGCTGCAACTGTGTGACCTGCCTGACAGCCACACTTAAGGCTTTGCTTACAATATGCAAAATGTGATGCATTTTATTGCAAGTGCCGCTGATAGGGAGGGCAACTCTGAAGCATCTTTATGAGAGATCTGGAGACTACAGGATAAAATTGGCCATTGCCGACCGTGGAGATGCTAGGGACAGGCCAGCCATCTCAATGAGACATGGCATATGGAGAAAACTGTGTCCCAAAGAGGTCAATGATTTTAAGGCCTTCAAGCCAACCATAAATATGGTGATATTGTGAAAGTTAATGAAGGTGATAAGAGCTTTTGGCATCCACTGACCGAGAGCTGACAGACGAAAAGCTGATACAACCATAAGAGGAAAGGATACCACTCCAAAGTGAATGCAATAGCAAACTGCCTGAAAGTGAAGTCATCCAGGATTTGAAAGTGAAGCACATGTGAGATTTTCACTATGATTGGTAGTGCTGCAATAAATGCAGAAAAATATACCTTTCATTTTGAAAGGGCATATAGGTTTAGGACGGGTTTGTAGGATGTTTTGAGTGCCTACCAAGAATTGTAGGATACAAAAATGTGTAGGCTAAGCAGTGAAGCATACAGTCATATTTCAAGCCTTCCACATCAGCCATATCAATCACAGCAGATGACAAACCTTGAACTTTGACATCAAGGCAGACAGACAAGAAGGTGTAGATGATAGTAATCTGCCTGCCCTGATGTATTCAGACAATGATAAGATATTCATAGATGAACCTCTTTCTCGCTCTGCTATACCCTAGGATCCTGTACCTTCCACCATCCTGACTACAATAAATGACTTAGCCATAATCAGCCCCTCTCAGTTTCCAGTGTGCTTGCTGACTTCCCCGTTACTTCTGAGTAAAACTACACTGTACATGTATTACTTCCACCTTATATAGGCTGTGTATTTATCATATCATTCTTGCTGTTGCTATATTTTTAGTGTTATTTTAGGTTTCACATGTTATTTGGTATGATTTGGTACGTTATTTTTTGGATCTGGGAACACTCAAAAAGTTTTCCACACAAATTAATGGTAATTGCTTCTTCGCCTTACAGTGCTTTGGTTTATGAAAGGTTTATAAGAACATTCTACTTTCAGATAGCAGAGAAAACTGTATAGAGTTTCAGTTTTACAAGTTGAAAAGGGTTTATGGGATGGACGGTGGTGATGGCTTTACCACAATAGAAATGTATTCAATGCCATTAAACAGTACATTATTTTTTCAGTTTTTGATTTTTAATAGAGGCTGTCAAAGGCCCTATAGAAACAATAGCTTTGGAAGTCAAAGGAACTGATTTGCATGAGGCAGGTGTTTCTGAGAAAACACCTAGAAAATCTATTGAAAAACAAAAAGAAAATCCCTACTGGAAGCAAGCTACAGAGTACCTATCTTTTTAGAAATTTAAAAAAAAAATTTTTAATTAACATACATACATAATACATATTAATAATGTATTATTAGCCCCAAGGGTACAGGTCTGTGAATCGCCAGGTTTACACAGTTCACAGCACTCACCATAGCACATACCCTCCCTAATGTCCATAACCCTACCACTCTCTTCCTACCCGCCTTTCCCCAGCAACCCTCAGTTTGTTTTGTGAGATTAAGAGCCTCTTATGGTTTGTCTCCCTCCTGATCCCAACTTGTATCATTTATTCTTTTCCTACCCCCCAAACCCCCCCATGTTGTATCCCCACTTCCTCATTATCAGGGAGATCATATGATAGTTGTCTTTCTGTGATTGACTTATTTTGCTAAGCATAATACCCTCTAGTTCTATCCACATCATCGCAAATAGCAAGATTTCATTTCTTTTGATGACTGCATAGTATTCCATTGTATATATATACCATATCTTCTTCATCCATTCATCTGTTGATGGACATCTAGGTTCTTTCCATAGTTTGGCTATTGTGGACATTGCTGCTATAAACATTCGGGTGCATGTGCCCCTTTGGATCACTACATTTGTATCTTTAGGGTAAATACCCAGTAGTGCAATTGCTGGGTCGTAGGGTAGCTCTATTTTCAACTTTTTGAGGAACTTCCCTGCCGTTTTCCAGAGTGGTTGCACCAGCTTGCATTCCCACCAACAGTGTAGGAGGGTTCCCCTTTCTCTGCATCCTTGCCAGCATCTGTCATTTCCTAACTTGTTAGCCATTCTGACTGGTGTGAGATGGTATCTCACTGTGGTTTTGATTTAAACAGTACATTTAAAAATGGTTAAGATAGGGGCCCCTGGGTGGTTCATTTGGTTAAGTGTCTGCCTTCAGCTCACATCATGATCCCAGGGTTCTGGGATCAAGACTCACATCTGGCTCCTTGCTCAGCAGGGAGTCTGCTTCTCTCTGCCTACCACTCTACCTGCTTCTGCCCATTCTCTCTCTGACAATTAAATAAATAAAAACTTAAAAAATAAATAAAATGAATAAAATAACTAAAATCTTAAAAATACATAAAAATAGTTAAGATGGTAAATTGCATGTTATCTGATTTTTTAAAAAAGATATTATTTACTTATTTGACAGAGAGAGAAAGAGCAGAAGCAGGCAGAGTGGCAGGCAGAGGGAAAGAGAGAAGCAGGCTCCCTGCTGACCAAGGAGCCCAATGTGGGACTCGATCCCAGGACCCTGGGATCATGACCTGAGCTGAAGGCAGCCACTTAATCAACTAAGCCACCCAGGAGTCTCATGTTATCTGAATTTTAATACAATAAAAAAAAAGAAAGTCAACTGCTTGCCTACATAGCAGCAATGAACAAGTAAAATGTGAAATTAAAAACACAGTACCATTATATTACCACTCTCCAAAATGAAATACTTAGGTACAAATCTAACAGAATGTGTATAATATCTTTATGAGGAAATTATAAAACTCTGATGAAAGAAATCAATGAAAACTAAATAAATGGAGAGATAGTCCATGTTCATAGATAAGAAGACACAGTATTTTCAAGATGTCAGTTCTTCCCAACTTAATCTATAGATTCAATACAATCCCACTCCAAATATCAACAAGTTATTTTGTGGATATTGACAAACCGATACTAAAGTTTACATGGAGAAGCAGAAGACTAGAATGCCCAGCACAATATTAGAGTAGAAGCACAAAGTCAGCGACTAACACTACTTAAGACTTCCTATAAAAGAATAGTAATCAAAATGTAGTGATAATGCTGAAAGGACAAAGAGATCAATGGAACAGACTAGAAACCCCAGAAATAGACCTACAAGAATATGTTAAACAGACCTTTGAGAAAGGAGAAAAGGCAACACAATCAAGAATATTTTCAACAGGGGCGCCTGGGTGGCTCAGTGGGTTAAAGCCTCTGCTTTCGGCTCAGGTCATGATCCCAGGGTCCTGGGATCGAGCCCCCGCATCGGGCTGTCTGCTCAGCAGGGAGCCTGCTTCCCCCTCTCTCTCTGCCTGCCTCTCTGCTTACTTGTGATCTCTTTCTCTGCCAAATAAATAAGTAAATAATCTTTAAAAGGGGGGGGGCCTGGGTTGCTCAGTGGATCGAGTCTCTGCATTTGGCTCAGGTCATGATCTTAGGGTCCTGGGATCAAATCCCACATAGGGCTCTCTACTTGGTGGGGAGCCTGCTTCCCCCCCCCCCGCCTGCCTCTCTGCCTACTTGTAATCTCTCTCTCTCTCTCTGCCAAATAAATAAATAAATAATCTTTAAAAAATAACATAGAAAATCCAGGTGATCTTGTATGGCGATAACTTTTTAGATACAACACTAAAGACACCATCCATGAAAGAAATAATTATAAGCTGTATTTCATTAAAATAAAAAATTTCTGCTCTTTGAAAGACAACATCAAGAGAAAAGGAAGACAAGTCATATACTGGGAGAAATATTTGCAAAAGACATATCTGATTAAAAGGATGTTACTCAAAATGACACAAAGAACCCTTAAATTCAACAATAAGAAATGAACACCTGATTAAAAATTGGGAAAAGGACATGAACAGACACTTCACCAAAGAAGATAAATATAGGACAAGTAAGTATATGAAAAATATTCCACATCATATGTCATAAAGGAATTGAAAATTAAAACAGCAATCAGATACCATTACAAACCTATTAGAATGGCCAAAATCCAGAACACTGTCAACACCAAATGCCAATGTGGAGCAACGGGAATTTTCATTCATTGCTGATTGGAATGCAAAATGGTATGGTCACTTTGGAAGACACTTTGGCATATTTTTATAAAGTTAAACATTGTATTCTTAACATACAAACCAGCAATTGCACTCCTTGGTATTTACTCAAATGACTTGAAAACTTATGTGCACACAAATACCTGCACATGGATGTTTATAGCAGCTTTATTCATAACTGCCAGAACCTGGAAGTAACCAAGGTGTCCTTCAGTAGGTGAGTGGATAAATAAACTGTGGTACACCCAGACATGGACTATTTTTGAGGGGTAAAAATAAATGAGCTATCAAGTCATGAGAAGACATGAAGAAAACTTAAGTGCATATCACTAATTTGAAAAGGCTACAAACTGTATGATTTCAACTATGTGACATTGTGAAAAAGCAAAACTGGGAAAACAATAAAAGATCAGGGTTTACTAGGGGTTAGGAGGGAAGGAGGGATGAATAGAGTGATCACAGAGGATTTTTAGAACAGTGAATCTATTCTGCATGAGACTATTAATGTAAATTTATGTCATTATTCATTTGCCAAATTCATAGAATTTACAACACCAAGAGTGAACACCAGTGTAAACTGTGAATTTTGAGTGATAGTGATGTGTCAGATGAGTTCACTGTAACAAGTGTACCACTCTGGTGTGGGATGTTGATAGTAGGGTAGGCTGTTCACGTGTGAGAACAGGGGTTATATGGGAACTCTGTACTTCACGTTCAATTTTTTAGTGAACCTAAAACTTCTGTAAAAAGTAAAGTCTACTTAAAAAAATAAAACATTTTTCAGAATAGTAATTCCAGCATCACTGTGATATATAGAATCACAGTGGATTGTGATAGAATGGTGGATGTGAAGCTTGGAAGACATAGGATAATCAGCACATCCTCCTTGTAGACAATACAAGAAAACTAGAACAATTTAATTTATTTTTAATTTATTTTTTATTTATTTTCAGCATAACAGTATTCATTATTTTTTCACCACACCCAGTGCTCCATGCAATCCATGCCCTCTATAATACCCACCACCTGGTACCCCAACCTCCCACCCCCCCCGCCACTTCATTCCCCTCAGATTGTATTTAAGAGTCCATAGTCTCTCATGATTCACCTCCCCTTCCAATTTCCCCCAACTCCCTTCTCCTCTCTAACTCCCCATGTCCTCCATGCTATTCGTTATGCTCCACAAATAAATGAAACCATATGATAATTGACTCTCTCTGCTTGACTTATTTCCCTCAGCATAATCTCTTCCAGTCCCATCCATGTTGCTACAAAAGTTGGGTATTCATCCTTTCTGATGGAGGCATAATACTCCATAGTGTATATGGACCACATCTTCCTTATCCATTCGTCCGTTGAAGGGCATCTTGGTTCCTTCCACAGTTTGGCGACGGTGGCCATTGCTGCTATAAACATTGGGGTACAGATGGCCCTTCTCTTCATGACATCTGTATCTTTGGGGTAAATACCCAGTAGTGCAATGGCAGGGTCATAGAGAAGTTCTATTTTTAATTTTTTGAGGAATCTCCACACTGTTCTCCAAAGAGGCTGCACCAACTTGCATTCCCACCAACAGTGTAAGAGGGTTCCCCTTTCCCCACAAACAACATGTGTTGTTTGTTGTTTCCTGTCTTGCTAATTTTGGTCATTCTAACTGGTGTAAGGTGATATCTCAATGTGGTTTTAATTTGAATCTCCCTGAGGGCTAGTGATGATGAACATTTTTTCATGTGTCTGATAGTCATTTGTATGTCTTCATTGGAGAAGTGTCTGTTCATATCTTCTGCCCACTTTTTGATATGATTGTCTGTTTTGTGTGTGTTGAGTTTGAGCAGTTCATTATAGATCCTGGATATCAACCTTTTGTCTGTACTGTCATTTGCAAATATCTTCTCCCATTCTGTGGGTTGCCTCTTTGTTTTTTTTTTTTTTGACTCTTTCCTTTGCTGTGCAGAAGCTTTTGATTTTGATGAAGTCCCAAAAGTTTATTTTCGCTTTTGTTTCCTTTGCCTTTGGAGACATATCTTGAAAGAAGTTGCTGTGGCTGATATGGGAGAGATTACTGCCTATGTTCTCCTCTAGGATTCTGATGGATTCCTGTCTCACGTTGAGGTCTTTTATCCATTTTGAGTTTATCTTTGTGTACGGTGTAAGGGAATGGTCGAGTTTCATTCTTCTACATATAGCTGTCCAGTTTTCCCAGCACCACTTATTGAAGAGACTGTCTTTTTTCCACTGTATATTTTTTCCAGTTTTGTCGAAGATTAATCGACCATAGAGGTGAGGGTCCATATCTGGGCTCTCTACTCTGTTCCACTGGTCTATGTGTCTGTTTTTATGCCAGTACCATGCTGTCTTGGTGATCACAGCTTTGTAATAAAGCTTCAAATCAGGTAACATGATGCCCCCAGTTTTATTTTTGTTTTTCAACATTTCCTTAGCCATTCGGGGTCTCTTCTGATTCCATACAAATTTTTGGATTATTTGCTCCAGCTCTTTGAAGAATACCGGTGGAATTTTGATCGGAATGGCATTAAAAGTATAGATTGCTCTAGGCAGTATAGACATTTTAACAATGTTTATTCTTCCGATCCAAGAGCATGGAATGGTCTTCCATCTTTTTGTGTCTTCTTCAATTTCTTTCATGAGTGTTCTGTAGTTCCTCGAGTACATATCCTTTACTTCTTTGGGTAGGTTTATTCCCAGGTATCTTATGGTTCTTGGTGCTATAGTAAATGGAATTGATTCTCTAATTTCCCTTTCTGTATTTTCATTGTTAGTGTATAAGAAAGCCACTGATACATTGACTTTGTATCCTGCCACATTGCTGAATTGCTGTATGAGTTCTAGTAGTTTGGGGGTGGAGTCTTTTGGGTTTTCCATATAAAGAATCATGTCATCTGCGAATAGAGGAAGTTTGACGTCTTCATTGTCAATTTGGATACCTTTTATTTCTCTTTGTTGTCTGATCAATTTAATTTTAATCATTGACCTCCCAATGTATAGGTTATTGTTTTGATGTGTTTTCATTCTATCTTAATAGTTATTATACTCCCAGAAGATTTTAGTATTGTTTTTTACTGCCAATGATCATGCAAGATTTTTACCTATTCTCCACTTCATTCTTTCTTACATCTCAGACTTTCCCTGCTGAACAAGGAACCCGATGTGGGGCTCAGTCCCAGGACCCTAGGTTCATGACCTGACCGAAGGCAGCTGCTTAACCAATTGAGCCACCCAGGTGCCTGCTTTTTGAGTTTTTTAAAAGAAAATTTAAATGAAAAATTTAAAATACAATCAAAAGTAAAGTAAAATGAGTCTCCATGTACTTATCATCCTGCTTCAACTATTATAAAATACGGTCAATTTATTTCATGTCTCCCCCAACGGTTTCTCTCAGACTCCCAGAGAATTATTTTAATGCAAATGCTAGACATTATACCATTTCATTGGTAAGTACATGAGTATGTATCTCTAAGAGATAAGGACAATTTTTTTTTTTTTTTTTTACAAAACCATAACATCTGCTATGGTGAGTGCTGTGAAGTGTGTAAACTTGGCGATTCACAGACCTGTACTCCTGGGGCTAATAATATGTTATATGTTAATAAAAAAAAAGTTAAAAAATCATAACATCATTATTGCATCCAACAAATTAACAATGATACCTTGCTATTATATAATATCCAACAAGTGTCCAAATTTTCCTAATGAGTTCATAAAAGTTTTTCTACAGATAATTTGATTCAGAACACAAACAAAGTCTATATTACATTTGGTTGATATATTTCCTTTTTTTTTTTAAGATTTATTCATTTACTAGACAGAGAGAGAGCGAGCCAGAGATGTATGCTCAGGGAGAAAGGCAGAGGGAGAAAATCTCAAGCAGACTCCCTGCTGAGTGTGGAGTCCAACATGGTGCTCAGTCTCATCACCCTGAGATCATGACCTTAACCAAAAGCAAGAGTCAGACACTTAACCAACTGAGACACCCAGGCCCCCTAGTTGATATATTTCTTAAGCCTCTTTTATTCCATAACAGTTCTCCCCTCTCCCCATTTTTCCTTGCATGTTTTTGTTGAAGAAACTGAGGCATTGATTCTATTTTATTCCTAATGGTGTTGTTTAATATAATCTCCTACTTCTTATACTTCTGTAAGCTGATAGTTATATTTACAGTTTTGGGTTTTTTTTTTTTTTTGCAAGAATCCTTCCTAGATAATGCTCTGTGGTTCCTATTGTATCCCATTAAGAAAGCACATAATGTTTTATTGTTTCTCTTTTCATGATGTTAAGTTATCAGTGTATGCACATGGTATGGGCTTGATTCACCTATAAGCTTCTTACATAATATTTCTGACAGTCATTAATGACTATTGCCTAAATTAATTCATTAGAACTGCAACGTAATGACAGTTTATTATTCCTTCTGCATTTATTAGCTGGAATTCTTCTATGAAGAATAATTGCTTCTTAAAACTACTAATCTATTCAATTCTTTTTTTTTTTAAAGATTTTTATTTATTCATTTGACACAGAGAGATCACAAGTAGGCAGAGAGGCAGGCAGAGAGAGAGAGAGGAGGAAGCAGGCTCCCCGCGGAGCAGAGAACCCGATGCGGAACTCGATCCCAGGACCCTGAGATCATGACCTGAGCCGAAGGCAGCGGCTTAACCCACTGAGCCACCCAGGCGCCCTAATCTATTCAATTCTTAATTTAAAACTTTGCCTTTTCATTTCTAGAAACTCTATTTTAAATGTTAGATCATTCTGTTTTCTGACGTACTTTCAGTGTTCTTTTATTTCTTTCAGTAAGCATGATTATTTCATAATATGTGTCAGACAATTACAATATCTGTAGTCCTTAGGGCATTTTTCCATTGCCTTCTACCTTACAGTTTGGTTGAGTTGGTAAGCCTAATGCTGTTCTGACTTTTTAAAAATATTTTATTTATTTTTTTTGAGAGAAAGAGCACGAGATGGGGGGAAGAATAGAGGGATAAGTAGACTCCCTGCTGAGGGCAAAATCCAATGTGGGGCTTGATTCCCAAACCCTGAGATCATGACCTGAGCTGAAGTCAGATGCTTAACTGATTGAGCCACGCAGGTGCCCCATTCTGATTTTTTTTAAAGATTTTATTTATCTACTCAAAAGAGAGAGAAATCACAAGTAGGCAGAGAGGCAGGCAGAGAGAGAGGGGGAAGGAGGCTCCCTGCTGAGCAGAGAGCCCAATGCAGGGCTTGATCCCAGGACACTGAGATCATGAACTGAGCTGAAGGCAGATGCTTAACCTACTGAGACACTCAGGCAAACCACCCTGCTCTGATTTTTGATCCTTGTATGCAACTTGTTCTTTCTCTTTGGAAGCTTTTAGAATTATTTCTCTGTGTCCAGTGTTCAGAAATTCTATAATGATGTGTCTTGGTGTGATTTGTTTTGCTGAATAGTGATTTGTCTTGTCTTGTCTGATTTGTTTTGCTGGATAGTGTGCCCTTATAATTTAGAGTCTCAGTTGTTCATTTCAGGGGCATACTTTTGAATAACTGATTTAATTGTTTCTTCCCTTCTGATTCTTTGTCTTTCTACAACTCCCATTATTCAGATATTCAACCTTCTGGGCTGATCCTCTAATTTTTATTGATTTCCTTAGGTAGAGGAAATTTGTTTTCAATTTTACTCCCTATTCTTTCTATTGAATTTTTGTTTCTGCTATCATAGTTTTGATTTCCAAGAGCTCTTTTTGCTTATCTTCATAGTAATTACATTTTTAAAATAATTTTTTCTTTTTTATTAACATATAATGTATTATTAGCCCCAGGGGTACAGGTCAACGAATCACCAGGTCATAGTAATTACTTTTAAAAATAGCTTCCTGTTGGGCGCCTGGGTGGCTCAGTGGGTTAAGCCACTGCCTTCGGCTCAGGTCATGATCTCAGGGTCCTGGGATCGAGTCCCGCATCGGGCTCTCCGCTCCGCGGGGAGCCTGCTTCCTCCTCTCTCTCTCTGCCTGCCTCTCTGCCTACTTGTGATCTCTCTCTGTCAAATAAATAAATAAAATCTTAAAAAAAATAAAATAGCTTCCTGTTGTTATTTTATGGATATAATATATTATTTCTCTGAGGATATTAATGATGCATTTTTTTGGTTTGTCTTATTTTAAAGTTTTTCTCCCTTGCACTTTCTTTTTTAAGATTTTATTTTATTTTATTTTTTATTTTTTTAAAGATTTTATTTATTTACTTGACAGACAGAAATCACAAGTAGACGGAGAGGCAGGCAGAGAGAGAGAGAGGGAAGCAGGCTCCCCGCCGAGCAGAGAGCCCGATGCGGGCCTCGATCCCAGGACCCCGAGATCACGACCCAGCCCAAGGCAGCGGCCTAACCCACCGAGCCACCCAGGCGCCCAAGATTTTATTTATTTATAAATAAAAGTGAGAGTGAGAGTGCACAGAAGGAGAGGGAGAAGGAGAGGGAGAAGCAGACTCCTGCTGAGCAAAGAGCCCCATGTGGGGCCTGATCCCAGGACCCAGAGATCATGACCTGAGGCAAGGCAGACACTTAACCACCTGAGCCACCCAGGACCTTTTCCCTTGTAATTTCTGTTTCTTCTAAATTGCTTTTTTTTTTTTTTTTTTGGTGCCTGGGTGGCTCAGTGGGTTAAAGCCTCTGCCTTCAGCTCAGGTTATGATCTCTGGGTCCTGGGATCCAGCCCCGTATCAGGCTCTCTGCTCGGCAAGGAGCCTGCTTCCTCCTTTCTGTCTGTCTGCCTCTCTGCCTACTTGTGATCTCTGTCAAAATAAATAAAATCTTAAATTGCTTTTTTTTTTCTTGTCTGCTTGGTTTTTTTCTTGTATATAAAAGGATTTCCTTAAATGTCTAATGATCCTTGGCAGCCTGCTTTTATTTTAGAGCGGGGACAGTAAAAAGTTGGTAAGACCTATGAGAGCTGGGACATGCGGGCCAAGGGCCTAACTGTAGGATTCTTTCGTCTATTTCGTTAAGAGAACCCTGATGAAAGTATCTTTGGGATTTGTCTTTTGGACTGGTCACATTCGCCAGAGGAGTTTTTCCAAAAGTATATTCATGCTCTTTGTTTAGGAATAAATTTCTCGGGTTTGCTAAGCCTGTTACCATTCCTCCATTTGTTTTCTAGTTTCTAAAATATTGCTGCTGTCGTCTCCTTTCCCTTTCTGGGCCTGGAGGATAACACGGGAATTTTCCCCCCACCCCAACCCCAGTCTTTAACTGGATGCCACTGTTATTTCTTTAGGGTAATTTTTTTTGGAAGACAAGTATAGGATCGCGTAGAAAGGTTTTGACACTGATTACCAGACTGCCCTAAAGCTGTATGCATATGTGAAAAGAGGAATGTTTTTACATAATTGTTTTGCAACAAGTATTAAGTAACTTTCATGGGTTTTGCGTGCACTCACCCATTGGCTTCTCACCCATTGGCTTCAATCCTCCACCTGGCGGAAGCAGTCTACAATGCAAGAAACGTCTAAAAAAAGAGAGGGAGAGGGAGAGGGAGAGGGAGAGGGAGAGGGAGAGGGAGAGGGAGAGGGAGAGGGAGAGAGAGAGAGAGAGAGAGAGACGCGCAAGACAGTAGGGCGAAGAGAGAAAAATTACTTCAAAGAGCCAGAGCATTAGCCCGCGCCTCTCAGGCTACGGGAGAGGCCGGGAGGGGGTCTGATCTCGGCGATAATTGGTTGGCCTCTCTGACCAATCAGGAGCAGTAAGCGGTTTTGCTTGCCGTCGTGGTCCGCCTCCCCCTGGGCTTCGTGACCCTGTTTACAAATAGGAACAGAGTAGGTGAGAGCGATAGGCTGTCCAGCCAATGAGACCTTGCGGCGTTCATGGGCGGGGTGAGGCCGCTGCCAGGTTTAGGGCGGAAGGAGCTGCTCTGGGTAAGAAGGTGAACGAAAGATGGCGGCGGAAACGCTGCTGTCCAGTCTGTTGTGGCTGCTGCTTCTGGGGATCCTATTACCCGCAAGTCTGACTGGCGGTGTCGGCAGCCTGAATCTAGAGGAGCTGAGTGAGATGCGTTATGGGATCGAGATCCTGCCATTGCCTGTCATGGGAGGGCAGGTGAGGAGGCGTGGAGTGGCCAGGGTCTGGGGCAAGGGAAAGAGGGAAAAGGTGGAGGAAGAAGGGCAGCTGTGGAGTCTGCAGCGGTAGCCTAAGAAGAATCGGGAAGAGTAGGTAGGAGTTTTACGATGACTCTTAAGGCTCATTGATTGAGACCCATTCCCCTGGGGCTAGGGACTGGGAGGGGTGGGGCTTCCCGCTGTCAGCTTCAGTTCCTGATCAGAGCACCCAGACTCCGCCCCGCGAGAAGTGGGAGGGCTCTCTCCCCTCACCCGCCAAACACAGCTGGAGGACTGGTGGCTCATTCTGACTTGACTGGGCTCTTCCCCAGGATCCGAAGAGGGGTCTCGTTGTTCTCTCTAATCCCAGCCTCTGTTTGCCTCCCTGCCCACCCCCCATCCTCCCTTCTTTCCCAGAGCCAAGCTTCCGACGTGGTGATTGTCTCCTCTAAGTACAAACAGCGCTATGAATGTCGCCTGCCAGCTGGAGCTATTCACTTCCAGCGTGAAAGGGAGGAGGAGGCACCTGCTTACCGAGGGCCTGGGATCCCTGAGTTGTTGAGCCCAATGAAAGATGCTCCTTGCCTGCTGAAGGTGAAAGGGGGTGGGGGCGGGGGTGGAATGAGGGCTTGGGAGCTGGCTATCTATCTGGGAGCCAGAGTGCCCATGAATGAAGAGGGATTGAGAGGACCTCGGGAGAGTTAAGAAGGCCATTAGGGGAGCAGACATATTGTACAGACAGGAAAGAAGCAAAGAATCTTGCAACTACTGATGACACTTTGCTGAATGTAGAGGAGGGTTAGGATAGAAGATTGTAGAGTAATAGTTAAGCCAAGACTGAGGTGCCTGAGGAGAGTCAGTGTGGGTAGTAAGGATACTGTCTTAGAGATGCCTTTCTGGTAAAGTCACCCCCTGCCCCTGTCACTCTCTGCCCAGTATCCTATTTTATTTTCATCATAGCATTTTTCATGATCTGAAATCATCTTACCAACTGAATCATCAGTTCATTTAATTTTGCTCTGTAATGTGAGTCCATGAGGTCAGAGAATTTATCTTGTTCATGGCTGTATCCCCAGTGGCTAGAACAGCACAAGGAATGTTGTAGAAGTTCAATTAGTATTTGAATATTCTGTATTTTCCTGGTCTGAGTGCTTCAAGGATATCACGATTTCTTATCTTGATAAGAAAGAGGATTTAAAAAAAATTTTTAGAAAGGGAGTGGAAAGACTACAGGTATAAAACATACCCTAGAGGTATTTCTCCAGTCACAGAAGGAAAGCAGCCCTTGCTCCTCTCTGAGAATCTGGAGAATGGAGTGCGGAAGTAGGCGGGAGGAGAAGTAGTTGTAAGGTTATGTGTCTTGGAGCCAGGAGAGATTCAGGTTCCAAGCAGAGACATCTGCACTCTATCCCCTTGATTGTTCATTTTTTATTGTCAGACCAAGGACTGGTGGACGTATGAATTCTGTTATGGACGCCACATCCAGCAGTACCACATGGAAGGTGACTCACGCTACATTTTCCCTAAGCCCTCAGCACCATGTCATGGAAGGTGACCTGCCCTCCCAGTCCCCTTCCCTCTTGGTCCTCTTAGAAGGGAGTAATGGTGCTCCACTGTGATTTCTCTTGTAGATTCAGAGATCAAAGGTGAAGTCCTCTATCTCGGCTATTACCAATCGGCCTTCGACTGGGATGATGAGACAGCCAAGGTGGCAGGGGTCTGGGATTGGGAGAGAATGGGGTCCTGGCTGTAGACTAAACCCTGATCAGAAGAGGAGGGGCGGACTTAGCTGACATATTGCTTGGGGCTTGGTGGCCATTAGGACAAAGTGCCATTCTTCCTCTTTGCGGTCTTTCTTCTGCCCCCACCCTCCTTCTTAATGTCCTCCCCAGGCCTCCAAGCAGCATCGCCTGAAACGCTACCACAGCCAGACCTATGGCAATGGGTCCAAGTGCGACCTCAACGGGAGGCCACGGGAGGCTGAGGTTCGGGTGAGTCTCAGGAGGGAAGTTGACAATTTAGATTTTAAGGGAGGAGGGCAGGGTTGCATGTTAGACTCCAGAAGGTCTCCTCCAGACCCAAAACTCTTAAGTTTAAGACTCCTTTTCCAGCTGGTAGCTGGATAGTCTGAGGCACTTAAAGTCAACACTTCCCAAATCCTTCCCTTGGATCCCCTAGCCACGCCTGTTTGTTTTTTCCATATTTCTTCCCTTATCACCTAAGCGTCATTTCTGACTCTTCCTTTCTTCCTGGAGGGACTTGTCAGTGAGGTGGTACTGGTGTAGGCACTGGGCTCTGCTCTGGGCACACAGTGGTCAGCAAACATGCAGCCCCTGACCTCAGTCTAGACAGGAAGACATGTTAAGACATGTAGTTTCAGAAATGTCTGTAACTACAAACTGAGGAGCAGTGTGAAGGAAAGGAATCTAGTTTTCTCAGAATAAATGACAAAGCCTGTTCATTCTCTGTTTAGATTTCACTGACCACTTTCTTCTTTCCTGTGCTTGGCACCTTCATCTCTCACCTGCATCACTGCCAGCAGCCTCTTAACAGGTGTTCCTGATCTAGTGGTCCTGAATTGAATTCAGGCAAGCAGGTGGATGTATGGTGGGAAAGGTTCTTCAGGTGCTTCTAATGTGTATTCACAAACATAACCACCTACAGAGAACAGAATTACGCACCTGACCACACAGGAATTATCTTTCTGTAATACAGATTTTCACATGCAGTTGTGTTCTGGTAGTTGTTGAAGACTCTGGTCACCAGGATAGAGTTGGGGGTGGGGAGGGGGGAGCCTTGATTTGTCAGGTTTGCCAATATCTGTGGTATAAATATTCCTACCATGGCCAAATTCATGCTGTCACTCTGATGTCAACCATCTTGCAACATATCCTAAACATTTACCAGTTGGCTGTTGTGAACTGGTGTGAGTTGACTCCCATAACACCTCTATGGCAAGTGTCACTTCTCTGTCCAGTCTTGGGAAACCTTCAGTGATTCCGCCTTGCACAAAGGCTAACATCCAAATACTTCAGCAAGACTGGGGTGGCCGTGGAGGTGGTGGGCAGACCTCAGATTCTGGATATATTTTGAAGGTGGAGCCAATAAGATTTGCTGATGGAGGGGCACCTGGGTGGCTCAGTGGGTTAAGCCGCTGCCTTCGGCTCAGGTCATGATCTCAGGGTCCTGGGATCGAGTCCCGCATCGGGTTCTCTGCTCCGCGGGGAGCCTGCTTCCTCCTCTCTCTCTCTCTGCCTACTTGTGATCTCTCTGTGTCAAATGAATAAATAAAATCTTTAAAAAAAAAAAAGATTTGCTGATGGATTAGATATGGGGTGGAATCAAGTATGACTCCAGGATTTTTAGTTTGAGGAGCTGGAACAATGCAACCTGTCATTTACTAAAATGGGAAGGAATGGGTTTGGAGGGGAAAGCAGGTAGGTGTTAGACATATAAAAGTCAAAATGATATAAACCTTCAGTGGTGATGTCCAGTTGGAAGTTGGCTCTGTGATTCTGGAGTTCAGGGATGAGGTCTGGGCTGGAGCTATAAATACTCATTGTGCTTCTGCCCCGCTGGCCTACTTTCTGTTCTGTGAATCAATGGGTCTTGTTGTTTCCTCTGCCTAAAGCTTCCTCCAGATCTGCAGGTGCTTGGTTCCATCCCCTCATTAAGGTTATATATCTCTGTGACACCTGCACAGGGAGCCCTAAAGTAGGCACACAGAACACACCCATCCTTCTGTCCCCTTACTGGTAAACACCTAACAGGGTTTTATATTCTTTTTTTAATTTTTTTTAAAGATTTTATTTATTTATTTGACAGATAGAGGTCACAAGTAGGCAGAGAGGCAGGCAGAGAGAGAAGGGGAAGCAGGCTCCCTGCTGAGCAGAGAGCCCAACGCGGGGCTCGATCCCAGGACCCTGGGATCATGACCTGAGCCGAAGGCAGAGGCTTTAACCCACTGAGCCACCCAGGCGCCCCAGTGTTTTATATTCTTGAAAGCATGTATCATTTCCTGAAGTTATCTTATTTGTTTGAGTTTAATATCTCTCTCAGTCTTCCCAACTGGAATAAGCTCCAGGAAGGCAGGGACTTTACTTTTTTAGATTTTTTTTGTCTGTCTTATTTTCTGCTATATCTTTGGTGCCTGGAACGGTGCCTGGCACCAAGAAGGTGCCCAGAAATTATTTGTTGAACAAGTGATAAGGCAGTTCAAATGTCATTTATCTCATGTGAACTTTTTTGGCTAATCCAGATGGTTTCTTCAGCATTTTTAAAAAAGATTTTATTTATTTAATAGAGAGAGTGACGGCTAGAGAGGGAACACAAGCAGGGGGAGTGGGAGAGGGAGAAGCAGGCCTCCCACTGAGCTGGGAGCCTGATGCGGGGCTCGATCCCAGGACTCTGGGATTATGACCTGAGCCTGAGGCAGACGTTTAACTGACTGAGCCACCCAGGCGCCTCTAGTTAGCATTCATATACATATATCTACGTCCACATATATTCATGGCTTAATCTATTCGGGCTGCTAAAAGAAAATACTGCAGACTGAGTAACTTATCTGCAGAAATTTTTTTCTTACAGTTCTGGAACCTGGAAGTCAGAGATCGGTGTGCCACTGTGGTGTGGTGAGGGCCCTCTTTCAGGTTGTAGACTTGTTTATTCTCACAGGTAAAAGGGGCTAGGGAACTCTTTTATAAGAGCATTAATCCCATTCGTGAAGGTTCCACCCTTATAACCCAAGCACTTCCCAAAGGTTCTACTTTCTAATACCATTTCATTGGGCATAGATGTTTAGGGGGACAAAAACATTCAGACCATACAACCCACAAGCATTTACACACGTATATAATCTATTATAGCACTTACTTTATATTATTGTTTTTAAGTAGGCTCCATTCCCAGCATGGAGCCCAGTGTGGGGCTTGAACTCACAACCCTGAGATCAAGGCTTGAGTTGAGATCAGGAGTGAGATGCTTAAATGAGCCACCCATGCTCCCCTCTTTCTTTATTATTATTTGTAGCTTCAGTAGGCTAAGAACCAAGGGCAAAGACTGCATTTTCCTCTCATTTATTGAAGAGATGTCTTGTGCCAAGCACTGTAATAGAAACTGGGGATAAAATGGTGACTGAGAGACCGAGTCCTGCTCTCAGGAGACAGACATTAAATAAGCAGCCACAACAAGCAGGATAAAGACTGTCTGGTGAAGTAAATATCGTAGGAGGCCACACAGTAAAGGAAATGACCAAGTCTAGGTAAAGGGGAAGCTTTCTGGAGAATGTAACCTTTGAACTGAGAGTTGAAGGCTAAGGAGTTAGTCTAGCAGTGGTAGAGGAGTGGGAGAGGGAAGAGGGCATTGAAGGTGGCAGGTATGGTAGGTGCCAAAGGCCTGGAGGCAAGGGGCAATTGATTCCTATTCACGGTGACTGGAGAGAATTGCAGGCAGGGAGTGTGGGAGGTGAGGCTAAGCAAATGTTAGGGGACAGTTTATACGTCAGAAAGCTCTGACTTTCTGTAGCTATGTTGAAGAGTTTGGACAATCTGAGAACCAAGGGGTAAGCCAGGGAAATATTTGAAGCAGAATGATGACATATCCAATTTTGGTTTGGAAAGTTCACTCTGGCTGGAGTGTAGCAAATGGTTGGAGGCCAGTTAGGAGGTGGTTGCAGCAATCCAGGTGAGAAAAGAAGGTGGCCCAGGAATGAAGAAATGTGAACTCCAGAGGAGATTTAGAGGACAGAGTCAATAGAGTAGGATTCTTGGGTTTCTGGCTTGTGCAACTGGATGGTGGTTCCTGTTACTGAGTTAGGTATAGTAGAAAGAGGATAGGTCTGGTGAAGGAAAAGGATGGTTCTGGTGTTGAGTATGATGATTTTGGTGGCTGAAGACTCAAGAGATTTCTGAGGAGGCTGTTGTATCTGTGGGTCTGGATCACAGGAGACAGATCCAAATTGAACCCAGGGGGCTGGGAGTCATCAACATACTGGCTATAATTGGAGTCAGGGTCTGGGTAAAATCCTCCCAAAGAAACAGTAAATAGTGAGAAAAGTGGAACAGAATGTTAAGGAAGCCATTGTTGAAAGCATGGGCCGAAGGGGGGCTCTGCCGAGAAGAAGGGGTCACAAAGGAGATACAGCGATGCAACCCAAGGAGGGACTGGTCCATGGCAACAGTTGCATCTGAACCTTCAGGGAAGAGAATTAAAAACTGCTTGTAGGTGATCATGGGAATTTTAATAAAAGCAAAGTATGCATGCACAAGGAAATGAAAATTCAGACCATTGGCATGGGAACCAGATGAAAAGTTTAAGTCCTCTACTCCCAGAGTCATTGTTGATCTTTGCTACAGAGCAGAGGTCATTGGTGATCTTTGCTACAGCAGTTGGTGATCTTTGCTACAGAGCAGAGGTCATTGGTGATCTTTGCTACAGCACTTTCAGGTGAAGATGTGGAAGAAGTCTGAGTGTGAAGGGGAAGTGAAAGGCGAGCCCTAGTTAGAGGGATTATGAGGTTGGGGAGAGTGGTACTTTGTTTTAAGTACCACTTAAAGATGGGAGCATATGTAAATGCTGTTGGGTGGACCTGGCAGAAAGGAGAGACTGAGTCACAGGAGAATGATAGGGAAGAGAATGTGGGCAGGGCCGGGATAGGGAACACAGGAGCAGTTACCCTGAGCGTATGTAGGGTCGTCACAGAAATGACTTGTTGGGGAATCTGGAGGTTTTAGTGGCAGACAGTTGAGGGCATTCCTGTTTGGCTGTTTCTCATTTTTTAGTTCTTATATCCTGATAGACCACCCAAGTTCATTGCCTTCGTGATTGAGTAAACCTCCCCCCTCCAGGCCAACCACTGTGAAGTTCAGCTTCCCAATGTCTCCTGGGTAGGAGTAGTGTGCATGGTGTTTGGTAAAAGTGCTGTCCCGGTGGAGTTTGGGAATGACTAGCCACCTTGAATTAAACAAACTTGAATCCCCATCTCAATTCTTATGTTAAGATTTCACAGAGATCTAAGATGTTTCCTTTTCTAATTTCTAATTATGAAACATTTCAAACTTACAGAAAATAATGTCCTAGAGACCCATATATCCACTGCCAAGGGAAACAGATGTTAACATTTTGCCATCAGAAAGGAACAAAATGCTAATGATACAGTTAAAGCCCTCCCTTTCATTTCTTTCCTCTCCCTCCTTGCCAGAAACAACCACAACCATCCCCATGCATGCTTTGTACTTTTATTAGTTGTACACATATCATAGACAATACATATTGTTTTGTATTTTAAAATTATACGTTAGTGGTATAAACTTGCTTTTTCACTAATCAATGTTTGCTATTCTGTGACATGACATGGAGATCTAGTTCAATGATTTTGATGGCTGTGTTGTGTTTCATTGTTTACTTACTATCCCTCTACTAAGGAATGGTTGGGTTTCAACTCAAATGCTCTTACACACAGTGCTGCAATGTAGGTCATTGTGAGTGTGCAAGAGTTTGTCTGAGGTAAAAACCTAGAAGTAGAATAACGGAGTTATCAGGAATGCATATTTTATTGGTGAGTTTGGTGCATTGCCCATTTTTTCAATGTCTTTTTAATGTGTAGGTATTCATTTATTTTTATTATTTTTTTAGGTTATGGCAAAATGGATATGGAAGTTACCATTTTAACAATTTTTAGGTGTACAATTCAGTGGCATTAACTGCATTAACAATGTTATACACCTATTACCACTATTTATGTAACTTTTTCATCATCCCAAACTCTATACCCATTAAGAAATAATTCTGCATTTCTCCCCCTTCCCCACTCTCTGTTCTGCTTTCTATCTCTATGAATTTGCTTGTTCTGGGTACCTCATATAAGTAGAATCACACAATATTAGCCCTTTTGTGTGTGTCTGGCTTATTTCACTGAACATAATGTTTTCAAAGTTCATCCATGTTGTGGTATGTATCAGAATCTTATTTCTTTTTATAGCATATTCCTTTTGTGGAACATTTGGTAATATTCCATTGTATGTGTATATGGTATTTAGCCTATCTGTTCATCTATCGGTGGGTAGATATTTTGGTGCTTCCACCTTTTGGCTATTGTGAATGATGTTGCAATGAACATTGGTGTATAAGCATGTGTTTTGAGTCCCTGCTCGAAATTCTTTTTGGGTATATACCTAGGACAGAAATATACCTCATGGTAATTCTTTGTGTAGCTTTTTAAGGAATTGCCAAATTGTTTTCCACAGCAGCTGCACTATACATTCCCATTAACAATGCACAAAAACTCCCAGTTTTTCAACACCCTCTCTGATACTTATTATTACTGTGTTTTGTAATAACCATCCTAATGGGTATGAAGTGGTATCTCATTGTGGTTTTGATTCTCATTTTCTTAATGACAAATGATGTTAAGCATCTTTCCATGTACTTATTGGCCATTTGTTTATCTTTGGAGAAATGTCCATTTAAATCCTTTCCCATTTTTTAATTGGGCTATTTTTTTAAAATTGTTGTGGGGAGTTCTTTATATAGTCTGGATAGTAATCATTTGTCAGATACATGATTTGCAAGTATTTTTTTCCCATTCTGTGGGTTTCTTTTTTACTCTCTCTCTTTTTTAATAGGCTCCATGCCTAATGTGGGGCTTGAGCTCATGACCCTGAGATCAAGAGTCACATGCTCTACCAATTGAGCCAACCAGGCACCCCCTGCTTTTTCACTCTGTTAATAGTATTTTTTCATGCATAACAATTTTCTGTTCTGATGAGGTCTAATTTGCCTGTTTTTTTCTTTTATTGCCTGTGCTTTTGGCCTCATATTTAAGAAATCATTACCTATTTCAAGGTCATGGTTGAGTTGATTTAAAAAAATTTTTTTTAACTTTATTTGAGAGAGAGAGAGAGAGAGAGAGAGAGAGAATGCACCAGTAGGGGGCAGGGGCAGAGGGAGATGGAGAAGCAGGCTGCTCCCTGAGCAAGGACCCGCATGCAGGGCTCAATTGCAAGACCCCAAGATCATGAGCTGAGCCAAAGGCAGGTGCTTAACCAACTGAGCCAGGAAGGCATCCCTTGAGTTGATTTTTGTATACAAAGTAAGATAAGGATCCAACTTCATTCACTTGCATGTAAATATCCAGTTTTTCTGGCACCATTTGTTAAATCTATCCTTGTCCTTTTGAATGTTCTTAGTACCCTTGTTGAAAATCAAATGAGCAAGTATGTTAGGGTTTATTTCTGAGCTCTGTTCTACTCCATTGGTCTGTTTGTCTATGCCAATGACAATAACAGACTGTTTTGATTGCTGTGGCTTTGCAGTAAGTTTTGAATTTAGGAAGTGTTGAGTCTTCCAACTTTGTTCTTTTTTTGAGATTGTTCTGTGTATGAGATCCCTTGAAATTCTATATGAATTTAAAATGGGTTTTTCTCTATAAAAAAGGCCATTGGGATTTGGATAGAGATTATATTGAATATGTAGATCACTTTGTATAGTACTGCCATCTTAAGTTTTCTAATCCATGAACATAGGATGTCTTTTCATTTATTTGTATCTTCTATAATTTCTTTCTGTAATATTTTGTAATTTTCCATATGCAAGTCTTTCACCTCCTTGGATAAATTTATCTAAGTAGTTTGTTTTTTGATGCTATTGTAAGTGAAAATTTTTTTTAAATTTCTCTTTTAGCTTGTTTATTACAAATATACAGAAATACAACTAATATTTGCAGGTTGATTTTATTTTATTTTATTTTATTTTAAGATTTTATTTATTTATTTGACAGAGAGAGATCACAAGTAGGCAGAGAGGCAGGCAGAGAGAGAGAGAGGAGGAAGCAGGCTCCCTGCTGAGCAGAGAGCCCGATGCGGGACTCGATCTCAGGACCCTGAGATCATGACCTGAGCCGAAGGCAGCGGCTTAACCCACTGAGCCACCCAGGCGCCCTGCAGGTTGATTTTATATCCTGCAACTTTGCTGAATCCATTTATTGGCTGTAACAGTTTTTTTGTGTGTGTATGTTCTTTTGGATTTTCTATGTGTAATATCATATCGCTATGAATAGAGACGATTTTATTTTACTTCATTCTTTCCAATTTGAATGCCCTTTATTTCTTTTTCTTGCCTAATTGCTCTGCTTAGAACTTCCAGTACCGTGTAAAATAGAAGTGGCATAAAGTGGGGGCGCCTGGGTGGCTCAGTGGGTTAAGCGCTGCCTTCGGCTCAGGTCATGATCTCAGGGTCCTGGGATTGAGTCCCGCATCAGGCTCTCTGCTCAGCAGGGAGCCTGCTTCCCTCTCTCTCTCTCTGCCTGCCTCTCCGTCTACTTGTGATTTCTCTCTGTCAAATAAATAAATAAAATCTTAAAAAAAAAAAAAAAGAAGTGGCATAAAGTGAGCATCCTTATCTTGTTCCTGTTATTAGTGGAACAGCTTTTGGTCTTTCACCATTGATTATGATGTTAGCTGTGGGTTTTCTTTCGTGGCCTTTATTGTGTTGATATCATCTTCTATTCCTAGTTTATGAAGTGATTTTTATCAGGAAAGTGTGTTGGCTCTTGTCAAATGCTTTGTTCACATCAATTGAGATGATCATAAGGCTTTTTTCTTCATTCTCTTGATGTGATGTATTGTGGCATGCAGATTGATTTTTGTATATTGGGCCATCTTTGCATTCCTGGAATAAAACCCACATAAATCATGATGCATGTTGCTTTCAATATGGTACTTAATTTGGTTTGCTAGTATTTTGCTGAGAAATTTTGCATTTGTATTTACAAGGGATCTTGGTCTATAGTTTTCTTGTAATATCTTTGTCTGGGTTTGGAATCAGGGTAGTGTTAGCCTTACAGAATGAGTTAGGAAGGCATTCTTTATGTATTCCAGATTTATTTCCTTGGTCATCTACATTCTCTCTATCTTAGCTGTCTTTTTCTTTTGTTCATAGTATTGCCAATGTACTTTTAATTTAAAATTTTAAAAATTCCAATATGATTAAAAATATCAATCTTTTTCTTTAAAGTTTGTATATTTTATGTCTTTTGTTAATAGGAAAGGTCCTGTTTATATTTTTCAAATTATAGAAGTTTTCTTCTCATATGTTGGACTTTAATTCAATAAATTAATTTAATTTATCATGTCAGCTTGGAACCTAAATATACCTATTTTTCATCTGGATAACTGACTGTCGCAGCATCATTTATTGAGCAGCACATACTTTGTAGTGCCACATCAGGCATTTATCAGGTTGCCATATATGTGTATATGCATTTCCTTGGCTTCTCCTTTGTTTCATTAGTCTGTCTATTCTTATACCAATACCACATTGTTTTAAGGACTATAGCTTTTTAGTAAGTCTTGATATCTGATAATGGGCATTTTTTCCCTTCAGATTTCAAAACTGAGATTGTTGGACAAGTTCTGTGAAAAAACTCTTGGGGATTTTAATTGGAATTACCCTGAATTTTATATTAATTTGGAGAGAATTGGTATTTTATGATATTGACTGTTCATTCACCATGAACGTAATGTATACTTCTATTTACTTATTGCCTTGTACTTTAGTAAGACTTTAATTTTCTCTATGATAGCTTTTGTATATCTCATGTGAGGTTAGTTCTAGATATCTTTTAGCTTTTATTTGTGTCTTGTGTGTAGGCAAATGTTTCAAGCATACAGGTACCTTATAGTTTTTGATGCTATTATAAATGGCATCTTTTATTTTTTTATTTTTATTTATTTTTTATTTATTAAATGGATAAGATTTATCCATTTGAGGGGGGGCAGTGAGAGAGAGAGAGAGAGAGAGAGAATCTCTAGCAGACCTCTCATTGAGCATTGAACCCGATGTAGGCCTGAATCCCAGGACCCTGAGATCATGACCTGAGCTGAAATTAAGAGTCAGATGCTCAACTGACTGGGTCACCCAGGTGCCCTGTAAATGGCATCTTTTGAAAATTGCATTTTCTGATTGAGTATTGCTGGGGTATGGTCACATTATTAATTTTATATATTGATCTTATGTTCACAGCTTTACTGGACTCTCATTCCTAATAGTTTGCAGGTTCTCATGGATTTTCTCTGTGAATAATTATGTCATCTGCAAATAGCAAGACTTTGGTTTCTTCCTTTCTAATCCTTATATATTTTATTTTTCTTATACCTGCAGTACAATAGAAGTGGCTATGGTGGGCATCCTTGGCTTGTTCTGACTTTAAAGGGAGTATTCCTGAAGTTACACTATTAAAATGATGTTTTCCTGTAGGCTTTTTGTAGTCACCCTTTATCAGGTGAATAAAGATCCATTTTATTCCTAGTTTGGGAAATATTTTCATCATGGGTAGGTGTGGAATTTTAATACGTTTTTTCTGTATCAAGATGGTTAAATGGCTTTTCATCTTTATTTTTTAATATGGTGAATTCAGCTAATTCATTTTCTTAAATTTTTTTTTACCCTTAGATTTATGGAATAATTCATGGTCATAAAGTATTTTTTTAAGATTTTATTTTTAAGTAATCTCTACACCCAACATGGGATTCCAATGACAACCCTGAGATTAAGAATCCCGTGTTCTACCAACTGAGCCAGTCAGGTGCCCCTCGAAATATTCTTAATACCTTGATATATTCAGTTTCCTGATATTTTAATTGATTTTTATAGCTGTTTTCATAAGTGAATTGGTCTACAATTTTCTTGTATTGTTTTAGTCTTGTCTTTGTATCAAGTTATATTAGCTTCATAAATGTCTTGAAAAGCTTCTCTCTTTCCTTGTTCTCTGCAACAGTTTGCTGAGATAGGAATTAGTCATTCTTTTTTTTTTTTAATTAATCTATTCTTTAAAAGTTTGGGAGAACTCTCTAAAACCACCTTGTCCCAGTATACCACAATACTGTATATTGTGTATTGTGCGGATGGTTTTTACTACTGATTTAATTTATTAAATGGTAAGAATTTTTCGTATTAATGCATGAAGCATTAACAAGTTACAGTTCCATAGGACATTATTTAATTATCTAAATTTTCAAATATATTAACATAAAATTATAATGTTTTATTTTTAATAATCACTTTTTATAGATCTGTCCCCTTTTTAATTCCTAATATTGACTTTGCCTTTTCTCTTTTTGTTGATCTGTCTTGCTAGAGATTTGTCTGTTAGTCCAAGAGCTGCGTTTTGACTTTGTTTTTCCACTCTGTTTACTATTTCAATAACATCATTATTTTATCTTTATTATTTCTTTCTTTTTTCCTTATGTTTATTCGTTTCTTTTCCAAGCTTCTTGAATTTTTTTCCACACTTAAAAAATTCTTTTTCTTTTCAGTATTTTTTAATTTGAATTCAGTTAATTAACATATAATGTATTACTAGTTTTAGAGGTAGAGGTCAGTGATTCATCAGTCTTATATAATACCCAGTGCTCATTGCATCATGTGCCTTCCTTAATGTCCATCACCCAGTTACCACATCCCCCCATCCTCCTCCCCTCCAGCAACGCTCAGTTCGTTTGCTATGATCAAGAGTCTCTCATGGTTTGTCTCCCTCTCTGATTTCATTTTGTTTTGTTTTTCCCTCTCTTCCCCTATGATCCTCTGTTTTATTTATTTATTTATTTATTTGATCCACTATTTTAAATTCTACATATGAGTGAGATCATAATGATGATTGTCTTTTTCTGGATGAGTTAGGGCACTCAACCAACTAAGTCACCCAGGTGCTCCTCAGAGATTTTATTTGTAAGTAAACTCCCCCCACGTGGGGCTCAAATTCATGACCCCATGATGGGGAGTCACATGCTCTACTAAGCCAGCCAGGTGCCCTGACTCAGAGATTTTTTTCAATGTTCATACAAACATTTATCTTCGAGCTCTTTCCAAATACATATATAAATAGCTTCCTCTTCTTCCTTTCCTACCTCCCTCCCTGTTTCTTGTTTTTTTTTTTCTTTTTTTCTTTTTATTGAGGTATAACTGACATATAACATTATATTAGTTTCAGGTATATGATATAATATTTCAGTATTTTATGTATTGCAAAATGATCACCACCATAAGTCTAGTTAACATCTGTCAACCATACAGTTACAATTTTTTTTTTTCTTGTGATGAGAACTTGTAGGATCTACTCTTTTGGCAACTTCCAAATATGTAATATGGTATCATTAAATATAATCACATGCTGTACATCCCTGTGACTTATTTATTTTATAACTGGACGTTTGTTCCTTTTAGCTCCCTTCACCCATTTTGCCCATCACTCCCTTGTTCTTTTTATTTTTTTTTTAAAGATTTATTTATTTATTTGAGAGAGAGGAAAAAAGTGCAAGAAGGGGGAGGGGCAGAGGAAGAGGGAGAGAGAGAGTCCTCAAGCAGACTCTCTGCAGGGTCTGGAGCCGGATCTGGGGCTCAATCCCAGGACCCTGGGATCATGATCTGAGCTGAAATTAAGAAGAGGACGCTTAACTGACTGAGCCACCCAGGCGCCCCACTCTTGTTCTTTTTTATAGTTGCTATTATTCTCTTATACACTGTGCTCTCATTTGACTAAATAGTTCCCTGTTGATGGACATTTAGGTTGTTTTGAGTCTTACTAACACAAAAGTGCTACAGTGAATAACCTTGTACCTACAGAATAGATGTAGGTTAAATTCCTGGAAGTAGACGTGTGTGATTCTGATACATACTGCCAAGTTACCCTGCTTAGGTAAATTACTCTGCCTCCAGCAATGTATGAGAATGCCAGTTCCCCTACAGCTCTGCCAACCCAGAGTATTTTTAAACTTGTAGATTTTGGCCAGTCATCAAATAGGCATCAGATAAGCAGTGCTTTCTTGGTATCATTTTAACTTACATTTATCTTAGGAAAAGGTAAATAATCTTACTCCTATTTAAGAGCCATTTCTCTTTCAGCCTTTACTCTTCTTTCAACCACCCAACTTCTTTGCTCATTTTCCTAATGGATTGTTGTTCTCTTTCTTCTAAACTTATAAGAACTCTTTGTATAATAGAAATTGCAGGATGCTTCATTCACTTTCTCTTTTCCTAATCATGCATGGAGAAAGCTGTCCATATCTAGTGTTTCCATTTTCATTGTTACTTGCACTTTGCTTGAGAACTTATTTTAGATTTATGCTTATCTTTTTAATTTATTTTTTATTTATTTTCAGCATAACAGTATTCATTATTTTTGCACCACACCCAGTGCTCCATGCACTCCATGCCCTCTATAATACCCACCACCTGGTACCCCAACCTCCCACTCCCTGCCCCTTCAAAGCCCTCAGATTGTTTTTCAGAGTCCATAGTCTCTCATGATTCACCTCCCCTTCCAATTTCCCCCAACTCCCTTCTCCTCTCTAACTCCCCATGTCCTCCATGCTATTTGTTATGCTCCACAAATAAGTGAAAACATATGATAATTGACTCTCTCTGCTTGACTTATTTCCCTCAGCATAATCTCTTCCATGTCCCGTCCATGTTGCTACAAAAGTTGGGTATTCATCCTTTCTGATGGAGGCATAATACTCCATAGTGTATATGGACCACATCTTCCTTATCCATTCATCCGTTGAAGGGCATCTTGGTTCTTTCCACAGTTTGGCGACCATGGCCATTGCTGCTATAAACATTGGGGTACAGATGGTGCTTCTTTTCATGACATCTGTATCTTTGGGGTAAATACCCAGTAGTGCAATGGCAGGGTCATAGGGAAGTTCTATTTTTAATTTCTTGAGGAATCTCCACACTGTTCTCCAAAGAGGCTGCTATTTCTAAACAGCTGTGTTTTATTTTTGTTGTTTTATATAATTGCTATTGATTTCTCATTTTATGCTGTTGTGTCAGTGATTCGTTGGGGATTATTGACTTCCTCTGGTGAACTTTAAAAAATTGTCCTGGTGTACTTGAAACCATGTGTTTTCTCTGTTCAGTTCAAGACTAATTGTTTTGGTCAAGTTTTCTACTAGTTTTGTTTTGTTCTGGTGGCCAGTTATTGAAAGAGGTATATTAAAATTTTCACCGTGATGGTGGATTTGGCGATTTTGTTAAATTTTCCTTCCCCATTTTGAGGCTGTGGTAGATGCATATAAATTCAGAATTGTGATATCTTCATGGTAAATTATTCCTTTTCTATTCTTCTTGTCCTTAATGTTGTGGTCATTTGTCCTTAATGTTGTGGTCATTTTTTTCCATATCACATTAAAAAAACCTGAAATATACCACAATACATAAAATGGTATAAAACATGCATCTGTCGTGTCTGGATGAATAAAGGAAATACCCATCCAATCGCCTTAGATTATGAAAGAATGCTGAGAGCACCTTAAAAGTTCACCTGTGCCCCCACACAACACATCCCTCTCTCTCCCTTTACCACAGAGCTAACAGCTCTCCTAATTTTGTGAGGAGAAATCCTTTGCTTTTCTCTAGAGTTTTGCCATCTGTGTATGCATCTCATTTAATTTAGCCTCCTTCTTCTGAACTTTATATAAATGGTATCATATTGTATGAAAACATGCAGAGTGCACACAAGGAAATCTGGGGTTTGAGATCCAGCCCCGTCGAGGGTGGGAGCTGCGGTGCCCACGCTCACAGGCCTGTAGCATATTCCTTTGTGTAGTTCGTTATCTTTTCATCCGGATTACCTTTCACAGACATTTGGGTTTTTCCCAGTTTTCTGCTATCCAAAACCTGCTGCTATGTACAACATTCTTTTAAGTGTCTCCTAGTATGAAGTGCAAGGATCTCTTGAATGAGAATTTTGTCTGGGTGAACCATTGCCGGGTCACAGGATATGAAGGTGAGCCCCTATTCTACTTTATTTGGCATTGCAGGATATTTTCCTGAGTTTTGGTTCCCATTCATATTCTTTTTTTTTTTTTTAAGGTTTTATTTATTTATTTGATAGAGAGAAAGATCACAAGTAGGCAGAGAGGCAGGCAGAGAGAAGGGGAAGCAGGCTCCCTGCTGAGCAGAGAGCTTGATGCAGGGCTCGGTCCCAGAACCCTGAGATCATGACCTGAGCCGAAGGCAGAGGCTTAACCCACTGGGCCACCCAGGCACCCCATCCCATTCATATTCTTACTGCAGTATGACTTCCCAGCATTCCACGTCCTGGCCAATCTTTATTACTGGACTTTCAAATTTTTACTGATTTATTGGCTGTGTCATGGTACCTCATGATGAATTTAATTCGCCTTTCACTGGTTCCTAAGAACTGATCATTCTTTCAAGAATGTATTAATACGGAACTGATTTAAACTAGTGTACTTAATTGATATCCTAATATTAAGCCAAAGCTTCATTTGAAATTAAATGCTCCGTTGATTTTCTAATGTCAAACCAATTTTGCATTGCTGATATGAACCCAGTTTGGTCATATATATTATTCTTGACTATTCTTTTTAGAACTTGCTGGATTCAGGGGCGCCTGGGTGGCTCAGTGGTTTAAGCCGCTGCCTTCGGCTCAGGTCATGATCTCAGGGTCCTGGGATTGGGTCCCGCATCGGGCTCTCTGCTCAGCAGGGAGCCTGCTTCCCTCTCTCTCTTTCTGCCTGCCTCTCCATCTACTTGTGATTTCTCTCTGTGAAATAAATAAATAAAATATTTTTAAAAAAAACTTGCTGGATTCAGTTTGCTGCTTTTTAAAGGACTCTGTATATATATCTCTTGAGGGAGACTGACTTGTAGTTTTTCCTTCTAGTTCCATCCTTATCAAGTTTTGGTAACAAGGTTATGCTCGCCTCAAAAGAGATGAGTTAAAAAATGTTCTACTTTTTCTATACTCCAAAGAATGTATAAGATTGCAGTTTTTTTTAAAGTAGGCCCACACCAACATGGGGCTTGAGCTCATGACCCTGAAATCAAGACCTGGGCTGAGATCAAGAGTCAGAGTCTTTTTTTTTTTTTTTTTTAAAGATTTTATTTATTTATTTGAGAGAGAGAGACAGTGAGAGAGAGTATGAGCGAGGAGAAGGTCAGAGGGAGAAGCAGACTCCCCATGGAGCTGGGAGCCCAATGTGGGATTTGATCCTGGGACTCCGGGATCATGACCTGAGCCGAAGGCAGTTGTCCAACCAACTGAGCCACCCAGGCATCCCAAGAGTCAGACTCTTAACTGGCTAAGCCATACAGGTGGCTCAAGATTGCAGTCTTTTAATCCTTGAGCATTTGCTAGAATATACCTGGAAAATCGTGTTGGTCTACATTGTCATTGTGGGAAGACTTTCAACTCGTTTTTCTTTAATAATTTTAGGAATATTCAAAGTTTTCTATTTCTTTGTGTCAGTTATAGTAATGTGCATTTTTTAGGAATTTATCCACTTCATCTGATTTTTCAGATTTATTGTCATCAAGTTGTTCATGATACCCTTCCATTATCTTTTTAATCCCTGTGGCATCTGTGATTAGGTTCCACTTTTCATTCCTCAGCAGTTTTGTTTTGTTTTGTTTGCCTGTTTTGCTACTGGTCAGTTTCACCAGAGGTTGGTCAGTTGTATTACTCTTTTTAGAGAACCAACTATTTTGGCTCTGTTGAGTTTCTGTATTGCGTTTGCTTCCTATTTTATTAATGTCCAGTCTTTATTTTCCTTCCTTCTGCTTTCTTGAGTTTATTTTACTATTCCATTTTTAACTTCTTGAAATGAATGCTTAACTCCTTCATTTTCAGCTTTTCCTTTTTTTTTTTTTTAAAAATTTTAATTATTTATTTTACAGAGAGAGATCACAAATAGACAGAGAGGCAGGCAGAGAGAGAGAGGGAAGCAGGCTCCCCGCTGAGCAGAGAGCCCGATGTGGGACTCAATCCCAGGACCCCGAGATCATGACCTGAGCCGAAGGCAGCGGCCCAACCCACCGAGCCACCCAGGCACCCTCAGCTTTTCCTTTTTATTAAACATTTCTTATAAGTTTCTCTCCAAGCACTACTTTAGTTATTATAAATTTTTATGGCTATTTTAAATTTCTTTACCTAAATTTCTTTTTTTTCAACCTCCCTCCGCTCCAGCAATACTCAATTTATTTCCTATGATCAATAGTCTCTCATGGTTTGTCTCCCTCTCTGATTTCATCTTGGTTTATTTTTCCCTCTCTTCTCCTATGATCCTCTGTTTCATATCTTAAATTCCACATAAGAGTGAGATCATATGATAATTGTCTTTTTCTGTTTGACTTATTTTGCTTAGTGCAATACCTTCTAGTTCCATCCACGTTGTTGCAAATGGCAAGATTTCGTTTTTTTTAAAGATTTTATTTATTTATTTATTTATTTGACAGAGAGAAATCACAAGTAGGCAGAGAGGCAGGCAGAGAGAGAGGAAGGGAAGCAGGCTCCCCGCCGAGCAGAGAGCCCGACGCGGGACTCGATCCCAGGAACCCGAGACCACGACCCGAGCCGAAGGCAGCGGCCCAACCCACTGAGCCACCGTTTTTGATGGCTGAGTAGTAGTCCATACTATGTCTATACCTCATCTTCTTCATCTATTCTTCTGTCAATAGACATCTGGGCTCTTTCCATAGTTTGGCTATTGTGGACATTGCTATTATAAACATTGGGGTGCACGTGCCCCTTCAAATCACTTCATTGTATCTTTGGGGTAAATACCCAGTAGTGCAATTGCTGGGTCATAGTGTAGCTATATTTTCAACTTTTTGAGGAGCCTCCATACTGTTTTCCGGAGTGGCTGCACCAGCTTGCATTTCATTCCCACCAACAGTGTAGGAGGGTTTCCCTTTCTCCACAGCCTCGCCAACATCTGTCGTTTCCTGACTTGTTAATTTTAGCCATTCTGACTGGTGTGAGGTGGTATCTCATTGGTTTTGATTTGTATCTTTATCTAAATTTTAAACGGATAATACTTTCCCATGATTCAAAACTTAGAAAATATAGAAATTTTTGTAGTAGGAAAACTCCCCCTCCCAAACTTAACCTCCCACCTGCTCAGTTCCCATAGTGCCCACCCACTCCCCACAGGTCACCTTGCTCTTAGTGTTTTATGCATACTTCCAGCCTTTCTTCGTGGTTCACAAGCAGTTATGACTAGAGAATCTTATTTCTTTTTCTCTTTTTTTTATACACAACATACAGTATATTAAACATATGTTCTGCACCTTGTTTTTACATATCTTGACAATAATTCTTAGAGATCTTTCAATGGCCTCATATCTAGAGCTTTTTTTTTTTTTTTTTTTTTTTTAAAGATTTTATTTATTTATTTGACAGAGAGAGATCACAGGTAGGAATAGAGGCAGGCAGAGAGAGAGAGGAGGAAGCAGGCTCCCTGCTGAGCAGAGAGCCCGATGCGGGACTCGATCCCAGGACCCTGAGATCATGACCTGAGCCGAAGGCAGCGGCTTAACCCACTGAGCCACCCAGGCGCCCCCATATCTAGAGCTTTTTAAAAATTTTTACATATGCATATTGTATGGCTGGATGAATGTTCCATTATTTTGTCATCATAGCTGTACTGAGTAAATAGTTTTCCATCCACTTTTTGTTGTTATTAACAGATTATTACATTATACATATATTCATGTGTAAATATATCTTGAAAACATATAAGTGCTGGGTACAGATTAAATGTATTTAAGATTGTCCTTGTAAAACCTTTATTTTGGAAAGTTGGAAACATATAAAATCATAGAAAATTGTACAATGACCCCCTGTGATCATCTAGTTTCAACAAATAGGACCAGTTTCATTTTATCTATCTTCTTGCCTACCTCTCTTCACTACCTCCTCTACTCTCAGACTACTTGGAAGTAAATTACAGATATCATTTCATCCATAAATATTTCTGTATTTATCCCTGTAAAGTTAAAGCTCTTTTAGGGGCCCCTGAGTGGCTCAGTCAGTTCAGTGTCCGACTCTTGGTTTCCGCTCAGGTCGTGTCGTGATCTCTGCTTAGCATGGAGTCTGCTTGAGATTCTCTCTCTCCTCCCTCTGCCCCAACCCCCTCTCACATGTTCATTCTCTCTTTCTCTCTCAAATAAATAAATAAATCTTTAAAAAAAACCCCACTTTTAAAAACATAACTACAATACACTAAAGATTAACAGTAACTCCTCATTATTATCAAATATTCAGTATCTTCAGGTTTCCCTGATTTTCTTATATATATCAAAATTACGTAGATGATTTGATAGTTGTACCATTTGAGTCCTTTAAATTTGCTGAGACTTGTTGAATGGTCCAGTATATGTCAGTTTCTCTAAATGTTTCTTTGTGCTGGAGAGGAAAGTGTACTCTGTTGTTAGGTACAGTGTTTTCTGTATGTCTTTCAGGTTCATGATTATTAATTGTGCTGTTCAGTCATTTGTATCTTTACTGATTTGTCTTTTGCTGTAATTATTGATTTGTCTGTTATTCCTTATAATTTAAATTTATTCATTTTATTCTGTCTATTATTGCTTTATGTATATTGGGGCAATGTATTAATTTCTTCAACAAATTGTTGTTTGTTTTTAAAGATTTTACTTATTTATTTGACAGAGAGAGAGAAACAGCTGGAGAGGGAACACAGGCAGGAGGAGTGGGAGAGGGAGAAGCAGGTTTCCCTATGAGCAGGGAGCCCAATGTGGGGCTCAATCCCAGGACTCTGGGGTCATGACCTGAGCTAAAGGCAGATGCTCAATGACAGCCATGCAGGTACCCTCAGCAAATGTTTATTAAGGGCTTCTACATGCCAGCACTGTTGTAGTTGCTAGGGATATTTTGGTGAACAAAAAAGGACAGAAATTCCTGCTCTAGTTGGGAGAGACAGGCAATAAGGAAGATAAAGAATTACATACAATTTAGATTATCTTCCTCATAAGTTGAACTTTTAAAATTATGAATTGACCTTTTCTATCTTAATTTTTTTTGCTTATAGTCTCTTGTGTGGCAATAGAACCATATAACAGCTTTCATTGAGTTGTTTACTCTATTTTTTCATCCTTTTACTTTTAGCCTTTCTATATTCTTTTCTTTTAAGATTTTATTTATTTATCTGACAGAGATTGCAAGTAGGCACAGAGGCAGGCAGGGGGGGTGGGGGGAAGCAGGCTCCCCAACTAGCAGAGAGCCTGATGAGGGGCTCAATCCTAGGACCTTCGGATCATGACCCAAATCAAAGGCAGAGGCTTTAACCCACTGAGCCACCCAGGTGCTCCTTGCCTTTCTATATTCTTTTTTTTTTTTTTTTTTTTTAAAGATTTTATTTATTTATTTGACAGAGAGACATCACAAGTAGGCAGAGAGGCAGGCAGAGAGAGAGAGAGGAGGAAGCAGGCTCCCTGCTGAGCAGAGAGCCCGATGCGGGACTCGATCCCAGGACCCTGAGATCATGACCTGAGCCGAAGGCAGCGGCTTAACCCACTGAGCCACCCAGGCGCCCTACCTTTCTATATTCTTATGTCTTAAATGTGTTCTGTAAACAGCATATAGTTGTGTTTTTAGAAAATTTTAACCATTTATTTTATATATATAAATATATGTATATATATAAATATATATATATATAAATTTGGATTTACATCTAACATTTTACTTTATGCTTTCTTTTGTTTTATCTGTTCTTTCTTTTTCTTTCCTTTCTTTTATTTTCTTTCATTTTGTCTTAATCATGCCATCTTTTCTTTCACTTGAGTAAGAAGTTAGTAGTATTTTTCTCAGTAAGAGTTTTTATAAAGATATAAGTCACATGCCATACAATTCAGCGTGTGATTTAGTGGTGTGTGGTATATTCAGAATTGTGCCATCATTACCACAATTACCTTCAGATCATCTTCCTTACCCTAAAAGAAAGTCCTACTCATTGGCAGTTACTCTCCATCAAACTGTCCCCGTGACCACACCCTCCACTCCAGACCTCTAGACAATGTCTCATCTTTCTGTCTCTACAGATTTTCCTTTTCTAGATATTTCATGTGACTGAACCATACAGTGTGTGACCTTTGTGTCTGGCTTCTTTCACTTCATCTATGGGTAGCATCACCAGTACTTTCTCAAGTGTTATTGCCAAGAACTGTTCCATGTTCTGTTCATCTAGTCATCACTTGGTGGACATTTGGGTTATTTGCCTTTTTAGTTAAAATCAATGCTGCTTTTAACATTTGTGGACAAGATTTTGCGGGGACATAGCTTTTCATTTCTCTTGGTAGATACCAAGGAGTAGAGCTGCTGGATCATATGGTAAACTCTTGGAGAAACTGCCACACTTTTTCCAAAGCAGTAGCAACCATCTTACAGCCCCTTGAGTAGTATATGAGGGTTTCTCTACATCCTCACCAACACTTGCTTTTATTTCTCTTTAAAATTATTTATTTATTTATTTTAAGATTTTATTCATTCATTTGACACAGAGAGAACACAAGTAGGGGGAGCGGCAGGCAGAGGGAGAGGGAGAAGTAGGCTCCCTGCCGAGTAAGGAACCACATGCGGGGCTTGACCTCAGGACCCTGGGATCATGACCTGAGCCAAAGGCAGCCTCTCAACTTGACTGAGCCCCCCAGACACCCCAATATTTGCTTTTTTTCTCTTTTAAACTATAACTATGCTAGTGAGTGTGAAGTGGTAGTTCATTGTGGTTTTGATTTGCATTTCCCCCATGGTAAAAGACGTGGTGCATCTTTTCATGTGCTTTATTAGCAAGTTGTGTGTTTTCTTGGGAGAGTTGTCTACAGATCTTTTGTCTGTTTTTAAGCTGCATTATGTGTTTTTTTGTTATTGAGTTGGAAGATTTCTTTGTATATTCTGGATACAAGTTTTATCGGATAAATGATTTACAAATATTTTCTCCCATTCTTTGAGTTGTCATTTCACATTCTTTTTTTTTTTTTTTAAGATTTTATTTATTTATTTATTTGACGGACAGAGATCACAAGTAGGCAGAGAAGCAGGCAGAGAGAGAGGAGGAAGCAGGTTCCCCGCTGAGCAGAGAGCCCGATGCGGGACTCGATCCCAGGACTCTGGGATCATGACCCGAGCCAAAGGCAGAGGCTTTAACCCTCTGAGCCACCCAGGTGCCCCGTCATTTCACATTCTTGATGGTGTCCTTTGTAGCACAAAAGTTTTTAATTTTGATGAATTCCAGTTTACCTGTTTTTGTTGTTGTTGTTGCTTGTGCCTTTGATGTCCTATCAAATAAACCATTAGCTAGCTCATGTAAGGCCATGAAGACTTGCACCTGTATTTTTTCCTGAAAATGTTATAGTTTTATATTTAGGACTTTGATCCATTTTGAGTTAATTTTGTATATAGTAGGAGGTAGGGGTCCAACTCCTTTTTTTTTTTTTTTTTTTTTTTGCACATAGATATCCAGTTGACCACCATTTGTTGAAAAGATGATTCCCATTGAATTATCTTGTTTACCTTAAAAAAAAAAGATGATGAAAGTAAAGGTAAATAAATTTCTGGACTCTAAATTCTATCTCATTGGTCTTGTATCTGTTTTATATTAGTACTAACACTGTCTGGATTATTGTAGTCTTTTTTTTTTCCTTTGGACAGAGATCACAAGTAGGCAGAGAGGCAGGCAGAGAGAGAGAGGAGGAAGCAGGCTCTCCGCTGAGCAGAGAGTCTGATGTGAGGCTCGATCCTGGGACCTTGGGATCATGACCTGAGCCAAAGGCAGAAGCTTTAACCCACTGAGCCACCCTGGTGCCCCTGGATTATTGTAGTTTTGTAGCAAGTTTTAAAAATCAGGGTAAGTTCTCCAACTTTGTTCTTTTCCCAGATTATTTTGGCTATTTAGAGTCCCTTGAATTTTCATATAAATTTTAGGATCAGTTAGTTAATTTCTACAATGAAACCAGCTAGAATTTTGGTGGGGATTGCATTGAATGTAAAGATCAGTTTGAGGGAAGATTGGTATCTTAATATTAAGTATTAATATTAAGAGGGGTTTGAACTCCTGACCCTGAGATCAAGACCCGAATTAGCTAAAAAGTCAAATGCTGGGGCACCTGCTTGGCTCAGTCAGTTGGGCATCTACCTTTGGCTCAGGTCATGATCCCAGGGTTCTGAGACTGAGCCCTACATCAGGCTTCCTGCTCAGTGGGAGCCTGCTACTCCCTCTCCACCCTGCTCTTGCTCTCTTCTTGCTATGTCTCTCTCTTAAATGGATTAATAAAATCTTAAAAAAAAAGTCAGATGCTTAACTGACTGAGCCACCCAGATGCCCCCTAGGATTTTCTGTATATAAAATCATCTGTAAATGGAGATAGTTTTATATTTTTTCTTTCCAATATTGATGCCTTCTGTTTCATTTTCTTGCCTTATTGGCCTGGTCAAAACCTCCACCCCAGTGCTGAATGGAAGTGGCACAAGCAGACACCTTTGTCTTATTCCCCCTCCCTTTTTTTTTTTTTTTTTTTTTTGAGAGAGAGAGAAAGAGCTCGAGCATGAGAGAGAGCTGGGAGTGGAAGGAACGGGGAGAGGAAAGGGGTAGAGAGAGTCTCAAGCAGGCTCCACTCCCAGTTTGGAGCCAGTAGGGGCTTGATCTCATGACCCCAAGATCATGACCTGAGCCGAAAAATCAAGAGTTAGACACTTAGCCAACTGAGCCACCCAGGCTCCATCCTTGTTTCATTTCTGATCTTAGGGAGAAACATTCAGTTTTTCACTATTAAGTATAATGTTAGCTTTGGATTTTTCATAGATGGCTTTTTTTTCATAGATGGTTGATGAAATTCTCTTCTATTTTAAGTTTGTTGAATGTTTTAATCATGAAGACTGTGTTGCATATTATCAGATGCTTTTTCTGCATCCATTGAGATGATCATGTGGGTTTTGTCATCTAATCTGTTGATAGGATGTATTCATTACATTAATGGATTTTTTTTTTATGTTAGCCCAACTTTGCACTCTTGGGATAAATCCATGTGGTCTGGTGTGTAACCCTTTTTATATGTTGCTAAATTTGATTAGTATCTTGTTGACCATTTGGGGGGTCTTCATTTATAAGAGATATTGGCTTACAATTTCCTTTTCTTGTGATATATTTGTGTAGATTTGGTATCAGGGTTATAATTGTGTAGATTTGGTATCAGTTATAATACAGGCTTTGTAGTATGAGTTGGGGGAATATTCCCTCCTCTCCTTTTTTTCTGGAAGAGTTTGAGTAGGGATTGGTATTTATTGTTTTTTAAATATTTGGTAGAATTCACCAGTAGATCCATCTGGCCCAGGCTTTTCTGTGTGGTTAGTTTCTGGATTACTAATTTAATCTCTTTACTTGTTATGTGCCTATTCATGTTGTCTATTTCTTCTTGAATCAGTTTTGGTAGTTGTGTCTTTCTAGAAATGTGTCCATTTCATCTAAGTTATCTGATTCGTTGGCATGTAGATGTTCATAGTATTTCTTTACAATCTTTTTTTTATTTCTGTAAAGCAAATAGTAGTATCCCCTCTTTCATTCCTGGTTATACTAATTTGAGTCTTCTCTTTTTTTCTTGGTAAGTCTAGCTGAAGTTTTGTCACTTACTGATCTTTTCAAAACAACTTTTAGTTTCATTGATCTTTCTCTGTTGTTTTTCTATTCTCTATTTCACTTACTTTTGTTCAAATCTGTGTTACTTCCTTCCCTCTGCTTGCTTCAGGTTTAGTTTGCTTTTCTTTTTCTGGTGATTTAAGGTAGAAGGTTAAGTTACTGATTTGAGGTCTGTTTTTCTTTCTTGTCTTTTGCAGGGAAAATTTTAATCATTTATATATTTACATTTATATATTTATTTATATATATTTTTATATATACATTTATATATTTACACACACATATTACATGAGTACACACAAAAAAAGAATATATATATTTTAAATACATATAAGTACAGTTGACCCTTGACCAACCCAGACACAAGTCTGAACTGTGTGGGCATACTTATATTTACTTTCAGTAAATATGTTGGAAATTTTTTTTGGAGATTTGTGACAATTTGAAGAAACTCCCAGATGAACCATGTATCTCAGAAGGATTGAAAAAATTAAGTTAGGTATGTCATGAATGCATGAAATATATGTAGGTAGTAGTCTATTTTACCATTTGCTACCATAAAATATATACGAATCTATTACAGAAGTTAAAATTTATCAAAACTTATGCACAAACTTACAGACCATATATGGTGTCATCCACAGTATAGAGAGGTGTAAACAAACAAGGATGCAGTATTAAATCATAACAGCATAAAACCACAGGACATACTGGATGACTGTAACGCTTTCAAAGCCACCTCCTGTTGCTGTTGGGATGAGCTCAAGTGTTGCGGGTGTCTGCTCAAAACTCTGGGATGCTCATCGGTCTGCAGGAGCAGTGTGTCTCCAGTAAATTGTAGATCGCAGTAAAAAGTGAGCTCTTATGGCTCTTGCTCTTAGTAGTGAAGCTGCGGGGGGCGGTGTGGGAAGTTCGGGGCAGATGTTTGACTGTGGAGCGGGAGGTCAGTGTCTCTAACCCCCTGCATTGTTCAAGGGTCAATTGTATCGTATCTGTATCTCAAATGCATGCAAGGATATATACACTGTATTTATATAGAGGAAGAATGGGAAACACAAACTGGCTGGTTATCCACAGGGAAGCTGCCTGAAATCAATTCCCGTTTTTACCACTTACCAGTAGTCAGCCTGATCGAGTCCCTTATCCGAGTCAAACCTCAGTTTTTTGAGCCACAAACCTGAGATACTAATCCGTCCCTTGCTAGGTTTTGTGATGATTAACAGAGCTGGTGTCTGTAAAGTGTCATTCGCACGGTGTAGGCACAGCGCCAGACACACAGTTCGTGCTCAGGAACAAGCGGCTGCTGCAAGAACAAAAGCTCACGGGTAGCGGTCATTACTGTCTGTCCACATTCTCTGTCCTGGCAGTTCCTCTGTGACGAGGGTGCTGGTATTTCTGGGGACTACATTGATCGTGTGGATGAGCCCTTGTCCTGCTCTTATGTGCTGACCATTCGGACACCTCGGCTGTGCCCCCACCCTCTGCTCCGGCCCCCACCCAGTGCCGCTCCCCAGGCCATTCTCTGTCACCCTGCTCTGCAGCCTGAGGAGTACATGGCCTACGTTCAGAGGCAAGCTGGTGAGTAATGAGAAGGGTGAGATAAGGGTAGGGACCGGCAGAAGATAAGGGATTGAGAGCCCAGAGGCCTGTGGCCTTGTCCTGCCCACACGCTGTTTCTCAGTAGACTCCAAGCAATACGGGGATAAAGTCCTCGAGGAGCTGCAAGACCTGGAGCCGCACATGTGGAGCGAGGTCCAGCTGGGAGCAGGGCCCTCAAAGAGAGCAGGTAGGACCTTGTTAGCCCTGTTCCATGACACCTCTCTCTGGTCCTTCCCTTCCCCAGTCTTACTGTCCTGGACTGACTGTTGGGGGTGGGGAGGAAGTGGGTCCTGATTCCTTAGCAATAGTGAAGGAGAATGGACCCTATTCTGCTTGGTCCCTTCCATTTCTCCCTTCCTTCCCAATTCCTCCCTGTTCTGTGTGTCCCAGGTGCACACCCCACCAAGGACGAGAGTAAGGAATCAGATTTCTGGAAGATGCTTCATGAGCCAGAGGAGCAGAACCCTGGGGTGGAGGAAGCTCAGGCTGAGGTGAGAGCCAGCTTCCCAGCCATTGCTCTGATGAGGCTGGCCCTGGGCAAGCTGCGGTCATCATGAGATGACCTATACTGGTCTAGGGAGGCCAGGATCTACCCAGAACCACCACCTTAAGAGTGTGGTAGGCATAAACACGGTTGTGTACTTGACTCTGCCCTTTTCTCCTCATCGGGAGCAGGAACCCAACCTTGAGACAGCAGATCCAGCTCCCGGCCCTCCCCAAGGTGAGCGAACCGTCCCTGTCTCCTTTCCTGGTTGCATGTATTCTGAAGTTGGCGGGAGTGGGGGTGGGGTGGAGGTAAACATTGGTTGGGGAGTTTGGGCTGCCAGGCCATCATCAAATTCATTTTTACAGGAGGTAATACTGTTGGCAGACAGCAGTTCTGTTCTAGGGAGATAGCAGGACACAGTGGTTTCACAGCTTGCTAACTTTGTAATCCTGGGTGATTTCACTTAACCTCAATTTCCTCACTCCCAACAGTGGGTAATACCCCTACCTTACAGGGTGGTTGTGAGATTAAATGAGAATGAGTCTGTAGCTCATAGCACAGTGCTTGGAACAGAGTCGACAATAGTTTATATTTGTGGAAAAAGGAGAACAGTATCCAGGAAAGAGGAGCCTGTGGCCTCAGAATCTCTTCTGTAGTCCTAAAAACTGGAGTCATTACAAGCAGGGCTCAGTGGTGCACTCGCCAGCAGCTTGTTAGTGTTCCTTCTCTCACCTGTGGGTCCCCCTTAGGAGAGTGCTCTCCAGGGGGTTACATTGGCCCCTAGCTCACTGACCAGACAGGTGGCTCCTGAAGGCTGGGACCGTGTCCTTCCATGGTCTTCTCCTCTCCTCTCCTTAGGAAATCAAAATAGAATTTAGGACACAACTGGTATCACTCCTGCTCTTTCATTGCAGATTTTCAGAACAATGTGCAGGTCAAAGTCATCCGGAGTCCTGCGGACTTGATTCGATTGATAGAGGAGCTGAAAGGTGGCGCAAAAAAGGTATGCGCCCTGCTTAAGGGAGGGAGAGAGCCCGCCTCACCTCCCTGTAGGGAGCATTTAGCCAACTGCCCCTGACTGGGGCCTGCAGTGAGCCCAGTGGGGGTGACTCCCTTTCTTTCCCTCTCCCGAGACCCCCGCCACTGCGCTCTGGCCACTGTGTTTCTGCTGAAACCGCAACTGTCCACCTCTTTCTTCCAGTCCCCGTCCACCCATGGGAGGCCAAACGGAGGCCCAGAGCAGCATGCGGAGGATGCCGCTGAAGGCCCTCAGAGGGAAGCAGAGGTGAAGGAAAAGAGTAACACGGACCATCAGAACGAGGTGGAGGAAGAGGAGGAAGAGGAGGAGGAGGAAGATGAAGATGAGGATGAACAGCAGTTACTGGGAGAGTTTGAGAAGGAACTGGAAGGGATACTGCTCCCTTCTGACCGAGAGCGGCTCCGGTCGGAGGTGAAGGCTGGCATGGAGCGGGAACTGGAGAACATCATCCAGGAGGTGCGCGTGGCCCTCACTCCCGTGTGCGCCAGCCCACTGCCCTGTGGGCTGAGGCGGGGTGGGCAGAGGGGCCCAAAGGGAGCACAGAGCAGCCTCCAGGAGGTTGTTTACTTGATGAAAGGGGGACAGTAGGGAAGGGGGACCCAAGAGAGGGCTGAAACTTAACTAGTGCTCTCCTGTAGAGCGTGGACCACTGACTTGGACCCCCCAGACCCTTGACTCTCCACTCCTGCTTTGGGCATTCCAGACAGAGAAGGAGCTGGACCCAGACGGGTTGAAGAAGGAATCCGAGCGCGATCGGGCAATGCTGGCCCTGACATCCACTCTCAACAAACTCATCAAAAGGCTGGAGGAAAAACAGAGTCCAGAGCTGGCACAGAAGAAGCACAGGAAAAGGAGGGTTGTCCCCCAAAAGCCTACCCCCTCCCCCAAAACAGCAGGTAGGAGCTGTCAGACAGGGAGGGGCAGTCAAGCCCACTGTCTTTTGTCCCTCAGCTGGTGGACTCTGGAGGGCATCATGTTCTTTCCCTTCAGAGAAAGCGTACTCCCTTCCCTCTTTCTGGAACACTGTTTTCACACCTGCCTTCCCACGGCCTCCATCCCTTTGCCTCGTTACCTCCTATTCATTCATCTTCTTGGGAAGCAGCTTCTGGAGTGTATCTGTCTTGTTTTCTGGCTTGCTTCTGTGCACCCAGCGCCTAACACTTCCCTGGCGCATAGTGGGTGGTCAGGAGACAGTAAGGGAATGACTGCAAGCAGGCCTGTGTGCTGAAGACCACACATGGGGGAAGGAGGCAGCTTACCCACACTGAGCCCTGTGTCCTGGGGGAGGCCCCAGCTGGTGGGGTGTGAACACGCAAGCCCAGTTATTCCTAAACTGACTTCCTGGACAGACTTGCAGTTACTGCTGCTTCTCGCACTCCCTGATCTCCCTTCCACAGGGTCATATGAGATCAGACATTCCAAATGGAATATTCTCTTTTCAAACCGTCCATCCCACTATCTCTATAAACATTGGAATGTCTTTCGAGTAGCAGCATGTGGAGTACCAAACCACAGTTTTCCAACCTGCTTCTTAAGAAACAAAACTTCTTTGTTGGCTTGGGTGGCCTGATTTTTGCTTCAGAAAACACAGTCATTTTTCCTGTGGGGGAGAAGCAGAGACTTCCCAGTCCAGAAGGGGAAAGGGAGGCTGCCGCTGGTGGAGCAAGCTGTAGAGGCCCGAGGGGAGGGCATTAATTTATTCTGAGCCCCAGTTCCTCTCTGTGTTTGTGATGGAAAACTGCCCAAACCAGTGGATGGCCGGGGGTGAGGTGACCACCACCGCCCCTAACCTGGAGTCACGGCTCTGCTTTGTGTCTCCCTGTGTGTCTCCCCCTCTAAGAGGAGGATCCTGAGCACAGAGTCCGGGTCCGGGTCACCAAGCTCCGTCACGGAGGCCCCAATCAGGATCTGACTGTCCTCGAGATGAAACGGGAAAACCCACAGCTGAAACAAATCGAGGGGCTGGTGAAGGAGCTGCTGGAGAGGGAGGGGCTCACAGCGGAAGGTGGGCCCTGGGGCTGGCTGGCTTCAGAGCTGTTGGCAGGGCCTGCTGCCCGAGGTGGAGGGGCTGGGTCAAGGCGGACTGGAAACCTCGTTGGGGATCTGGGAGGCAGAGGGCCCTGCACAGCAGCGCCCATCCGTCCTTTCCCCTCACTACCCTCACGGCTCCTTTCCAGGGAAAATTGAAATCAAAATCGTGCGACCAGGGGCTGAAGGGACAGAGGAGGACGCACGTTGGCTAACCGACGAGGACACGAGAAACCTCAAGGAGATTTTCTTCAATATCTTGGTGAGAGGCAGCCTAGTCCCCAGCCCTGGAGCTCCAGGCCTTCACCCCGCTCTGGTGCAGTGGAGTGGAGAGCATGGCCAGGGGCATCCTGACCAGCCCCAGCCTCACCACCTTCTGCGCTGCGGGAATTTCTGGCAACTGGATGGATATTCCCTTGCGAAGTGCGGGTGCCAGGTCCCTGCCCTCCCCACATGGCCAGTCCCCGGATGCTCTAGTACCCTGCGCGCCCTGGCCTCACCACCAGCAGCCCCTCACCACGCATCCTCCCCGCAGGTGCAGGGAGCAGAGGAGGCGCAGAAAGAGCGGCAACGGCAGAAGGAGCTGGAGAGCAATTACCGCCGGGTGTGGGGCTCTCGAGGTGGGGAGGGCACAGGAGACCTGGAGGAGTTTGACTTCTGAGACCACCTCTGCCATAGGCTGGCCAGGGAGTCCAGAGCCTGCCTAGACTGGCCCTGCCTCCTCCCCTCACCCGCGCCCAGGGCTCTGAAGGCCAAACAGCAGAGTAGAGCTGAGCTGGGGACCTGGCCTCCAGCTGCCTCCCTCCTGGGGAGTATAGAGAGGCCCTGGCGTGAGCACGCCCCCCCACCCCTGCTGCTGCTCAGAGCCACCCAAGACCTCGCGGCCCTGTGGAGTTTACTCTCCCAGGCTTCTCCCTATAGCCCCTTACTTTCTCCTGGCTCCCTGGTACCCGTCCCCTAACTTGTCGGTTCCTTTCCCCTCCCTCCCTGGACAGTTGATGAGATCTTTTGAGTGAAGGAGGGTGGGGAGAGCAAGAAGAGTGGGGCAGTCCAGCAGGCCCCCCACACCCTGCCTGAACTGCTCTTTGGGGCCACCACCTACCCTTGGATCGGCTCGGGATGCCCTACTCCTTTCCCTTCCCACACTGTTCCCTACAATCCGGGCTTCCAACTTGAGGTGCCTTCACCTCTGTTTCTGAGGAAATGGGAGAAAGTTGCCCACCACCTCTGACACGATCCCACTGAAAGGGTGGGGTACAGAACCACCCACGATGTTCTTGAACAATCAGGTTTCTCAATAAAGAACTGGACCATCAATCCATCAATCTGTGTTTTCTTCTGAGGGGTGGGTGGAGCCGGGGCTCTAGTAGACCTGAGGCTTCGTGTTCTCCTCAGGGTGGGGTGCACACTCTCTGATCCCATTCTGTGCTCCACCCCCACCCCTGCCAGGTGGCACCAGCGGGGACTGGGACACACAGGAAGAGACCAGGACAGAGAAACAAAGCCCACTGACCTGCCAAGGACTGAAGCACTTGTAGTTCCGTTGTCCCTCTTTTTCCTCCTCTTTCTATTCCTTCTTTCCCCCTTCACATCCGGAAAGTGGGGTGCACAGCATGGAGTTACCCCATTTGAAAAGTAACTTTTCGTGTGCCACCCACCACAGTGCGCTGCAGCTTCTGTTGGCCTCCTGCACCCATGCCTGCCTGCCACACGGAGTCATTTCACTAGGCCCAGTGCCTGTCTACTCCAGCTGTGACTGTGCCCAGGCCAGGTGGGTCTGGGTAGGTCTCTCCATCTCCTCCCTGTTGCCAGATGCAGACACGGGGGCCCTCACTTCCCCCTTTTCTCGTCTTGCTCTCGATCTCTGAGAGGTACAGTTTTTCTGCTGAAGATGGCACCGACTCACAGGTAAGCTGGAGCCCATTGAACTCTTGGGTCTCTAGAAGTCAAAGTGAGATTCATTTGTTGTTGAAGAAAGTTGTCTGAGACCCGCCCTCTTCTTTCTGAATGTCAGTGGGTGCTTATTTTGCATGTTATGCTTACATTATTTTATGGAGAACTGTAAATGGGAAGACTTGTGAAACCCTGCTTCCTCAGGTCCATTTGGGGGTCTTGCAGGGAAGGAATGCTTCCCCAGTGCAAGAGACATGGCTCATGGGCAGCTGTAATTGGGGTGCTGGGTTCAAATCCTCACTCCTCTCTTTACTTGGCGGGGCTGTGGAAGAGTTATTTATCTTTTCAAGTGCTGTTTCCTCTCGGGTAAGTTGTGGATAATCACGCTGGTCTCCGATGGTGGTTTTGAGTACTGAGCGGAACCTACTGTGTGTTTCATGCTCTTAGCACAGCACCAGGCCCACAGAAAGTACTGGGTAAGTTCTCACGAACCAGCTCCTGAGTTCTGAAGACACTAGATGGTCCTTGGAGGCAAGAGTCTTAAAGGCATCTCGAAAGCTGATCTGAAGCTACACTGGAATTTGATGAGGATAGACATGGAGTTCTGGAAACCTCACTAAGTGGAATAATCTTGTACTTTCAATAGGAAATTCCTTTTTGCTTTCCTTTAGCTTTTAGTGAAACTCCCATGGAGAAAGTTGGTCTGTCCCAGCTGTGCTAAGGCAAACAAAAAGAGGGGAGCAGGGTGTGTGGCCACGGTTTGTGGCAAGAGTGGGGGTGAGGCGGGGCAGCAGGAATCCAGGTGAGGACACCTGAGGTGAACTGGGAAGGTGGCATGGATGTGAAAGGGCAGCAGCTCTCCTCAGTACTCCCCCGCCCTCGCCAGGAGTCTCCTTCTAGAGTCCTATTGTGCACAACCCGGAGAGCGTGGCGTTTTGTGATCCCACACACTCCACCCTTCACATTTCCCACAAAGCCCAAGAGGGAGCCAATGATAAAAAAAGAAAAAAAAAAACAGCCAGTGGATTAACTTAGTGTTGGGATTTGCGATGGGGTTGCTGACACCCTGACCACCCTTCACTGGCTGAAAGGAAAGGAACTCCCCACTGGCGTGCGGTTCCCTGTGGTAATTCTGTGCTCTCTGGGGCCCTTGCTTCCTCTACAAACTCTCTCACACTCGAGCTTCTGAGGAAGATAGTGAACTTTTGCCACCAAGAAGTAGAGTGGAGATGGATTGCGGGAGTCCAGGGTCTCTGAGCTGAAAGAGGGAATAGCCAGGTGTTCCACCTGAGGTTAATTCCTTCTCTTCCTTTTTTTTTTTTTTTTTTCTTTAAAGAGAGGGAGCAGGGGAGGGGCAGCAGGAGGAGAGAGGAGAGAATCTCAAGCAGGCTGCATGCCCATCAAGGAGCACCACACAGGCCTTAATCCTACCACCCTGAGATCCTGACTTGAGCTGAAATCAAGAGTCGGACGCTCAATCGACTGAGCCATCCAGGCGTGTCACCCCCACTCCCTTCCCCCTTTCTTTTGATTTGCCCTCCCAGAATACACACCTGCCTCTGTACATGTCACTACACCTGCATCCCTGAGCTCACCTTTCCCTATGTCAGACTGCTGTGCTGGGTGGTCCCTATCCTAGAATCCTGGGTAATGAGGGCCTCCACGTGATTGGGACCTGGGCCCACTGCTGCCACCGCGCCTTGTTAGCTTGATGGCACACCGGCAGCTGTCTGTCGTTGTGGGGTGGGAGGTTCTGAGCCTCTCCTAGAGGCTCTACCAGAAGACTCAGGGCCATTGACTGAATGACATGTGGCTATGCCCAGCCTGCTTTGGCTGCTGGCCAGTGCCACTCCAGCCAGCCCCTCTATTGGAGCAAACACTTTCTGCTGCCCACGAGAAACAGCAGGATGGGCTTCATGCTGAACCAGGAAGCACTGCAGCTGTTGGGGGCACCACTGGTTTCAGTGGCCTAGAGGACATGGAGGGGGGCAGATGTCTACTCCATCAGCTGGGCATGAAGTATGTGAACACCAGGGACCTGTGTGGTTGTGAGATTTCCCAGCTCCTACCATAATGAGCTCTACTTCTGGTATCAGGTCCCTAGGGCAGTCCTTCATGGCCAGTGCTGGAGTCCTCACCAGGTCCCTCTGAACAGATGGTTCAGATTACCAATAAACAGGTGCCACCAAAGTGACCCGCCCAAGGCCACCTAGCCATGAAGTGGAAGGCCCGGCTTTAAAATCAGATCTGATTCCAAAGATCCTCCTCTCAACCAAAGCTAGCCCAGCTTCTCCCCCTCTCCAAGCAGCCCCCTCCCCTGTCATCTCCTCTAAGTTTCACACCCCAGCTCCTTCCCAGAAAGGGGGTCATGTTGGGAGTCATGGACTTTTCAGCTCCCTGGATCCCTACTTTTGCTCTGACCTTTCACTACAGGGGGAAGTATCTGACCTACCAGCTGATGTCCTGCCACCAGCCCCAGCAGGGGCACCCCCTGCGAGCCCTCTCCCACCTCCAGTTTCCCACCTTGACCAAGTCCATTCCCTGACCCGCCTCTTCAAGAAAAAGCCAGCAGCTCCCCCCTAGACAAAAATCACTTCCTCTTTAATTGCTGTTGAAGAAGATTCACACCATCTGCCTCAGAGGAGATGAGGGCATTTCCCTCTGCCCCCGTCCCTCTCCCCTCCCCAATTACCTGGTCCTTTGCAAAATATTTTAGCTGAGAAAAAAAAAAAAAAAAAAAGACCGGAAACCACTGACACAGACGGTCCAAGGGCTGGATTGATTAAAGGAGGCAGGGCTGGGCCAGGTAAATCCACCCCACCACCCCCTTCCTGGGGATGGGGAAGGAGGCCTGGAAACCCTCCCAGCCACCTCACATCCTCTTAGCCCTGGCTGGGAGGGATCATGGGGTTGAGGGTCTGGAGCTGCTCCAGTGGGAGGGAGGGGCTGGACAGGAAGAATAGTGGGGGAGGGGTCCCATTGCAGGGGTGCCCCCTACCCCAGATCACCACGGGCGCTGCACAGTCACAGGTACGCAGTCACGGTCACAGACACTCACAACCCGAGAGCACCCCCACCCCACCCCACCCTCTGCCCACCCCTGGCTTCCCCTACCCTGAAACGCCCTCCCCGAGTCCCTGCCCGCCCCCGCCCCCTTGTTGGGGAACAAAGCAATAAATTACAAGGTCCCTCCCCTGTCCCCTTAGCCCGCTCTGCTCCATCTCTTCTCCTTCCCGAGATAATAGTGAGGAGGGACCCAGGCTCTTGGCTCCCCCGGCCCTTTAGCTTCCATCCATGGGTGGGTGTGGGGGGACGTCCTGATTTCCACTCCTCATGGTCCCTTTCACGGAAAGGGTTGGGGACCCCCCTACCCCCTTGGGCAGCAGGGGTCCTGCCCCTCGCTGCCCTTCCCCCTTCACTGGGCAGTGAGATTAGCATGGAAGGGGTGGGGTCCCCGGTATTGGCCCCAAGTCCCAGGGCTAGCTCTCCCACGTACTAACCCCTCCCTCTGGCGTGGCGTCGCCCCAGGAGCCAGCCTGGGTATGTGCTCCCGCCTTGGGATTGTCGAGCACAAGCAGGACTGGGTCTTCCCCACTCCACCCCTAGGGGGCGCAAGCGGGTAAATCCAAGCTCCCAGGAGCCGGTACCGCGACTGGGGGTCTGCTTCCACAGACACCCAGCGGGTAGACCCATAGCAATCCGAGTGTGGAAACGGTGGAGAGGGGGCGTGTTGAGCTGGGGTCTCCATGCCTCGTTGGGGAGAGGGAGGTGAGTTTGTGTCTTCTGGGAGGCGTGGGGGCTGTGCCCTCGTGGGGGAAAGAAGTGCTCCCGTGGGCCGGGGTGCGGATTGGAGAGGTGAGTGGGTGCATCTGTCCAGCGGTCCGCCCGATGTGGTCGTGCCCGGCCCGTGTGGGAGTGGGGGAGTCTCTCCCGCTGGGCAACTATACCAGCGCGACGGGGGCGTCGGCGCGACCCATGCTGGCGGCGCTGCTCCGGCGGCGGGGGCTGGGCGTGGCGGTGATGCTGGGGGTGGTGGCTGCGCTGGGGGTGGTGGCGGTGCTGCCGCCCTCACCCGGGCAGCCGTGCTGGAGAAGGATGTCGGCGCATAGCTGGCTTCCAGCCTGGCGGGCGTAGAACAGCGCCGTGTGGCCCTGTGCGTCGCGGGCGGCCACGTCCGCGCCGTACTAGAAGGACAGAGATGGCCGCGTCACCAAGACTCCCCATAGGGCCGACACCCGCACGCCGTCTCCCCAGAATTTCCAGGCCCGCTTCCAGGGTCCTTTTAGGGACATCAGGCTCCCCCGCGCCTGGCTGTTTCCCAGCGGGAGCCCTCCAAAACCCCCTACCCCAATCCTCACTCACGCACCCACAGCAGCAGCTGCGTGATGACAACGTGGGCGAGCTCGGCTGCCAGGTGAAGGGGGGAGCGAAGCTGCGGGTCCTCCACGCTGGTGTCGAGCGGCCCGTGTCGCGCATGGGCCAGAAGCAGGAGAACGGCGGCCACGTCCTGGGCCTGCACCGCGGCCCACAGCTGGTGGCCCAGCGGTTCCTCGGAAGTGCCCAGCGGTGCCAGGAACAGCAGCTGCTCGTACTTGGCGCGAATCCATGATTCACGCTCCTCCCTACAAGACCAGAGATGAACAGGAAGGGCTCTAGACGCCCCCCCCCCCAGGACCTCTGCCCCTCACTCGGGTAACCTCTCGGGATCCGCACACCCTAAACGCCCCGCTTCCCTACTACGTACCGCGAAGAGTCCCGCGTGGGTTTGGTGCGGCCCCGCGTGTCGCTCTCCCACACGCGGTTGGCCATGTCGTTGCCAATGGCCGTCAGCACCAGGGTCAGCTCCCGAGGCCAGTCGTCCAAGTCCAGCGAGCGAACGCGGGACAGGTGTGTGCCCAAGTTCCGGTGAATGCCAGAACACTCGATGCAGATGAGTGCGCCCAGGTTCAAACTGGCCCACGTGGGGTCTGGGGAGGGAGTGCAGAGGTCAGCTTCCCTGCAGTGCAGGCAGCATGGGCGCCCCAGGCTTCCCCAACCCCAGCGAACCACACTCCCTCCCAGACCCCTCCACTGCCCCCTTGCGCTCACTGGGGGCCCCGCAGTCCACGCAGATAGAGTTCCCCTTGGCGTTCCGGATCGCCTGGATGGCCACTGCTTCACTTTGGCTGTCTGTGCGCAGCTGCAGAAAGGGTTGGGGTTTGTATTGACTCTCCCTTGTATTGAGCCCTTCTCCAGACTCAAGACACTCACCTCTGCTCGCCGCGACCCTCACCCCCCACCCATTACCTTGACTTTGCTGCTCTCACAGCATTGCAGACTGGCTAGGATCTGACTTTCGATGGCCTGGACCCAGGCATCTCGCTCCTCAAAACTGGCGGCCTCAAAGTGCCACGTCTGACCAGTGCTGGACACGATCAGGAATTCGAAGTTTTCCTCTGGGTGGGGGGATGGGATGGAGTCATGAGGGATGGAGTTCAAACAGGGGTGGCCTTCCCCAAACCCTTCCCCCCTGATGTCCATCCCAAGCCCCTGGGAGTGGGGCAGAGGGGTTGGGGAAGCAGAAGGTGGGGGAGAGCAGGAAGCCCGAGCACATGCAGGGGAAGGCAGGGGCACCCCCACCCCTCTGCACCCCAGCTGAGCGCCCCTCCCAGCTCCCGGCTTGTTACCTGCTTTATAAATATTTCTTAAACTACCAAAGGATTTTAGTTTCCACATTTTGCGCTTGGCTGGTTTCCCGAAGCGAAGGAGATAGAGATAGAATGGAGAGCAGAACAGAGAAAGAGACCAAGAAAGGAGAAAAAGAGAGGCAGATGGAGAGATGGAGAGAAATAGTGACAGAGTGCCAGAGACAAAGCAGGACAGACAGATGGGGAGAGAAAGCAGAACTAAAGTCAGTGGCCCCGGAGCAGAGTAGAGCGGAAGCCAAGAGCCATGAGAGTAGGCAGATCTGGAACCTGGGTCTGAGCACCCAGCAGAGAGCAGGGTGTGGGGACCAGTTTTCATGACCAGTGAGGAGCCAGGTCTCTGGCTAGGGAAGGGATGGTCAGGATCCGAGTGAACACAGGTAAAGGGGACAGAAGTTTAGTCAGGGGCCTGGGACAAGGGGGTCGTGGGGTTCCAGAGGAGTCTCAGGGGCCTGGGGAGGTCACTGAGGGCAGGAATGGGGATCACTGTGGTCAAGGGCTGTTGGGGGAGCTTGGTGATCATGAGAAGCTATTGGGAATGGGGGCCTGGTGGTCACCGGGTCCCGGAGCTGAGGAGTCAATGGGTGACACTGAAGTCAGGTGCTGAGTCACTGAGGGCCACAGGGGGTTCTGGGTGCAGGGCCTGGGATGATAAATGGGGTTGAGGGCAAGAGGAGAAACTAGTGGGTCATTAAGAGAGGAAGCAGGAGCTACAGACCAATGGTAGTCATTGGGTGTGGGAATGGCAGGACTGGGAACTACTGGGGGAAAAAGCATTGCCTGGGGAATGGGAGGAAGGACAGGAGCTGAGGGATTCTTTTATTTTTCACTAAGTTATGTGCAGAATGATAATGATAGTCAAGCACTCAGCTCAGGCACTTGTCCTCCTCCTGCAGGAGCTGGGCCAGGGATCTGGAGTTGGGGGTGAGGGTCCGGGGTGGGAATGAAACTGCCCACCAGGGCCTCACCTTCAGCCTGCCCAGCCGAGCCTTCAGTCTTGGACGGTGTTGTCAATTTTTTCCTCCTCTGCTTCTTCACCATGGGAGAAGGAGGGGGTTCCCGACTCAGGGGGCTCAGGTCTCCAGATGGCGTACAGTCTTAGGAAGGGGGGACACAGCTGCCTCAGTTGCCCCCTCCACAGATTTCCTGATTTCTCCAAGCCTGTCTCCTCCCCTGAACTAGCTCTGGTTCCCCTCCTCTCCAGGAGGTCCCCCTCGATCATGCCTGGGGAGGTGGGCAGATGAGTGGTTTAGAGTCAGATCTGCACTCAGATCCTGGCTCTGTCACTAACTGGCCTTGAGACCTTGAGCAAGTCACTTAATCTTCTGAGCCTCAGTTTCTTCATCCCTAGAATGGGGATAATAATCTACACCTGTGGTTGTAGTGACGTTCTCTCCATTCTATCTCTAGGTTGCTGTGAGTGAGAATTGCTGTTACAGTTTATTTGTGTGTGTATGTGTGTGTGTGCATAAGTATATTGGCATAAGTATACTGTAAATTGTAATTTTTAAAAAGATTTTATTTATTTATTTGACAGAGACAGAGATCACAAGTAGGCAGAGAGGCTGGCAGAGAGAGGGGGAAGCAGGCTCCCTGCTGAGCAGAAAGTCTGATGCGGGGCTCGATCCCAGGACCCTGGGATGATGACCTGAGCCAAAGGCAGAGGCTTTAACCCACTGAACCACGCAGACACCCCGTAAATTGTAATTATATATAAATACTGTAATGTTAATATAAATCATATATAAATATAAAACCGTATATAAATATAAAGTAATTGCATTTAATTATAGTTGTATATAAATATGAATTGTATATAAATAAATAATTGTATATAAACATTAAAATGTACACAAACATATGTATATAAATATTTACAGTAAGTAAACTGTAAATTGCAACTGTATATACATATTCTATCTATGTATGTGTGTGTATATATATGTATGTATATATCATATATATATATATCTTCAAACACTCCAAATACTGACGGCTGACTATGTGCTAGACAGTGTTCTCAGTTTGTTTAATCCTCAAAGCAACCTCTATCTCCACTTTACAGAGGAAGAAACTGAGGCACAGAGAGATCAAGTAACTTGCCCAGTGGCAAGCCAGGATTTAAGTTCTATCCATTTAGCTCTAAAACCCACTCGTGTTAACCATTATGATAATCACGGTATGACTGAGCTTAGTGCCTGGCCCCCAGTAGATGCTCAGTGTGTCTGCTCATGCACTGATTCCAGCCTCCAAGCTTGTACCACAAGTTCCTTTCCCACCCACATCCCATTCTCATCTGGAAGATAGTAGATGGAGGGTGGGTCCTCACTGACCGGTGCTGAGGGCTCGGGCCAAATTCCGGTCTGGCTTCAGCAGGTGCTTGGATGTCTGGTCTGGTGGTGGCTGCAGGGAACTGGGGCTGGGGCTTGGGCTTGGGGTGGGTGTGGTGGCTTCTGTTGGAAGGGGAACAAGATAAAGCTTCAGTGAGCCCCTCTGTCTATGGGACACACTTCTGATGTAGTCCCTCTTTATCACCCACCTTCCCACTTATCCAGTCCCAGCCCCCACCTCCCTATTACCCCACCTCATCCCCCAGCTCTGGCAACTCTTTTGCCTCTCTGCCATGAGCCCCACTCACCAGGACCTTCACCCATCTGCACAGTGCTCATGTCCTTGACCAACCCGTTGATGCTGGCTGAGGGACCAAAAGCAGAGATGGCTCTTGGGGGCCTCTTGCCAGGGACCTTGACAGTTGTTCGTAGCAAGTCCATTTCCTTGCCATGGGTACTGTGGATGTAATCCTGGAGGGGTACAGAGGTTGAGAGTGTGGGAAATCTGAGATCCTTGGTGGTGTTGGGAAGCAGCCAGTAGTATGGGCTAGAGAGGACATGGAGAGGACTGAATTCAGATGAGCTTCTAGGGGATGGGTTCCCCAGATTTGGCCCAGTACTATTTCCTCCAGAAAGCATTCCCTGGGGGCCCCTGGGTGGCTCAGTGGGTTAAAGCCTCTGCCTTCGGCTCAGGTCATGATCCCAGGGTCCTGGGATCGAGCCCCGCATCAGGCTCTCTGCTCAGTGGGGAGCCTGCTCCCCCTCCCCCGCCTGCTTCTCTGTCTACTTGTGATCTGTCAAATAAATAAATAAAATCTAGAAGAAGACGAAGAAGAGGAAGAGGAAGAGGAAGAGGGAGGAGGAGGAGGAGGAGGAGGAGGAGGAGAAGAAGAAGAAGAAGAAAGCATTTCCTCCATTCTCTCCCACTAGACTGCAAGTTTGTCAGGGGATGTCTCTATTTTCCCCTCTCCAGCATGGGTACATAGTGGGTGCCTAACACATGTTTGCTGAACCTAAGAAAATGGGACTAGGGCTCCCCAGAAGTGATGGTAAATATTGTCAGAGACACAGACTGGTATAGGTGGAAGGGGGTCCAAGGCCAGCCAGTGTGGCCCAGCCAATCTCGACCACTCACATTAATGCTGGGGTGGTAGAGTAGGAAGCCATTACTGGACAGGGTCACATATTTCTTCTTCCATTCTTTGTTCAGGGAGTTGCCACTTCGCTTCAGTAGGAAGCTCTGGAGGATGGAAAGAGACATGTGGGAGAAAAGCCCAGTCAAGACCAGGTATGTCCAGGGTCATGATCCCAGGGTTGTGGGATCGAGCCCCGCTTCGGGCTCTCTGCTCAGCAGGGAGCCTGCTTCCCTTCCTTTCTCTCTGCCTGCCTCTCTGCCTACCTGTGATCTCTCTCTGTCAAATAAATAAATAAATAAAATCTTTAAAAAAAAAAAAAAAGACCAGGTATGTCCAGCCTGCCCCCCAGCCCCTGAACCACCCACCTGTTTGATGGGGATGGCTCGTCCACTCCCTGTTGTCTCTCCTCGACTGTCCAAACTCCGCTTCTCAGAATCACTGCCCCGACGATTCTAGAATGGTTATTGGCATCAGTTAGAGAATGAGGAGAGGGATCTACTGATGGAAGGACAGGGAAGGCAATGAATGAAAAGGGGCCCAACGGTGGGGTCTAGGGACCGGGGAAGATGGGCAGGTAACAGCCAGCCAGAGGATGGGGGAGTCATCATGTCCAATACCGCGAAGAGGCTGGTCCTGCGTTTGGCTGCCCGGTGCAGGGAACCTGGGGTGCTCAATCCAGCCACTGCCGCTGCCTCAGCTCGGAGCTCCCGGTGACCAACATTGGGTGAGGATGGGAGGGAAGAAGAGTAGTCGCTAGTGTGGCCCCCATTGCTAGCCTGGGGATAGATGAAGGAGTCAGCAGAACAGCTGAGATCCCCCCACCCCACCAAGCTATAGTTACATTTAGTTAGGAGGAATTCCAGACATTCCTTGATCTCATCGCGATTTGATTGCATTATCGTTCATAATAAAACTCCTCACTGTCATATGCTTTCCATTTTGCAAGTATCAGGCCATACAATTTTCCTGAAACCTTGGGAGGTTTAGGTGACTTGCTCGAGGACATTCCGAACAGCATTTCAAACCTGGTTGACTTCCAGTCCAATGAACTTTCTACAAATGGTGTCACTGCCCTTTCCCTTTGCTCACCCCCCGCCCCACACCCTCGACCTCCTTGGTTGGTACTCGATACCTGTTCCTGGATCACCAGCCCCTCCTCTGCATCCTACCAGCCCCTCTGTGGACCCTGAAACCCTGACTCACCTGCCCAGCTACAGGAGTGGAAGCAGCCGAGTGGCTTGGAGAGCTGGGCAGGGACTTACAGGCGGCCAGAAGCTGTTGCTGCTTTCGCAAGGTCACCACCTTCTGGGCCACTGGAGGAAGGGGGAGGGGAAGGACACATGAACAGGGCAGATACCCAAGACCACCCTCTGTTGCCCAATTTTGAGAACTTCCCAGGAGATAACATGGCCCCAACTTCATTGTCACCGTGGCCTTTGTGCACCTGGAGTCTTGGCAGCTCATCCAGCCCAGAAAGACCACGGGGTTATTAAGCAAACCTTCTCTGACCTCCCTGATGTCTCCTCCCTCCCACGCAGGCAGGCCCCTAGCTCCCTGCTCCCCACACACGCAGGGAGTCACCATACTCACCCTCCTGGAAGACACGGTCTACATTGAGCCCATAGGTTGCACACGTCTCGTAGTAGCTGCAGCGTTTCATTTCTGCGCACAGAGCCCTGGCACGGGCATCGCCCACCACTCGAGGGGAGGAAGCACTAATCCTGTCTGAGGGGACAGGAGAGGGGCAGGAATGGACAAGGACGTCACTTCCCCAACTCTTCCTACTTGCTTTTCCCTCCGGCTCCAGTCCCAGGCTGGGCACACCAAGGACAAGCGAAGAGAGAATATCCCCCTCTTCTCTGAAGACTGGGCCCCAGCTCACAAGTCCAGCTGCAGGAGGAGTAGGCTGGGAGAGCTCTGCATATGTGTCCTCAGAGAATACCCAAGAGGGGAGCAGAATTTCTTGACCAGGTCTGAAATGGCTGAGACTCACAAGGGCCCGTCACCTTGCCCTGCAAATCCAATGACCCCTGAGCTGAGTGGAAGTTCACCTTGGAAAAGGCTGAATGTCCACGGGTAACAGGTGGACTGTCCACTCCGCATCAAGGAGCCAGGAGGCAAGTGGCGTGGGGAAGCAGACTCCTGCAGGATAGGCATCCAGACAGAAAGTCGAGCCAGCTCCATACAGGTGGGTACTGGAAAAGCTTCTCCTGGACTTGGTGGCATCTGAGAGCCCCTGAATCACTTCCTTGAGAACTCAAACTTTTCTGCCCTCTGTATTTTCTCCATCGTTTCGTTTGTGTTTTCTTTTTGAGATACATTCCTTTGAAAGGTGTCAGCCTGACCCAGTTGTAGCAAGGGGAAGATAGAAGGCTTTCTATCCACACTAGAGCCTGAGATTTTCTGTGTTTGCCATGGTGGTGACAGGAAATAGCGGTGTGAGAACGCAAGGTAGGTGACATCTCCGAGGAATGGAGATTGCTCCTATAGCTGTCCCCGTCTTCCTGGAGGGTCCTCTTTTCTCTGCTTAGACCCTGGGAAGTTTTTTTGGTTTAATGACTCCCTTGTTGGAGACAGAGGCTCCTTCCGGAGGGTTCCTGCAATCCAAGTGACCATTTCCACACCTTACCAAGCTCTCACCTGTGTTGGTGAGAGCAGTCAGCTCAAGGACTCCCCCTGAAAGCAGTGCTTTCCCAGGCCCTCCTTACCTTGTGTCCCCACCAGTGCCAGTGCCAGTCCTCCTCGTCCTTCCCCCCGAAGGGAGCTCAGCTGCCCATGGAGACGGCTCACGGCCTGGAAACTGTTTTCATCCTCCAGGCTGAAGACCAAGATGACAGCATCTGCCCAGCCTGAGAACTTGCGGGGGGTGAGGGAGCAAAAGGGGGAGGTCAGACAAGTCTACTCCTCCGGACACTATGACCAGGGAGTTCTGGGAAACCAGAGCTTTCTCCCCTGGCCAGCGCTGACCCCAGCCAGCCTGCCTATCCCAACATCTCACTCCTCACCTTGGCATCAGGTGCCCCAGCTTCCTCTCGGATCAACACCAGATGAGTCTGTCCATCCACCAACATCTCTTTCTTGTGCTGCTCACCTGTCCAGAGAGGTGGAAGTGGTAGTAGGTCAGAGGTCACAGGTCACCAATTTTCCCTATGCTCCCTGTATTTCAAACTATTGTGGCTTTATCCTTTCCTCTGTTCTCCACAGCTGCCTAGTCATTGATCCTGGACTCCCGACCCAAAACATTAGCTTACTATGGCTCCCGAGAACTCACTTTCTGTCTTCTCCAGCACTTGGTAGGAACCTGTCAAGAATCGGTGGATGAGCGATGACTTCCCACTCCTGGCGTCGCCCAGCACACCCTGAGAACAGGTTGTGGAGCAGAGATTGTGAGAATTAAAAGGAGGCCGAATGGTTAGGTTTGAACACTCCTGAGAACTCAAAGAGACTGGCAGTGTCAAATCATTCAAGCTGGATCCTGAAGGCACTGGATGATGGTTGGTCAGAAGAGAGCATTTGGGAAGATCAGGTGAGTGGGGTAAGAAATGATCCCAAGCTCAAAGTGGACCACAGGCTGAAGATTCTTAGCAACCCAGTCCGTGCTTGGGGGAGGGGGGGAGGGGCGTAACATCAGAGCCCTAGACACTGGTTGGAAAGTTTTACTCAATTCTAGGCAATAGAACATGAAAGACTAAAGGGGAGATGCCAGAAATAAAGAGAAGCCCGGACAAGGACCATGAACAAACAGGAAAACAGAAGGAAAAATGGTAAGGATTTATCAAACCCCAGGAATGTGCTGTGAAGATAGACTCTCAGTAGTACTAGAAAATCATCCCCCATTCCCACAAGAGAGGGAAGGGAAGAGGTGAAGGGGAGAGAGTTGAGAGTGCGATTGGGTGGGAGTTCAGCCTTCATACAGACCAGGGGACTGGGTTACCTACCAGGCGCAGTTCAGGAATGGAGCGGCTCAAAGTCCATTCCTGGCTATTGACCACAGCCTCTGCAATAGGAAAGGAGCCGTAAGAGAGGATGCTCCCAGCCCAGGAGCACCCCTCATCCCTCAGCCACCCCTCCTCCTTTTGCAGCTTCCCTTAACCCCCAGGACTCTGCCTGGACTGGAGAACAGTGTGGAAAGGCGAGGTTTGAGAGTGGTCCCCAGTCTTCCCATCCTAGCCGCTCTCCCCACAGCTGTTGCTGCCGCTCAGCGGTTGCTTAGCAACGGAACCAGCTAGACAAAAATACTTCAGTTGGCATCTCCCTTAAAGCACATCCCCAAACGTAAGTCTGCCCCAGACCAGGGACCAGGGTTCTGACAGTGGCGGGTTTTTCCCCTCTGGAAGAACGGGAGAGGGTCTCTTTCCTACCAGTCTGACTTGGATTCCGAGGCAGATCCTGGGAGAAGGGGCTGGGACAGGGGAGGGAATGGGTCTTCCTCAATCTCCATTTCACATGAGAGAAACTGAGGTGAGGGATATCCCTCCCCCTTTTCAAGGTCAACAGCATGGTGGCCCTGACCGCTTTCCACAGCCCAGGCAATGGAGCTTGGACTTGCCTAAGCTTCCCTCTCCCATATCCTCCCCACAAGCACCCTCTGAAACAAGTGTGGGGAAGGGCTCCATTCCTTGGCCGAGAGAAGCCACAGGCCTGGGGGCGGGGGGTATGATGCTCCTTCCGCCTGCCGGGTCCAGCCCCCGCGCCTGACACTGGCCGGACGTTCCCGGGGCGCCGCAGCTGCGGCGGGAACTCTGGGATCCGGAGCCATCTGCTCCCACCCGCTCCAGAGCCAAACCCCGGGGGCCGCCCCCGCTCCGAACCCGCCTCCCCTCCGGGGAGTGTAAGCTGCACCAAGAGTCCCTAGACTCTTTCTCCCAGAAAAAAAAGACACCTCCCCCCTCCCCCCAAAAACTACCTTCTCGGTACCCCCTCCCAAGTCTCCGGGGTTAAGAATTGCCTTTGCAGCAGTTTCGTCCCCCTGAGTCACTCCTGGGCAGCCCCCTGGGGGTTTCAACTTGGCTGTGGGGCCGGGGTGGGCAGTGGGGGAAGTGAAGCCTCCTATCCGCCCCCTCTCACTTCACATTCAAGTATTCATCACGTTCCAGCCCCCGCGCACTCCCGTCCAGCCCAACCACCTTCACTGCATGGAAAGAAACAAGAGTCCCTTCCCGCTGCCTCACTAGCCTGGTCTCAGCCCAGAGAAGACTATCCCCTGCAAGGTCACTCTCATGCCACCTGCTCCAAGTGCTCAGGAGAAACTGAGGCTTCCTCATCCTCTTCACCTTCACTGTTTATCTAGGCAAGGCAAAGCTGTGTTCCCCTGATCCCAGAGTCCAGCTGAGGCTAGAAGTGGGGTCTGGGGCTTCTCTGGGAGTAATTTCCTATAGTCACTCTGGCCAAGGGCATTCCCCCTGAAATCAAGTCATCTCTCAGGTTGCACGTTGTAGCTACCCACCCCCTTTTCACCCTAAGGTGAAAAGGACTAAGGACTGCTTAGTCTTTGCCCTAGGCCTTGACGGAAGAGTGATTGTGGTTCATCCACCCACCCAAGAGAGAAGCTTCCCTAGTTCAACCCTGCACACCTCTCCTCCACCCCAAGCTGAGCATTCCACGTGCCCTCCCCTCCCTGTTCTCAGGCCCTGGTCCTACTCACTAGGGGAGGCGCGGAGCTCTGCGCCCAGCAGTTCCCTGGACCCGCTGCCAGAAGACAGGCCCGGGGGAACAGGAGGGGGCCCGGAGCCAGGAGGCCCCCCTGTGCTCTTGGTGAAGATCCCGCTGATAAACTTGAGCATCTTGCGATCTCGAGTGGATGCTCGGCCCCCCTCCCGGCCCCGTTTCAGCCCTGGAGCTGGAGGCTCCAGAGTGATGGGAGGTGCAGGCCCAGTGGGCTGCGTGGAGGCGGCGGTGACAGCAGCGGCAGGAGCCGGGGTTGCTGGGAGGGTTAGCGGAGGAGGAGAGCCAGCAGGCGGTCCGGGGTGCAAGTCACTGTTGTCCAAGGTCTTACTCTTGCCTTTCCGAGGGGACAGCTTCCCTCGAGCTCCCGACCCAGCCCCGACCCCACCAGAGGTCGGGGCTGCCGCTCCTCCTCTCCCGGCGGCGGCAGCGGCGGCGGCGGCGGCAGCAGCAGAAGCTCCAGTCCCGGCGCTGCTCTTTGACCCCTTGACCCTGGGCTTGCCTTCGCTTTCGGGCCATGACAGGCGGCTACCCGCGCCCTTGCCCCCGCCGGCTTTGGCGCCACTCGTGGTTACGGTCTTGCAAGGCTTGGGGGCCGGCGGAGGAGGCGCCACCTTGAGCCTCCGGCTGCCGGTGCCAGGATGCGGGGAGGACGAGCCCGGGACGCCGCCGCCCGCCCGGCCTTCAGGTTCCGGGCCCCCCCAGCTCGGGCTGCTGAGCAAGGGGCGCCGGGAGGTGGGGGCGCCCCCGGGCTTGGGGTCAGGGCTTAGCCCCCCGGAGAGCGGGGGCCCCGGAGGGGCGGCCCAAAGGGAGAGGCGGCGGCCGGGAGCGGGGGAGACGGGGTGGGCCGGACTGGCCGGAGCCGGGGACAGGGCGGGGGGCTCGGCGCCCCCGGCGCCCGCGCTGCTCGTGCTGATCCACAGCGCATCCTGCCGGTGGAAGAGACGCTCGTGCCGCTTCTTGCCCGGCTCCTCCGCGCCTCGGGGGCTGCCAGGATCCCCGGTCTCCGCACCTCTGGTCCCTGGGGCGCCGGCTGCGGCCGCAGACGGAGAAGGCGGCGGCGGAGGTACCGACTCGAGCTTGACCAGGGTCAGCGAGATGAGGTAGGTCGTTGTCCGGCGCTGAAGCGCGCCCGCGCCCCGGCTCATGGGGCCCCGAGACCCCCGAGCTGGGGAGGGGAGGGGACTCCCCTGGACTGCCTCAGGGGGGCCCGGCCATGGGGCCGCCCTGCTCGCTGCCCCCAGCCCCCGGACCCCGCTGAGCCCCCAGCCCGGCTCCGCTGTCGCCGCCGCCTCCGCCGCCTCCGCTTGCGCCCCCCTCCCATCACACGGGGCGCCCCCTCCCCATGCTCCCCGCCCTGCGCCCCCACCCCGTTGGAGCCCCGGGACCTTGGTGCTGCTCCAGGGAGGCGCGCCGGACCTTGCGCCCCGGCCTGGGTGGGGGCGCCGAGATGGGCGGAGGAGGGCGGGGAGGACAGTAGTGGGGGCAAATAGGGGAGAGGGAGGAAAAGGGGGCAGAAAAGAGGGACCCGAGGCTGGGGTAGAGGAAGAACCGGTGCGGGGGAGGCAGGGGCGGGGAATGGGGACTCAGGGGACAGGGGCTGTGGGTGGGGGTCGGAGAGGGGGTCTGTAGGAAGGTGGGAAGCTAATAGGCTGGTCGTGCGGGGGATTCGCAGGGGCGCGGGGAGGATGCTGGGGATGGAGATACAGGCGCCAGCGGGGGAGGAAGGAGGGAAGCCTTAGGGGGTGGGAACCCACGGGTCTGGGGTCTGGGAAGGAAGGGGCGTGAGATCCGGGCGAAGGGTCCGGGGGGCTCGCCAGGGCTCGGCTCGGTCCGGATGCGCGCTGTGTCCGGGCGCTCCCCTCACATTGAGGAGGAGGCGGCCCCCCGCCCCCCCCCACCCTATCTCCCCCCCACCTTCTCTCCACCAGCTCGGCTGTCTGAGAAGGCGGTGCAAAATCCAGGACTGGATTTCCCTCCCAAATCCTGGGCTGGATTTCCTAGAACTTGGACTCACCTACTCCAACAATCTAGCCCCCTCCCCTAGCGCACCACGGTTAGGGAACGCGACTGTCGGGTATGGCGTTTAGGGATAAGGGTAAAAATCCGTACACGGATGGACAGTCCGCAGGGAAAACGGCGTGATTTTAGCGGTCACCGCCAATTATGGGGAAGTTCAAGTGAGGAAATGAGGAGTCCTCAAATCCCTTTCCCAGGACCCCTTGTCTCCCCCAGGTGATTGCACGCATTCTTTTTCCCATCACCCAGCCGCCCTGACCACCCCACTCCACCCCCCACACGCAGTATATTGATGGGGCCACGACTTGAGCTCAACTGTCCCAAAGTGAACTTGTAAAGTGTTCCCTGGGGATGGAGACAAACATGGAACTTAGCAGGGTAGGAAGGAGGGGGGTGTCTTAGGAGGGGAGAGATCCGAGAACTCCAGGAGCCCAGGCCAAAAAGTGAGTCAAAGGCTCCAGCTTGAGGTGGAAGGAGAAAAAATATGTCTACAGATTGACACCCCCCATACCAAAATGCATCCAGTCTCCATAGCAACCGTAGCTCCAAGAGTGCCTCAGAATCAGCAGGGATAAGCAGAGAGGAGAATCGGTGTGTATGGTGGGTGGAGGGACCTGCCAGGGTATTGGGGGTTAATGGAGGCACCATCCTCGCATCTAGTTAGCCACATGTAGGGTATTTAGTACCCCTGAATATAAGGACCCCTTCAGTTGTGGTGGGAGCCGGCCTCTTTTGGGTTCCGATTCTGTCTCCTGAGGTTTTCCAGGTGGAGCTCTTTTAGAAGGTTAAAGAGGAGATAGAATGGAAAACGTCTGTCTGCTCTGTGTTCACCACCTTCTAGGGACCCTGGAATTCAAGGCTCACTGTCCTCTATCCTGGGGAGAAGGTTGAAGGGGGTAGGCCAATGGGGAATGGAGGCTGAGACTTGTCAGGGAGGGACCAGAGTGGTGGGAGGGCTTCCCGCAGGCTTGGAGACCCCTCCCTGGACTCAGGGAGTCTCAGCATTCCCCTAATTTGGCATCCCACCCTCCTGACGCAGCTGAGACTATAATAAGTGCTGTCGTGGGCGGCTCTTGGAGGCAGGAGCCCGCAGTGTGCCTGGCCTGGTAGGGGGTGAGGGGGGGGGGTGGAACCAGGATGCTGGATGCCCTTTGTTTTCCCTGGGACCCGTACCCAATCCCTCTCAGGTCCTGTCCTGAGGTCAGCAGCCCCCTCTCCACCCCACTCAAGGAAGACCATTCCCAGGACAGGGGACCCTTCAGTAACTTTTTCTGAATTTTCTGGAAGAGAAGGTGAAGGAGATTTGCTAATTCTGCCTTAATTTTCCTTCCTTCCTTTGGTGGCCTCAGTTTTCCTTTCTGTTCAGGGGGAACAGAATCCTGACTCTTAGAGAAGGAGTGGAACAAATCACTTATGAAGACTGGAGTCTTCTGGGAGATTTCAGCCTTCCCCCCTCCTCACGCCCTCCTCCAGAGCTAAGCAGAACTCCTCCACTGGGACCAAACCTTTTTCCTCCCCCTCTTTTTTTTTTCCTACAGGGATGGGGCTTGGAGTTCCTCCCTAGGAGGCCCCATAAGGCCACTCCCCCTAGGTCTGCCTTTCCTCCCACTGAGGCTGTAGGAAAGGTGTCAGCCATTGTTCTTGGCAAAGGGTGGGGACAGGAGTTGAGAAGGACACTAGCCTCAGAAAGGCAATGGGAAGGGGATCAGACTGTCCCCTTAGGATCCCAATCCAAATGTTCCTTCCCCAAGTTATGGTCTGGGGGCCTCTACCTTCAGAGAGGTCTGGCAGGAGGTGTCCCTGTTGGAGAGAATGGCCTCTTGAACCACCACCACACCCCAGGTAGGCAACTAAGACTGGAGCAGCTGGGAGACCAGGCTATGATGAAGGATGTATTTCTCCCAGACACCTTTCAGGAACAACATAGCTGGCTTTTGTTAGCTCTTTGCCACCTCAGAGGTAAATGAGAGGAAAGTAGGCTGGAGATGACTTTCAGTTCCACCAGTTCCTTAGTGCTGGGGCCCTGTGGATAGAGAGAAACTGTTCCTGCTGGGGCCCCACCACAGGGCTGAAGGCTGGGGTGGGCAGGAGGATGTGGCGGATGGTGTTGCCATGGCAGCACTTCCTCCCTGTGTTGTCATCACTTGCTCTAATGGCACTAAGGAGGTAGAGCGGAAGGTGTATGTGTTGGGGGTGGGGAGAAGGACAGGAACAGGAGCATGGGGAAGAGAGGGGACCGAAAAGAGTCTTAGGGACTTCTTTACACTTTGGCTATGCAAAGCATACAGTCTGAGCGATAGCATGTGCCTGAGAGCCTGGGATTCTCTGCATGGTGTATTTCAGTGTGTGTGTGTTTCTCTCTACAGCTGGAGAACAAGAGGTCACCGATCCTTTGTGGGTCCTGGGAATGAACACATTATCCAGTCCCAGAACCTCCTGCCCCACACTGCTTCCTGCCCTGGACTCCCCAGGCAGGGTCCAAGTCTACCATGGGTCTGTCACGGCCTCTCTTCCCCATGCTCACCCACTTCTCCATTGCCAAGAAGTTGAATTCAGCACTGACTTGTTTTTTTATCCCCTGGGAGAAGGATCAGAGTTGAGGAAAGAGGAAGAACAACACCTCCCATATCTTTTTTCCATCCTGTCCAAATATATTCTTCCCCCGAGTCCCAGCTCCATCTAGAGGACTAGGAAATGGCTGGTTGGGAAGTGATGTGTGATACAGCAGACCCTTCTATGCCCCTGCTGGTCCTCAATACTCCCAGGGTGGCAGCTAACCTTTCTCTTACCTTGCACACTGTCCAGTGAGGCCTGGATGCTGTCCCGAAGTTCAGGATCGCCCACCCTCTCTGCCAGCTTCCTGAGGCGGCTTAGAGACTGCTTGGCCACCTCGTGTCGTCTGACTTCTGCTCTCACTGCAGCGACAGCCAGCTGCCTCTGGGCATGCATGTTGCCCAGACCTGTCTTGCCCGGCTAACAGCAACCTCTGGCCTTGAGGCCCATGACCCCGTAGTCCCCAAACACCAGAAGGCCCCTTCTGCTGTGCCCCAGAACTCCCTGCTCCTGCCCGCCCTTCCGTCTGTCGGCCTCACTTCCTGACTGGTGAGTTTCAAACCCACAGCCTGGGACAGCAACTACCTGCTGCACCTCCCACCCCCTCTAGCGTTGGCCCATGAGCTCTGCCAGGCTGCCCCTAGGATTCCTCAGCCAGGTGGTTGGAGAGACCTTAACAAACATCCTAGAGCCTCCTGTGGGAGTTGGCTAATTAAGATGGGTGTTGGTGCTAGGAAAATGTGCCAAGCCAGGTCCCAATCTCTTGGGTGCAATCCCAAACTGTTGGTGACCTACGGATTTCTGTTCAGTCTCAAACTCCGGCAGGAATGTATACACACTTGGTCTCTCACCCTAACAGTCCTGCATTTCAGCTTGCAATTGTACTCTCACCACCCACTCTATACCCACCACATCCAAAGAGCTCGTGTACCTACATCTTGCTCCATAACACTTCCTCAGTCAGTTGCCCCACTGTAACCACCTCCTGCTCCAAAAGGCCAGGTAGTTATGGGGAGAGCAGGTTATGGAGGAGAACAGCAACTATAACCTGAAAAAACCACCATGCTCTCTCAATTACTTTCATAATATTTGTCTATAACAATAGTTTATGACACACTTTCAAATATATGGTCTTTATGATAGGCCCAAGGGGTACAGGAAAGGAAACCAAAGCTCAGAGAGGCCAATAAGAGGTGAAACAAATCTATGGGTCAAGGTCTTTTTTTGTTTTGTTTTTTTAAGATTTTATTTTTAAGTAATCTCTACACCCAACATGGGGCTCCAACTCATCACCCTGAGATCAAGCATTGCACACTCCCTTCACTGAGCCAGCTTCCAGGCACACTTGTTGAGTCTAGATCTTCTGATTTCAACTCTGATACTCTTTTTCACTATACCACCCAACCAAGATGCCTGCCAACCAGTTCCCCTTATTCCTAATACCATTGTCTTGCCCTTGATTTAGGACCTGAAAGAGAAGAGGGTGAATGAGGAATTAAAGGACAGAATGAAGATGCAGGGTGTATATGGGGGGGGGGGGGTGGCTAATTTGACCTAATCATTTTGTTTCAGGACTCAAACCTTTCTGGCCCTGCCAAATGTCTCTTCTGCATATGTTCTTGATGCTAATTTATGAAGGATAGGGGATTATACCTATGTGACTCTTCGTACAGTTGGAGATAAAGGAATTGGAGGCTAGGATTACCCACTGGAACTTAGAGCCTGATGAAAGATAACTGAGTGTTGACTGTGTGCCAGGTTCTGTCCTCAGTTTTCTGCATGTATCAACTCATTCAATTCTCACAACAACCCAAGAGGCAGGTGTATTGTTATTTATCCCTATTTATAGATGAGGAAGCAGCCACCAGGAGCCAAAGGTTAGGCGGCAGGTAAGTGGCAGAGTTGAAACCCATGCAGTCTGACTGGCAGACTCTCCTGCCTCGGCAGTCATAGAAACTAAAATTAAACTGAAATCATCCTGTGGGGTTGAAGGGAGGGTTTTTTTTTTTGTTGTTGTTCCCATTGCGACTGTTTCTCTTGAGGGAAAGAGGAATTATGCCTTTTCCCATCTTCATGAAAAGCATTTATTCAATAATAAGCATACTGATCAACCTCTATGCCCATCCCCAGAGTGAAAATGCGGAGACTCTTCCTTCCCCTATTCATATTCCAGAACCCTCCCTTTTACTTTTTTTTTTTTTGCAAGCCCCGGATCAGGTACGAACTCTGAAGATACCGAGCACCTGCGCTTGTGGCTTTGTCACATATAGGAATGCCCTGGCTCGAGGCAGCTGTTTTTCACACTGAACTTCTAGCATATTCAACACCCAGTTAGGAGGGGATATGAAAAACGATGTGTGTACTAGTGGACACACCTGCAAATGAGTGACGATTTGTTGGATGTTATTGTGCCCAACCCGGGGCCTCCGTGGCCGGGCTAAGAAGCTCGATGTTTTGCTCCTCGGGTGTTCCTGAGTGTGATGCAATAACAACAAACAATGGCGTCATCATGAGATCACTGCAGGACAAGGGGAAAGGGGCGGGGAAGGGCGCTCCCTCGAGGGGAGGAGCCCTTTCACCCTGCCCTGGAAGCGGCACCTTCTCCCTTTTCCACTAGCGATCTCCTGAGCCTCCTCCCTCGGATCAGCCCCCTCCCAGGGGCGACAACCGAAAGCTCAGCTTTCAATCCGGGGTTTGGAAGTTTAGGCTCAGGTCCCTAGGAGAGTCTATGGAAGCCCTACCCCCAGTTTTAAGTTTCAGCCAATAAAGAATCTTAAGGAGGGGCCAGCAGGCGGGTCAGTGACGCAATGCAGACTGATTGGCATTCAGGCCACCGACGTCCTGGATTAGCCCAGAGTTTCGCCAATCCACAGGCAGGGGTGGGACGGTGCAGGCGCAGAGGATTGGGTTTGGCTGGACTCGATTTAAAGAGACAGAAGCTGTCGGGGTCCAAGAAGGCAGTCCCCAAGACCCTCCCCCCAAGTCCTTGGGACCACTTGGGTCCCCAAAGCTGGGGAGATGGTTTGCGGTGGCTTTGCCTGCTCCAAGAATGCGCTGTGCGCTCTCAACGTGGTCTACATGGTGAGGTTTTGGAGGTGGGGGAAGGTTCGGGGCGGAAAGAGGAGTGGGGAGAATCTCTAGGGGACTTCCGGTGGGAAGAGGGGTGTACTGGGGGTTCCGGGAAGATTCCCGAGAACTTCCGGCGAAGAGGGAATTCCAGGGGACTTCCGTGGGAAGAGGGGAGACTTCCGGCGACCACAGGGTTTGTCTGGGGGCGGGGGGAATGAACTGAGGGCTGAGGGAATAAAGCCCCATTCAGCCCTCCTCTGAATTTATTTCTCCAGTATAGAAGTGATGCATGAAGCTAAAGGTTCCTTTTTTATGCTCACACACTCTACTATCCCTGTTGCCCCCACTCCCATCCCAGCCATTTCGACCTCTGGTGGGCGCATACACCTCCTCTCCTTCACACACTCAGTTCTTTTTTGTCCAAGACTCCCTGTATGGCTTTTGGCTGTGCTAGAGTTCTTTGGAGAAATAACCTACTCTGTTTCTTGTAGCTGGTAGGCTTGTTGCTCATTGGAGTGGCTGCTTGGGGTAAGGGTCTGGGTCTGGTATCCAGCATCCACATCATCGGAGGAGTCATTGCCGTGGGAGTCTTCCTTCTTCTCATCGCTGTGGCTGGACTGGTGGGCGCTGTCAACCACCACCAAGTACTGCTATTCTTTGTATCCTGACCTTAAGTGGGGCTCTTGGGAGGGCTGAACTGGCTAGGAATGTTTGAGAGGTAGACTTGGAGGATCTTGGGGACATGTCTCCTGGCCCTGCCCTTTACCATACTTCATGAAACAGAGCTGATGGTTTTGTTTTCAACTAACATGGCTTTGTAAGTTCTATGAACAGATGACATCAGATGGTTATTATAGGTGCAACATAAAGGAATCTAGGACTTTTTTTTTTTTTTTTCCCATAACTTCCTCTCAGTACATGATCATCCTTGGTTTGGTCTTCATCTTCCAGTTTGGAATCTCTTGCTCATGTCTGGCTATTAACCGAAGCAAACAGGTACGTGCATGCCCTCTCAAGTACTTGTTTTCCCCTCTACCCTTTTAATTGCCCCCCCTTCCGTGCCCCCCATCCAGTCTGGACCTCTTAGTAGGCTCGCTGCTTCCAGACTCTTCAGTTGTTTTCTTCCTCTGGGAAGCCTGGGCAATTTCCCATGAGTATTTTCCAGAAGAACCCAAGGTAGATTCTTATCATTTTCTGTATAATACACCTTTGTTTCTGAGGGATGCTGACTTTGCTGGGATACAGAACTAAGAGCAAGATGTACGAGCATTCTTAAGGTCAGCAGCATCCAGTGATTTCCCTCTGCCTATATTCTCCAGACAGATGTTATCAATGCTTCTTGGTGGGTCATGAGCAACAAGACCCGGGATGAACTGGAAAGAAGTTTTGATTGTTGTGGCTTGTTCAACCTTACAACCCTGTATCAACAGGATTACGCTTTCTGCACTGCAGTGAGTTGGTGCAGAGATGGGGGGGTGGTGCAGGAAAGCTAGTTAAGGACAATGCCCAAATGGGGAGACTTAAGAGTTTGAATGTGATTATCTCTCCTTAGCAGCTCTCTTGCCCTGAGGCCACGTGCTGGTAGGGGGAGGGAGGTATGGATACAAATATTAGAGAATTTGTCAAGTGGGATTTCAGTCTTAGGATACTGATCACAAACTAGCAAATAATTTCTGGGACCTTTCACCACGGGTGTTGGGACAGGGCAGCCTAGCAACTCAGCATCCTCTAAACACACATACGTGTTTTATCCTCAGATCTGTAAGAGCCGGAGCTCCACATGCCAGATGTGTGGAGAAAAGTTTCTTAAGCATTCAGATGAAGCCCTGAAAATACTGGGAGGTGTTGGACTCTTCTTTAGCTTTACAGAGGTAACATTCTTCAGTTCTCTCATATATACCCTTTCTCTGTCTGGCTTTGCTCCAGAGATTTGGAATTGCTGATAATCTCTTTCCCTTTGCTTTTTACAGGTTCTTGGCGTTTGGCTAGCAATGAGATTTCGGAATCAGAAGGATCCTCGAGCTAACCCCAGTGCCTTTCTATAAGACTCTAGATCCTTTTGACATCTCTCCTGCTCTCTATTCTCCCTAAGCTTTTCTTCCTCCCTTAGGGAAAACCTAGGGTCTGTAGCCCTTTTTGTTTGAGAAAAAGGAAAGACCCTTTGCCACATCCCCCAAAGATGATCGAACAGCCAGGCTGTATGCCTTGACATGTTTAGCAGGAACAAGATCATAAAGAATAAAGAACAACTTCCTCCCTCTCTCCCTAAGAGAATATGGGAAGCTCCTGGAATGCATGAAATGGGATGAGGTCTGGAGTCATTCCTGGCTCTGTTTCCCCTCCTTTCCCTTCCACATGCCAGACCACCTCAACATATCTTGGCCTGGCTTCCAGGGTAAATCAGGGATGGAACCAGGGGGAAAATCCACCAAGAACTCTTTCTTACAATATGCAGGACCCGGTTTGGGGAAGTTCAATGAATATAAAAATAAAAGCCATTTAAACTCCATATTCAAAGAAACAACTTAAGTGCCTTTTCTTCTCTTGCCAATTGAGGGGCTCTCTGCTTGCCTATATAGGTCCTGTGACCTAGGGAGACTCTTACAAGATTCTATGAAATTCCATCTTCCAAATGGTTTTTCTAAATCCCCAAATGGCAAAACCCATCAGAGAAAGAAATATTTAAAAAAAAAAAGACCGTATTTCTTTGTTTTGTTGTTTTTCCTGTATAAAAAAAGATCCCAATATCAAGATAGGAAAGGGGAGAACAAGGGACATACCCCTTGGTGTATGAAAATAAGGGGAGAGGAGAAGGATAAGCCACAAAAGGCAGGGAAGGAGGGGAATGTCATTAAGGCAGCCAAATATTCTCAGTAAAAAGTGGGAGGAGTTGTTTCCATAGCCTCAGAGATGATGGCCAAGATGGCCTTACTCAACTGGGGAGCTCTCCACTCAAGTGTTCAAAGAAAGGGAAATGACAGCTTCTCTTCTCTCAGTCCTGTCGCAGCCACTCCACTGCTCACTCTGGGTTACCTTCTGGCTTTTGTAGGTAAGAGTGCTGCAGGGCTCGGAAGGCAGAGATTCGCTTGTGTGGGTTAAAAGTCAGCATCTCCTGAGAAGGGGAGGCAAAGATCAAAGACCATGAAGACAAAAAAAAGACAGACAGACTTGCTCACTCCCAACAATACCCAGGATAGGCTGTTTTCTACATCCTTCTTTGTTGGTGGCCTATTCACAGCAACAGTAAAAACTCGCCCATGAACCAACCAAGTCTTAGTTACCGTGACGATCTGGGTCCTTTTTATACTGCTTCATTCCCACCCCAACCTCACCCTGTGCCCATGCCCAGGCCCAGTACCAGCATTAGCTGTGCTCCAGACTCCTCCATCTCAGGTACCACTGACTGCACCGGACGGGGCCCTCTGGGGGAAAAGGCTCCTCGGGGTAGAGATACATCTCGGGGCCAGTCATCCTCTGGAGGCAGCCCGATCAGGCTATAGGTAACACGAAAGCTCTGGTCAAGAGGGTCCTTCTACAGCCCACAACTCCAGAGGCAGAGCCAATTGCTACCCAGGGCTCAGCAGAAAAAAGATTGAGAATAGAAAGTTTTCCCCATGCTGGTCACTTACTCAAAGATTTTGCCTAACTGGTCAGCTTCAGAGTTTCCACAGAAGAGAGGCCTAAAGTAAGAAAAACACAGGTAGCAGTCATTCTCAAAGATATGGTAGTGGAGTCATTTTTGCTAGTGGCTCAAAACGGAGGGTACAGACAGGAGAGGGATGTGAAGTTCCTAATCCAGGACATTTCAGTTTCTGGTTAGGAAGAAAATGGTCAGTGATACTTAAAGAATAGGCAGGGAATGGATGTGGTTTATGATTACGAGATTTAGGAAACTCAAGAGAATTCAGGATACTTGGGTCTCATACTTGCGACGAAACATCTCTGCGAAGATACAGCCAACGCTCCACATGTCCACAGGTGTTGCATATGTAGACTGCAGAAGAACTTCTGGAGCACGGTACCAGAGTGTAACAACCTTACAGGAATCGGAAAAGTACATGAGGACCCTATGGGTTACGATGAACCACAACGGCTTGACTAAAATCACAAAGCCCATGACTTCTCAACTGCTATGGTCAACCACTCTCCTACCCCCATCTTTCTACTGACCACAGGTGTAAGTGCCATCTGGTAGCTGTAGATTCTGGCCAGGCCAAAGTCAGCCAGCTTCACTGTCCCACCACTGGTCACCAGAATGTTCTCTGGCTTCAGGTCTCGGTGAACAATGCAGTTGGCATGAAGGAAATCTAGGCCTCTTAGAAACTGGCGCATGAGATCCTGGTTTGGAAGGGGAAGGAACAGAGGAACTGGAATCTAGGCACCATACCTGAAATCAGAACAGGTTCTACTACAAAGGTCTCAATGTACCTTCTATGTCTACCCACCCTACTCACCTTGATGGTCTCCACTGGCAAGCCCGGGGGGGGTGCCTTGTCCAGATATGTCCTCAGGTCTTGGTCCACGTGCTCAAACACCAGGGTCACTTTGGTCTCCCGATCAGTTCGGGCGGTGGCACAGACATCCATCAGCCTGGCCAGAACAAATGGTCACTCATTTACTTGATCAATCCTTTTAGACCCCCTATTTTCTCAGGATCCCCATTTCTCTTCTGACCACCACTCCCCACCAAAAGTTGTCTTTTCCCCTTTACTACCCACTTCTAACCCTCCACCATCTCACCGGACAACGTTGGGATGCTCAAAAGCCTCCAGCCGCCTCAATAAGGCCACCTCACGAACTGTGCTGATGGGAAGGCCCCCTCCAGCACCTCCTCCATTAGGGACTCTCACGCTCTTGAGGGCCACGAAGTGTCCACTGTGGGGATCACGGGCCTTGTATACCGTTCCATAGGCACCAACACCAATCTCAGCCACTGGCTCATATCGAGGAGTAGCCATTCTCAGAACAGAGAAGACCCTACAATCACAAAGACCCCTGCCACCGAAAATCCCTTCCAGAGTTCAGATGGTATGAACCTACAGCAATAAAGTGACTCCCACAAAAGACATCACAAAGACACCCCACCACCATCTCGTCCCTTCTCCAATCTTCCTTGAGGCTAGCCCCTCAGGCAACACAAGGACTCTAACCCCAACCCCTCCAGCCACGTAAAACCCTAAAATAAAAAATTCCTTTTCCTTTGGGACGGACCATCGCGCCCCGCACAGGGTTCCATCTCACAAGACACACCCCCCGCATCGAAGACCCGACATCCAGGCCCCAAAATGACACCTCCAAATGACCACAAAGGAACAAATTACAACCCTGCCCCACTTCCCGCCGTCGAGCGACCCTTCCATAACTTGTCCGCGTAGGCAGCCGTGGAGAGCGAAAACCGTCTCCATTCCTGGGAAGGGGATATACTTACCTCACTCCGTGCCGGGAGTTGCGGGGGCGGCCCGTTATCGGGGCCGCGGAGCCAGATCCTGCAGCGCCATACACTCGAGCTCTGGACGGGTCAGCAGGACGCTACGGGCCCGACCATAGACACAGGCCGCAAGCTAGAGCGGCCCCCTTACCCCCACCCTCACCATGTGACCAGGTGCCAGAGAGGCGCGCGGAAACTGGCGGGGCGGGGCGAAAGCCGGACGTTCGGGGCACGTGACAAGCCACTCATGCGCAGAGGAGTACCCAGGAGAGGCTATGACCGGGAAGGGGGCGGGGAGGGGAAGGGGGCGGAGTGGGGAGATGGCAACCACGTGATCTGTTGCTACCACACGTGACCCCTTGACTTAGTTCTGAGGAGCAGAGGTGTGGTTACGCGGCGGCACACGTGACTGACTGCCAGACCGTGGCGGGGTTGGGGGAGCGGGCCGCGGAGGAGACGAGAGAGGGTGGAGTCCAATGCGGTGCCATGGCAACCTGGGCCACCCAGATTCCCAACTCAGGGCTGCAGGCCGATCCTGAGCGCTGCTCCAGTCTCACTACACACTACACGTCTCTCATTCTCTATATGCTGGTTAGGGATCCGAAGGATGGGACGGGGAGCCAGAGGTGCTGCTGTCGCCTCTGTGCTTCACTGCGTGGGAAAACATTCTCATTTGTGTCTTTGTTTCATTCATTCACTCATTCAATAAATTTTTACTGAATGCTTGCTTCCTGTGTGCATGCGGGTGTTTTTTTTTTTTTTTTTTTTTGGTGTCTCAGTCACTAGCCCTTTAAAGTAGTGATGAGGCTGTCTGTAAAGATGTAGCCAACAGTGTGTGTGGTCGTATAAGAGAGTAGACAATACCCATTTGAGGGCAAAACTAGGATTAAAGGATTGATGGACGGTAGATTAATGCAGTAATCCAACAGGAAGAGTGTCAAGGTAATGCCCTCCCCTCTTCTAACTTCCACCCCTTCCTGGTAGTGTTAAAATAACGCTTTCTGGCAGAGAAGGTATCAATGAGCAAGAGACAGGAATATTTAGCCTTTCAGGATCTTTCCAACACTAAGATTCTATGATATATGTGTATCTGTACATGTGTATATATGTGTATTTTACACATTATATGTAGATGGATAGATACGGGAGTGAGCATGTGCAAGAAAGTTACTTCCACCACCACCTCAGAACCTAGCACTGCATGAGAACCATTTGTGCTCTTCTACAAACCCGTCTGGGGTGGTTCTGCTTCTCTCTCTTCCCCATTGCAAGCTTTCTTAGCCCTTGCTCCTGCCCAGAACACAGACTTTTCTAAATAGCTTCTGTTCACAGACACTTAAGATAGACAACAGAGAGGTTTCTCTGACTTTCTTTGTCTTACTGGTTACTGGTTCCAGCTTCCTTTCTGATCTCCTAACCCTTTATGGGAATGAGAATAAAGAAGAAAGGGATCAGTATCTCATTTGCAAGAAATTGTCTAAAATCTAAAACCATTTTATAGCTCTATTTGCCACTTTCCACCTTTTAAAAAAATATTTTATTTATTTGAGATAGAGAGAGAGAGATCAATGGGGGTGGGGGTGGGGCAGAGGGAGAAGCGCAGTCCCTGGGAGCAGGGAGCCTGGCACAGGGCTCTATCCCAGGACTCTGGGATCGTGACCTTAACCAAAGGCAGACATTTTAATGACTGAGCTACCCAGGTTCCGCTGGCCACTTCTTCCACCTTAACTTCTATTCTCCCTAACCATCTAGTGGAGGATGTAACAGCTCAGGCTTGAGATGACTATAAACCACGCTCCAGGGCAACATGGAATACATGTCAGTACAGATTCCCCTTCTCTGCATTCTGATAGTTGTAGCTCTGGGCCTTTGCAGGCAAGTGCAGCTGGGACACTGGAAAGAAAAACCTCAAGGTCTAAACTGGCTAAGGGGCTTCTGACCTGAGGTGAATGTTTTATTGGCTCTTTTACTGGGACTGGTTGGTTTATAAACCTTGTGGCAGGTTTCCTACCCCTGCAAGGTCTACTTAGGCTTCACCTTTAGAATATTCTTTAGAATAAAAGTCATCCTCTATGTTGCCTGGAGTTCTAGCCCCCTTTGTGATTCATTCATCCATCCACCCAAAACATGTGAATACTTCATTAAAGCATCACTCTCCTTAATCACTTTTATTGAGGAGACTTAGTTTGGCAGTCTGTCCCTGGTTCCATACCCTCCCTTCTCCTGTTAATTACTCTTTTACTAATTAATTTTTTTCCAGTGCGTTTGACCCAAAGGGCTACTCTGGAATCCCTTTTCCCTCAGCCTTAGAGAGGAAGGATATCAGTGTAAGGCAGAAATAATGTGATGAGGGGGAAAAACTGGTTCTCAGGGTCAAGACCTCCATAAAAGCAAAACCAAAGAGCTGCTTGTGTGTAGGTGTGTGTGTGTGGTATTCACTTCAGTGTAGGGTGGTGGGGCAGGAGAGTACCAGGAAAGACACTCTCATCCCTTAAGCACTCGTTTCGCTTGCTCACTCATTACACATTACAATTACACTCTTCTGTTTTCATACAATCCAACTACATCCCTTACACACTCATCTATTTTCCGCCGTCGGTCTTCTGTGTAAAAGCGTTTATTGCTTGAGTCCATCTCTTGCTCACCTTCCTCACCTCAGACATTTGCATAGCTCTTTCTTTGCACACTCCCATCTTGCACAAGCTTCTCCCTCCTTGATGCACCTGTCTTTGACCACTCACCTTCCATCCTCAGCCGCTCCCACCCCTCCCCCGACCCCCGTTAACACACCTATTCTTTACCCGTGTGCACACCCCCCCTCCTTGGCCACTCCCCTCCCTACACCCTCTCCCTGGCTCGCACACTCGCCCCCGCCTCTGGGGACACCTGCTCGTGCGGGGCAGGGCGGGGATGCGCAGCCGCGGCCACTTCTCCTCTCCCGCTCCCCGCCCCGCCCCTCCCTCCATCCCTCACCGGCTCCCCGGCTCCCGCCCCGCCCGCCCCGCCCGCCCGCCCGCCGCTCCGGGGGGGTCTCCGCCGCCGCCGCCGCCGCCGGAAGGAGCCGCCATTTGCCACCGCCGAGCGCACGGGCCGAGCCGAGTCGGAGCCGGGAACCGGAGCGGGACTGGAGCCAGCAGGACCGCGATGGGGGGCGGCCCCGCCGCAGAAGGACTGGGGCGCGTAACCCCGGGGGCCCGGCCCGCTCCAGACCCGGACCCGTGGGGCGCGGCACCTTGAGCCCCCCTCCCCGCCCCCTGCCCCGACCATGGCTGCCCGCCCCGCCGCCCCCGGGCCACCAGCCCTCTCGGCCCCGCAAGCCCCGGAACCCTGGCTGTGGCAGCCGTGAACGGCGCTCTCAGGCCCCGAAGACCCCAGCCGGGCTCGGCTCTCCAGCGCGCGCCCCCTTCCCGGCCCTGTCCTCTCCCTTCCCCCGCCGCCCGAGAGCCCCCCTTGCACGCCGCCTCCCGCCCCCCGGCGCCCGGACGATGCTCAAGTCTCGGCTCCGCATGTTCCTGAACGAGCTGAAGCTGCTGGTGCTGACGGGCGGGGGGCGGCCCCGGGCCGAGCCGCAGCCCCCGGGGGGCGGGGGAGGCGGCTGCGGCTGGGCGCCCTTCGCCGGCTGCTCGACCCGGGACGGCGACGGCGACGAAGAGGAGTACTACGGGTCGGAGCCGCGGGCCCGGGGCCTGGCCGGCGACAAGGAGCCGCGGGTCGGACCCCCGCCGCCGCCCGCGCCGCCGCCGCCACCCCCGGGAGCGCTGGACGCCCTGTCCCTCAGCAGCAGCCTGGACAGCGGGCTCCGAACCCCCCAGTGCCGAATCTGCTTCCAGGGCCCGGAGCAGGTCAGGCCTGGGTACCCGGCCGGGCGGGGAGGGGTGGGGGCGCGCACCTGGGGCGCCCCGGCCGACCAGGAACAGGGGGCGGGGCCTGAGGAGGCTGGGCGGGACCCAGGACCCAGAGTGGGTACCGGGTGCGTCTGGGGTTGGGGGGTGTTGGCTGGAGAGTCGAGGAGCGCACATTTGGGGTGGAGGGGGCCGGGTTCCCAGGGAAAGGGTGGGGCTTTCTCCTGGAGGGCTCAAAATCCCTCTCACCCATCAACGGGGAGAGCCTTTTTGCCCAACTTCTCTCACCCCGGGGTCCCTGTAGGCTGAGGGGCCTATTCACTCTGAAGTGGGCAGAGTGCTTCTGTTCCCCCTTTGAAGGGAGGGGCCCTGCTAACGCCCTTGCCTTACTCAGTATTTCTCTCCATGGGGCACTTTTCTTCACTTCCCATTCCGTAACTTTCCATCTCATTCCAAAGAGTACTCTTTGTTTAAATGTTATGGACAAAGTTGTCCCGGGATAGTGCTGGGAGTGTACCTACCTAATGAAAAATATTCCTTGATTAAAGGAATCAAGGAATCCCACACCCGGAACCCCCCCCCCTTTTGATACTTGGAAACTGACGACAATAACCCATCCCAGTCTGTACCACATGTGTGAAATACTTTACAGCGATGGGAAGGAGGAGAAAGGCATGGCTCAGAAGCTCTGACCCTCCTGTCCCTTCAGATCCTAAGGAGTAGCTTTCCATTTGGGAAGCCTTAAAGAGCACCCTCCCTAAATTTGAGGAGAGGAAGAGACTCAGTCACTCTCCCACCCCATTTCTTTTTATCCTTCGTCTGTTTGGTCAGGGAAGTTTACCTTGAGCTCTAAGTTGTTTCTTTTTTGCTGTGGTCTTAGCCTCTTGCCCTGTTTTGGGTGAAAGGTTTGAGGTTTTTTTAAACGTTGGAGAATGACTGACCTGGAGAGGTTTCCCTCTCTTAGAGTGGACAGGAGTGGGGTGGTGACAGCTGACGAGGACCCTCCTCACTCTTCCTCCAGGGGGAGCTCCTGAGCCCCTGCCGCTGCGACGGCTCAGTGCGCTGCACACACCAGCCCTGCCTCATCCGCTGGATCAGTGAGAGGGGCTCCTGGAGCTGTGAGCTCTGCTACTTCAAGTACCAGGTCCTGGCGATCAGCACCAAGAACCCACTGCAGGTGAGGTGCGAGGAGAGAACTTCCATACGGGGGCAAAGGCCTTTGAGTAGTCAGAATCAGGGACTCTCCAGGGAGCCTATTTATCTGTTTCATCTTTCCTCAGTTACTCCTACCCACCCTTACCACAATCTCCTGTCTGCCTGTAAATCCTCCCTTCCTTCATTTATTCACATTTATTGAGTGCCACCTATATTCCAGACACTGTTTTAGGCACTGAGATAGAAAAAAAAAAAAAAAAAGCAGCTGCAGCGGAAGATGGTGATGATGATAGCAAACCTGTAGTGTTTTCTATGGTTTTCTTGGTGTATAGTATTATCTTCATAATAATCCTGTTAGTTATAAAATTATGCCATTTAAAAGATGAGGACAACGATGTTCAAAGAGATTTAAAAGCTTGCCCAAAGTTACGCAGCCAGTAAGTGATGGAGTTAGGATTTGGAATTCAGACCTAGATGGTCTGGGTTCAGAGCACTTGCCTGAACCTGCCTTTCTAAAATAAGATGGGAAATGGTCTCAAACAAAGGGAAAAGTGCTCCGTACTAGGTCTGATCAGGGCAGAGGAGACAGATTGCTAATCCTGCCTGAAGGGGTGTCAGGAGGGCTCTGCAGCATCTTCCTCTTTAGGGCCACTCATCACCTGGCCCTCCTTCTCTTTCTGTGACTTTTTGGAGCCCTTTCTCCCACACAGTGGCAGGCCATCTCCCTGACGGTCATCGAGAAGGTCCAGATTGCAGCCATAGTTCTGGGCTCTCTCTTCCTCGTTGCCAGCATCTCCTGGCTCATCTGGTCCTCACTCAGCCCTTCAGCCAAGTGGCAACGGCAGGATCTGCTCTTTCAGATCTGCTACGGCATGTATGGCTTCATGGATGTCGTCTGCATAGGTGAGGGCACCTCTCTCCCCCTTATCTGCTCAGTGTTTTCCTTCAACTCACATACTTGACTTTCCCTGCCCATTCCTTCAGCTCCACAGCCACATTTTCTACCATTGGGAGCCTTGAGGGCTATCTTGGTGCCCCTCCCTCCCCTGCTTCTTCAGGCCTTTTACAGACCCCATCTCCTTACTCTGGAGAAATAGTTGCTTTAGTATCTCTAGCCTAGGTCTGGGCAGCAGGTGACCCTGGATTTCTTATCCCTTTTGCTCAGGCCTCATCGTCCACGAAGGCTCCTCTGTCTACCGCATCTTTAAGCGCTGGCAGGCAGTGAACCAGCAGTGGAAGGTCCTGAATTACGACAAGACCAAGGACATTGGAGGAGATGCAGGGGGAGGGACGGCAGGGAAGCCGGGCCCCAGGACCTCACGGACGGGCCCCCCCTCTGGGGCCACCAGCCGCCCCCCGGCTGCCCAGCGCATGCGGACGCTCTTGCCTCAGCGCTGTGGTTACACAATCCTGCACCTCCTTGGACAGCTACGGCCACCAGATGCCCGTTCCAGTTCCCATTCTGGCCGAGAGGTTGTCATGAGAGTCACCACAGTCTGAAACTGAACTCCAGGAGCAGGGATCTTGAGTCGATGCATTGGCCAGAGATGAGCTGTCATGGCTGCTGGAGGTACCTCCTGGACAAGGTGTTTAGGGCACACTGCCCCCACCACTGAGGATCTCTGGGGGCAACCTCAAGCTGGAGACATTGTCTGGCCTGTGCTACCCACTGGGTAGAGACACCTGGATGACATTCCAGCCCCCACCCATAGCTCCTCACACTCATCTTGGGGCAGCCAGTTGGCAGGTGGGGAGAGCATCTTTTCTTCCCTAGAGAACCGTCCTTACCTCAGCTCCTAGGGCCTCCAGTCCCCAGCTCCACCATGGTGACTTGGTGAAGGGGGACCAATGCCAGAAGAAAGGGGTTTTAGACCCCTTATTCCCCACCCTATGGCCACAGGGCAGCTGGCAATAAGACTAGTATACATTGACCTCCCGTTCCCTGCATGAGGGCGGGGGGGGGGGGGACCTCGCCCTGCTCCACCCCCCCATTGCATGGGGGGAGGGCATAAAGAATCATTTATATGCACGTGGAGACTCCTTTCTCATCTGGGGCTTTTCTGGAGGGTTGGGAGGTGTGGGGAGGTTTCTCTGCAGAGGTTGCAAATCCTAAATGCAGCAGTGGGTTCTGAGTTGGAGGTGTAACTCCCACTTGCTGGCGAATAATTCACAGTGGCTGCTAGGTGGCAGTGCTCAGAGGTGTCTAAGGGGTGGAACTGCCACCTGCAAGTTGTATGATTTAGGAAAAAAAAAAAATCTCTCCACCGTGGCTTTCCTGTCTACCTCATAGGGTTGGAATGAGGATAAATGAGGGACAGGTTGAAAGCCATTGCAAAGAAAATTAATGATGGCGTAAAAAGATTTCTAGACTAGTTGGTGGTCCATTTGTTTCAAATAGTAGCTGGTTAACAAATTCCAGAATGTGTTTTTCACCTGGAGTCTCACAGAGCCTTGGAAATTTGTGTTGACTGTCATAATACAAATGGAAATATGGGGGGAAATAGAAACTGCAAATATGAAGGATGGCGGTTATTTGCAAAAAAAAATAAGAGCTCCCACAACACCCTAAACACTGGGAGCTGGGGAAGGATGGAGGTATCCTTCTTGCTCTGGGGATCTTGTGGGTTCTATCAGTCCTTCCAAGATAATGTGTTCCACCCAGGGAAGTGGTGTGAAATGAATCTGGACTTATTTGGAGTGAGACAGAATGTCCCAATGTTATGGATCTCCAACCTTGGCTTAAGCTTCTTCTATGGCAGTTCAGGGTCACAGGTCTGACCGTGTGCCCCAGCTAGTGGTATTCACTGGAAGGTGTTGTGCCTGGAGGCAGCAGTGTAGAGGGCTGTTGTTATAGAGAAAGGGTTTGGGAAGGACTGGTTAAAATGTGGGTCAGCCTGAGGCCTGCTTCCTTTCTCCTGAGGCCTTGGGGCTGTGTATTATATGAATTATGGTGTCTTTTAAGTGAACTATTCATCAGCAATTAAAAAAATTACTTCATACATTGTTAAGTCAGATCCAGACGCCTTTCCTATTATTGGTCTTTTTCTCAGGAAGGTTCTGTTCTGCCTGCTCCCTGGGGATGTTTTGGGGGAAATGCTTCTCTACTAAAGGTCACACATCCTTGCCTTGGAAATGGTCTTCCCTGTCCTTCCCTAAAAGGGTCTTGGCTGCTGTCCATGGTGCTGGCACCAAGACTTAGCTGGGAATGTTCTCATTGAAACTAGACTCAGGTTTGAGTCACCTGGAAGTATTGAGGTATATCACTTCTAACCTCTGAGGAGATCAGAAAGAGGGGACAGAGGCAACTGCCCCATTTTTTTTCCAGTGGGATATTATTTCTGTAGAGAAACAACCTTCCATATTCTCCACCTGGGAAGACAGAAGTGCCAGACTTTCCTGATTTGCTGTTCACAAAATAGCTGGTGGAGGTCAGAAAGGAGAGAGCAAATCAGAGTGACTACTAGTAATCTATCCTGGCAAATATGACTGGTAGGTATGCCACAGGTGGGGTTTCTTGTGCCAGGCCCAGACTGTCCCTCATGATGGCCCTCCATGGAAGCTTAGATGTACTGAAGAACACACAAATACAAACACACCTTCTCCAATTCTACTCTGTGTCCTAAAACTGGGCCAAGCGAGATAGGATGTTTCCCTCCCTTTCAGTACCATTGGAGGTCTTGCTTGGTATGGGGGTTGGGACCAGCAATCAGTATGGTGGTCCCTTCTCCTTCCCTTTTTCCAACCTAAAGAGATTCTTGTCACGAAGGGATGATGGGAACTGCTATCCTCCTCAAGTAAATCAGTCATACTTGCCCGATGAGGAATGTGGGTGTACAGAATTCTCATCACTGATTCCAGGGGGAAAGAATGTGAGAGGAAATTGGGCTTATTCTCCCTCAAAGTTCAGATCTGCTAAAAGGGCACTCAGGTTCAACTTAAGCTTAGTCAAGGGGAGTGGGGGTGGACAGAGATACAGTAGAAGAGTCGAGAGGTGGGGCAGTGAAGGCACAAAAACCTTGGTCTCTGCATAAGGCCTCGGGTAAACTGTGCCCCTCTCTAGATCTTACAAAGATAGATGCCCTCAGAAGGCCCAGTGGCAAACAGTGTCTGTAGTCAAGGAGCCCTGTCTAGGGCAGGGGGCCAAGCTGGTGGAGGAGGAAGTGTCTCCATCTCCATCCAGCTAATTGGAATGGAGAAGAGCAGGAGGCAGGGGGGCAAGTCCTGACATGGGGAGGGTAATCTAGGCTAGAGAGGGGCAGCAGGGAGTGTGCTGAGAGATTTATTTGTATGGAAGATGAGTTAATCTGTATACATTGCAAGGGGAGAACTGTGCCCAGCCTCTGGGGGGGCCAGAGAATGCTGACTCAGGGAAACAGAGGATCCTTCTGCCCTACCTGCTTCTGCCTCAGGGCCCCAGGGCTTCTGGATGCCTCCACACTCAGATTTCATCCTGTCTGTCTAACTTCACTTCTGTGCATGTATCCCTGTCTTTCTCTGAAGAAAATTACCTCAGAGCAACTTTTCCAGAGAGGGCAGATACTCTTTGGTCCTAGCAGTCCAGGTTCCAGAAGTACTTCCAACAGAGTCAGTTGCCTCTGGCCATCTTTGCAAATCCCTAGCTCCCCAACCCATTTATACAGGCTAACCCTGGCATTACTTTTCACCACCACCCCCTTAATCTCTTACAGGGAGCCAAACTCTGGCTCTTCCCAGTACAGACAGAAACGTATTGGGTTTGTGAGGCAAACCACTCTCCCAGGTGTCTAGACCTCCCATTGTTATGGAGGTCACTGCCAGGACAAGAGAAATCAAAGCAGCGGATTTGGGTGAGGGTCTTGCCTCCTGGACTTGTAGGAAGTAGAAATGGAAGAGAAGTAAGTCAGAACCAAGGATGGAACATTTGATTCTTTTATTTCAAAACTGTGAATATTAAAAAATACCAATATATAAAAGGAAGGCTTAGAGGCCCAAAGGCGTCTCTGCCCAGGAACTAAGTGGTGGGACAAGCCAACCTCTAATGGTGACCAGAGAGTCAAGGAGAGTTTTAAAACATCATAAAGCAGGTGAGGGCTGACTCACCTTGCTAGAGAGAAGATGAAGAAAAAGGAGAGTAGACAGTTCCTGGTAAGCTGCTTATCCCTTCTGCCACATGGTCCAGATTCAGTCTGAGAGCCTGTATGGCACCACCCACTCAGGGGATATAAAGATGGAATAAGGTCTCATTCTTCCTCTCAAAGAGCTCACATACAACAAGAAAAGACCAACCAGGTACAGACCAGATGCATAACTGAGTTCATGTCGTGGTAAGTGCTTACCCAGCAGCTCCTGAACACTGTGGAAGCCCAAAAAGGCAGTGGTGGAATCCCTCCTCAGGCCACCCAACACTATGAGTTCAGATCTGAGCTGGCCCTTGAAGGATGCATATGATTGAGACCAGGAGAAAAGCTGAGTAGGCAAAGGGACTCTGGTTTTCTCAGGACCCGAAGGGTCAGGTCAAGGCATATTTCACACCTTGGTCAGGGCTGCCTCAAGCAGTTTGCTAGGGTCCTTCCAACCAGTCTAGTCAAATAGGTCTCAGGGGGAATCCATATCTCTTGGTCTTGTGGCTAATAAATCCCTACAATGAGAGAAAGGTTGATGGTGATAGCCTCCTTCCACAGGACTATCTGTCTACAAACTGTAGGTTGATGCTCCTCTCGGGTACCAGGACAGTCCGGGTCATGGGTCGGATTGGGGCAGCACCTGGCTCAGGCTTTACCTCAAAGTGGGTCAAGATCTGGAAAGAGAAGAAGAAGGCTCTCACTTTGGGAGGGGTCTATAATGGTGGGTTTGATTGCTAAAGGGTATTATTAGTGTTAGGTTGGTCAAATCTGAAATGACACCCGTGGTCAGTAGGGAATTTCTTAAGGGATTATGGCAGGGCAAAAAAATAGTCCAAATATCCTTGCTCACTCTAGACTTAAAACAGGATTGCTAAATTTCAGAGGATTAGGTTTACCAATTCATACATTTTGCTATGCTTGTCAGAAGACCTCATAGCTTTAGAGGGTCAGAGTCTCTCATGTCTGGGGAAGGTATGTCCAGATCACTCACCTGAGCCAAAGCCATCTGCAGCTCCAGCTCTGCCAGGCGTCTCCCCATGCAGCTGCGCTTGCCGAAACCAAAGGGAAGAGAGGCAAATGGGTGGGGGCCTGGACCTTCCCCCAGCCATCGAGCTGGACGAAAAGAATTTGGTTCTGGAAACTGGGTAGGGTCCCTTGAAGTGGCATAATGACATAATGTGACCAGCGTCTGATGGGGAAGGAACATAAACTTGTCAGTTTGGGCCCACGGAAGCAGGGAGGGACATAGAAAGAGGATATATGGATTGGAGAAAAGGCAGGTGCTGGTTGGTGATGGGGTAAGTTTTCTGGGGCTAATTTTGGAATGACTGCTCCACTGCCCCATTATATTCCAGAGAGAGGCATTCAGGCCAAAGGGAAGGTGAAGGGCTTATATGGAGTGTTTGAAAACAAGATGGGGCCTAAGATTGTGAGGGATGGCTTAACAAAAGGGGCCCATAGGCTCTACTCACATTTTTGGGGATAATATAGTCACCCACGCGAATGTCTTTGTCTGGGACACGGGAATTTCCAGGTACCACAGGATACAATCTGGATTGCAGAACAAGAGGGGAATAGCAAGGTGAGGCTGGGGGCTGTAGCCTTCCTCTTGACCCCAAGCCCTTGACATCCAAAGCCATTCTTGGTCAGGAGTATGCATTTTCCTTGCACTTCCTCCCCACTCCCATTCAGCATCTCCTTCCCCAGCCCTTCCCAACATTTTCTTTAGCTTCTCCTCTCCTGTCCCCTCACCTTAGCACTTCCTTGACTACTGCCTTCATCAGGGGCAGCTGGGATAGAGCAGTAGCAGAGGGGTGGGAATTGGAGCCAGGGCCCAGGGCCGCTGTGATCTCAGAGTGGAGAGCTGTCTGGACTTCAGGGTGCCGGGAGAGTTCATACAGAGCCCAGGAGAGTGTGTTGGATACCTGGGGGGAAAGCTGAGAGTCTCAGAGGTTTTGAGAGTGGACAGATAGTAAAGGGGGCAGAATATGAGGCCGTCTGGAGTTCGGGAAATGTTAAGCCAAGCTGGACAAAAGGGTCACAGTGGATCCCCTGCAGCGGCAAAGTGGCCCCTGAAACTGGAGAGGCTAAGCTCTGGAAGTGGGGCTCCCAACATGGAGAAGAAACTCACTGTGTCCACTCCAGCCAGTAGCAGCTCCGTCACATTGCCCAGGATGGACGGAGCAGGCAACTCTTCCCGGAACAGGAAGTAGGTCAGGTGTGTCCCAGATCCCAAGTCCTCCTCAGGCTTTCCCTTGCTCCTCAAGGCTACCTCAGCCTCCCGCCTCTCCACGTGCTGCTGGGCTGTGTGGGGGAGAAGGTACAGGGATGCCTCACCATCCATAAACAGTTTTATGTTGCCCTATCCCCACTTCATTTCCGGGCCTTACCAAATGCAAACATCTGGTCCCAGTCTCGGCAGAGGCGGTCCCAGGGTCCGGGCACGAGGCGGTGAAGCCAGCTGGGCATCGCCATGGTCAGTAGCGTGGACACAAACACCGATCCCACCGCGCGGATGAAGGTCTCTGTGTCGGGAGGTACTTCGGCCTCCAGGCAGCCCAGGCGGGAACCCAGGAGCACCGCCGCTATGCCTGGGCGGGAGGGGGCGCTGTCAGGGCACCCGGAGATCAGGCGGGAGCCTCCCACGCTTGCCCGGTCTTGGGACTCACCTTCTAGTCCAAATTTGTAAAACTCTCCAGCCACGTCCCGAACCAGGGTGGGCGGCCCAGCACCGCGTCCCCGTTGGTGCCGCAGTCGCCGCACAAGGTCATGGACCACGTCGTCCAGGGTCCCGGCATATCGGGAGGCCGCCTGAGGCCGGAGGAGCAGCGGGGCCAGGAGGCTACGGAGCTTCTGCCATTCTTCGCCTTCCCTGCGGGTGTGCAGAGAGGGGGCGCATCAGGGCGGATGGGGGTGTGTGGAGGCGGCCGACCGGGCTGGCTGCGGTGAAGATGGAGCGTATTCGGCTGGGGTGGCCAGGAAAAGGATTGCAGCTGCTCCCTTGGGGTACAAAACCCTGCTCCTGCCTGCGCCTGCTTTCCGTCCCCCTTCCTCGTTACTCATTTCCTGGCTGGGGGGCAGGGAGGGCTGCGTTCCTGGGTAACTTGAGTCACGGAATCTTACATTCCATCTAGGTCCTGGTACCTTCGCCCCTTCAACAGATTTCCAGGATTCCGGACTCCAAAGACAAGGAGATGGGTGGGGGACCAAGGCGGGGTTCTACCTGAGCCTGAGGGAAACAGGCTAGGGTGGGAAGCACAGTGTGCCAGACGGTTGTGGGGGAGAGGCCAGTCTCCTTCCACACCCCGAGACAGACTGTTCCCAGACCAGCTACAGGAGAGGGACGCAGCAGCCGGGCGTTAGGGCTTTGGGGCCAGGGAAGACTCACGCGGTGAGCAGTCCGCGACCCCGCTGCTGGCGGCGACGGTGCTCTGCCCAGGGTGAGAAGCTGCAGCGCTCCGGCCGGGGCCCCTCCTGTCGCAAGAGCTGCTCGACGAGCGCGGGGGCTGCCACGTACACAGTGCGCACCGTCCCGAAGCTGGCCAACCACACCGGCCCAAAGCGCGAAACGCCCTGCACCTGGGAGAACCGGCATGGAGGACACTGGAGACCCCAGCCGGGGCCCTCCAGCTTGGTCCCTGTCAACATCAAGGGTGTTGGCTGGGTTTTGCAAGAGGGAGCTTGTTTCTTCACCGGCTCCCAGCTAGTATATAGCCGTGATGCTGCAAACCCTTCCTCCTTTTCTTTCCCCCACTTCCCATCCCTAGAAGTTTGGGTGCGATGGGCAAAACGGAGGGACTCTGCACAAAGCAGATACTCAGGACTTCTCTTAGGTCACCCGGGCTGAGCCGAGGCGAAGAAATCCTTGAAGGCTCCTCACGTGGACTATCTCAGAACAAACTCCTAGTAACTGAAGAGGAGCGCCTGTAGCTTTAAGTCCGATGCGCGGGGAAGGTACTGTGCATTTCCACCTCCCGGCACTTGTTCTAGACCTACCTGGCCTCCACTTCAGTACCGTGAGAAGGCGCTTTTTGAGCGCACTCTTCTGCTGGGTGTGGGGTTGGACCCCACGCAGGTCCAACCACCACCCGCAGTTCCAACTTTTCTAATTCATGGGTATCTGTTGTCACTGGCCCTCCTCCTACTTTGCGTACTAGTCCGTCTTTTCTGGTGTTGTCAAAGCCCGTTTCCCCAGCATTCCATTCCCATGAACGTCCACCTCTACCTGCAGCTCGTGTAGGCGTGACAGACCCCCCTTGCAGAAGAGTTCAGCAAGGAAGACTGGCATGGAGGGGCCTGGAATGTCCGCCAAGCTCCGGGGCGCTGAGTCGGAGCCTCTGGAACCCAGTGAGGTGCCCAGCTTGGGAGCACAGTGGATGCGCTGGAACACTCTGGAGGCCAGCTTGAGGGTCTGGGTCATGGTCTGGTTCAGGGAACCCATGAAGGAGAGGACTTCTCCCAGGCATCTTGCTTGCTTTCCTGAGCCCCTATTTAATCTTTGGGTGAGAGAGTGGCAACGCCCCCTCTTCAAGCTCCTCAGCCAATCCCCTCCTAAGTGGTTGAGCTGAAGATTAGCACCCAGGCACAGTAGGCGGGGCTGGGGTTACCTTGCAGCTCTCTTGGATCTCTTGTTCCTAATGACCCTCTTGGGAAGGGAGGTCTGCCTTGGTTCCCCCTTTCTGGGCTGGTGCCCTGGTCCAGTTGCCTAAAGATATCTTCCTGGTAAAGGCTCTTTGGTGAGGTTTAGGATATTGAGGTACAGAGTCAGTCTCTAGTATTCTTACTTCCCCAGGGAGCCAGGCCCTCTTGGGACCATTGTCAGGAATTCCCCATCCTTCAGCCTTTGGGAAGGGAAGAGGCACAGCTGTAGCCGTCTCCATATTCTTGGTGTATGCGGCTGTGCCTTCTCCATAGCTAGGCAGAACTTGCTGGCACTCCCACAGCTTTCCCACCTCCTGTACCTGACACTGGGCAGATGGTGGGTAGGTTAATGGGTTAAAATGGCTCCAGGAGCCTTCATCTTTGCTCCTTGAGAAGGGGTTAGTCTTTTAGGTCAACAAACCCTGTCTTTCTAGCCATGGGAACCTAGGGCTTCAGGAGCAGAAACAAAGGAACCTTTCACAAATTAGAAAAGTTGAGAGATTTCTCTGGGCTCCTAGATGGAAGAAGGGCTACGTGAGTGCTCTGAATCTCCAGCTGACTCAGTCGTCTTTGAGAGGAGGGGGGATTTCTAGTCAGCAGTCCATTTTTGCTTTTAGCCTCAGAATCCTGCACAGTTTAGTTCTCTGCTCCTTACTCCTCCACCCTGCTGCCACTGGGATCTGTGCCAGTCAGTTAGCTCTGAAATTCTGGAATCGAAGGTCAACATGAAAAAGGAGAGGGTCTCCACCACCCCGACCCAGGACTCTCCAGAGACAGCAACAATAAAGACAGCAGATTCCTCAGGTCAAGTTTCAGGCAGGGAGAGGATTGGGGGTTGGGAATGGGAGAAGGCACGTGATACATGCTCTAGCCTTTCCCAAGAAATAGCAGCATGGGCAGGGGCACATGCACACACGTTATCTCCAGGACTGCAAAGTAAACACAAGTGGACAGGCAATTTGAGTCTAGCAAGCTGTTTAGATGGATAGTGGAGAACTGCATTCCTCACTTTCGCTGAGAAGGAGAGATCCCACAAGAAGGGAGTGCTAAGGAAGGGCAAGACCCCACACCCTTCCAAACATCCCATCTGGTCCAAGGTCTTTTGACCTTCCCAGTTAGCTTCTTTTGCTTTCTGCTGGTGGTAGACAGGCAAGAAGATGAGAGGTCAGGCTTCTGGCTTGGGAAGTTCTCCCAACTTCTTTGAAAAACTGTTCCCTCTTGGCCCTGGCAGTCTCGGCTAGGAAGGTCCTGTGATCAAGCTAAGGCAAGGTAGGCTGTCAGTGGCCAAGAGGGGTAGGACTGGGGGTCACTGGCTGGAGGGTGGGATCCTGTATTCTTCGGAAGATGGCTGGGAAATTCTTGCCTCCGTTGCGTAAGACTTTCTTTCCCTCCTCAGTTGAGGTGCCCAGATGTCCCACAATGGGGTCTTCACTCTGGGAAAAAGAAGGATTCTATAAGTCCTTGCCCACCTTTCAGACAGCCCCTGGCCCTGAGACTCTCACCCAATCCTCCCGGCACTGAGCTGGGTTCAAAGAATACAGAACCACTCCGGAAAAGGCCTGCATTGTCACAACTCCCCTCAGGGCCCCTACCTACCAGTTCCTCCAGGGGCACTCGCTCAAAAAGGGGGTGCCTTTCAAAGTGGGCGCACATCCAGTCATGTAGCTCCAGCACATCAGTTATGGTATATACGAGCCCCTGCAGAGGCAAAAATCACCCGAGATGGGGGGCTGCATGCAGCTGAGCAGGGTGATGATGGGAGTGGTGGCGTGAGTCCTAAATGCTTAATTTATTAATTAAGTGGAATTCTTAGTGGAAGGTCTCTGAATAGGCCGCTCACCCCTCCCTCCCTCCCACTCCCAACTCACCCCGACTCTAAGCACGTAGGCATATTCTGCCAGCAGTGTGGGACTGATGATTCGCCACTTGTGCTTCGTCCGCTTGAAATGTGGGTCAGGGAAGAGGAAGAACATCTTTGTCAGCTGTGAGACAGACAGGCATTGACAGGGTTGAGAGCCTGGCTTCAGTGCCATACCTGCCTACCAGCCTTACCCACCGGAGCCCCTCCCCACCTGGCCCTTGCGGAAGAAGTTAGGAAGGTGTTTCATGGCATTGCTACGGAGACAGGCGATGTTCTGGAAGCCACCTCCAGGAGCTGCTCGAAGGGCCCGAATCCGGTCTTGTACATAGTCTGAGACTTTCACCCGGATCTCCAGACCCAGGATCAGTGTGTCCGGGAACAACGGTGACAGTTCCACTGGACACAGAAATAGGAATGGAATCGTCAACCTCATACTTACAGGAAGTACAAAGGGGTCAAGAAAAGAAAGGAACTGCCAATCTGCAACTGCCAAAATCACGAATGGCAAATGTGGTTGGAGAGATATGTATATGGCTGGTTCTATGCTGGAGAAGAGGGTTAAGGTTAGGGTTAGGCTTAGATCCAAAGACTATTACCGAGACTGGAAGTGGGAGGGCCTGGGAATACATGTATATTTGCAAGTGCTTCCAAGTTTTCAGTGTTTTCACACACTGACTCAGTTAATCCTCCTAACACTCTGTGTAAATTGAGAAGATGAGGATACTGAGGTCAGAAATGCCCAAGGTCACAGAGCTAAGAAGAGGCAGAACTTGAACTTGAACCGAGCTCTTCTGCCCCCAAGTACCATGTTTCTCCTCTCTCTGTCATACTGTTACCTCTATGGGAAGATCTAAAAATAGAGAAGTGGCCTGGCATGCAGGGCTGGGACAATACAGACAATCAGACAATACAGAAGGAACTTGAAAACACGAGAGTAGAACAGAAATAATGAGTTTTGGTGAAGCAGTGGGGCAGAGAGGGAGAGTGGTGGAATCCCTCAGAAAGACAGTTCAGGATCACTGGCTACAGTGACTTATCTCTGACGCTTGTGCTGACCAGCTCACTGACCCGGCACCTTGCAGGTGAAACGGCTCAAGGAGGGACCGAGGCCAGGGTTGGGGCCAGACAGAACAACCCAAGTTCTAAGAGGCATTTGAGTCAACACCCTCCCTTCTCCAGGACAAAGGCCACAGACCCAGAGTACGGGGAAAGCAGAGGTTCTCCACACTGATGTCACAGCACTGGTGTCTGGTCCGAAGGGGAAAGGCCAACTATGGCCCCCACCAAACCTGCTGAGGTAGCACAACCTAGACATTGCCTCTCCATGTCCTAGAGAAAAGGCCAGAGTGTTACCTAACAGGCCACCATAGCCACAGCCTATGTCTGCAAACTCCACTTGGGCTTGAGCTCTCTTTTCTTTCTTATCCTTTGGGTCATCGTGGCTCTTATTTTGAGTCAGTGGAGTGAAGAACTCTGGGTATAGCTCGGACCAGTCCATCTCTTCAGGCTTCACAGGGCTATTGGAGAGAAGACACGAGGGACATGAGAAGGTTGGTCAAGCCATTGCGGAAGTGGTACTACATGTGTGTGGGCAGATGGATAAGGGTGGGAGGTAAATGGGAAGAGCTATTCTCAAAAATTCTGTAACGTTGGGCTCTGTGGTCTCTAGCAGACACAATGGAAACCACCCTTAAACCCCAGTGTGAATCATAGGCCCATCATGAGGCTCATGATTGCTGACCTGCCCATCTCCACTTCTAGGAGTTGATGTGACTCCGGTCAGGCAGCTCTCCTTCTTGGGTCACAAGTTCCCTTCCCCCAGAGATTGGCTGCCTAAGGCACTGGGACCTTACTCTGTTTATGTGCTCTATGGGAAGAGGATGGATTAAGGTGTGGGTGGGATGTGTTTTTATGTTTGGCTTTTTATTAAATCCGATAAACGAAACCGAAAGATGGAAACAACATTCCGCCTGCAACACTCCAATCTAAGTTACTCTTTCCGGACTTACCCCACAACTGAAACTTGGGGCAGAACGCCACGCCCCCACTCAGCCCTCCAACTCCGCCCTCTCCTAAATCTCCCCGATCCACCTCTAACGCTGACGTCACCCAGCCGAGCCTCAGCCGAGCCTCCCGGTGCCTCTGTGACCCTACCGACCGTCCCGGAACAGCCCTTCCGAATTGCTGCGGGATGCTGCAAACATTCCGCCCTCCTTTGCCTCCCACTGCTCCCGCCCCTCTGCCCTGCTCACTCACTAACGCAGCGTGTGGTCAGCCATGGGGTTGGAGTGAGCACGTTGCCGATAGTAGCGCTTCTGGGGCTGCGGGGCCTCCGCTCCCGCCGCGTCCCCACTCTCAGCTCCCGCCATGATCCCCAGTCCGGGGTTTCTCCACTGAACACACGTGGAGACCGAGGCTCGAGGCGCAGGATAATGACGCAATCAGGCAAGTTGCGAATCAACCCCGCCTCTTAAAGACCCAACAGTATACTCCGCGGACCTGCGCGGCGAGGGTGGGCGGCGGCCGGAGCGGTGGGCGTTCGCTGCGCGGGTCTCCAGCTGGACTGGCAAAGTCAGTCCTGGCACCCTACCCCTTTCGTTAGCCCGCTTCTGCGTGGTCTGGGTTTCTTTCCTAGTTGCAGGTACCTGTGCATCCCGCAGGTGAGAGGAGTCCCAGGACTCCCTCTTCCTACAGTAAAATTCTCACTCCTCTCCCCTCTCCCCGGGTCTCAGACCTGTCTGCCCGGTCTGCCCCACGAAGTCCGACGTGAGCCCCCGTCGGGTGTGCGCTGGGGACCGGAGCGGGAGGGGCAGCTTCTCATCCCATCTCCAGGAAGTCAAACTGGACGGAGGAGGGCAAACTCGGGGAGGCGGGGCTCGGTGCCACGGAGAAGCCCAGGCGATCCGCGGCCCCACACCCCCAGCCGGTCCCAGATCCGGGATACCAGCGCTGGCCGGGGGGGTCCGCGTGCGCTCTCATCCGGATGGCCGACCCCTGCTCAGATCGTGAATCAGACTCCGAATACGTGTTCCCGCGGGAAGTCGGACTTTTCGCGGACTCGTACTCGGAGAAAAGCCGGTTCTATTTCTGTGGGCACGTGCTGAGCATCACACAGAACTTCGGGTCCCGCCTCGGGGTGGCGGCGCGCGTGTGGGACGCGGTGAGGAGTGGGCGGCTCTGGACGAGGGCCCCCGGGAGGTCAGGACTCTGGACTCTCCCTCTGCCATATGGAACCATCCACGCGACAGCCTTTTTCTTTCTCTCTCCCTCTTTCCCCCCGTAGGCTCTGAGCCTGTGCAACTATTTTGAAAGTCAAAATGTGGATTTCCGAGGCAAGAAAGTGATCGAACTAGGCGCAGGGACGGGCATCGTGGGAATCCTGGCCGCGCTGCAGGGTGCGTGAGCTTTGTTATACGAGTGGAGTGGGGGTGGGGACTGGGTCGTGGAGAAATTTGTCACTCCCTGGATTCTTGGGAGGGGAGTGATTTGCGACCCGACCAGTCTCTTTTTAACAAACGGGGTGTGTGTGTGCGTGCGCGCATCCTCTTTCTGTGTGCCAGAGAAAGCACCCAGGATGGTTGATTTGGGGGCAGGCCTTAGAAGGAGTAGGACTTTTTTCTACTTTTTTGCTCTTTGTGATTTCATGAATAATACCGTCACTTAAAACCGCCTTTGCTTTGACATGGTGTTTTGTCAAAATGCATCTTTGGGGGCTTTCTGTAGGGGGAGCAATCTGCTTGTATTAAACCCAAGGAGAGCAGATATTAGGTTTTTTAGGGTTTTAACTGCTTGGGAGAAATAAGCGTGAATTCTTGAGGGTTAGGGTGTTTCAAGGATCCAAAACTACAAAGGAAACAGCTCCTAAGTTTATAATCTAATGGGCAGGCAAAACCTCACACCCAAAACACTCATTTAAAACACTTATGATGTCATCTCCCTAGTAATGCAAATGTCTTTGTTCTTGGGAACACAACTAGGTCACATTCAGGGAAGTCTTCCCAGAGACAGGCATTCATTCTTGTGTTCATTCAGTCAATATCTGTTTGGAGCCTTCTATCGTGCCAGGTACTGGGATATAACAGTGAGTGAGACACCTTTCCTGTTCTTGAGGAGCTTATGGTCTAGTGGGGAAGGTGGGGGCAGATGTTATGGTACTGGAATTATGGTGATGTATGCACAGAGCCAGTGGACATGCTCTGGCTATGTGTCCCTTGATCCCTGGGAATTCAAAGAGAAGCACTGTGAAGTGAGAAGGTGAACAGTTCGAACACAGCAGGCTCACAAAACCAAGGGATGTTAAAAGCAATTTTCCATGAAGGAAGAACAGAGGAGAGATATACAGTTATGCTAAAATGGAAAAAAAGTGTGTAATATGGATGGGAACACCTGCTTCCACTTGCTCCAAGACTGGGTTCTCCTCCTTTGCCCCTTTCCAGCTGCCAAATAAGAAATCTAGGTGTCATCTTGTCCTTTGCTCTCTCCTGCTCACATCTCGGCAATCAGTCAAACCTGTGGGTCATAAGTCCTTAATAGTTCCCCAGTTGTCTGCTCCTCTTCCTACCATCTCCAGTTCAGGCCACTGTTGTTTCTTCCTTGGGTTTTCACAGGTGTCTTCAAGCTTGCCCATGGGAAGGTAAGCATGCCAAAAGTAGATCTTGTGTTCTTCCTGCACCCAGGCTGTTTTTCCTTCAGGTGTCCCCATCTCAGTGAACCAAAGCATCATCTACCCAATGGGAAACCTAGATATCACCTTTGACATGTCCCTTTTTTTCACCCCCACAGCCATTACTCAAGTCCTACTGATTTTATTTTCTAAAAATCTCTCAAATCTCACGTTTTCCCATCGACACTGATGTCTCTCCAGTCCATGCCACCATGGGCACTTGCCTGCCCTGCTGCATTTAGGCCACCTCGTCTTCCTGCTTTGACTCCTTGCCCCCTCCCAGACCTCTGCCCACTCTACCCAGCAGAGTGATCTTTTCAAGATGCACCTGTAATCACCTCTCACTCCCATCTTTCAATGAGTTCTTGTTCTTTCAAAATCAAACCAATAACTTTGGCATGGCTTCCACGGTCCTGCCTCCCTCTCTGGCCTCTTTCTGTGCTTCTCCCTCCCTTGTGCTCCTCATGCTGTCAGTTACCCTTCTCTCAGTGCCTTAAGTCTGTCCTGATGTTCTCATCCATGGAGCCTTCATACAGACTGTACTCTTGAACCACCTGGTTTATTCAGATGCATCCTTCAGTGCTCAGCTCAAACATCACTTCCAAGGGAAAGTCTCTTTGGTATCCCCTTCTCCAGGCTAGCTTAGGCCTCCTAGTATATACACAACCGTGCTGACTGGTTTCGTTTTGAATTTGTCATTACTAAACTTAAGTCCTTAAGCACTGCCCAGCTAGTCTGTTACTGGCAGTGCACGTGTTCTTCCATTGTGCACGTATTCTTCTGTTCTCCCAAACATCTGTTTTACCTTCTTTCCCTTCAAATCTCTACTTGCCTCCATCCCATCTTCACCCTCAGCTGATGGCTTTGTTGCCCATCTCTTCTGATTGCTTCTATTTTGTTATAGAAAATTTTCCACGTTCATGTCACAATGTCTACTCACTTAACTGTGTCCGTTTTAAGTGCTGCCTTCTCTCCTGTTACCATCCATAAACACACTGTGCTCCTAGCTAAGTCAGGCTCTCCACTTGTCAACAGGACCCCAAACTTTCTATCTACTCAAAGACATTGTTCAGCAAACCTCCTCCCCATCCCCTGTCCCCCCTGCATTACCAGTTTTTCCTTTTCTCTGGAACATTCTATACACACGTGCACACGCACGCACACATGCACACACTCACACACACACGTATTACATATATAAATATGCCATATTTTCTCTTAGAAAAAAACTGTTGGTCCTACATATTCTTTTGTTACCACCCCATTTTTCTGTTCTGCTTTATAACAAAACTCCTCAAAAGAGTTAATCTTCTTCATCTGTAGTTCCTGTTTCTGCCCATTCCACGTTTCTGCCCTTATTTGCAGCAGTCAAACCAACTCCATGTTTGTAAGTACAGGAGTTGGTTATGAGCCCACTTGACTTGACTTTGCAGCATTTGACTCTCCCTCCTCTTTGAAATGCTTCCTTTCATTTCCAGGGTACCACACTTCTGCTTTCTGCCCACCTCACTTGCACTGGAGTTGTCCTTTGACCCCTTCCCTTTTGTTTTTTTTTTCTTTTTTCTTTTTTAATTTTTAGAGATTTTATTTATTATTTGACAAAGAGAGACACAGTGAGAGAGGGAACACAAGCAGGGGGAGCGGGAGAGGAAGAAGTAGACTTCCTGTTAAGCAGGGACCCCAATTCAGGGCTTCATCCCAGGACCCTGAGATCACAACCCGAGCCAAAGGCAGACGCTTAACCCCGGGTGCCACGCCCGCTTCCCTTTTCTGTCTATACTCCCCACTCCCAAGCAATCCCATCACCTCATGGGTTTAAATCCCGTTTCTATGCTCATGACCCTGTAACTCCCATTTCCATCTCCAGATTTGTTTGTGGAACATACCTACCCAACATCTTCATGTGGTTGTCTGGTGGGCACCTCACACATAGACAGGAACTAATGATCTTCCTCTCCAGTCCCGCTCCTCCTATAGCCTTCTACCTTTTAGTAAATAGCAGTTCAGTCTTCTAGTCAGTCAGCTCAAACGACCCCTCTCTCTAGTATTTCATGTCCAGCCTCTCAGCACATCCTGCTGACTCTACCTTCAGAATCATTCAGGATCTGACCATTTCTCAGATGTGGCTACCGCCCTGGTTCAAATGAGCATCACCTCTCAGCTGGGTTAGCTGCCTCCTAACTGGTCTCTTCACTTCTGAACTTGTCCCCCTGCCATCCTTTCTCATCACAGCAGTCAGAGTGATCCTTTATTCACTTGTTTATTTGAAAGATATTTATTTATTAACTTATTCAATTTTTATTTAAGAGAGCATGGGGAGGGGCAGAGGGAGAGAGAGCATCTCAACAGACTCTGCTCTAGCCACTGGCCTTCCTGCTCTTCCCCAGACTTACTGACACACTCCTGCCCCAAGGTCTCGGCACGTATTAGTCCCTTATTTGGTACATTTAGCCTGAGAGGTCCATGTGGTTTGTTCCATCATTTCCTCCAGGTCTTTGCCCAAACATATCTGTTGAGCGAGCCATTTCCCAACCACTCAATTTAAAATTACATGCCCCACCCCATCCCTGAAGCAATTCTTACCCCCCTTCTCTGCTTAATGCTTTGCCATAGCATCTGGTGTACAGTGTATTTTCTTTGATTTGTTTTGTTTGTTGTCCATTTTTTGCCGCTAGACCAGAATCCCTCTGAGGGGAGGGATTCTTGTCTGATTGGTTCACTGGTGTATTCTCAGCACCTGGCATAGAGGCACAAAATAAATATGAATGAAGGAAGGAATTTTTCCTTTGTCTGTAACAGTTGTCACGGTCAGGATCTGTTTCGCAGTATCTTGTGTGTCTCTACCTCTCTCACAACACTCAAGGAAGGCTGAGGTTTTATCTTGCTCACCACTGTGCTGCCAGAACTTAGTAGGGGCTCAGTACATGTATTTCTTGCATGAATGAAGCTTTCTGAGGTGCTAATCTGATTATCCTCACCCTCTGCTTCTACCTATAAAACCTAGCCCCCTCAGAATCAAACCCGAGTCTCTTAGCATGTCATCGTTATTCTCCGGTCTTGATACTTCTCTCTTTCCTTCCACATGCCCTAAGGTTCAGCCTTCCTTGAACTTGTGATGCTCTCATCCCCAGGCCTTTGTACTCTCTGTTCTCTGTCTGGGAAGCTCCACCTAACTAACTCCTGCTTGTCCTTTGGGGCTTGCTGAGGCCATGTCTTCTGGGAAGCTTTCCAGACCCGTGAAGTTTGGTGTGGGTCAGTAGGGGCTGGATGCATACATAGCCCTTCTCCAGCTCGGTCCTGCCCAGGCTTCTGGTGACGCCAGTGGTTGTATGTTGGACAGAGAAGTTGAAGATCAGCTCAAAGACAATGTTGATGTTGTAGAATGTAAAGCAATGAGGACAGCAGCAGGTGAGATGGAGGTTAGGGTAACTAAAAGCCCAAGTGTGCACTCTGGGCTGGCAAGACACTGTTCTCTAGGCCCTGCGGTCTCTGGGCCTTCTGGGTAGGAGCCGAGACCCCTCGGTTGGTCTGTCTGACTTGCATTTCTCCTCCTTCCTCTCTCTCAGGGGGCAATGTTACCATCACTGACCTGCCCCTGGCCCTAGAGCAGATCCAGGCCAACGTCCAGGCCAATGTGCCGGCTGGAGGTCAGGCCCAGGTCCGCGCATTGTCCTGGGGGATTGACCAGCATGTTTTCCCTGGAGACTATGACCTGGTGCTGGGGGCTGATATCGTGTACCTGGAGCCCACCTTCCCACTGCTGCTGGGCACCCTCCAACACCTATGCGGGCCCCATGGCACCATCTATCTGGCCTCCAAGATGAGAGAGGAACACGGCACAGAGAGCTTCTTTCAGCACCTCCTGCCCCAGCACTTCCAACTGGAGCTGGCCCAGCGGGATGAGGATGAGAATGTCAACATCTATAGAGCCAGGCAAAGGGAACCAAGACCTGCTTGACAACACCCTTCTGCTCCTCTGAACCCCTTGTCCTAAGAAAAGAACTGCCATATCTCCAAAGCCATAAGCATGAGGAAGAGAAGTATGGGTTTCCTTTGCCTCTCTCTTTCCTCCTTCCCTCTTTGTTCCCCTAGATACTCTTGGGCTGGTGCTGGGAGGTGCCTGCTTGGTAGGAATCTTAGAGCCCTCATAGCGCTGGGTTAGAGCACAAAGGAAGTTCCCAGTTCCTGTTCCCAGAGGATGAAATGAAGAATTTTAGGGATAGGGGAGACAAATGGGAGGTGAGAACAGTGGTTGCAGATAGACTGTCCCTGAACCCTTCCAGTCCTGCTGTGTTGTTTTTTTTGTTTTTTTTAAATACAGAATGGATTTTTTTCTCTGCCAGATTTGAATGGAATTATTTTTTTTAAAGGGAAAGAAGATCATCTCTGCATCCAAAGAATTCAGGCTTTTGCTGGGGGACTAGGAAGGAATGAACCTCAGACCACCCACTTCTTGCTTCTGGAGACAGAGTCTGGTGGGACCATGGCCCTAACTAGGTCAAATCCTGCCTGCCCTAAAGCTGGGGAAATAGGCAGCAAGCTGTCCTTTGGACTATGGCTTCTTCATCCTTTTTGGAGCTGGCACCGGGATCACTAAGTACTAGGTTCTTCTCATCTTTGGGTTTTCTTCAGGTTTCCAAGCCCTGTTGGTCCTTCCTTGCTAATGTGTTTTGTCTTCCTCTCTTTTTTCTTCCCACTGAGCTACCTCTACTTGGGGCTCCCTTTTACTCCTTGGGCCACACATATCACCTCCTCTGGATTCCTGGCCTCCATTCCCTCCCATTCAAGCCACTTATCAAACTGTGTTGATCTTCCCACATCAGCTCTGATTAGCTTCGGATGCCTACAGCAAGAGTACACCCCTTGGCTTGGTACTCAGTCCAACCTGAGTGATCCCAAATTACTCTTTTCATTTTCAACTGGTTTCCTATGTGTATTGCAACCTCTGGACAAATTCCAGATGTCTACTCTTTGTTCCCTATTTCCACACCTAAATTCCTTGTTTTCTTCATTCTTTTTGGTGATTCTCTGCCTGGAAGGGCTATGTCTACTTGTCAAAATCTTGATTACTCTTCACCTCTTTCCTGAAAAAAACTTTTACAGAGCCTCCTGTTTGGGTGTGATTTCTTTCTCCCTGGAGACCCTTTCACTGTTTGTTCATCTTATGGGACTTACATGATCTTACGTGGTTACTTGCCTGTTCCCTATTTTCTCACCATTAGATTATTTTGGAGGATAGGGCTGTGGTTTACTCTTCTCTAATTCCCTGAAGTCTAGCACAGCTCCCAGCGTACAGTAGATGTCCAATAAAGACTTTGCTCATTCAACAAATATTTACAGGGTTTGTTGAAAGGACTCCACTCTTACCTCCCCAGGTGCCCTTGGCCAAATTTCTGAACCTATCCACCTACCTCACAAGTTTGTCGTGAGTCCTAAATGGATGACTCTGAAAGATGAACGGAAATAAAGAAACATAAAATGTTGCCACATGTCTTGAATTGTTATTTTGCGACAACTTTGTCCCATGGTTTCTGTTATTTTATCTATGGTGGGAGTGAGGAGATGGGGGGGGATATATCCCTTGTGAAATCGTCTCCAAAAGCAAGGTAGAAGCGGCGAGTGCGCCCACCTCGGTCAGCAGGTGGCGCAGTCCTCGCTCGGCGCGTTGTGGTGAGGAGATTTGGCCCTGCCGCGGCGCCGTAGGCTGGTGGCCTCACCGGTGCGCCGGACGGCGGCAGCGTACTCTGGGGCAAGGGAGATGTCGCTGCTGCGGTCGTTGAGTCTCCACCTGGTCGCGCGGGCCGGGAGCTGTTCGGTGAGGGGTCTGGGTCCTCCCACCGTCCCGCCTTCCTTGCAGATCTCCCGAGCGCTCGGAACGCAGTGTTTCCTTCCGTTCCCCGTTCGACTCCATCCTCCTCTCCCCGCCCCCCCACGCCCCCAACCTCATTTTCTCTGTGGGGTCCAGTCCCCAGTTGGCTGCCTTCCCCCACCCCCGGAGGAGGTGTCTCCTAAGGTGGCCTCCTAAGGTGGCATTCCCACCGACGTGCTCTCCACTCGCCGGAGTTCCTGGCTGCTTCCTGCTTCTCATCCCTTTCTTCTTCCTCTGCAGGCGGGACCCCTTCGGCTTCAGTCGCTTCAGCCGTGGCACACATTTCACACTGGGCCCTGGCTCTCTTCTGCGGCCTCCAGCAAGGAGCTTCTCATGAAGCTGCGGCGAAAAACAGGCTACTCCTTTGTAAACTGCAAGAAAGCTCTGGAGACTTGTGGCGGGGATCTCAAACAGGTGTGGGGGAGGAGGGCGAGGGGAGCGGGGCGGGGTACTAGGGCCCGAACTCAGTCTCTCAGGGAGGTGCTGCTAGGGAGCAGTGAATCAGACCTGCTACCCAGGGACCCATAACTGCAGAACTCTGGGTAGGATTCTGACTTAAATGACAACCTCACCCTTTGACGGTGTTTTGACTCTGGAAGCACTTAACTCAGGATCCCATGGTTAGCAAACTCTATTCCAAGCACACTTCTATGCTGTTTCCCTGCTGCTTGGAGCCCAAAGGGCTCGTGTGGGCTTTGGGAATGAGAACCATCAGGACTCAAACTGTGGTGCCCTCACACTAACCCTGTGATCTAGGACACCTTACTCTTTCAGAGTTGAATTGTTCTTGTCTGTATAATAGAAATACTACTGTCTGCTTCATGGGGTTGTTGTGAAGATGAAATTTATCCAAAGCACCAGGCACAATGCCTGGTATTTGGCATTCAGTGGTAGGCTGCCAGAAAACGATAGATGCTTTCGTTTCCATTATAGGACTGAAGGGAAGCAGAAAGAATTAGGGAACCTGAACATATTTTAGAGCTCCGTTCAGTTCTAAATTCTATGACTTTGTCATCTGCTGTATTTTTAATTTATAGGCAGAGAGCTGGCTCCACAAACAGGCCCAGAAGGAAGGCTGGAGCAGAGCTGCCAAACTCCATGGCAGGAAGACCAAAGAAGGTCTGATTGGGCTACTTCAGGAGGGAAACACAACTGTGTTAGTAGAGGTGAGTTGTCAGAATTCCAGATAACCAGGAACAGCTGCCCCTTGGGTGGAAAGAAGAGGTGTTTGAGAACAGCAAAAGGTTGTTGAAATTAAACTAGTGAGACCACAGTTATGAATTCACTTAAGTATAGAAATGCACAGATATGTTTTTGAATAAAGGCCTAGAAGTCAAAAAGATTACAGATATCCCCCACTTTTCGAAAGTTTGAGTTACGCACTTTACATTTACAAAAGACCTACATTCGTACCTGTTTTGTTTTTGGTTAACCAAAAGAAATTCAAAGAGTACTTTCACTTTTATGAAAAAAAAAACAAAAGGCAAAAAGTGAAAATAGCATTCCCTGTTGGTTTTGCCCTGAGTTGCTTTAGAGGCAGGGGCACCCTAACAGCAAGAGTTGTGCCCCCAAACTACTCCCTGCCCAAACTACACTCAGCCTCAAGCTGCCATACCTTTGAACTTTGTGAGCATCTGTATTTTAGGTCGATTTATTTTGTGCACCCACGTCCATCTAAATGAATGATAACTGATTTTTCGCTTTATGCCATTTCGGCCAACAAAAGGTTTCATAGGAATATTCTGCTTTGAGATGGTGGAGCAAACCTATGCTTCTACATGTGAGACTCGTATAGCCTTATAACTTGCCACTGATTGTTTCCTGGAACACATTTTATTTATTTATTTATTTATTTTTTAAAAGATTTTATTTATTTTTCAGAGACAGAGGGAGAGAGCGCGAGCGAGCACAGGCAGACAGAGAGGCAGGCAGAGGCAGAGGGAGAAGCAGGCTCCCTGCCGAGCAAGGAGCCCGATGTGGGACTCGATCCCAGGACCCTGGGATCATGACCTGAGCTGAAGGCAGCTGCTTAACCAACTGAGCCACCCAGGCGTCCCTCCTGGAACACATTTTAAAGCTAGGAATTATATTAGTTGATGGATAGCATGTAGCTGTTTTAGAGGAGGTTTAGGGGCCTCAGCTGGTGAAGAATCAGATGTGGGTTGGTTTAGAGTGAGAAAAGGAGATAAGCATGCTGATAGCAAAAGTGGCTTGGTGTTGGAGGAGCCTGGAGAATTATGTGTTCATGGCCTGCAGCCACAGGCAAGTGGTGAACTTGTAGTGAGTCCTTTGGGGGACATTATGGAACCGTCTTTTGAAAGTGCGAGTCATTGCCAACTCATTGGTGGAGCAGGAATCACTTCATTCAGTTTCTGGCCTCAAGCTAGGAGAGGAACCGCAACCTTAAAATTCTAGGGTCTTTTATTTCTGTTTTATTGAATCTGCAGCTTGTTCTGCAGTACCTTGGTTTACTCTCCAATTTTATGGCACTTTTGCAAACTGTCCATAAACAGCCTATAAACAACATCAATTTGTTCCCACCAGGTAAACTGTGAGACAGATTTTGTTTCCAGAAATTTGAAATTTCAACAGTTGGTCCAGCAAGTTGCCCTGGGAACCCTGTTGCATTGTCAGAACCTAAAGGATCAACTTTCCACGTACAGTAAAGTGAGTTTTGGGATTATCTGTCAATATGCTGGATTTGCGCACACACCCCTTTCTTTTTTTCTATTTTTTTTTTTTAATTAATTAATTAATTAATTAATTTTTTTTTTTTAAAGATTTTATTTATTTATTTGACAGAGAGAGATCACAAGTAGGCAGAGAGGCAGGCAGAGAGAGAGAGAGGGAAGCAGGCTCTCTGCTGAGCAGGGAGCCCGATGCGGGACTCTATCCCAGGACCCTGAGATCATGACCTGAGCCGAAGGCAGCGGCTTAACCCACTGAGCCACCCAGGCGCCCTTTCTATTTTTATTTTTTATTTTATTTTTTATTTTTTTTAAGATTTTATTTATTAATTTGACAGAGAGAAATCACAAGTAGACGGAGAGGCAGCCAGAGAGAGAGAGAGAGAGAAGCAGGCTCTCCGCTGAGCAGAGAGCCCGACGCGGGACTCGATCCCAGGACTCTGAGATCATGACCTGAGCCGAAGGCAGCGGCTTAACCCACTGAGCCACCCAGGCGCCCTTTCTATTTTTATTTTTAAAGATTTTATTTATTTGACAGTGCGAGCACGCAAGCAGGGGAAGCAGCAGTCAGAGGAGGAGGGAGAAGCAGGCGCCCCTTGGAGCAGGGAGCCTGGTAAGGGACCTGATCCCAGGACTCTGGGATCATGACCAGAGCCTAAGGCAGAGGCTTAACCAACTGAGCCACCCAGGCACCATGACACACTGCTTTCTTAGGCTCTTCGCTGTTCCCTGTTTTTCAGACATCCTCATGGCTCACTCTCTTACTTCATGTCCTTGCTTAAATGTTATCTCTTTGGAGAGAAACATCCTTCCTATTGTTCTAGCCCCTTATTTTGCTTCACTGAAAAAGTTTTGTTATAATACTATGTATTTATTATATTTTTATTTATTTATATATTGATTGTCTTCCCCAATAGAATGTGTGAGTTTCATGAGGCAGAGAATTTGTCTTTTCACTACTGTGTCTTTGGTGAAAGAGGAGTGGGCCCAGCATTTGGTTGGGGCTCATTAAATGTTGAATGAATGAATGAATGCCAGTGGTGTAGAGTCCTTCAAATCAGCGGAAGCGTTTTTTCTTTAAAGATTTTTTTTTTAATCATTTGATACCGAGAGATACAGAGAGAGCACGGGCAGAGAGAGAGGCAGAGGGAGACAGAGAAGCAGACTCCTTGCTGATCAAGGAGCCTGATGTGGGGCTCGATCCCAGGACCCTGGGATCATGACTGAGCCAAAGGCAGATGCTTAACCCTCTGAGCCACCCAGGTGCCCCACTTTCCTTTTCTTTCTTTCTTTTTTTTTTTTTAAAGACCTACCTATTCTAGAGAGAGTGAGAGTGGGATCCGGAATTGGGGGGGGAGGGGACGAGGGAGCAGAAGAAAATCCCAAGCAGACTCCCTGCCAAGGGTGGAGGCCTATGGAGGGCTCCAGGCTCCCCTGGGGTGGGGGATGGGGGTACAGCTGGGTGCAGGGTTCAATCCCACAGTAAGACCTGAGCTGAAATCAAGAGCCAGAAACTTAACTGACTGAGCCACCCAGGCACCCTAATCAGGTGAACGTTTCTTTGTATTCAGAAATCTAGAATAGCCTGAGGAAGGGATTTCTTCTTTTTTTCTTTCTTTCTTTCTCTTTCTTTTTTAAGGAAAGGATTTGTAAATACAGATATTGGAGAAGGCACAGTTTAGGAAAACTAGTATATTCTTGTCCATAGGAGAAGCAGGATGGAATTATATTAGTCTGCCTTTGGTTCATCCTTAAGGTCAAGACAAAAATGAACCAACTACTCATTTTTTTATGTGTGTTTTTACTACCTTTTCTCTCCTTTGTATCCTTCTCTTGAGAGCTTGTGGTAAATGTTCAAAGATGAGCTACTTAAACTAGAAGTTCTAATGTATTTTCTTTCTTTTTTAAGTAAACTCTGCTCCCAAGGGGTGCTTGAACTCATGACCCCAAGATTAAAGAGTCGCATGCTCTACCAACTGAGCCTGCCAGGCACACCCAGTTTTTTTTTCTTTTTTTAATTTTAAATTTTAATTTAAATTTTTTTATTATGTTCAATTAGTCAACATATAGACACCTAGAAGTTCTAATCTTGACTGCCTATAAGTCTGTAACCCTGAGCCATTCACTTATTTTGTCTCTGTTTCATTATCTGTAACAAATATTGGTTCATTTTAGCTTCATTTAATTTTTTCCCTTTTGGCCTTTAATTTTTTTTTAACTTTTATTTTGAAAAAAATTCAAATTTATGGAAAAGTTGCCAGTGTTCTGGAATAAGCTACATTGTAGTTTTATCTAGATTCACCATTTGTTAACATTTTGGCACATTTGTTGTATTACTTTTTATATACTTTTTGTTACCATCACTCTTTCATTTTATTTTAAAGTAACCTCTGCACCCCAACTTGAGGCTGGAACTCACAACCCCAAGGTCAAGAGTTGCATGCTCAAGGGGCGCCTGGGTGGCTCAGTCATTAAGTGTCTGCCTTCAGCTCAGGTCATGATCCTAGGGTTCTGGGATCGAGCCCCGTGTTGGGCTCCTTGCTGAGCGGAAAGCCGGCTTCTCCCTCTCCCACTCCCCATGCTTGTGTTCCATCTCTCACTGTGTCTCTCTCTATCAAATAAATTAAAAAAAAAAAAAAAAAAAAGAATTTCTTGCTCAACCAACTGAGCTAGCCAGGTGTCCCATCACTATTTAAAGAAATTTTTTGCAAGTATGTTGCAGACAACAGGACCGTTATTCCCTTGAATAGGTTATTTCCTAAAAATGACATTCTTCTATGTAACCACAGTACAATAATCACAATAAAGAATTTTAACACTGATACAGTATTTTAATTTATATAATATAGGACATATATTCATATTTTGCCAGCTAGCACTTTTTCTTCGGATCCAGGATCCAGTCCGGTATCATGTGTTGTAATTAGTTGTCATGTTTGTTTAGTGTCCTTTCTTTGCTTCACAGCCTTTCTTTGTCTTTCATTACAATGACCTTTTTTTTTTTAAAGATTTATTTATTTATTTATTTGACAGAGATCACAAGTAGGCAGAGAGTCAGACAGAGAGAGGAGGAAGCAGGCTTCCCGCTGAGCAGAGAGCCCAATGCGGGGCTCGATCCCAGGACCCTGGGATCATGACCTGAGCCGAAGGCAGAGGCTTTAACCCACTGAGCCACCCAGGCGCCCCACAATGACCTTTTTTAAAAAGATTTTATTTTTAAATAATCTCCACACCCAAGGTGGGACTTGAACATACAGTCCCAAGATCAAGAGTTACATGCTCTCCTGACTGAGCCAGTCAGGAACCCCACACTGACATTTTTTTTTTTTTTCAATAAGCTCCTTTTGAATTTTTTTTAAAAGATTTTATTTATTTATTTGACAGAGATCACAAGTAGGCAGAGAGGCAGGCAAGCAGGCTCCCTGCTGAGCAGAGAGCCTGATGCGGGGATCGATTCCAGGAACATGACCGGAGTTGAAGGCAGAGGCTTTAACCCACTGAGCCACTCAGGCACCCCCTACAATGACATTTTTGAAGAGTAGAGGACAGTATTGTAGAAAGTCCTTTAATTGGGTTTGTCTGATATTTCATCATAGTTAGAGTTTGGGTTTTTAGCATGAATATTAAATAAATTATCCTGTATATTTCCCAGGATGGTGCATCAGGAGGTATGTGATGACCATTGGTCTCATTACTAATGATGTTAATTTTAATTTTTTTATTATTTTTTAAGATTTTATTTATTTGAGAGGGAGAGTGAGAGAGAGCACACAAGGAGGGGGAAGGACAGAGGAAGAGGGAGAAGCAGGCTCCCCACTGAGCAGGGAGCCCAATGCAGGGCTTGATTCCAGGACCCCGTGATCACGACCTGAGCCACAGGCAGACACTTGACCCTCTGAGCCACCCAGGCAGCACTGATGGTACTAAGGTTTTAAGATTTTATTTATTTATTTATTTATTTATTTTAGAGGGAGAGTGAGCGTGAGCTTGTGCTGGAGCAAGCAGGGGAGGGGCAGAGGGAGAAGGAGAGAGGGAATCTCAAGCAGACTCTGCACTGAGCGAGTAGCACGACCTGGGACTCGATCTCACAACCCTGTGATCATGACCTGAGCTGAAATCAAGAGTTGGATACTAGGGGTATCTGGGTGACTCAGGCGATAAACATCTGCCTTTGGCTTGGGTCATGATCCCAGAGTTCTGGGATCGAGGCCTGCATCGGGCTCCCTGCTCAGCGGGAAGCCTGCTTCTCCCTCTCCCAATCCCCCTGCTTGTGTTCCCTCTCTCTGTCCCTCTCTCTCTGTCAAATAAATAAATAAATAAGTAATTCTTTTAAAAAAAAAAAAAAAGGAGTTGGATGCTCAACCAACTGAGTCACCCTTTGTCCCTGATGATGTTAATTTTGGTCTCTTCTTGGTCAGGGTAGTATCTTCCAGGTTTCTCCACTGTGAAGTTACTCTATTTCTCTTTATAATTAACCAGTAGTCTGTATGGGAGATTCTTTGAGACTGTTTAAGTGTCCAGTTCATCAAAAAACTTTTACCTGAAAGTATTAGCATCCATCCATGATTCTTTGTCAGGTTCAGTTATGACTGTTAATTATCAGTTATGACTGATATTTACATAATGGTTACTTTTCTATCTCTTAAAATTTCTTTTACTTGTGTTCATTTTATTAGTTGGCATTCTACTGCTGCTCTGCTCCTTCAGCAGACAGATGCAGGAAGTGTGTGTGTGTTCCAGTTCTAATCCTGCATCCCAGGTTTTTCCTTTCCTTCCCCTATTCTATTTTTGTATCTTCCCTCTTGCACTGTCAGTACACTGGCTCTTAGCAACTTCAGTGTTTACTTATTTTCTCATCATTCCAATACACACTAAATCGTTTTAGTGACTATACCTGACTGCTGCAAATAACAAACCTGTTAAGGAGTTTAAGATTCCTTGGATGTTGTTTTTGTCTTTACATTGGAGTTACATGGTCAAAGGACCATATTCAAAGTTACTTAGATTAGTTTTTACCCCTTCTGTGAAGTTACATTAATACAGTTAGAGTCTTGTGTTTCTGTGTAGTTAATTTTGGTTTTACCCCCAAATTCTTGTTAATCTAATTTTGTTTTTAAATTTGTAAAACATTGGGGCACCTGGGTGGCTCTGCCTTTGGCTCAGGTCATGATCCCAGGATCCCAGGATCGAGCCCTGCATTGGGCTCTCTGCTCAGCAGGGAGCCTGCTTCCCTTCCTCTCTCTCTGCCTGCTTTTCTGCCTACTTGTGATCTCTGTCTGTCAAATAAGTTTTAAAAAAAAATGTAAAACATTAACAAGATTCTGAAAGTTAAAGCTGTAATATACATGCACACACGTGTACACACAAAGAAGTCTCACTCCTCTTTCTCTCCTTTCTACCTTATTCTTGTCCACTCTAGTAGATAACTAGTTTCATTGGTTTTGGGTATCCTTTAAGTCTTTTTTGCAAAAACAGCATGTTTATATAAATCTTTCTTACACAAATGATGGCATAATATATACATACTCTTGGGGCACCTGGTGGCTCAGTGGGTTAAAGCCTCTGCTTTCAGCTCAGATCATGATCCCAGGGTCCTGGGATCAAGCCCCGTGTCGGGCTCTCTGCTCAGCAGAGGGCCTGGCTCCCTTCCTCTCTCTCTGCCTGCCTCACTGCCTACTTGTGATTTCTGTCTGTCAAATAAATAAATAAAATCTTTAAAAAAAATGTGTGTGTATATATATATACTTTTTTTAAAGATTTTTTAAAGGTATATATATATATATATACACACCCACATACTCTTTTTTTTTTTTTTAAGGATTTATTATTTGAGAGAGAGAGTGTGCACGCACACGGGAAGTGGCAAAGGGAGAAAGAGAGAATCTTCAGCAGACTCCTCACTGAGTGTGGAGCCCGATGCAGCTGCCCCTAGATATATAGTCTTTTAATTTGCTTTTTTCCACTTAATAATATAACCTGGAAATACTTTGTAGCAGCTCATGCAGATCTTTTCTTTTTACCAGCGCATAGTTTTTCCATTATGTGGCTGTGCCATGGTTTATCCAACCAGTCTTTTAGCTTTAACATTTTATGATTGTTTGAAAATACTGTTCTTGATTTCTTGGAAACTACAGTCAAAGAAGTTAGGCCAGAGGATGGGATTGAGATAGAATTGGGGGTGATACAGTGATAGAATATAATAGAGATAAAAATAGAACTCTTATAAATTTGTAACATCTTTGGCTTAATGAAAACATTCATTGGGCGCCTGGGTGGCTCAGTGGGTTAAGCCGCTGCCTTCGGCTCAGGTCATGATCTCAGAGTCCTGGGATCGAGCCCCACATCGGGCTCCCTGCTCAGCAGAGAGCCTGCTTCCCTCTCTCTCTCTCTGCCTGCCTCTGTGCCTACTTGTGATCTCTCTCTGTCAAATAAATAAATAAAATCTTTAAAAAAAAAAAAAAAAAAAAAAAAAAAAGAAAACATTCATTTAGGGGGCCCCTGGGTGGCTCTGTGGGTTAAGTGTCTGACTCTTGGTTTCAGCTCAGGTCATGATGTCAGGTTCCTGGGATCAAGCCCTGTGTTGGGCTCTGCACTCAGCAGGAAGTCTTCTTGAGAGTCTCTTCCTCTCCCTTTGCCATTCCCTTGTGCAGGCTTGCTCGCTTATGCTTTTTCTCTCTCAAATAAATAAATCTTAAAAAAAAAAAAAAGACCTGAAATATTCACTTATACTTAGTTGTCTTAAATCATTTTTTGAGAAACACACTATTTTTGCCTAGTCTCTTTGTAATTTAAGTGGGACAGAACAGATTTGTTCTTTTTGTGTATGTGTGCACTTAGGGCTTCTTGAATTCCTCTGAGCTTTCTGAACTTCCAGCTGGGCCTGAGAGAGAAGGTTGTCTCAAGGATCAGCTAGCCTTAGCAATTGGTGAGTATTTGTAAGGATTATGGGATCTGGAAATCATGAACTGGACCTCCTGGTATCTTTGATATTCCTCCACACCTGATCGGGAATTGCAAGTTCATGTGCCCACAAGGGTCAGGATATATGAATGTGAGAAGTGGGTTGTGTTGTGCGTTAGACATTAGTGAGCAGTAGGGTCCCTGAGACTTTCACACTGGTGAAGGAAACTGCCACCAGGCTCTAGCCAGTTGTTACCTTGCGTGGTCAGAATTTTTAAATTCCTTCAAAAGAATTTAGCTTTCTGTTTAAAAATTTCAGTTTTTAATGTTTGCAGCTGATTAAAATGATTTTCCTCAATCTGCGGGCTGACCAAAGCATGTCTTTAGGCAGGGATGGCTTTTGACTTCTTCCAGTTGACTACCTCTCTATACGCTGTGGGAGATACACTACATCAGAAGTCATCTCACCTTCTTTATAAAGGGATCCAGGAATATTTGGGGGCATCATGTAGGAATTTGAGCTCTTTTTAAGAAAAATCTGATCCTGAATTTGTGAAGGTTTATTTCTTCAGAACCACTGGGCACAGGAACCATAGCTGGATCATTGTGCCAGAACTAGTGGGAATTTTGCTTTCTTCCTGCGTGTCCTTGATGGAAGGAGGGAAGTAGGGCTGGGTTGGAGCTTGCTGGGAATTTACTGCTCATCCATCGTTTCCAGTCAAGGCATCAATTCTGTTTTTATCAGGTTATCTTGAAATATGTATGATGTTTTAGTGAGTCATGGCTGAGAAGCCAGGCAGACAGCTGCGAATGGGACTTATTAAGAAATTCTGGAAGAACTGGGTGTTTCAGCCTTGTCAATTTCTGAGAATTAACTACTGTTCAAATGCTTTGAATTGTTTTAAGATATCTTTTGATTTCTCTCCTTATTAAGACTTTTAGATATAATTATGGCTAATGCAGGGATATTTACCTAGACCTTTTGGGGTCTCCTAACCTCTTTCCTACCCTTTGGCTTATTTGGACTTATGTTAGAGAGAATAGCATCCTGAGGAGACAGGGAAACCTGGAATTATATTTGATTCTTAAAAATAATGCTGGGGGCAACTGGGTGGCTCAGTGGGTTAAGTTCCTTCCACTCAGGTCATGATTCCAGGATGCTGGGGTCGAGCCCTACATCGGGCTCCCTGCTCAGTGGGGAGCCTACTTCTCCCTCTGCCCCTCCCCCTGCTCTTGCTCCCTCTCCCTCTCAAATAAATAAAATCTTAAAAAAAAAAAATTTATTTTTGCTGAGAGGAAGTTGAAACTACCTGATGGTATGGGGTTTGGGTTTTCTGGGGCTTTTAGTTGTGGACTTTTTCCTGCTATCATGGATGACGAAGAGTTGTGTCAGTTATGGTGATTTTCGGGAGGGATGGTAATTTCAGGGGAAGAAAACACCTAATTGCTTTGGAGTGAGATGCAGGCTTTGCTTCCAGCTCTGGCATGTAGTAGCTGTGTAAGCTTGGGCGGTAGCTTGAGCTTTCTAAGCCTACATCAAACATAGTAATGATAGCCAGCATTTGTGTGCTCTCTGTGCTAGATCATGTAATTAAGTGCATTTACATATGTTACTTTATTTATGTCTCCTAAGAACCCTGCTTTCAGATTATTTTAAGTGATGTCATCTCCATGTTGTGGAAGAGGAAACAAAGGCTTGATAAATTCATAAATGGGGTTATGTCACTTGCTGGTAAGGGGCGGAACTGGGACCCGAGTTCAGGGTCTGTGGGACACCATAGCCTATGTTTTTAAGTACCAGTCTGGCACGTTGTTGGTGTTCCATAAGGGTGTTCTTTATTTCTCCCACCCCTGCCCACTCCTCCCACATACCTTTTCTTAAATGGCAAATGGTATCTCTCCATATTCATAGTGTAAATGTGGGGAGAGAGGACTGTCTCCCAAACTCGGCCACTTCTATGCATATTTTGGTAATTGCCACGGGTGTCATGTTCTAGAAGCGTGTTACTTGTTTTTTCTTTTTCATAGGGAAACTGGGAGAAAACATGACTCTTAAACGAGCCGCTTGGGTGAAGGTGCCAGCTGGGTTCTACGTTGGCTCTTACGTCCATGGAGAAATACACAGCCCATCGCTCCACAACCTGGTGCTGGGGAAGTATGGGGCCTTGGTCATCTGCGAGACATCTGAGCGCAGAGCAGGCCTGGAGGACCTGGGCCGCCGCCTGGGGCAGCATGTGGTGGGCATGGCCCCCCTCTCTGTTGGCTCTTTGGATGATGAGCCTGGTGGGGAGGCAGAAACCAAGATGCTGTCCCAGCCATACTTGCTGGATCCCTCCATCACGCTGGGACAGTATGTGCAGCCTCAAGGGGTGTGTGTCGTGGACTTCGTGCGGTTTGAATGTGGAGAAGGCGAAGAGGCAGCAGAAGCTGAATAGGTTCCAAAGACTTGGCTGGAGGAAAGGTTTCTCCTCAGCTTTGGACATCATTATGAAGAGAAGTTATTTCCTAAGCCTCTTCAAACCCAGAAGTTGTTTTTCATTGGTGTTTATAAAGAAATGATAGACTCGATGAGTAAAGCTTTAAATAAAATTGCTATATAATTAAGAAGAGTAGAATCTTTTCCTTGTTTGTGTAGTGCTGGATTTAGCTTTTTTTGTGCCTGACTTGTGCCAGGTTGTGGAAAACAGCAGGGGGGCCTTACTGAAGGGGCCGCCAGTATCTGGAAGGACAGATGTAAGCCGTTGGGCTGCTGCTTCCTTCAGCCAAGACCTATTATGGTAACCCTAAAATGTCGAACCCCATTGATCTTAGTGCTTCTGTACACTAGTACACTAAGTGTACAGTACACTGTACACTTAGTGCTCCTGCACACTTTGTGATGCCCTGGACAGCGCTTCTCTCCTGGTGTGTTCCCCAGTACATTACTTCTGCCACATGGATTCCTTGGGAGTTGTTGACTCAAACTTTGAGCTGTCTGGAAAATGTGGTTCATGTGTTGCTGTCTATGGCGTGCTTTGAAGGCTCTCTGCTGTGGTGTGCACACTGGTTCTGGCCTCGTTACTGAAATTAATAACACATGGCCCTATTTCTCTTTTGGATAATGGGGTAGAGATGGGTGGGGACTGAGGTTTCCTGGACAGCTGTAAGACAGATTTTGGCATTCTTGTGCCAGAAACAGGACTTCACAGTGGTCCAATTACCCAGAGAACTCACTCAGCAGTGCCTCTTGCCTACCCCAGTATGGAGACGTTTCTCCCTGCATCACCAAATAATTACCATAACAGGCAAACCCCAAATACTGAACTACGTTGCTCATACAGATATTTTTATTTGAAAAGTTAAAAATCTCTGGTACATACAGATTTGGGCATTTGGATTTTGCGCTTGGGGTAGATGATAGAAATACCTTCAGTGATTCGTGGGTTAAACAGATTTTGCAAACACCGATCTTAACAATTTAAAACAACCTTATGTCCTTGCCCCATTATTAAACACTTTAAACTTAGCTTTTTTTTTTTCTTTTTCTTTTCTGACTTCTCTGGATTCTTGCAGTTTTGGTGCTTTCTGCTGAGACTTTAGCTGGAAGGCCACAAAAATCAAAAAGTGGGTAGTTAACATTTTAGGTCTATAACGACTACAGAAGCAGCGGTGAGAAAGATGGAGAACATGCTGTGATTTGCAGACCTTACTGTATCTAAATTAAGTAGTTGGCTATTAGGCAGAAATTGGTAGATGAATTCTTTCCTGTTATTGGCTCTTTCTGCTCTCTTCTGTGGTCTTGCAATAGGCATATACCTTCTTGCCTTAGAAAAGCCCCTTTTCTTTCTTCATTTGGAGTTGCTTCCAGCCAGGCAGAGCAGCAAATTGCCCTCTTGTGATGCCAAACACAGAAATAAAATCCTGTTCAGAGAGGTAATTCTAAGAGAGAAAACAGTCTCTAGTTAGGAAGACATGGCACCCATCAATGACAACAGGGTGGGGGAAGGTGGAGCCAAGAGACCATCTTTGAAGGGGGAAGGAGAAGGAATTTTTCAGAAAGGGGGTAATGCACTTAAATTATTCACTGGAGGGTTCTTGGGTTGTGGAGTCCCATTTTGGCCTGAGTAGAAGCTGACCAGATTTGTTGCTCTCGTATCCCACCTGGTACCCGTTTTTTGCCAGAACAACAAGAATTGGGTTATATATGATGAATCCTAGACATCAGGTTTTGGTTGAATGGAGAACTAAATTGAGAGTTGGTTTTCCTTGCCTTGTGCCCTTATCTAACCATTTTTTATTCAGACATTTTTAAATGCATGATCACGTGGATCTTGTTCAGAGCATAAAATTCTCCTAACATTTATTTACTGAAGCTTACTGCATAGTTGCTATCTGAGTAAAATTATTAAGATATGGCTTCTGTTTTCAAGAAAGTTGTAGTCCAGATCCTTAAGACTTGGTTAGCTAAGACACTGTACAAAATCCAGAGATCCTTCCCAAATCAATTCCTTCAAGGGGAAAATTAGTGCATTCATTCAATATCAAAGTGCTAATTCATTTAACCAAAACTTCAAGAGAGCATACTATATGCCAGGCACTGTTTCAGGTGCTGAAAAGCAAAGAACGTGGAGGTAAACAAGACAGAGAAGGTCCTTGCTCTTAAGCAGTGTTAGGGTGGTCAGGGAGGGCTGTCTGGAGGGAGGCAGCTTCGGAGCCAGGACCTGACCTCTGTGATGATCTGTGAGAAGAAGGGTCTCAGGTGGTGTAAAGGCTCAAAGGCTGGGATGGAGCGTGTTTAAGACAAAGGGAGCCCCTGGCTAGAGGGTGGCGAGTAGAGGCCAGTGGTCTGAGATGACATCAGAGAGGTGGGTGCGGGCCAGATTGTGTAGAGCCATAGAGGCCACAGAAAGGATTCTAGATTCTTTTCTGTTTGCAGTGGGAAGCCTTTGGAGGTGTTTTGAACAGAACAGTTTTGTCTGCTTTAAGAGCCTATTGGCTGTTATGCAGGGGGAGAACTGATGGTTGGGACAGGGGTCGAAGCTGCTTGGGGGACTACTGCAGTAGTCTGTGATGGCTGGACAGCAGAGAGACGGGGAGGAATGGACAGAGGCTAGCTGATGGACTGATGTGGGAGGTGAGGAAAAAAGGAGTCCTGGGTTTTTGTCTTGAGCTACTGGGTAGCTCAGATGTCTGTTGAGGGGCCAGCAATGTGCCAGAGCTGTCCTAGGCTATGTGCTGAGACGGGTGCTTCCCTTGTGGAGAGCTCCACTCCCAGTAGACACAATTCCTTTAGCCACTCACCTCCTTTTTGGCAGGGTTCACATCCTCAGGCAGCTCCTGATTTTGATTTTTCAATAGGACTTCCAGAGGGTAATATTTTGGCTCACAATTCAGGGAGAGGGTTGCATTCCTCATGTCCTAGGTAAGATAAGAACGTAGGCAGGATGAAAGACTGTTCAGGGTCTGTGCAGTTCAAGTTCTGTGTGCATAATATTTAACATTTCAGCTGATACCGCTGCCCCCTTTGTGATCATCTTTTAGAGCAATGATTCCCTAAAGCTGGCTGCCTGTCAGAATCCTCTCGGAATCTAAAATATTCAGATTTGGGGGTCAGATCTTGGGAAAGCTAATTCAGTGAGTCTAGGGTAAATCCTGTATAAGCAGTTGGGCTTAACGCTGTGCTTAAATCTCATTTCAGTACTGTGATCACAGACCTTCTTTTGGCCTGGTGTTTAGGCTCTCCCATTTCCAGCCTTTAAATGACTTCAAATAGAAGTCATCCTGTTGTTAAACGCATTTTAAAGATGCTACCTGGCCATTAGCTTTGGAATCTGGAGTTTGTAGAGCACAAAGGATGGAGCCGCAGACGGCTTGGAGCCCACTACAATGCGTTCATCCTAACGCTAAAGAGCTGTTGGCTTCCTGGCCAGAGGCTGCACTTCTTTTCACCATTGGAATAGGGGCAATGGCATGAGTTTTTGTGGACTTCACAGTCAGAAACTGGTAAGCACATCGTTTGGCTTAGAAGCTTCTTTTTTTTTTTTCAATTTTATTTATTTATTTGACAGAGAGAGAGAGAGAGAGATCACAAGTAGGCAGAGAGGTAGGCAAGAGTGAGGGGGAAGCAAGCTCCCCATCGAGCAGAGAACCCAACTTGGGGCTCGATCCCAGGACCCTGAGATCATGACCTGAGCCAAAGGCAGAGGCTTTAACCCACTGAGCCAGCCTGTCACCCCTAGAAGCTTCTTATTTATGAAAAATACTACTAGTCAGTTTAGTCTGTCCTGAATGATGGAACTGAATAATAAAATTAGTTTTTGTAGTTTTTGTTTGTTTGTTTTTTAGCTTAAACAACAAACATTCATTTCTCATAGTTCTGAAGGCTTAGAAGCCCAAGATTAAGGTGTCTGCTTCCTGGCTTGTGGGTGGCATTTTCCCAATGTGTCCTCAAATAGCAGAGAGCAAGACAGCAAGTGCTCATAGCGTTCCCTTTAAGGGCATTAATTCTGCCCTAAAGGCCCCACCTCCTCATACCATCACATTAGGGGTTAGGGGCTCAACATATGAATTTTGGAAGACAAAAATCATTCAGTCCATAATAACAGGTGATTCCTAGGTTATAATTATTTATATCTATGTTTAAATATATATATGATACATAACTATTTATATTTATGTTTATATATGTATATGATAGATATATATTTTTAAGCAGCAAGTCTGTTCTAAATTCTGGAAGGCAGTAAAATGAGGAATTTGGCTTTGAGGCCTGCTTTGCTATTGATTAAAACGACCTCAAATCCGAATAGCCCACTAAAGTGATACTAAGGAGGACACGATAGGGTTTCGCCTGTGCTGTGTCTGTAGCGTTTACAGTTTCTCCCTGGCTCCAGCTGCCTGTGTGACTTGCTTCTGTCCAAGAGCAAATGCAACTCACAGCAGTGATTCTCGTGATAGCAGCAGCATCTCCCAGCTCTTCTTTTAACTGTTCATAGGATTTTCCTGCCTGAAACAAGAGACAAGACAAGACGAGGTGCTGCTTTCAGGGGGAGGGACATCTCGGGCCTCGTCTACCCTTGAGGAAAGCAAAGTAGCTGGGGAATCAGAAGACATTGCAGAGCTAAGCAGAAAAGAAATACCCCTTTCTGGGTCCACACCAGGTCAGGTCCTTCAACCTGATCTGCATTCTTTGCTGGTGTTCCCTAATCCTCCATACAAGACCGAAGAAGACAGAGCAGTTGAATAGGAATCAGAAAACCTGGCTTCTTCCTAATAGTGACTTTGGACAAATCCCCTTTCCTTTAAGCTTCCACCTTTTTAACATGGGAAGCAATGTTTGCCCCAGCTGTCAGGGTGGTTGTAAAGCTCAGAAAGGAGATGTGTGTGGATAAACTCTCTCAAGCTTTGGTTACTTCCGCACATGGCTTAGTCCTGAGACAAGCTGGGAATTCTCTAACTGGACCTAGTGCCGTGGTGGGCAGAAAAGAGAAGGAAAAGTATAAATCAAGGGAGTGGAGAAGGGTGGGGGAAATGTGGCCCTGGATTTATTCAGCCTTTGAGGAGGTACCCCGCCTTCCCACTGAGCTATCCGTGCTGAGCTCCCGGGCAGTAGGGAAGTCTCCCCCATTCTCTCTGTTCTTACGCTCCAAACATGAGGGTCCCAGGCCAAGAACCAGCCTGTGAAGATGGGAGGCTCAAAACCCTGTTTGATGATCAGGATCGGTGTGTCGGCATCCCGGCCGCTGGGGTGAGTATGCAGGTACTCCTGGGCCGTGGCAAGGGCTTTCTCCTTCTCTGTGGCATTGGCCTCAGCCCCAATCCACAGGAACACCTGTTGTGGTAGAGGAGGCGTCTTAATGGGCTTTTAGCAAGGACTAAGTACTAAGTGCCCTTCCTTTCCCTGCTCAGTGAACCACAGCCTCAGAGAACTTTCCCAGCCTCGTTTGTTCAGCAGAGAAAGGTTTTTCCCAGAATCAGCTTGGTGTTCATGATGTTCATTAAACATGTATCTCCTAAATCTACACGTCCAGTCCTGAGCTCTCGTTGAACTTCAGCTTCCTGAACTCAGCTTCTTGCAAGATACCACCTCCCCCCACTACTGGCTGTCTCTAGGAAGTTCAAACAGAACCCCCAAATGTAGCTCTTCTTTTCTAGACTTGTGTCTGTGTCATCCATTCTTGGTCCGTGCTATCCACCCAGTCACGGAGGGCAGTAACCGGGAGCTATCCTCGATGCCGCTGTACTCAGTGAGTCACCAGGCTAGCTGTTTCCCTCCTATACATTTGTCAATGTATCACCATTCCCTCCATCCTGGCCTCACTGCCCCTGTGCAGCCCGAGGTGGCCCTTATTCCTCTTACTCGACTGTCACGGTGCTCTCCTGACTGGCCTCCCAGTACATATTCTTCTGTCATTTCCCCCCGTCCCTCCTCTCCCACACTTTGCAGGGTGATCTGTCGAAAGCACAGGGACCGTGTCATTCACCTGCTTTCCATAGCTTGCCACGATAAAATTCAAACTTGACATGGTAGGTAAGGCTTATACGTACTTCTTAGCTTCATTTCGAACTCTTTTACTCTATCTTATGGTCTGATGATATTGTCGGTAGTTCCTGAATACTAGTCTATTCCATGCCTTGCTTTTTACTTGTGCGATTTCCTTTGCCCAGGATGCTCTCTCTACCTGATTAATGCCCACTTGTCCTTTGAGATTCAGCCTGGAAGCCATCTCCTCCAGGAACTCTTCTCTGAACCCCTAAACTATGTTGAGTGCCCCTAATTTGTGCTCCCATGGCACCATACTTCCATCATAGCAAAATGAGATTTTTCTGTCCAGCTCCTCCATCAGCCTGTCGACTCTGAGAGCACGGCCCCTTCACCTTGGTGACCCTACCCACGGTCACTGGAGCACGAAGGAGGTGCTGAGTATGTTTGCTGAGCTGAGCTGAGGAAAATAGGGTGTTAGGGAGCAATTGCCTTGGAGATCTCCCCTTTAGGCCCCTATATTCCCTAAGAGGCCCATCGCTGAGTGTGGAGCCTGTCGCTGTCTCTTCTAAGAAAAAGAAGTCATGATGAGAAGATGGACTGATTTCCCCAGGGTGGTCAGTTTCAAACAACACTCTGTTCTCCCTATCCCTGGCAAAAAGTGGGCTCTTCCTTCGGTCACCACTGACGGATGTTTGGTTTGTCACTTGTTCCAAGCTCTCTGGCTGTGTCTTACCTGGTCCCAGGTATCCAGGAGCATCACATCACCTGGGTTCAGGTCATCCTGGGTGAAGTCTGTGATCTCCGTGACAACGAACCTCCCAGTCTTATTGGAACATTCAAAGAGACGAGGCTGCACGTCCAGGATTTCCTGCTGTAGTCTGCAATACAGTCTGTTTAGAGGAACTGAGCTACTGAGAAATCATGTGTTTCTTTAAAATTTAAATTCTAGTTAGTTGACACACACTTCAGTATTGGTTTCAGGGGTAGCGTTCGGTGGTTCACCCAGAAGTCAGGATTTTCAAACTCTAAGGCATCCTAGAGTTTGTGCAGCTCACAAACCCGGGCGGCAGGGGGAGCCCGTAGGAGGTGACCCTGCGTTTCCATACCTTTTGTCGTTAGCATATGCAGTTTTCCCTCCCAGCAGGTCCCAGAACTCAGGCGGCTCCTGGCCCTCGGCCACAGCGTCCTCGGTGCGCTCGCAGAGAAGGCTGGCCAGCTCCTTGGCCATTGCCCGCTCATCTCCACTAGACCCCTGAGAGTGGGATGAGGAGAGCACACGTGTTAGTCGCACACAGACACATTGATGTTGGGGAGGGAGGACCCTGAGTGTACTTGGATCAGCTACCAGGCCACAGTGGCTCAGGATAGGGAGCTGGGTTTGGTCTAGTGCTGGGAAAGGAGCGATAGGGAGAGGAAAAGAGCTTGGTGGCAAAGAACAGGACTGGACTCTGAAACCCACAGTGGATGTTGGTCAGAGGCCCCTTTGTTTCACCTTCGGTTGGAATCTCAGCACCTCCTTTTGACTTTTTTTTTTAAGAGAAAAAATTTAAATTTATTCTTTAAGTTACATTAAAAATAATTCACTCTTGTTGGTATACGGTTCTACGAGTCTTGACCAACACAGAGAATCACATTATCGCCATCAAAATGCAGCTAGAGAACATTGCCTCAGCCCTGCCAAAATTCCCTCAGGCTACTCCCCCTTTGTCTTCAGACCCTCCCCAAATCCTTAACCTCTGGCAACCACCAATCTGTTCTCCATCACTGCAGTCTGCGTTTTCTGGAATGCTATAATTGGAATCATACACTAGATAGCCTCTGAGTTTGGCTTCCTTCACTTAGCAGAGGACATTTGAGATTCACCCTTGTGAGGATCAACAGCTCTTTTCTTTGTGTTGTTGAGTAGTAGCCTACCACAGCAATATACCACTGTTTTGTTCATTCTTCATTTGGATTGCTTCCAATTTTGGGTCATGATGAATAAAGGTGCCATGTATATCTGTGTGAAGGTAGATTTTTCTTTCTCATGGGTAAATAAATGCTTAAGCATGGATTGCTGGATCATAGGTGTGTGTTTTATAAGAAACCATCAAATCGTTTTCCAAAGGCTGGATCTGCGTTCCTACCAGCAATGCCCACGAGTCCCAGCCTCCTCACCTGCACTTGATATTGTCAATTTTTTTTTTTTTAGACATTCTGCTAGGCATATGACAGCATCTCTGTGGTTTTCACTAGCATTGACCTGATGACTATGGTGCAGAGCATTTTCCCTGTCCAGTTCTCTTTTGTAAGACAATTTTGGTAAAACAATTCTGGTGTTTAGTGCAGATGCACTCTGAGTGGAAAAAAACCACATTTTTAGTGTTTGTGTTCGATGTTAATGCCTGTCCCATTATAATCCAGCAAACTGGTGTGGAAGATTGACTTATCCAGCCTCCCTCTGTGTAGAAGTTTACGGAGCACCTCCTGGGCATGAGCAATGCTGTCAGGGAGTTTCTAATCCTGGGGAACGCTGGCAGATCCTTTAGGAAAAGACTCATCTTCTTGAGGACTGCTCCAGCCTGCCCTTAGTTCCTTCACCCTTGCTGACAGGGAGGTGGGCATAGGGCCGGTCTCCAGTGGACTGATGTGTCCCCTAGGCCCAGCTGTCTTACCTTGCCATACCACAGGTAGTGCTCTGCCTGGGTCTGTAGCAGAAAGACATCATTGGAGTTTAGGGAGGAGGCAAAGGCTGGAACCTCTACAGCTTTGGTGTTAGATTTGTCATTTCCTTGAATCTGGAAGAGCCTGACTGGTGGATCAGGCTCAGCATTTCCTTTTCTGGAAGTCCCACCCTAGAGAGAAGGAGAAAAGCCAAATCTTGTTCTAAGGGGCACCGTGTGTACAGAGCACTGGGCTAGACATTGTAGAGATTATGGATGAATTTAACCCTGCCTTTGACCTTGGGGAGCTCCCATGCCAACAGGGAGAGGTCAGGTGAGCTGGAATTATGGTACCAATAATATTAACTCTCATTCTGAGACTTTTATTGTATACTAGACTCTGTGGCTGGTGCCTTACCCATATCATTTTGTGGAACCTCATAATAACTGTGAAATAGGTATTTATCTTTAAAGATTTATTTATTTATTTGAGAGAGAGAGCAGGAAAGATAGTGCATGTGCTCCTGACCATGAGGAGGGGCAGAGGGAAAGAGAGAGAATTCCAAGCAGATTCCCTGATGAGTGTGGAGCCTGATGTGGGGCTCAGTCTCCCAGGACCAAGATCAAGATCTGAGCTGAAATCGAGAGTCAGACCCCTTAACTGACTGAGCCACCCAGGCACCCCTGAAGTAAGTGTTTTTTATCCTATGGTACAGATGGGAAAACTGAGGCTTTGCAACCTGGTAAATAAATGACAAGACTAGGACTTACCCACAGGCTGTGTGATACCAAGCATATGACATTACATATTCCTGGTATTGCTTCCGCAAGGGGCTCCATGGAAGAACTGGGACTTGAATTTAAAGGGGGCACATCCAGGGGCAGGGTTGGACAGGGCTGTGGCACACGTGAGGACTAATGGGGAGATCCCCTTCACTAGGGTGGGGAGTGTGCGTTAGGGCTCTGAGAGTAACACACCTGCATGGGTAATACGGGTCAGACTGTGAAAGACTTGAACGTTAACTAGGCAGATTTTGAACTTGAAGCCCTGGGCAGCTGGGATTCCCGGGAATGTCTCAGAGAGGTTAACCTTCTCGTCTGTGTCTATCCCTGGCCCTGGTCTCCGTCCCTCCTCTCCTATACGCAGACTGACTTACTCATCTGAGTATTTCTGCTCCTGGCATCACTTTATCTGAGGGGTCTCACCTCAAAGATAACCAGCTTCCCTTTGAAGATGGCCATGAAGTGGCGGGGCTCCTTCCCCATGGCAACTCGGACCTGCACAGGCGCCCCATCGAACTGCTGATCCACTTCCACTGCCTGGTATGCTGAGGCCGTCACCTCATCCTTTGAGGCGTGGCGGCCCTGCAGGGGTGAGAGGGGAGTAGTGGGTCCCGGCTACCCCTTGCCCCTGCCTGGTGCCCGGAGGAAGCATGGAGATCCCAAGTTCAGAGCCTGCATCAGGCCTACCTGCCAGATATACAGGATGTAGTGTGGCTTCCCATGAATCTCGTACGTGTAGAGAACCAGATAGCAGTCTCCTCCATAAAAAAAGCCGTACCACTGATGCTCCACAGGGACCAGCTCCAGGTTTTCAATCCTCCAGACCTGGACACAGAAGAAGACACAATTTCCCAGAGATGGGGTCCCTATTTGAAGAGATGGCTGCCCGAAGGGAATGGGAATCCAGGCGGGTGAGGCCCTAACATCCACCCACAGCACAGCTTCCCCCTCTGGTTCTTCTTTCCCAGTTGTGAGGGCTTTTCCCGTTTGCAGTTTGCATGATTTGAATCCTGAGGAGAACTGGGTCATTCCAGCTCAGTTGCATCCCTGCCGTGGCTCTGAGGTAATTTGACTGTTTCTGCCAGTGGAGTCATTGATAGCCTGCGGTGGCAGGGGGAGGGGGGGGGCGGGTGGCAGCCTCTCACTTCCCTGAGGGGTTGTGGGAAAGCGTGGCAGACTGTGGCCACCCCTGAGAGAGGACTCCTGAGTTCCCAGAGGTGAAACCGAAAGCAAAGCGGAGCAGAGTCACCGGCTCCTCTGGCCTCTCCAGCAACACGGCTAGGAGGGCCGCAGCTGCCCGCCCTGAGATGCGCATCCCTGACTTACCTCAACTTTCCCGTTGCCATCGTCCACCATTCTTTCCTGGGCTGCGACCTCGGGCTTGGTGTGCAGCAAAGTCACATCAAATTTATCCTGGAAAACTTTCGCTGCAGAGGAGGGGTTGGGAGAAGCCAGGTGAGTGAAGAGCGTCTGTGCCTGCCTTTCTAGAAAGTCCCTGCCGTGGGAAGGCCACCAGGGGAGCAGTCTCAGTCTCACCGATTTTACCGACACCAAAAGTTTTCCCCAGGCCCACGGTCTGGTCCTTCCCTGACCACTTCTGGAACAGCTGCTTGAACATGGCCGACTCAGCACCGTCGTTGATCGTCTCCACGTTGGTGCTGCTGGGGTAGCCCTTC